>NC_136061.1:20488997-21086047 GCF_964261635.1 Lissotriton helveticus
GAATTGCGTTGCCTGCCCTACAACACTGGAGGGGGATGTGTTTGATCACAACGGAATTTCATGGAAACACAAAGTTTACTAATTGTAAAACGAAAAATGTGGTTTATGCGGTGCTCTGCCCATGTGATAAGGTTTACATCGGCAAAACGAGTCAACAAATAAACATAAGAATAACCCAGCACAGATCAAGAATTAAGAAAAGGGTTCAATCGGCACCCATGGTCGAACATTTTTTGGCCTTAGATCACAGTGAAAATCAATTCAAATGGACTGTCTTGGCAGTAATTGACTCAAAAAATGGCTCTCTTTGCGTTGATAGTGCCTTATTGCGCAAGGAAGCATATTTGATTATGAAATTTGATAGTATAAACAAAGGATTAAACTGCATGAGTGAGCTCACCAGGGCTTAATCTGTTAATTTTCACTCTTTTAACTCCGCTTTCCAAGCCTTGACTAACAGTGGTTAATGACCATGCAATGAGACAAAATACAAATCCCAGAATGCAATTTGCTGAACAGCGGTGTCAGCTCCCGCCTTTGTCATGATCATGTGATTTTGTCTTTACTTGGCAATGGAGACGATAATTTGGAGGCTCGTCCTCACGCTGTCCGTGTGTGAATCATTCCTTTCCGAAAATTGAATCTGAAGGTAAGCGGGTCCCTGTATTCCGGTCGAGAGACCGTCGCGTTGACGTTTTTTATTCCGCATTACTCAGGGACCTGACTTGTAATTATTCCGAACCTTCCGTTTTTCAGAACTTCCTACCGGCGCTGAACCGTGCATATTCAAACTGTGGCACCTCTGCAGAAATCTGAAATAGTTTCACGTAAGTTCATTTCTGGTGAGCGCTACTTGCGTTCATGTAACACTTGACGAACAAATGTCTCATTGCGATTTCTTGGATTATTTATCCTTTGCTAGATTTTAAATACGCCACGACTGCATTTACATGCATTAGAAGAGTTGAGAGCACACGCCCAATTGGAGCCCCTTGTAGGTAAAAACTTTGTTTTCTTTCACTAAGGCCTATTGAATTCCCGGGTCACAAACAACCTGACTTAGCCTTTGTTGCCTTGTCATTTTTAGGCGAGTACCGCTTGAACGCACATCAGAAGGCCCTTATTTTTCCGCTGGTTAAAGGCCAGGTATGAAAAAGTTTTTTTGCCTAAATGTATGCGTTTTATTGTGTAAAGACGTTTGAGGAAGTCCAGTTCGAATCAGTTTTTGTCTTTTTATCATAAACAGTTGGCTTACCACGAAAAGACTCATCCAGCCCTGATGAGAGTCCGGCAATTAAAAAAACCGGGACTTGAAACGCGTCGGCCACTATATTGAGTATAGCCTGAATCCTGATATATAGGATATTCTGCGTAAATTCGCAATTGCTATTTTTCATAGCTGCATTTTTTTGCTAAATGACGAATTGTTTAATTATGCAAAACTGATTCTATTTTTTCATATTTCAATTGTCTCACTGTTTATTGTAGTTTCAACATTATTGTGATTACATGTTTGATTAATTTTGTGAAAATGATTAGTGATTTTTTTGTAATATTAGTTGTATGTATTTGTGTAATTGATTTGTGGTAATTGTTTTTTTCTGTATGTATTGTTAGTGTAACTTCACTAAAATGGATTCTCTGTTGAGTAGACTACATGTCCCTCTTGTTTTAAATATGTTGAATAATTAAAACTAATTAGCCTAAATCGACGGCTAGGATAAACGTATTGATTTCCGTTTATTCTTTTCAAATAATTTTTCCAAAAACTTGGTGGTGGAGGTACACTCTCTTTTTCTCTTGTTAATCGGCCCTACCTTCCCTCCTTAATTTTGCTGGGCCAAACCCCTTCTTTGTACAAGTTCTCCTTGAGGTAGCAGGTCGGTTGTATGTTGACGATTTTTGTCGATGACCTTCGCCAGGAACGGGAGCAGGGAGATGGGTCGGAAGTTCTTGAGGTCCTTGGGGTCTGCCTTGGGTTTCTTGAGTAAGGCGTTGATCTTGGCGTGCTTCAAGCTTTCCGGGAAGGTTGCTGTCTTGAAGGAGATGTTGATTACTTTCCGGAGATGGGGTGCGATGGTTGTGCTGGCTATGTTGAAGATGTGGTGTGGGCATGGGTCTGACAGTGATCCGGAGTGGATGGTGTTCAGGAACTTGCAGTTTCGACGTCATTGATGTTGGTCCAGTGGTTGGTGCGGGTGGTAGTTGGGGATGGGGCGGGT
This sequence comes from Lissotriton helveticus, assembly GCF_964261635.1. Taxonomy (NCBI): domain Eukaryota; kingdom Metazoa; phylum Chordata; class Amphibia; order Caudata; family Salamandridae; genus Lissotriton; species Lissotriton helveticus. The sequence continues at coordinate 20,491,220 of NC_136061.1, forward strand.
GGAGGTCTCAGTGGTTGTCAGGGTGATCGTGGCGTTGAAGCTGTCGTGGATGTCGGCGATCTTGCGGTGGATGAAGGTGGCCAACGAGTCGCACAGGTCTTGCGAGGGTGGGATGTCGTTGGTGTTGGAGAGTTCCTTCACGATGTTGAAGAGCTTTGCTGTTGTGTGCGTTGTTGCCTAGGCGGTCTTTGAATGAGGCCTTTTTGGCGGCCCTGATGAGGTGATGGTGTCTGTGGGTGGCGTTCTTGTGGGCTGCGTAGCTGTCCTGTGTTTGTTCGCAGAGCCAGCTCTTCTCCAGTTTTCGGCATGTCCATTTGAAGGCCTGAAGGTCTTCGGTGAACCAGCTGGCTTTCTTGATGGTGTTACTGTAGGAGGGTTTCTTGAGCGGGGCGAGGGTGTTGGCGCAGTCGTGCATCCCTTGTCTGAGGTCGCGGGCGGCGGTGTTGGTGGGGTTGGCAAGTGTGCTCTGGGCGAGGGTGGTGGTTAGCTAGTCATCTGTGACTTTGCTCCAGCTGCGGCGAGGCATCTGTTGGATGTGGTGGTGCATTGTGGGCTTCCTGAAGGTGAAGTGGATGCAACAATGGTCGGTCCAGTGGAGTTCGGTGGTGTGGCTGGAAGGAGACGTGGGGGCTTGTGGAGAAGATGGGGTCGAGCGTGTGGCCGGTGGCGTGGGTGGGTGTTGTGACGAGTTGTTTGAGTCAGAGGTTGGCGAACTTGTCAATTAGGGTGGTGGAGTTGGTGTTGTTGTTGTTTTCGAGGTGGAAGTTCAGGTCCACGAGGAGGATGTAGTCCTTGGAGGCGAGGGCGTGTGTGCTGATGAACTGTGGTCAAGGTCCAGGGGGTCTGTAGATGAGGGTTCCTCTGAGGGTGCTGTTGGGGTTGGTGTGAATCTGGAAGTGCAGGTGTTCGGCGGTGCGGCAGTGCTGAGGGTGTCGTCTGTGCTGGTCGAGACTCTGAGGGTGTTCCTGTGGACAATGGCAATTCCTCCTCCTACTTCGTTGGTGCCTTCCCTGTCTGTAATCTTGTAGCCTTCCGGGATGGCTATGGCGATGTCGGATGCCGAGGTGGGGGTTCAGCCAGGTCTCCGCCAGGAAGGCGACGTCTGGGGAGGCAGAGTTGAGTAGGTCCCAAAGTTCAACGCCTTGTTTGCGGGAGGAGCCGGTGTTGAGGAGGACGCATCTGAGGTTGTTTGGTTCATTCCTGGGTGGTTGTTTGGCAGGGCGTATGGTGGTGAAGCTGCAGGTCCGACAGGTGAAGGGTCCTTGGGTGCGCTTCGGGGTGGCCTTGTAGCAGGTGTGTTCTCCTGCGTACAGGGTGCTGGCATTGTAGCGGAGACGAGCGTCGTGGCCAGGGGTTCTGGCACTGGGCGCGGTCCAGGCGTGGACGGACGCAGACGGGCTTGCCTTAGGGCCGCCATATAAGGGGAGGGAGGAGCAGCTGGGAGGCGGTAGCGGGCGGCGAATGGGCGCGCAGGGGTGCGGGGCCGCAGGAGAGGGAGCGGCGGGAACGAGCGGGACATCGGCAAAATCAGCTGAAACAGTAAACAATTACACAATTGGGGCACAAATACAGAACAACAAAATGAGTTAATGTGTTACACCTTGAGTTAGATCAGTCCACATAGCCACTACCAACCTTGAAAATAATTCACAAATGACTGTATTCAGGCTCTGGAGTCAGTGACCACATCACTGCTCCCTTTTAGACACACCAGCTGCACACACCGCGACAACTTACATAACGTTTAGAAATGTAAAGACCGCTGGGGTGGTTGATAGGGATGGCATGTATCATTTACAAGAATGTAACTCCTCTTTCGCCGCCCTGGCTCCTGACCGGGTCATGTACATTGTTCTCTTGCAGGTCCCGGTTACAATGCTTGATGTCTCTGCATATTTCTCCGGGGAGGAGTGGAAGCTCTTGCACGATTGGCAGAAGGACCTTTACAAGAACGTGATGAAGGAAATCCACCAGGCCTTGGTCTCCCTGGGTAATGTAAACAGCTTTAAACGTGGTAAAATGTTCCAGAAGTTTGACATAGATAGGTTGGGAGGGTTGAGTCAGTTAGATTGGGAGGGTTGAGTCAGTTAGATTGGGAGGGTTGAGTCAGTTAGATTGGGAGGGTTGAGTCAGTTAGATTGGGAGGGTTGAGTCAGTTAGATTGGGAGGGTTGAGTCAGTTAGATTGGGAGGGTTGAGTCAGTTAGATTGGGAGGGTTGAGTCAGTTAGATTGGGAGGGTTGAGTCAGTTAGATTGGGAGGGTTGAGTCAGTTAGATTGGGAGGGTTGAGTCCGTTACATCGGGAGGGTTGAGTCCGTTACATCGGGAGGGTTGAGTCCGTTACATCGGGAGGGTTGAGTCCGTTAGATTGGGAGGGTTGAGTCCGTTAGATTGGGAGGGTTGAGTCCGTTAGATTGGGAGGGTTGAGTCCGTTAGATTGGGAGGGTTGAGTCCGTTAGATTGGGAGGGTTGAGTCCGTTAGATTGGGAGGGTTGAGTCCGTTAGATTGGGAGGGTTGAGTCCGTTAGATTGGGAGGGTTGAGTCTGTTAGATTGGGAGGGTTGAGTCCGTTAGATTGGGAGGGTTGAGTCCGTTAGATTGGGAGGGTTGAGTCCGTTAGATTGGGAGGGTTGAGTCCGTTAGATTGGGAGGGTTGAGTCCGTTAGATTGGGAGGGTTGAGTCCGTTAGATTGGGAGGGTTGAGTCCGTTAGATTGGGAGGGTTGAGTCCGTTAGATTGGGAGGGTTGAGTCCGTTAGATTGGGAGGGTTGAGTCCGTTAGATTGGGAGGGTTGAGTCCAGGGTTGAGTCAGTTAGATTGGGAGGGTTGAGTCCGTTAGATTGGGAGGGTTGAGTCCGTTAGATTGGGAGGGTTGAGTCCGTTAGATTGGGAGGGTTGAGTCCGTTACATCGGGAGGGTGAAGATGGAGTCAGTAACATTGGGAGGGTGAAGATGGAGTCAGTAACATTGGGAGGGTGAAGATTGAGTCAGTTACATTGGGAGGGTGAAGATTGAGTCAGTTACATTGGGAGGGTGAAGATGGAGTCAGTTACATTGGGAGGGAGGCAATAGTTACATTGGGAAGATTGAGATAGAATCAGTTACTTTAGAAGTATTGGGATAGAGTCAGTTACTTTAGAAGTATTGGGATAGAGTCAGTTACTTTAGAAGTATTGGGATAGAGTCAGTTACTTTGGGAGGGTTGAGATAGTGTTGGCTACTTTGCAAGTTTTGGGATAGTCCGTTAATTTGGGAAAGTGCAGATAGTTACATTGGAAAGATTGAGATAGTCAATTAAATTGGTAGGATTGAGATGGAGTCAGTTACTTTGGAAGTATTGCGATAGAGTCAGTTACTTTGGAAGTATTGCGATAGAGTCAGTTACTTTGGAAGTATTGGGATAGAGCTAGTTACTTTGGAAGTATTGAGATAGAGTCAGTTACTTTGAATTATTGGGATATAGTCAGTTACTTTGGAAGTATTGGGATAGAGTCAGTTACTTTGGAAGTATTGGGATAGAGTCAGTTACTTTGCAAGATTTGGGATAGAGTCCGGATAGAGTCAGTTAATTTGCAAGATTTGGGATAGAGTCAGTTACTTTACAAGATTTGGGAGAGAGTCCGGATAGAGTCAGTTAATTTGCAAGATTTGGGATAGAGTCAGTTACTTTACAAGATTTGGGATAGAGTCCGGATAGAGTCAGTTAATTTGCAAGATTTGGGATAGAGTCAGTTACTTTACAAGATTTGGGAGAGAGTCCGGATAGAGTCAGTTAATTTGCAAGATTTGGGATAGAGTCAGTTACTTTACAAGATTTGGGAGAGAGTCCGGATAGAGTCAGTTAATTTGCAAGATTTGGGATAGAGTCAGTTACTTTACAAGATTTGGGAGAGAGTCCGGATAGAGTCAGTTAATTTGCAAGATTTGGGATAGAGTCAGTTACTTTACAAGATTTGGGATAGAGTCCGGATAGAGTCAGTTAATTTGCAAGATTTGGGATAGAGTCAGTTACTTTGCAAGATTTGGGATAGAGTCAGTTACTATGCAAGATTTGGGATAGAGTCCGGATAGAGTCAGTTACTTTGCAAGATTTGGGATAGAGTCAGTTACTTCGCAAGATTTGGGATAGAGTCAGTTACTTTGCAAGATTTGGGATAGAGTCGAGTACTTTGGGAAAGTGGAGATAGTTATATTGGAAAGATTGTGATAGTCAATTAAATTGGTAGGATTGAGATGGAGTCAGTTACTTTGCAAGTATTGGGATAGTCAATTACTTCGGGAGGGTTGAGATAGTTTCAATGGGAGGCGCCATTCGGTGTCCAGGGAATGACCAACAATATGTGTTTGTGCTGTAATTAACTGTTGTAGCCGCAATCCAGGGTTTGTAATTGAAAGTCATTTTGTGCTGTTGAGTTTCAAGATGTAAATGGATATTACTGAGTTTTATGCAATGTCTATTGTTTATGGCACCAGATGTAACACTGTCGATGAATTTGTTCTAAAGGTGGTGGGAGGGATCGATGGGCGAAAACTAAGCGCTCTCGATATGGTGGGTTTTGAAGATACTGATAAATGTGGTAGTTAGAATTGCAGCTTCTTCTCCAGACACATCTTGCCCACTAAATCCTCTATAGCAGGTTTTGAAAGTAATGTCTACTCTAAAGCCTTCTTTGTTCCAGCATGGTCGAGTTTTAGAAAAGCGTAACACTGAAGGATAAACTCTAGTACCTGGACCTTTTTTGCGCTCGGTATACATGAGACATGGCAAGTGATATGAATTTGGGGCTAATAAGTCAGATTTTATGGGCATGCTTAGCCTAGGAGTGGGAATTAATTAGACTGACCTCACTGGCTGAGTTGGAGTTAGAAAGGATGCAGGGGAGTGTGGGAGATGGGCACGAAGGGTTAGCACTCCAGTTCTGCTGCTCTAACGTTTGTGGATTGATTTGAGAAGCTGTTGAGAGGCGAGTGTACTCCCCAGATCGGAAGGCAGAAGAGCTTGTGGCACTCAGTGTTCCTGAAGAATTGAACAAGCATGGAAGGAATATTTAGGAGCTGAATGAAACCATCATGGGCCCAGACAAGTTCACCTTTGACACAGATGTACAAGATGAGTGTTTTAAACAGTGTGGTCTACAAATAGATTCCAACAGCTTGAGCGCTGATCTTGGTGCTCTTGCCAGCGCTCCTACTGTGACCATGGAAGCAACGCTACAAGAGAGCGAGAACCGACTGTGAGATTTAGAATGGAAAGGGATGAGTGGCTGGAACAATCCCCCGGGGTAAGAAACTATTTCGCAACCCATAGAGTGAGCAAAATGGGGAAAGTGAACAGTGAAAGGTTATTAAAAGACTATACAAAAACCAATTGGGTCCAGAAATAACAATAAGATGAATAAAAATACTATTTTAAACAACAAAATTACAATGATTTGCACTTTCATCACCAAGAGGAATACAATGGGCGGAAAATAAACGGGTCAGGCAGGAAAGGAAATCTTTTAAAATCTGATGTCATAAATAAAAGAATTAAAAGTGCACAGCAACAGTGACGGCGAGCATTTCCTGCGAGAGTTCAGTGTTTAAACAGCATGAATTACACATAGATTATTTAATAGACATAGGGCCTTATTTTGAGTTTGGCAGATAGGATACTCCGTCAGAAACGTGGTGGATGTCCCGTCTGCCGTATTACCAAGAGCATCACACCTATGACACTTGTCCCACAATGGACAGGGCATTTTTCACATTCTGACAGAGTATCCCGTCCACCCAACTCTACATAAGGCCTGTAGATGGTAGACATTGTTTGAGTTAGTTGATAACCTAATGTGGGGAAGTGTGGCTCAATGGTTAGAGCGGCAGACCCTGATGCAGAGGTCTAGCCCGGGACCAGGGTTCAATTCCCCGCCTCGACGGGTCTTGGGCTAAAAAATTCCACGGACCCGATAATTCTCGCCTCTGTGCCTATTCTAATCATGAGTCCCACTCTGCAACTCTGGGCAATAGCTTGCTTAATCTCCACAACGGCCCCCACAACGCTAAGGATGCCTGGCCTCCACCTTGGGGGTGCCCAGGAGTGGACACCTCACAGGGAAAGCCAGGATGGGTTCCTCAGCGGTATTCGTACAAGCGCCTTGTGGCCCTTGCGGGTGAGTAGTGCGCTATATAAGTATCAATTTACATTTATACGTCATACTTGTTATTAATCCATTAACTGTCACAATGATGTAAATTACGAATTCCTTTTCATTTGTTATACTAGGACCTCTTATTGCTAGTACACTCTTTTCATTACGAGCCCATGAGAAGGAAAGTTTGTGTCCTGTTGACCAACCAGACCTCACGAGAATACACGTGGGTGACCATTCCCATGGTGAGTAATCCTGGGCTGCCAGGGCTCTGTCGAAGGGGAAGAGTTATTTACTACTGCTTGGAGAGTGAATGTGTTATGTTAGTTTAACTTTAGGCGTTTTACTGTTGAGTGAGAAACCATGTTCAGAAGAGGAACCGACTGCAAAGGCTGAACTGTTCGCCATTAAAACCACTGAACGTGTTGTCTTTTGCATGTCTCACCCTCCTTAGGATGTGAGCTTCTGTGGTTAACTGTGAACGACCATCGTAAGACACTGGCTGCTGTGGATTGTGACTGACCATTTTAAGACACTAGCCACTGTGGCTTCTGATTGTTCATCTTAAGGCACTGACAACTGTGGTTTGTTGTGAATGACCATCATATCCAGAGCGGCCAGTAATGCGCTCTTTTTAGAAAAGAAATTACAAAAACATAATCATCCTCCTTAGATTCTTCTGTCTGTGCTGGGAAAATGAAAATGAGTATGTAATATAACAAGCATAATGATGAAACATAACCTTTCCACAGTTGTATCTGGCAAGGTCTAAAGGAGCCTAAAACATCTTCTATAGTATTCATAATTATGTTTGTAAAATAGCTAGCATTCCTTGTTTATGGGAAGCGTGCAGCTAAAGGGACCATTTTTTTGTGTAAGTAAACCACTAGTTTCTTTGATAACAGGTTGCGTGAGGGATAGCTCCGCTTCGTCCCTGGGAATAAAAGGAGAAGAAAGCCACCATGCACAGGATCCCCACAGCACAAGCAGAAGAAGAAACCGAGAGAATCTCAGCGCAGGTCAGGCACAGGGAGGGGTATCTCTTGGTTTAAAGTTAAATTGCGAGGTATATTGGCTGTAATCAAGAGTCACCGGGAGCAGTGTCCGCAGGAGGGTGGGGGAAGGGCAATACCACCTCAGGACATTGTAGTATTTTTGGGCCTGGGATTATCAGGTCCCAAATACCAGAACCAGTGATCCTCGAGGGACCAGACCAGACCTGGATTTAAAGTTACGGGGTAGCTGCAGCGCCTGGTCCACCACCCAGCCTGCGTCTGCACAACAGGGAGCGCAGCAGCTACTGACACAGCCCCACCGTCACCTGCTCCGTCACCTTTCTAAATCCACACATAGCACGATACTCGATCTAGGTCGGGGGACTCCCACTTTTGGCTTTCTCTCACCTGAAATTGCTTTAAAAAAATACATTCTTAAGTTGTGGGTGCATCATGTTCTAAGTATAGCTAAAGTTGCAATGCTAACATCCGCACAGTAGTGCACAGAATGACACCAGGGGCAAAGAGGACCGTTTGTTAAAAATGGTGAAACAGTTGTCTAGGTAGGGAATATGTTATCAATCCAAGTGAAACCTAACAGATATTGTAACTTTCTCTGGGATATCTGAACACAAATTACTTTTATTGAAAATCTATTTATTTTCCCACAAAAGTTATGAAATTGTGAAAGAGATTTGTTTTATTATCTTTTTCACATGTTGTGTCCCTACCAGCTCAGCCTCTGAATTTGACAAAATGTATATTTATTGTGGATGGAAAAGATATGTGTATTTCATGGCGGCAATCCAGTTATCCACCAAAGAAATGCTACTGATGGCTGGAAACCCTTTTTATCAATATTTTGCCTCGGGCAGTGTTTTCTTGGTTGATACATCAGCAACAGGACCCCCTGGCCCTGGCTGCACATATGCTTATTGACTTAAAATAGGGACAAATCAATACATTCATTCTATTGTGAATAATATATACAGCATTAAAAGGGGATCTCCAATGCTGGTGCTAGCAGTGAATCAACCAACGCCTCGCCTTTGGGGTCGACGCTATTCTGAGATGAATGCAGGTCCTTTTGTTCAAACAAAGGTAAAGCCACACAAACCGCTGGATTCTTGTAAAACACTCACCAATGAATCCCCGTCTCCTTGTCCAGTCTTTACTTGTTCTAGTCTTATTGTAGCGTGGTGACGATTCCAGTCGCACCTGTTAGAGTCCCTTGGCCCACAGGTAGTGATGGTGTATCTGCCTGCCATGCAGAGAGGAGTAAACTTGAGCCCTGAGACCCCTCGCGCTCATCTAACCCGAAGAAGGAACCATTGAGAGACGGCCCTTGAGCCCTGAGACCCCTCACGCTCATCTAACCTGAAGAAGGAACCATTGAGAGTCGGTCATTTGGTCCTGCCAGAAACTGGGCAGCTTGTTGGTGAGCTTCCCTCATCCTAACCCCATTGTGAATATCCCGCTAACACTTCCTTCGTGGCCCCTGGTAGCATAATTTATTGCTTCTTAACAGATCCCATATCATACAGCAGCTCGCTTTTAAACTACTGATTATATTCTTGGAAGCCAATCGATTTTCTTGTTGCTGGCATGGGTCATACCTTTTTGGTGTAAATCCTTGTGGATGATAAATCCTTGTGGATGATAGTCTTCGGTTGGCTTGTTCCACTAGCTAGAATTCTAAACCAGAGTAAAATGTCTCTGTTTTCCAGAGGGGACCAGCAGAAAACAATATTACATCTATTCTTTTGAGTGGCATCCTTGTGACATCAGATGGTCAGTCGATGCACTTTGCACGCTAGTCCCATCTAATCAATGACTTCCTTTTAAAAGCTTAAGGAGTCCCTTAAAGAAGTACGGGCTCCTCTCGAATTCGAGAGAGGAAGTTTTGCCACCGTTAACTGAACCAATTTAGTATTGTCTGTGGCTATTTTGGGGTTTTTGGTCCTCTGCGGCTGTAGAATAATCATACTTGCATGAACTCATGTTGCTTGGAAGCCAGTGTTAAATGCCAAAGATTTCAGTCGCATTGTAGATTGAGCTTGGTTCCCTCAACAGTAATAGTCTACCTACCTCTTGTTAGAGGCGGATGAAACTGATCGGTGACCTGCCACCCCTCCTTCATATATTACTTCAAAAACAATCCATGTTTGGATAATACATGGTAGAAATTGGATTTTTGACAGGCTAGGGCATGTGCCAAAGCCCGGCAGAAACCACCACTCTAGTCAGGATAAGGGAGTTACACTCCTAAAATAACCCCTGTGCACCTCCTCTGTAGCTTGGCACGAGCAGTCAGGCTTATCTTAGAGGCAGTGTGTAAAGCATTTGCACATAACCAACAGTAATGCAGTGTAAGCACTACAAAAGGACACCACACCACTGAAGAAAAATATCCAATATTTTGATATACTTAAGACATGACCAAAAACGATAAAAATCCACAATACAGTACTTTAAATCTTTACTTATCAAAATATGCTTTAAAAAGCTACGGTGTCGGGAAGACCCGCAAACAGTACCTTTTAGAAATGCAGGGTGTCGGCAACCTCTTGTTGAGCTTCCGAAAACACGGCGTCCACAGGCGTCGGACCTGGAGGTCTGTGCAGGAGTCGTCAGGCCCTCAAAGTCAAATGCGTTGCAGGTCGATCTCCTTTATTGTGGAGTTAGGAGCGCTGGCGTTGGCAGGCGTCAGGTACGAAGTGCACCAGTGCGGTGTGTGGTGCCCTCAGGTCGCAGTGCGAGCAGTGGCTCGGTGGCGGCGTCAGATGGTGGCGTTAGTGAGACCAGGGTCGCGGTTCGAGATGAAGGCTGTGCCCACAGGTCACAGTGCGAGCAGCGGCTCGGTGGCAGAGTCAGCAGGCATCATCGGTGACAAGGTGTTGTCGTGAAGTGAAGCGGTGCGGAGTGCGGTGCCCACAGGTTGCGGTGCGAGCAGCGGCTCCGTGGCTGCGCCAGCAGGCGGTGCCGGTGAGAACAGGGCGGCATTGCGGTGGTGCCCTCTGTAATGCCTTCAGGACACGCAGTCGGCAGCGGCGTTGTAGGCTTCTTCAGGTTGCTTTTCTTCTGTTGCAGCACAAAACACACAGTCCCCAGTGCTGAGGGCTGAAGAGCTTGAAGTCTTTGTTGTTCATGAGACTTCTTTAACAGGGGGCAAGCTCTACCTCAAGCCCTTGGAGAAACTCATAAAGTAGATTGCAGAAAGTTCAGTCCAGTCCTTTCACTGCCCAAGACAGAAGCAGCCACTGCAGGCCAACACAGCAAAGCACACAGCAAAGTGGTAGTCCCTCCTCACAGCTTCTCCAGCTCTTCTTCTTGGCAGTCTTCTTGATCCAAATGAGTTCTAAAGTTCAGGAGTCTGGGCCCCAGTATTTTTATCCAAAATTCTTTGATCCTCTAGGCAGAGGGTGTCTCTGCCCAGCGAGAACCAGTTCTGCCTTCTCTGGTGTGAATTCCTGGCAGGAGGTAGAGACGCCTTTGTCAGAGGCAGACCAGACCCTTTGAGGTGCAAGGAAATCTCCTCTCCCCCTTCCCCCATTGCAGCCCAGGTCTATTCAGCCCTTTCCTGACCCTACCTAGACTATCTGGAGCCCTCCTGCTCCCCAGCCTTCTGTCATCCAAAACTCAGACAGGCAATCCACATTCCAGTAGAGGCACACGGGTTGACTGAGCAAGAAAATACTTACTTCCTAAAAGAGGTATTTTCAAACACAGAATGTAAAAATCACCTTCGCTAAAAGATGTATTTTAACACTCTGAGTTCAGGCATACTAAACTCGAATTTCCACCTTGTTCCCTGGGTCAGTTTAGGATGATAAATGTTATAATCAAACTGCCCATTCTGGCCTATGGTGAACAGATAGCCTTGCAATAGTGAAAACCGAAATTTGCTGTTATTCACTTTCAGGACATGCCACACACACTTGTCCTACTTTTCACATACACTGCACCCTGCCCACAGGGCCGGGTGGGCCTTCCTTCAGGGTGACTGACATGTAGAAAAGGGAAGGTTTAGGACTTGGCAAGTGTGTGCACAGGCCAAGTCGACATGGCAGTTACCAACTGCACGCTGACTCTGCAATGGCAGGTCTGAGTTACCTTTTTAAGGCTACTCACGTGGGTGGCACAATCAGTGCTGCAGGCCCACTAGTAGCCTTTGATTTACAGGCCCTGGGCACACCCAGTGCACTTTACTAGAGACTAACAAGTAAATCAAATATCCAGTCATGGAAAGACCAATCCATAAACTAATTTACACAGAGAGCATAGGCACTTTAGCACTGATTAGCAGTGGTAAAGTGCCCAGAGTGCTAAAACCAACACATACAAGTCAGGAAAAAAAATAGGAGGAAGAAGCAAAAAGTGTGGGGATAACCCTGCAAAAAGGGCCGTTTCCAACAATACCCCTGCCAGGGACTGGACATTTATTGTCAAGTTCCCCCTCGGGTGCCTTCCCCCGACCGTTCGAGGTTAGCACACACAAACATTTTTATTCTTGAGCTAAAGGCTTCTATTATATACCAACCTAGTACAAAATTTAAATCGCAAAGTGATTAGGACAATTACAAGTGTATTGAGAGCATTAAATATAACAAGTATTTGTAATGCAATAGGTCGCCCATTTGCAAGAGTTTGAGCTATTGGCATTGTAAATGCCAATGCCTTTTATTTATGTGTTTTGAAAACCTACAAGCGGTGCGTAAACACACATTTTGTACTTCTAGTCCTTGCTTACGAGAAGCAAGGCTGGCAGTAAAAGAGGCAGTTTCTCCCAGCCTTCTATAAGTACAAAGTGTGTGTTTATGTACCTCTTTTAAAACACATAAATAAAAAGCATTGTCATTTAAAATGCCAATATTTAAACACTCGCAAATGCGAGACCTATTGCATTGCAATTGCTTGTTTAATATTTTTTAGAGGACAGGGGACTGAGTCTCAGAGTCCTAAAATGGCTGTCACCTGTCTTCTCGGGTCTTGTGCATGACGTGGTTCAGTACTATCGTAGGACTAAAATAAATGGAACAAAACTAAAGATGTGGCATGGAGTCAAAATGTTGAATTTTTAAAATCGACTCTACAATTTCACTTACCAACATATTGCCAAAGTAAGGTGATGCTGACTTAGAACAGTCAATGTATTGTTTCTTATATATGCTTGCCTTGAGCGGTATACTGGTAAGGTAGCCGTGAACACTCCACCTTTTCAATGTGTTCCTAGGGCCGGGGTCTATGTAGACAAGAGGTTTGCACACCCATGTTCTTCTCCTTGCATTGAGTAAACGTGAGTGAGTGCTGCTATGTGTTTGAAGTTTTATTGAGTACCTATGAGAGTGTGACATTTGTAACCATATGTTTTGTTTCTGTGCAATAGTGTCTGCAAAACTGCATTTTTTGTTCCCTTTATTGTGCAGGATTTTTACTGGGTGGGTATAAGCAACAGGAGTTTATTGTTCTCCATCATTTTTTAATTCTTTGAGCATCATCATTGGAAAATATTGGTTAGCAGGGTGGTGGCAGCTCTCTGTGTGGTTTGCTGAAGAGCTCGTGCAGATTGCGAGGGGATCCTCCTCTGCACGCTATTGAAGCCCATTGTGAAATGCTTACTGATAGAAATCTGTCTTAATTTTTAAAACTCACTTATCACCTGATGCGATTGATTTACTAATTGTACGTTTTTAAACTTCTTTTTAAACTCACCATTGTTATTGTATCATCAGCACCCTTAGCCCCGTTCCATCGCGGCTCTGTGCCGTTTGTGTGGAGGGCAGGGTGAGCTCCATTGTGCCTCAGCGCTGGTTCACCAATCCGAACGGAGGTAGTGTTACAGCTGGGGGCGGGGCTTAGGACATAAAATGGCCACCCGGAAGCGCAGCGGTAGAGCGCAGCGGGAGCGCCGTCTCCGCGCCGAAGCCGCGCCAAAGGGGTGTCAGTCTGCGCCAGTCCGCGCTGGGACTGCGCTGTGTGCCAGATCCCCTGGCCGTTATAGAACCCATCAAACGCCGAAGGTAATTACTTACCCTAGAACACAGCTTTTGAGCATAGGAAACACCTTACATGACAGGACTTGCACTCATTTTGATTTGTGCTCACTGTATAATCTTCCTTATAATGTCTGTCCAAACTGCGCATTTACGATTGTATCACCCTACTTCCAACACCCTTCATTCTTACCTTCTGGAAACAATAATGAAAAACACATAAACTGCGTACTCATAAATACACGCTCTCTTATAAAACATAGGAATGATGTCGCAGAATTAATAATCAGTCAAAACATTGACGTTATGTTTATTACTGAGACCTGGGCAGATCTTGCATCTGGCCCGGATTTTAATATCGCCACGCCAGATGGCTACCATGTAATAAGATTAGACAGATCTTCGGGAAAAAGAGGGGGGGGTCTAGCTATCATACACCGAGCTAAGCTAGCCATCAAAACTGAACCTCTTGACTATAATTTTGTGGAAGCCCTCGCCTTCACTATTACTCTTTCCCCTACACAAACTTTTAAGGGAACTCTGCTTTACCGACCACCTACCTTACGTACATCCTTTCTGAAATCCCTCAATCACCTATTAGAACCAGTAGCTGCTAACCAGGACTATACCATACTGGGAGATTTTAATTTTCATTTAGAGAACTTTAATGATAAAGACTCCCACACTCTGATCTCTGACTTCTCAGCCGCTGGCTTAGAACAGCAGGTTAACGTAGCCACCCATCAAGCAGGACACACCTTGGATGGTTTATTTACTAACAATGCCCATATCACGAACCCTACAGTGTTTCCGCTCATATGGACGGATCACTCAGCTGTCAAATTTACAATTCTAGTTAGGAATCATAAGCACTCCTCTACTAGTACATGCCCTCAGATTATATGTCGTAATTGGAAAAATATTGACTTCATTGCCTTACACAACATTCTGGAATCTGCGATACCTAAAGATATATCCGATTCACATGAAGCATCCCATAATTATGAACATTGGCTACATAAGGCATTTGACCACTTAGCACCCAATAAAAAAATGCAGCCAAATCGCACCAAACCTTCTGCAGCTTGGTTTTCGGAGTCATTAAGGCTCGAAAGACAACGCTGCAGAAACCTGGAGCGGCGTTGGCGCAGGAATTACGGCAACAACGACAGAGACACATACAAGAAAGCGTTGTTGAGCTACAGAAAGCTGATTATTGCAGAAAAACGTACTTTTTATAGCACACAAATAGAACGAGCTCATAACTCGAGCAAACAGCTATAACAGGTGGTTAAAAAGCTAGCCAATCCTCCTGCCCCCCCACCCCCCCAATTGAACCATCCCAAATATTCTGCAATAAAGTAGCGGACTTCTTTCAGGCTAAGGTTAGGGATATTTTTGACAACTTCACCAAAATAACGATCACTGATTCTGCCACTCTGGAGATTCCTCCCATGTCACCAAAACCAAGCTTTGAGGTTTTTTCTCCACTATCCCAATCGTCTATGGTAGATCTTATGAACACTGTCAAATCAGGATCACCACTGGACCCATGTCCTCCACTTATCCTTAAATCAGTATCCAACTTAATAGCCCCAGTACTTACCAACATCTGTAACACCATATTTCAGATAGGTGATTATCCCCCAATCTGAAAAAGGCAATTGTAAAACCTCTTTTAAAAAAAACCTACATTAAATCCTTTAGAGCCCAAAAACTATTGTCCTATTGCCTCACTCCCTTATCCTTCAAAAATAATTGAAAAGGCAATGAACCAACAGTTGTCGAATTACATTGATCAGAACGATCTACTTGACAACACACAGTTTGGTTTCAGGAAGGGCCATGGGACGGAGACTGCTCTGATAAAAGCTGCAGAGGAGGTTAGGATAATCATGGACAGGGGTGGTGCAGCGATCCTGATACTTTTGGATCTGTCTGCGGCCTTCGACACGGTCGATCACACCATCCTGATCGACCGTGTCGCCGCCATTGGCATCCAGGGTAGGGCTAGAGCAACTCTGGCATCCTTCCTGGCCAAGAGAGTGCAGTCCGTGAAGATGGGGTGCTATTGTTCTCCTGACTTCACTCTCCCTTGTGGTGTTCCTCAGGGCTCCTCGCTAAGTCCGACACTTTTTAACATCTATGTGTCGGACTTGGCGAGGGTAATTAAGTCATTCGGTATAGGTTTAACATCATATGCCGATGACACACAACTGGTCCTGGAGATACACAAAAATGGAGAAGCAGTGGCAGCGAACTTTCAGGAGGGCATGAAGGCCATCAGTATCTGTGTGAATCAGAATTGCTTAAAGCTAAATTCTGACAAGACGGCGGTGATGCTATTTGGTGAACTGACCCCGTCTTGGTCCCCAGTCTGGTGGCCTTCGGAACTGGGAATTCCTCCACTACCAGTAGCCAAAGTGAAAAACCTGGGCGTGCTTTTCGACAATAGGCTAACGTTTGTCAGCCATGCTAATGCAGTGGTCTCAGCCTCTTTCTTCACCCTAAGAATGGTGAAGAAATTGCTCCCATTTCTTCCCCCAACTGCAGGTAAAACCCTAATGTCCTCCCTGGTACTATCTAAGGTGGACTACTGCAATGGCCTATTGCTTAACGCACAGGAGCAAGTTTTGAGCAAATTACAGCTTGTTGAAAATGCTGCTGCAAGGATTCTTACGGGTACACTTAAGTACTCATCCATTTCCCCCATCATTCGCGAGCTTCATTAGTTACCGATAAGAAGCCGGATAAAGTTTAAGGCCATGTGTATTATTCACAAGGCCTTGAACAATAATGGACCAGAATTCTTCAAAAAGCAATTAAAGTGTATAAACCTAGTCGAACATAACGTTCATCTTCAGCCCAACAGCTCCAAATTCCATGTACAAAAAAGGTAACATGGGGAGATAAACGTTTTGTAGTGGCTGCCTCAAAACTATGGAATCAGGTCCCTTCCCATATCAAATTTAACTCTTCACTACTATCATTTCGAAAACATCTCAAGACCTGGCTTTTCAATCAGTAAGTTGTCATTGGAATCCCTGCAATCTGCGAACTCTAGCGCCGAGACACCGGAAGGTATTTGTGCGCTTTAGAAATTTTATAAATAAATAAATTAGTGCGGTCAATTTTCGCATTGTGTGCCCGGCACCTCAGTGGTTTATAAACAAGGATCCGTGCAGTGGATGCAATGATGGTGAGCTGAAAGCAAGTTCGTCTGTTCTCATCTGCGACCCACGAGGACTAGGAGCTAGCTACTCTTCTGGGCTTTGTTAAATGTACAGGGGCCACAGTGTGTCCCTGCAAGGTATCAGTTGATCGATTTTAGGAATACATCAAAGTGCTGTGAAAGAACATAGTTTAGAGCATAACGAACTGTCCGCAGTCTCTCTGCCCAATGTAAGGTTAATGGCATTGGCCCGATACAAAAATATTTTTAGACGAAGCGACCGCTATTGTCCCGCGAGTGCTGTGTGGGGGCAGCGACTGTTAAAGTGAAAGCATGAATAGCGGGCTCCATATAGAAGAAGCGGCTGATATTGTCCCACGAGTGCGGTGTGGGTGTGCTGCGAACGCGAGAAGCTGCCGCTATTGTCCCGCATTATTCATGAAAGAAAATAGTGCTCAATGACTTTTAAAGTAGACCGTGTAACAACACAAGTAAAAAGTCCAGTCATTATAGGAGGTTTCAAATGCAGAAAGGTGGTACCAAGGAGGGACTGCTAAGCCTATTCACGAATGAAAAGGAACGATTTCGCAAGGACAGTAATGGGAGCCATTTGAAAAGATGGGCAGAGCTTCTATGGCATAACTCAATATAGCATGCATCGCAGATCAGCGCATGCGCTGCCCAGGCCAGACCTAAAAACTGTGTTCAGAACGAAGAAAGTGAGCACTATATTAAACTGTATATATTTTTCCTTTAAATAGCCCATCATTAATTTCCAGTAGCTGTGAAATCTGCTATCATAAGAATGAGATACAGGTTCTGAAACGAAGGCTTAGCGCGGGCCATCCCGACAGACTCTGATTGTTTGAGGCTGAGGGTGGCGTGGCCGCCAAATGTGCTGTTCCAAGACCGAGCATGCTATCTCATTTATAGCTATGCACATCAGGATTCATGCAAAAATGCTCTTGTGAACAACAAAATGAGCTAGGAAGTCAGATTGAAAGGAGTCGTGGCTTGCAGCGATAAGAAGATGGCCGCGTAGCTCAACTACTCCCACCCGTGCAAACGCTCTTAAGCCGATAGTGATTACAAAATGGTCTAATTCTTGTTATAGAAGGCGGGTGGTGGTAGCCCAGGATATCCTGCCGAAGGCTTCTCCCAAAATGTGCTGCTCCTGCCCACCGGTATACAGCATAGGTGAGGGGACGAGCCCTGAGACCGGAGCTACTACACCCATATGCAGCGGATCCACCGAAACTCAACAGTGAAGGAAATAGGTGATGGCTCCAGAGGGGACTGATTCACTCACCTGACCAGTTCTCTTTGGATGGGGCGTCTGCCGTATTTCTGCGGTTCTGCATTTAACGGACCGCATCAGTCACACGTGCTAGTCTCAAAATGGCAGCTATGGTTATCCTCTGAGCATAATACTAAGGTTTCAGGACTATTTTTTGGCCCTCTTCTACCTAGATTTCTTTTGATCAGCACCATCGCATGGCATATATAATCCTAAAAGGCCACTACATATTTTAAGAATCAAGCGGTTGTCTCCCTCTATGCCGACTTAATCTCGCCTCACCCTAATATAGTTGTGTCATTGTTTCACTCAACGTGAAGGTCCGCTCCTAATGTTGCAACCGTTGTCCTTGATTCCATTTCTGTACTGCACCACGTTTACTAGTGTTATTCTTATCAAGGGATTTGGAGTGTTACAACCCTTTGGTCTGACTGATTTTACAATGGTGCCCATCAACCTAACCTACAGCTATTAGGAAGGGAAACCTCGTTACACCCCTCATAAGCAAACCTTAACGTGCCTTGTGTAGTACACCTGTTCGACGCTTCCTTCAAGCAAGATCATCTTCAGTCTGCTGTCGGCCCCACACAAAAGGAAGTCTGCCAATTACTAATACCCGTACTCACGCTTGCACTTGCATGTGTATACTATCAATCATCCGCACTGGCATTGTTTAGGCGTCTCTAATCTCTATGTCAGAAGTGTCAACCCTATGTATGAAATGTCTGGGAAGGAATCTGAAGTTAACTTGAAGAGATGCAAGGTTGATCCACCATTACCAGATTCACCTATAAAAAGGAAAACTGACTTGAACT
Organism: Lissotriton helveticus; assembly: GCF_964261635.1. Lineage (NCBI taxonomy): Eukaryota > Metazoa > Chordata > Amphibia > Caudata > Salamandridae > Lissotriton > Lissotriton helveticus. Next base: position 20,509,623 of record NC_136061.1, read on the forward strand.
TTAAAATGGGTATAATTCATAAGAACTTAGCAGAGGTGAGCGACCTGGCAAAATCAACCAAAGCAAACACTGACGTCATGCAAACCGAGATTGCTGCTATCAAATCCAAAATAAAGTCTATCAAAAGTAGAACCATGGAGGCGGAGTCTCGAATCCGCCCAGTTGAAGATGTAACCAACAGCTTTTCTAAGGATTTGGCCTCCCTCCAGTCATTACCATGATTCCTTTGAAGAGACATATCGTAGCTGGAGGATCGCAACAGGAGAGGGAATTTTTGTATTTTTGTTCTACAAGTGGGGTTGGAAGGCTTTGTAGGTAGAAAAATGGTTTCAACACATCACTGATATAACGTTCACCAAAGGCTTCAAATTGAAACACGCCCATCGCGTACCATCCTATAAACCAACAAATGTGAAGTTCTCACGCCCTGTAGTATGGAATTCCCCACGCTTCCAACACCCAGGGATGATCCTGAACTTTAGGAGGAAAAATAATATTAGGTGGAACGGCCATAAATCTGCCCATCTCAGGAGTGTTATAAGATGACTGTTGATATCTGGAAGGGCTTCCAGGGTCTTATTCAAAGACTAAAAGACAGTAATATTCCTTCTGCAGCCACATTTAGGATCACAATAGATGGCCTTCAAGGATCACAAGGTTTTGTGCTCTTTTCTTAATTGGCTTGACTCTCAAAAAATGGAGAATCTTTGATCTCGTACAAACGGAAGGCATCATTTGGGCATCAGGACGTACAATGTGACTATTCTGCTTCTAGATCCAGCTCCATTTGTTCATGTTGTGGTACAATTAATTGTTCTTTTGTTCTAGCTTCACTGTGGTCCCTTTAGCGAGCCTATGTCTCGTCTTGACATAGTACATATGGTTTGGTAGGCTCCGACTCAAGGAAGTCATCTGCTTTGACAGCAGTGTTTTTGCTGCTGGAAAGGGCCATGTGATTTAAAATAGCAGGATGTTATGGCTCTGAATGTTCAAATAATTTGCAAGCTTATCACATATGTACCCATAGTGATTGTGACAGTTCCATACCACTTTGTCAGTATATGATTGACAGGCATTTTGGGTCGATCACGTTATTGTATAATGGTTACCCTCCAGCACGGTATATGATATTAAGATTTAAGTTCAGTCCACCAATATTTTTTCTTGTGATTCAATATAAGGTTGCAGTAAGAATGCGTAGAGGAGAGAATTCTACTTCTCTGTTGCCACCCTTACATGTGTACTTACAGGAAGTGGGGAGGGGCAGGTTGGGGGTGATTGGAGGGGTATTCAGGGGTTTTCTCAGTTTGTTTTCTACTTACAAACAACACTGTTATTATCTTTAGTATATTGCCTATGTTTCTAAATTGCATTACACGTTATTACTCTTTGTCTTCTAGTGCTCTTACACCATCCATTTATGTGAAGACTCGTACGCTGTCCCCTCTCAGCACATTGCCTCGATCATTCCCATTCCACAAATATACGACAGCCTCAGTGATGGATATCTTTGTTGGCACCATAATTACCTGGAAACTAAAGACTTCTAATCTGAAAATCGTCTCATTCAATGCTAAAGAATTGCATATAAAAGCAATTTAAAAACACACAAAGCCAGAGCAAATTTAAACAGACAATTCATACGAAAACGGGTACAAAAGTAGCTTACTTTTGATTCTGGCAACGACTGAGTTGATTTGCTTCGTGGTCAAGTAGCAGCAACCGAGGTAGGATTAGGACTAGCCGGTTCATGAGGGAAATGGAAGTGGAAAACAGGAAAAAAAGGTATGTTTCTACCTCATATCCCTTCGTTTACGCCTACTCAGGTTTGGAGGTTTACCCGCCACATTTTCCTTGATGGAAAGGCACATTGTGATTGGGCCGGAGGTAATATTGGCTGGACTCCCTCTGTCGGCCGCTTCTGCCAATGTCAACGTGAGAGGAAAGTTCTGCTGGAGTTGGCCGGATTCCGACAGACTATCGTCCATGGACCCGCCAGCATTTAAATAGCGCAGGCGGACCCCCTAGTCAGAGGTAAGAGAATGCCACGATAAAGTAATGGCGGGACCTGATCCACCAAGATCTAAATCCGGCACTAAGAATCTTATTAGATTACTCCTGTATCAGTGAGCCACTCATGGAATCCAACTCAAAACCAGCTGACAAAATCTAGAGGTTTAATGACGGCCTCATGTAAAAGGCAGAGACTGTGGCTGTGATAAAAGAAGCAATATCTAATTAGTTATCTGATAATGCACCGTAGGACTCGTCACCACATGTAAGAATGGAAGCACTCAGAGCTACACTTAGGGGGAATGTCATCAAACTGTCCTCAATCGAACAACACATTTACAAATTCACTTATAACAGGAAATCAAACTTTTAGAATCCCGCCAATTGGTGCACAGACCAAAAAACATTATCAATGCTCATATCCAAGAAATATGAATATAATAAATTACTTAGTGTATGAGTCAGTACTTGGATCAATAAATATGAGTCTAAATGTATGCAACCCCAACTCAGCTAATAAAATATTAGCCTCATATTTAAAGCATAAACAAAACTCCCTAAATATATCAGTCCTGAAAGATGAGGGCACACTCGTACATCCCCTTCAAAAAATAATTCAAGTATTTAAGGATTTTTACCAAAAATGATAGGCAGGCGAACAGTATTTCTGTAGAGAAGACCGTGATAAATGTTATGCAAATCTAGAGCTCCCACATCTAAGCGAAGCTGATATCACATCTCCCAACAAACCTATCTCCAAAGAAAAAATGAAACTGACCATTTAGACACTTATAACAGATAAATCCCTGGGCCAAGATGGGTTCTAAGACAGATTCTATAAAGTTTTCTCAGATCAGACAGTGGAAAATCATTTTAATCAGTTCTCCTCCACTAGCTCGAAACAGGGCACTTTGGCCGAAGCCTAAATAGTATTTCTCCCAAAGGTAGGTAAGGACCTTTCTCTAGCGAATAATAACAGACCGATATCCCAAATCCATATCCACTGTAAAATGTATGTGAAAATACTTGGTAAAAGACGTGAACCTCTCATCAACATCCTGATCAGTCCATCTCCTATAAGTTTCTTGAAATGCCGTTTTTTGCCAGTGATAACACTTGGTTATTGTGTCACATGAGTGAGAAAGTCAAATCAACAACTTCTCCAACATTTGCGGTGGTGTATGTAGAGTCATCCAATCCAGTTGTTGCATATTCATCCCTGATAACGCACCGACAGTATACCAGGCCATCTCCAAACTACACAAAATATCTGGTTCCCTTCACGTTGAGAAAGGGGATTGGTCCCTGCTGGGGTGGTTCTGGGAGCTGATCACTGCCTGGGGATGGAAAATTTTGATCTTCATTGGGATGACCTTGGCACTTCTGTTCATGTTTTGCCTATGTATACAGTGTGCTCCTGCACTATGTGGCCTCTGTGCTACCTCGTGTGTACGGAAGCCTGTGTCACGGGACGAGCTGAGTAACAGAATGATGCTACAGCAACATCTCCACGAATTTCTTCATACCGATTTGGACTCAGATTAGCTTGAGTTATTGCCTTATATGAGGGCAAAAGGAGGGTCTGTGGTTCTCAAAAATCCGGACCCTGGTGTTTTCCCGATATCGAGGTCCAATACCCGTGTCACAAAACCTCAACGCACCAAGACGATTTTGGTATCTATGAACCGATAATAATTAGGACATCATTCCTATGTATTTGCGTCACAATCGAGGGTTGCCAACACCCCAAAATCGTAGTTTCCGTCCCCATCCCTTAAACTCCATTTTGTGAACGGCATCCATCTTGCATCTTGCCCTCCTGTTAAGTCAATTAAAGGTCGAGCTTGATCAAAAGGGACACGTCCACCTTTTCGTGACTTCCCCCTGACCTGTCCCAACTGACTCCATGGCCTTCGGCCAAACCTGTTTGGGCAGCTCCTCGCCCAGTGGCCGAATACGATAGCATCAATACATAACATTCCACAAACCATTCACACATACAGACCATGCTTTCTGCAAACATGCACCTGTCCACGTTCCTTGTTTATGGCCAGTTTTATGACTGGGTTGTGCCTTCCTTTATTAAGGTTTCATCGATATCTGATGGGAGTTCCAGGCCTAACTGGGTAATCTATCAACAAACTGGACATCTAAAATATGGGCTTGCTTACATGACTCTGCTCTTTGTATTATTGTAGAAATATGCGTATAGCCATATCATAAACTCAGGAATTCTTGCTTGCAGCTATTATTTTTGTAAATAAGGAGACGGCTGGTTCTGTAAAAACGAACAGTCTCCCGAGAACCTACTCTCCGTGCAGTGTACTTCTGGGACACGTGTTACTTGGTAGCTACCAATAAAACTTGATCTTTGACGGTGACTAGAAGACTCCGTGTTTCTGTGGTCCGGAACAAGGGAGAACTCAGAGGTCCTCGGGTGCTACCCCCTGGCACCACCGGGTTCCTAAAAACCCGGCACCTCAAAGGCTCGGAAAAAGCGTTCAATAGGGTGTCCTGAACCTTTATCGAGGCCATCCTCCATAAATACATTCTAGGTTCATATTTTTAAAAAATGGTGTTGTCAATCTACTTTAATCCTCAAGCGGGGGTCCGAGCGGGAGGATACATCTCAGGTTACTTTAAATTAGGACAAGGGACAAGACAAGGGTGTCTCCTGTCCCCATCAGTGTTTCTACTGGCATTATAACCACTTTTGCTTAATATTTAAAACAATACAGATATATAAAAGGTGTCCCTTTCAATAACTTCACAGCCAAATTAGCCACATGTGCAGACGATATCTTAGTAATCACAGATGATTCACAACCTTCTATTCTAGTCCTTAAGGATACAATAGAAAAATACTCCTCTAAGTTTCAGGTTACAAGCTAAATAGAGATAGGTCTGAGGTCAAATTACTGAATAGGCTAGGTTCTAAGTATATGTTGGGGTCTGCTGGATTAGCTTGGCAACCCCGGTATCGTAAGTACCCAGGTCTAGATTTCAGAGATAATCTCCTAGACACGGTGAAACATAATGAAGAAATCACTATCAAAAAAGTGTGGATATTTTAGATGGTTGGGCCCCTAAAATTCATGAATTTGTGGGAAAGAATAAAATCCATAAAAATGATGGTTACTCCGCTTATAAGTTACCTCTTAAGCATGTTCAGTCGATTTCATCTACAGGGTAAACAAGATGCAAAATAAAGTTTAATGGTCGGGCAAATGAGCACGAATTGCTTTAAAAAACTCTGTCTCCCAAAAGAGCTTGGAGGGGTAAGGGTGGAGAATTTTAGGAAATACCAACTAGCCATCCTGGCTAAGCAAGGACTACAATAGGTCCTACCATCGAACGTATACCTACCAACATGGCTTCTAGTGGGACAGTATTACTCAGTAGGAGCATACCCTGTTCAAGGCGCATCCTCATTAACGCTAAAAAGACCCTTCAGGAGTTTAGATTCTCTTTCCGAGGTTAGGATTAAAGACGCTAAAATGGCATCCTTATGGTACAGTGCAAAATTCAAATTAAAAGGCAAGCCTATTCAATGGGAACATTGGATTTCCAAAGGTATCTTGTTTGTTAAACATTTAGACTTTCCATCTCACCCTATTTCATTTGAAAATCTCCAAACACATTTTGGTCTAAATAGCATAGAATTTTATAACTTCTTGAAACTAAAATCTTTTATTAAAAAAATGCCTACCCCATTTAAAGACCCATCAATTACTCATTTATTTTCGAAATTCAACTCAAAAGGGCATCATGTATTAAAATTTTAGGACATGTTCTTACCAAAATCCTCGAACCTTTTAAAACGCCCGATATCCAAATGGGAAAATCATGTCCTCAGTTTAACCCCTGGGATAAAGATGGGAGTTCAGTATTTGCAGATAAGATAGCTCCACTTCTTTCGCAAACCAAGGACTAACTCCTTCATAGAGGATACTGTGGACCTGATTGTCGATACAAAATGAAACTAGAAGAGGGCCAGCCTTGGTGGGATTGTGGAGAAGGATTTGGGGATCTCACACATATCCTGTTTCACTGCAGGCCAGTTAAACTCTTCTGGACAAAGATATCTAGTTGTATCACATCGGTTCTAGGTTTCCATCCCTAAGAAGAATTTACCTACATTATTCTGGGGTATTTGACCCAAACATTAAAAATTCAAATGATAGCGCCCGTTTGGGCCCACCTTTGACTACCGCCTGCAAATTAGTTTGAAATAATTGGAAAGACTGCAGAAACTTCCTATAAAGCATGCAAAAATTGGATAATCATCTTAGAGGTGCTGATAACGTCTGTTTGAAGAATTCAGCATGAAAACCACAGTACAAGGAATTGTGGAAGTCACTTGATACCCACCATGAACCCTATACATGCCATCAGCACCACGTTGTGCTTCTTAATCTTTTCACGCCCACTATTGCAGTATTTCTTAGTATGGTGATGTGCTATTGTGGTGATATTGTCTCCAGTCAATTTCATTGGAGACAGTTTTCTCTTTCACTATATGGCAAGCTATAATTGTGTGCGTCTCTCCTCGGAGTATGTACCCACATGTTAGAAATGTAGCAAAATACCAACAGTCCAGGTGTTATAATGTAAACGCACTCTGATAACCCTCTTTACTTTTCTTACTATTGTACGTTTATATAGTACTGTCATTTTCTTTCTAGTTTTGGAAAACATAAATGAAGATTTGAATTTTTAAAAAATAAGACTGAAAAATGTCTTCAAAATTTCTAAAACTTTATATGTTGGCCAGCAGGATTTCCACTTCTCTGTGATGAAGTGCATTATAGGGAAAATGACGAGTCAGAAACGTTGTCGATGCATCACCCTTGTGAAGAAGAATACAGTCCCAGCCTTGGCACAGGTGAGTGGGAGGCGCTTATCACGCGGTCACTTACATCATGTTATGTTATTAAATTTATAAAACGCGCGCAGCTGCCCCAGCAAAGGGGCGTCCTGGCGCGTGAACAGGTACAAAACATAACAGAGAATAAGAGAAAGAAATCCTAGTCAGAAGCAGGGAACAGGAAAGTTTTAATCATGCGTCTAAAAACAGTAAGATTATTCAGCGCACGGATATGCACCGGGAGAGCATTCCACAGACCAGCGGCGAGTACTCGATAAGAACGGCCACCCATCCGACTGAGTTTAAAACGGGGGCACGACGCCAGATAAAGCGCCTCCGATCTTAGAGACCTCAGTGGGACATATGGAGTTAACAAATTCACTAGCGCCGGTGGCGAGGAGGACTTCATGATTTTAAACGCCAGGCATAGGGATTTAAACTGAATTCTTTGCCTAACCGGCAGCCAGTGAAGGGCGGAAATCGTACTTGAAACCGCGCAGAATTTAGGAAGGCCAACGATCGCCCTTGCTGCGGCATTCTGCACCCTCTGGAGCCTAGAATCTTCGGCTTGATTGACCCCCAACAGCAGCACACTGCCGTAGTCCAGCCGAGATAGAACAGTGGCTTGGACCACGATTTGTCGAGTAGAGGAGTCAAAAAACTTGAGGATAGGTCTGAGGCCCCGCAAGATGCCAAAGCAGGTGGCTGCAACCTTCTTCGTATGACTCGAGAAGGATAAGGCTGAGTCCACCCAGACTCCCAGGTTCTTCACCTCGGTGACAGGGACAGGAGTAACGCCCAATTCCGGCGGCCACCACTGATCACCCCAAAGCTCCGCATGTTTCCCTACCACCATAACTTCAGTTTTTTTGGCATTCAATTGTAGGCAGTTAGATCTTAACCAATCTGCCACTGCCAAAAGTCCTGCTCGGAATCTGGGGGCATCTGTCTCAGGGTCACTGCTCAGAGTCACCGCCAGCTGCGTATCGTCAGCATATGAGGTCATAGTCAGACCCCATTGTTTGACGATCACAGCTAGCGGCTGCACATATAGATTGAACAATGTGGGGCTCAACGAGGAACCCTGAGGGACCCCCAGTTCCAACGAGTGAAAGGTGGACTGGCCAGGTGGTATAGCCACTTTGAAGGACCGGCCGGAAAGGAAGGAGCGGAACCACTGAAGGGCAGTCCCTGAAATACCCGCCTCTTCCAGACGTAGAGCCAGAATGCGGTGAGACACAGTATCGAACGCGGCGCTCAGATCAAGTAAAAGGAGCGCCGCCGTTCGTCCCGCATCAAGTACTCCACGTAGATGCTCGATCATGTAGAGCAACGCGGTTTCAGTACTGTGTCCCGACCGAAACCCATTCTGACTCGGGTCCAGGATGTCATTCCGGGCAAGATGATCAGTCAGTATGGAATTGACATGTGCCTCAGTGATTTTGGCTATCCAGGGAAGAAGGGATATGGGGCGGTAGTTCTCAGGTAGAGCCGGATCCAAAGTGGCCTTCTTTAACACCGGAGTGACTACCGCCTGCTTCCATAAGGGAGGGACCGTTCCTGATGTTAACGACAGATTAATCAGGGACAACATCGAGGCCCGACAAGAATGGGGAAGAATCCTGATAAGATCAGGCTTCAACGGATCAAGCGGAGATCCAGATTTAATCCTCAGGCCCAAGGTGTCAAAGGCCTCCATAGACAATGCCGGTAAACAGGACAAAGTATCCGTCTCAGATGACTTAAGACTCCCTGACTCCAAGTCATGCACTGAACAGTTAAATCCTCGATAGATAACCTGCACTTTATCTAAAAAGAAGGATGCCAGGTCTTCGCAGTGAGCATCAGTTCAGATAGCAGCCAAGGTGGTCCTCTTATTCAGAAGATTCTTGATGACCTTGAAGATTAGTTTAGAGGGGTTAGTACTGATTTGGAATTCCTGGGCATAGAATGTGGCACGGGTTCTGCAAATCGCTCTGTGATAGTTCTTGAGTTTTGAAAAATAGATGGACTTCAGGATCGGGTCGTAAGTCTTCCTCCATTCCCTCTCAGCTTTCCGGCAGGTTCTTTTAAGCTCGGCAAGTGAGTCGTTATACCATGGGCTTAGTACTTTAGAGTGGCATTTAGACCAGCGCCTAGGTATGAGGGAATCCAGGGCATCCGAGATCCATTTACAGAACGACTCATACCCTTGTTCCACATTCTGAATAAAACCCAGGGGATCGTTCTCCAGTATCCCAAAAAACTCCTCCAATTTCAGCTTGTGCCATTGTCTCGTGAAGACCACTCTTTCTGCCGCTTTAAATGGCAGATCATCAATGGTACAGAGGACTTCCACCAACAAGTGGTCAGTCCAACCCACCAGAATAGGATTGGTCATCTCCACCCCGTTAAGAGTAGTAAAAAAAGGGTCCAAAATATGGCCCCCAGAGTGAGTGGGCAGGGCAACGAGTTGAACAAGTTGTAAGGCTTCAAGGTCCGCGAGCAGAGAATCTATGCCCGTGGAGGACTTGCAGTCAAAATGGATGTTACGGTCCCCTGTGATGTTAAAATTAGCACAACTAGGTACAAGAGAGCTTACCATATCTGCCAGAGCAGCCTTAAAGACTGAGTCACTGCCTGGTGGGCGGTAGATGAGAATACCGCTAAAGGTGAAATGATGGCTGAAGGTCACTTTGAAGAGGGCACTCTCGCAGGCTGACAAAGCCAGAGGTTTCCAAACCGACGGAAAACAGGATTTTACAGCCATGGCGATGCCGCCCCCTCTCGTAGGCCGATTCAAAGTGAAAACCGTATACTCAGGTGGAAATGTCAGGTTAAGGATGGCGGCATCAGAATCTTGTAGCCAGGTTTCGGTAAGGAAGAGTATATCTGGCGAGTCCTTAATTAAAAGGTCGTGTACGTGTTGATGATGTTTAACCAACGACCTTACGTTCAGATTCCAGATACGTAGTACACGTCCCGCGATGTTCCTATGTATGGTTTTGACACTCTCTTCCAGTGACCGTATCATATCATCTATCTTGCCTTTTTATAAGCCCTTTGTAGCTTCACATATGACCTGGTTCCACACGATTACAGAGCCCCTGCATCCTTCCGTTGGCTGTCATCTGCTCATATGCCCCTTTTGCCTGTCCTGTGAAGGGCTCTCTGGACTTCCCCTGTTCTTCTTCTTTTTTTCACAAAGAAAACATAACTTTATATGTGAGATCATAGATGACTTACCTCTTGTATGCTACACATGATTCTGAACTTTGATGTTTCTTCCAACAGCAGAACATAATGGCCTTTCCATCATTATAAAAGAGGAGGAGGAGGAAGCGTGTTCATTGGACCGGCAAGATGTTCGGAATAGAGCAAGCGGCTATAGATCAACAGGTGAGTGAAGTGCACTTACCTGCATCTAATGGTTGTATTAAGACACTGTTGGCCTTCTAACCATTCGTACCCGGTGCCATAAGTCCAGTTCCTGGTAACGTACTGCAGCCGGATCATTAATTAGACATTTCTCTTATTGTAAATTTGACTTGAGAAGAAGAAAGGTAAATTGGGCCATCTCTGTCCCCACATATTCTCAGAAGCTCTCTACATATTATTGATCACTTGGCCGGATTTGGGTCAGAGAAGATAAATACACTAAAAGACCCCTTCTACCGGTCTTGATTCACCCAGTGGAGTACGGTTAGAAAATCATCGTCCTGTGTATAGTGGAAGTGCCGTACCATCTCCCTGCGCCTAGAATAGCCACCCAGATTAGGTGCAGCAAAGAAATGTCTTCCTTCTTAGCGGCGCTGAATATTAGCAAAGGGCCTGGCTCCAGGCAGATGAGTCCTGTAGGATGAATAGGACAAGTGTAGGGTAGATCTCTGGAAGGACTGATCTGTAGGTGCAGCACACCTGCGTACTCCAGTAAACATGTAAAGCACAGTCCTGCACACCAGTAGTGACTGCCCATTACAATACCACGTCTCAGCATCTCAGGAGGGGTCATTCTGGGCGCTTTGAGTCAAGTTCTTAGGACCTGATTTAGAGTTTAGAGGATAGATTACTCGATCACCAACGTGACAAACACGCTGTCCACCTTATTACAAGGCCACAAGAAGGGGGGAGTAAGAGGAATATAGACTAGGTCGTCCTCCAGTCATGTAGATCTAAAAGAAAACCCAAAGTGTTGGGTATAGAGACCTAGTCCGCAGACTAAAGGCTCTTGACTCGTTAAAGTTAGAGAAGTGCCTTGCAGAAATATTTTTTTTTCTTTCTTGGCCTTATTACAAGAGCATTATACGCTATGGCACTTTGAGTCAAGGACTTAGGACCTGATTTAGAGTTTAGCAGATGGATTACTCGATCACCAATGTGACCAATATCCTGTCCACCTTAATACAAGAGCATTATACGTTGCGGCACTTTAAGTCAAAGACTTAGGACCTGATTTAGAGTTTGGCTGAGTTTGCATTATTTTGTATTTGTATTTTATGTATTTCTAAAGCGCAAACAATCGCTCCGAAAGGAGCATCCTGGCGCTAAATAGACAGTGTGCAAAAATTCGAAAATTAGGAGACTAGATGAAGGTCATTACATGATCATCAGGGAGAGAATAAATCCATGTTTTGAGCTGCTTTCTGAAATGGTTTTCCTGAGTTAGGGATCTGAGATTGTTGGGAATTGAATTCCAAGCTTTGGAAGACAAAAAGGATAAAGACTTGCCTCCTTTAGTTTTGTATTTGAATTTTGGCAGCTTAATCAGGTTTTGACCTGAGGATCTTAAGGTCCTTGCAGGATTGTAGTGGGGGAATCGTTTAATAAGGTAGGTCGGGCCGGTGCGATTGAATGCACGGGAGGCTATGTTTAAGATTTTAAACAATATTCTTTTGGGGAGTGGCAGCCAATGGAGGGTTTTGAGGGCGGCCGAGGCTGATGATCTCCTGGGTAACTTGAGAAGAAGTCTAGCCGCTGCGTGCTGCACCACGCCTTGGAGCTTTTTGAGAGTGGTTTTCTTTGTAACACCTGCCATCAGACCATTGCAGTAATCAAGACGTGCAAGGATTGTGGAAAAGTAAATTTTGCCATGTTCTGTGTCCCTACGCCTCATCCATCATATGTTATGTGTGCATGACTAATATGCATATGTTATTCCCCATGTCCGATTAATGACGCAATTCCAGTTGTGTCCACCTTTAGTATGTTAGTTTCCAGTCCTCGTGAATACTACGAATATCAGGCCTATGTAAAGTTACGTTGCCACGTTTCTCAGTGTGCACGTTATTCCATTATAAAGTCCCCGTTTCCAGGCCTCAACAGGGCCCGGACATCAAATTAAGCTCCTGTCTCCTGAAGCCTCGCTGAGGAGCGATATAGCCCCCACCTGTATCCTCGACCCTTCACTTACTTCCTGCTTCGCAGAGCCCGGTGCAGCTTGGCTCTGCCTCTGAGTCTGCCAAAAGTATGTTATAGTTCCAGCTATCAGTTCAGTCCTCCTTCTCTGCATTCCTAAGCTACTGAACTGCATCAATAGTTTCCGTCATTGTCTAGCCTTCTCGTCTCCATGTTAGAGAAATACTGCATTTACTGGTCATTTAATATTCCTCATCACGCATTTCATGTAGAATAATGTATGGTCCAGTCTTAGAATCAAGTTAGCTTTTCCCCTCATGACTCCTAGTTTATATCAACATGTTCCCTAAACATCAGATACCAGATAGGGTTTAGGTACATGTCGCTCCGACCCTCCAGACTCTAGTCTCTGCTCCTAGCACAGAGTTCATAGCCCCCAGCTTCTCCTAGTAACACGTCATTGCCAGTTTTCGCGCACCATTAGGTTAGAGGTCCCGGCTCCTTAGGTAGCCCCCTCCTATGTTTCCGCCCCATTCATGACATATTCTGTTACGTTTGCATCACATGTCTATGTATACGCCCAGTTACACCTACTTTTACTCTTATCTCTCGCGACTGCTACGCGTCACGCCTTCTGCTCCACCCACTGCTACGCCTACTGCAATGTAATGCTATGTGTTTGCGCTATGTATATAAGTTGATGTATTGTTATTAAAAGTTAGCGCGCTCATCCCAGACCAAGCCCCAGCAGCTGCTGGGTCATTCTATGCAGGTTGTCCTGATCCTGTCCTTATGCTGTAATAAACCTGCAGAAACTCCTACTACCTCGAATCTTGACTCTTATTTTATTGAGCTATCTGTTATTCATTCATTCATTCAAAAATAGATCCGGTATTATTTATTTATATACCACATAATGGCGCCCGAATAGGGACTTGCCCTTTCCCCACGCGTCGGTGAAGCCACGCCGACCCCCTGACCCTCTGCAGTCGTGACGGAACCATACCGTGCACTGGCAGATATTTCTGCTCCAAGTATCCCTCAGGCCCACGGAGGAGACGGAGGAGGCGGTCCAGCATCCAAACGAGACGGTGGAGGAACGCGGCGAGTCCCGACCAGAGCCCAAGCCGAGAGTCCAAGGTCCGAGGTATCCGGAGGCCCACCTGTAACTGAAGTCGTTCGTCGTCCGTCGTCCAGTCCCGTCCGAGGCCTTCCGTTCCGTGCTGCCCGGTGAGTACCATTGCTGGGGTAGTATCTAGACAGGACCAATCTAAATTGACTCCTGGTCCGTGGGTTGGTGGTGCCCAGACTCACAAACGAAGTGTTCACCTAGGTGGATACGGGTCTTGATGCGTCCCTTTATGGGACCGGTATGTTCCGTACTGTTACAGCAGTGCATCCAGTAATTCTAGTCTGTTCCGTTCTCGAGAAATTCTGTTCTGTTTCTGTTCTCAGTATTTCAGGTAATATTCTGTTCGAACTGTTATTTATAATGTTCTTTATGTATTTTACTGTTGTGGTATGAGTGCGACGTGATTTTGTGTTTTCATTGTGTATTGTATTGTGTCCAGATTACAGTTCAGTCATGCCGCTCTTTTCCAAGTTACGTCAGTTAAAAACTAGAAAGGGTTTATTAGAAGAAGCAGTTCCTGTCCCGCCCAGGGACAGTCCAGGTCATTTTATGTATCAGAAACATGGCATAAGTGCCATAATGTATCTAGATTTAGGGGTAGAGTATACCAAACAGTTAGAAGAAAAGTATAGATGGCCCGTATCGGGTACATGGGATGCCGAATGTATCATGCGAGTAGAAGAAGCATTATGGAAAAAGAAAGCCAGACAGTCACAGAAAGATGCCATCGAGTTATGGCGTAAAGAAGCTCATAAAAGAACTGAAAAGGAAGTCAGAAAGTCGGAGTTAAGTAGAGAATCCCAGGAACGAGCCCAAGAAAGAGAATTAATCGAGATAGGTGAACAAGTCAAAACCGAACAGTCAGACAGACAGAGGCATGCCCTCATTAAGGGTATGTATCCTCTCCTTGCCGAAGGTTTGCCAAAAGCGACCCCAGAGGCATCCAGTAATTTCCCGCCACCATTAGTTCCGACTAAGTTACGTCACAAACAGACCGCAGCTGATATTTTTATTTCGTCCTACTTGGACGACACAGTCCCAGAATATGCAAATCCTGTTCGCGCTCCGCCAGTTCCTGTAAATCAGGCACTTCCTGCTCCTTCAGACACCGGGGTGCCCTTAACAGCTCCCCCGGTCCAGTCCGCCATACAAGTCCAGCCCACGTTACAATTACCGACCTTGCCAGCACGAAAGGCATCAGTCGACGATTCCGGTTTAGGGGCCACAGGAGGAGGTCTTCCTCAAACCCCGCCGCCACACAAGCGTTTAACATTACTCGAATTACATGCTCAAGCGTTACAGCGCACGCCCAAACATCAGTCTGTTACAGAAATCAGGCAAACCCTTACCGAATGTGTCTATGATCCAGTTCCAGGCGAATATAATATGGTTTTATATTCCTTACGTGTAAGGAGAGTGACCGAGTATCTAGTCACCTTGCAGAATATGAAAGAAGATCTAGACAGAATATATCGTTTCATCCGTACAGGGGATGATCCAGAAAGTATTGGCGAGATTATGTCTCAAAGGAAAGCCGAGATTCAGCTCATGATATTAAAGTTCCTGATCAATTGTCTAATAAGAGAACAAGATTATCCGTCTAAAGATTCCGCCGAAATGAGAATCCTGACAAGGTGGAGTGATAATATAGCCGAGGGTAAGCACAAGACCGTCGGTGCCATGGAGAGTATGTACAAGAAAATTCGTAAAGAAATAATAAAGATACACGATCAACGTAAAGCAGCACAAGTAAGCGAGAAAGAAAGTATCTCTGATCCTGAAGAGGAAGACGAGAATTCCGCCAGAATAGCGTATGTAGGAAAATCTAGATTTCCAGATCGCCATTTACGCCTAGAACCCAAGTCTATTTTTCATCTAGCACCAGAACAAGGTTCTCTAGAACAAGTATTTCAAGCTACCGATCACATTTTGAAATCACGAGTCGGTTACAGTGAGTTAAGTACCATGCATGAACAAGAACTAGCCCGATCAGCAGTCCGATGGATTACTGATTCTACCACTTTTCCAGACGAAATAGTGGCACAAATGTTTCTGAAACTGCCCCCAGCCGAGCAACGACTGGTGGGTATGTATATGATCCAGTACCTCATTACTCTGTATGAGGGTCAACACTCTGATCCAGGCCCGTTACACGATATCCTGAACGAGTTACTCCAGTATAAATGGAGAGGTCTAGGTACCGATTTAATTAGTGTCATTCTAGAACAGCGCCACAAATATAGAACGTTCCTGAACCCGCATTTTGTTCATGTCTCACCCCCAGAAAGTAAATCATTCTACATAGACAGACAGAATCCGTTACGAGAAGTCCACCCAGTCCAAGGGGCGGGTGGCGTAATGCAACGAGTGTTTGTATACACTCCGATTTCAAAGATGGAACTTCTTGAAATGAAGAAATTAATTCCCTGTCATGACAAAGATCCAGCAGGGTTCCATAGAGAATTAAAAGACATGCTCCGTATGGGAGAATACACTTACCCAGATATCATTAAAATGTTAAAGGTCCTGTTACCCGCAGGGGTGTATGAAAAGTTAAAGGAAAAAGAATGGGAGGTGGGAGAGAAAAAGATCGATTGGACAGCTCTAGAAGCTGAAGACAAGGCACGAGTACCAGGTACCGGTCTTGGAGATAGATGTAAAGAATTACCAGAATTATTGATTCAAGTTTTACCCAGATTATTGACAACTAGGAAGGAAGACTGGGATGCAATCTCAGCCTGTAAACAGAAACAAGATGAAGATATTAGTGATTTTTATTCTAGATTTGAAAAATGTTTTAGTATTAACAGTGGTCTCAAGACAAGTAGTGAGTCATACCCTCACCTTTTCGTTACCAAATTAGTCGAGAATTCAAGTCCACAAATTAAAAATCGAGTTTTTGAAAGTCGAAAGCACCTGGCAAGCGAATACTCCGTCCCAGATGCTCCAGATGCTCCAGTATCACCAGAATAGAATCAGGGAAGAGCAAGAACACGAGAGAAAACGTATGAAAGACACGAAAATGAAAGTGCTGGTTGCACAATCTGTTCCTCAAGACAGTCAGAAGAGGGGTCCGAATCAAGCCAGTCATCCTGCAGCTCCCGTTAAAGGGAACTGCAATTATTGTAAACAGCCAGGTCATTTTATAAACGAGTGTGCAGTTCTGAAACACAACATAGCTACTGGTAAGACTAAAGAAAGACCACGTCCGCCTAGACAAGAACAAGTTTCACAGATTCCTCAGCCACAGAATGCACCACAGACAGTTACAGCTCCGCAGCCTATTGCTGCAACACAGCACGTTACATCGCAGATGTACCAGTATGCACAGTCTGAGTATCCAGAGTACCAGCCATATTCATGAAACAGCCTAGAGAGGGAGGTAGGCTTGCCTCTCATCGAGATACCTGTAGATCAAGAAGGTCCCTATGTTCACAGTCAAGTATTAGGGAAAGACAGAAAGTTTTTGATCGATACAGGGGCAAGTAGGACCACAATTAGTCATGCCGAAGTTCCAGGGGCTCCGCTCTCAGGCTCAAGAAATGTTTCCCTTGGATTTTCAGGAAAGCCAATAGTTAATGAGATATCAAAGCCAGTCACTCTAGAAGTAGGTCCATTGTCCCGCACTACTGATCTGTTACTTACTAAGTCATGTCCAGAAAACCTATTAGGCATCAAGACACTGAAAGAATTAGGTGCAGTTATTTGCTGTTCCCCAGAGGGAATACGTCTGTTCCTACGTGACTTTAAGGGTCACTATGTATTACGAGATTTTGATTCAAGATTGTCTAATGTTCCACAGCACTTATGGGCGCAAGGTCCAACTGATGTAGGTTACATGCAAATCACACCCCATCGTGTGACTCTCAAGCCAGGTGTAGTGTTACCCCGAATCAGACAGTACAGATTGCCATCTGAGGCTGTAGCAGCCTTATCCAAAATTATTGACGAGCTCATGGCTCAAGGAGTAGTTGTAGAAACTGACTCCAATGTATGCAATTCTCCGATCATTCCAGTCATGAAACGTACTGATCCAAATGCACCCCCAGTATATCGATTAGTGATTGATTTACGAGAACTTAATAAATGTATTATTCCTCAGTACCCAGTTGTTCCAGACATCTCTTCCCTATTAACAGCCATTGATTCCGAAGCCACGTTCTTCACTGTCATAGACCTCAAGAATGCATTTTTTAGTGTTCCTATTCATCCAGACAGCCAGTTTCTTTTCGGATTCTGTTTAAATGGAAGGAGCTATATGTTTACACGCGCTCCTCAAGGTTTCACAGAAAGCCCTAGTATTTACAGTCAAGCACTTAAGAGACAACTAGACAACATTCACATGCCAACTGACACTGCCCTGCTCCAGTATGTCGATGATCTCCTGATCACAGCCCGTTCTGAACGTGACTGCGAACGAGCGTCACTTACAGTTTTGTATTTCCTTGCCGAGATGGGGCACAAGGTGTCACCTTCGAAGCTTCAATTCTGTGTCCAGCAAGTGGTATACTTAGGACACTTGCTGTCCAAGAGGGGTAGGCAGTTGACACCCGACCGTATCCAGTTAATAGCGAGTCTTCCCCAGCCCAGAACCCAGAAGGAGGTACGTGCCTTTATCGGCCTTACTTCTTATTGTAGACAATGGATTCCCCAGTATGCATTTCTAGCCAAGCCACTGATACAGTTAACGACACAGGAGGCAGCCGTATCGACTGTCCTCCCTTGGACATCTGACCATACACTTAGTTTCAATGAGTTAAAGAAAGCCCTATGTCAAGCTCCAGTTCTAGCTACACCGAACTACAGTAAGCCTTTTACACTTTTCGTTACTGAACGCGAAGGTACAGCATTATCTGTTCTTA
Organism: Lissotriton helveticus; assembly: GCF_964261635.1. Classification (NCBI taxonomy): domain Eukaryota; kingdom Metazoa; phylum Chordata; class Amphibia; order Caudata; family Salamandridae; genus Lissotriton; species Lissotriton helveticus. Next base: position 20,527,831 of record NC_136061.1, read on the forward strand.
CACAAGATCAAGCAGGACAATACAAGCCCTGTGCTTATTTTTCGAGCACATTAGATCCAGTCGCCCAGGCGTTGCCTGCGTGCCTCAAGTCAGTTGCAGCCACAGCTCTAGCTATCAGACAAAGTGATTCCATAGTTTTAGGACACTCCCTGACAGTACAAGTCCCACATTCAGTAGAAGTTCTTTTAAACCGAACACAAACACAGCACTTGACAATTGCACGTTTAACAGGTTATGAATTGACACTGTTCCAGCCACACATAGAAATTAGACGCTGCAATGTCCTGAATCCTGCTACACTGTTACCATCAGTTAGTTCAAATCCTGACCCACATGACTGTGTGGAAGTAGTTAATATTACGACAAAGCCAAGACAAGACCTGACAGACATTCCGTTACCAGATCCTGACCTGACACTTTATGTGGATGGTTCATGTATGAGAACTAGTACAGGAGAACTAGTCGCTGCGTATGCAGTGACTTCTGACACCGAAGTTATTGAAACACACCGTATTGATACCCTGTCCGCTCAAGCAGCAGAGCTAGTCGCTCTGACACAAGCCTGTATACACGCCAAGAACCTGAAAGTTAATGTTTACACAGATTCACGTTACGCATTCGGAGTTGTACACGACTTCGGAGTGCTCTGGCAGGAGAGAGGTTTCATGACTTCTCATGGAACCAAGATTCAGCATGGTCTCCTTATTCAAGCCCTGTTAGATGCCATACATTTACCGACATCCATTGCTATTATGAAATGCAAAGCACATACGAAAGTTACTGACATTATTTCCCAAGGTAATGATCTAGCAGACCGCACAGCCAAGCTTACAGCACAGACTCCAGACATTCCAGTTAACATGACACATACTCCAGATCCGACTACATGTATGACAGTTAAGGACCCTACTCAAGATGTCATAGATATCCAGTTACATGCTACTCCCGATGAAATCAAGAAATGGTCTGAACAAGGAGGGGTCCAGACAGATCAAGGATGGTTAACGAAGGGTAGAGCCACATGGTTTCTCCCCGACTCTATGGTTCAAGTCATTATCAATACCGCACATAGTCCAGCACCTTTAGGAGAAAAAGCTATGTTAGACAGTATCCAGAACATTTGGTTCAACAAGCATTTACGAGCTGCAGCCAAACAGAAAGTCCGTACCTGTATGATATGTTGTCAGTTTAATCCAGGTAAAAGTGTCCCGGTGGAACAAGGTGGTTTCCAGCCCCCTGACCACCCTTTTGAGGTCCTCCAGATGGATTATATTCAGATGGAGCGATGTCGAGGTTTCAAGTATGTCCTTGTAGTTGTATGCGCTTTGTCCAGGTGGACAGAGGCATATCCAGTCCCAGATTACACAGCCGCGACCACTGCCAAGCAGTTGGTTCGTGAATTTTTCCCTAGGTATGGACTCCCTAGAGTCGTATATTCTGATAACGGTCAGCCATTCTCCTCAGAGTTAATGAAGCATGTTTCCCTGTTGTTAGGGTACCAGTGGAAGTTCCATTGTGTACGCCATCCTGAAGCAGCCGGTCTGGTCGAGAGACATAATCAGACTCTGAAAATCCGCATTGCAAAAGTCTGTCAAGAAAAAGGTGTGGACTGGCTAGTAGCTCTGCCAGTCGCTTTATTTTATATGCGCATGGTCGCACATTCCAGATCAGGTCTGTCCCCGTATGAGGTCGTATTCGGCCGCCCCCCTAACATGTGGGGTACTCCTAGACCCCGAAGTATTACCGATGTTTCATGTAATATGCTGACAGATTACCTAGCTTCCTTGATGTCTGCCCTCAACTCATGTCGTTCACAGGTTGCTGCCGCATTTCCAGACAATACCGAGGTGGCACCGCATGAAATCGTTCCAGGTTCCCTAGTGATGGTCCGGAATTTCGACAGATCAAGTCCGCTGGAGCCTCGTTGGAAGGAGCCACGTCAGGTCCTCTTGACCACCCGTACAGCCGTGAAGTTGGAAGGCAGAAAAGGATGGATCCACCTGTCTCATGTTAAACTTTTTAAAGGACTGAAATCTGTTTCTAAAAACATTTCCCAGGATTCGAAGGACTGCCAAAATATTGCTCTTAAGGACTGTCCCGCAAAAGACATTATTACAACCTCTCCCTTGTTAGAGAAAACTCCGCAACAGGAGTATAAGTTAAAGCTCAGGTCTAGCAAAATAAGTCAGTCAGTTTGATTGTATAAGTCCTCCCCTAGGTGAAACGGTTAGACTGTTTCTGACATGTATAACATAGACCCCCATAGTGAGAGAGTCAGTCGAAGTTCAATTCAATGTATCGTTTTTCTGAGTTTCATATTATTCATCAGCATAATGATTTCCTGCACCAGCTATGCGTTCTATCTGTATTTTCCAGTTCCTCATGTAAATATGTCTGCTAATGCTACAGTAGAGCACACGTTTAGTGATCTGCCTCCTCACGAATATTCTTACCGCCTCGCTATGCGCAACAACTCATTTATCCGTATGTTACATTACTCACACCAGACCAGCAATGCCACTAATTGTTGGGTGTGTGGTCGACTCCCCCCTTTCCAGACACCGAAGGGAGTTCTGCCACTCTTTCCTTATCCATTTTCTCATAATGGTTCATGTGGAGCATGGTCCACGTTAACGTCATCCGCAACAGATATGTCTTTTCTTAACAGTACATGTTTTCCAGACAAGAAAGGTCTCCCCCACAGAACAGGTTTAGATCTAGAAAATGAAGTATATAATTTAGGTAATTATTCGTCGAATTTCATGGTCCTGAATGTTCAGTCTGATACTACTCCAGACTTACCTGCTATTTCAGTTCTACCTGTCAAAGGCGAATTATGTGTCCGTAGTTATGGTTCCATACATGTAGGTCATAGTGAATGTACTGCTGTTATCCAGTATAGTGACAGTGGGAAATCTGTTTTCAAAGCTTCACGTCATTCTTATTTTATTTGTGGTCAAACTGCATATGTTCGTCTGCCCCTCGATTGGGAGGGAACCTGTTACATTGCCTTCCTACTGCCACCTGTTTTCCTAGCCCCATCTGATTATCACAGAAACACACATCTAGTACACATTAGACATAGAAGGGAGTCCCCAATTGTCGATTATACTGAAACTACTCTAGAACAGTATACAGATTTCAATAAAGGTTTCTTCTTCTTTGTAGGACCTGTCCAGAATAGTAAACTGATCCGTAGGTTAACAAGAACCCTTGAAGCTGTAGTAAATGAGACTGCCTCTGCTCTAGGTAACTTAACCGAAGAACAATCTGCTATGAGATTTGTCGTTTTGCAAAATCGTCTCGTCCTTGACGTCATACTGGCCGATAGGGGCGGGGCCTGTAGAGTCATCGGATCTAGTTGCTGCATTTTCATTCCAAATAACGCGCCGTCTGTCTATTCAGCTATAACCAGACTCCATAAAATTGCCCATCTGTTACACCAAGATCCAGGCACCTGGACATGGTCCGGTTGGTTCTGGAATATAATTTCCGCATGGGGATGGAAAGTCCTGTCCTTTCTAGGTATTGCAGTAGCGATCATATTTAGCTGCTGCCTCTGTATACAATGTGGCCCTGCGATTTGCGGCATTTGTGCTACCTCTTGTATTCCTAGTCCCAAGCCCCGTTCTAAATCCCGTTCCAAGACAATTCGAGACGAGCAAATGGTACTGTATGAAATGATAGATGGTATCATGAATATTGATGTTTCCTGATGGAAACGTAGTGACAAGGAGGGAATGTGGAAAAGTAAATTTTGCCATGTTCTGTGTCCCTACGCCTCATCCATCATATGTTATGTGTGCATGACTAATATGCATATGTTATTCCCCATGTCCGATTAATGACGCAATTCCAGTTGTGTCCACCTTTAGTATGTTAGTTTCCAGTCCTCGTGAATACTACGAATATCAGGCCTATGTAAAGTTACGTTGCCACGTTTCTCAGTGTGCACGTTATTCCATTATAAAGTCCCCGTTTCCAGGCCTCAACAGGGCCCGGACATCAGATTCAGCTCCTGTCTCCTGAAGCCTCGCTGAGGAGCGATATAGCCCCCACCTGTATCCTCGACCCTTCACTTACTTCCTGCTTCGCAGAGCCCGGTGCAGCTTGGCTCTGCCTCTGAGTCTGCCAAAAGTATGTTATAGTTCCAGCTATCAGTTCAGTCCTCCTTCTCTGCATTCCTAAGCTACTGAACTGCATCAATAGTTTCCGTCATTGTCTAGCCTTCTCGTCTCCATGTTAGAGAAATACTGCATTTACTGGTCATTTAATATTCCTCATCACGCATTTCATGTAGAATAATGTATGGTCCAGTCTTAGAATCAAGTTAGCTTTTCCCCTCATGACTCCTAGTTTATATCAACATGTTCCCTAAACATCAGATACCAGATAGGGTTTAGGTACATGTCGCTCCGACCCTCCAGACTCTAGTCTCTGCTCCTAGCACAGAGTTCATAGCCCCCAGCTTCTCCTAGTAACACGTCATTGCCAGTTTTCGCGCACCATTAGGTTAGAGGTCCCGGCTCCTTAGGTAGCCCCCTCCTATGTTTCCGCCCCATTCATGACATATTCTGTTACGTTTGCATCACATGTCTATGTATACGCCCAGTTACACCTACTTTTACTCTTATCTCTCGCGACTGCTACGCGTCACGCCTTCTGCTCCACCCACTGCTACGCCTACTGCAATGTAATGCTATGTGTTTGCGCTATGTATATAAGTTGATGTATTGTTATTAAAAGTTAGCGCGCTCATCCCAGACCAAGCCCCAGCAGCTGCTGGGTCATTCTATGCAGGTTGTCCTGATCCTGTCCTTATGCTGTAATAAACCTGCAGAAACTCCTACTACCTCGAATCTTGACTCTTATTTTATTGAGCTATCTGTTATTCATTCATTCATTCAAAAATAGATCCGGTATTATTTATTTATATACCACATAATTAAGGCCACTGCCACTGCCTTTCTTGAATCTATGGGTAGAAAGTCGAAAAACTTTTTCAGTGATTTAATGATATTAAAGCAGCTTCCTGCAACATTCCTGACATGCTGGTCAAAGGATAATTCGGGGTCAAATAGAACGCCCAGATTCCTCGCTGATACCACTGCTTGAGGCGGTGCAGGGGTGTCCTCAGGCCACCATTGCTGGGACAGAATTGGTTTTTTTTCCCCATAGGGAGAATTTCTGTCTTATTGGTGTTGCATTTGAGATGGTTTTGATCCATCCAGCAGAAGACATCTCTTAAACACTTTTTTAAATTATTATTATTATAATTACACTTGTTAAGCGCGCAGCTACCCGGAGGTTTCCCGGCGCTAAGGCAGACAGAAAGGCATACAAGATGAGAGGAGCCTCAGACCAACAGACTACGTATTAAAGAGCCAAGTCTTGATTCCTTTACGGAAAGTCAAGAAGCACATTTCAGAACGCAAAGGTAAGGGTAAGGAGTTCCAAAGAGAGGGTGCTAACAGGGAGAACGAGCGGCCTCCCATTTTAGCTCTCTTAACACGCGGTATCTTAAATTTATTCTGGGTGGATGACCTAAGTGTGCGAGGGGGGACATAGTGCTGCACTAGAACAGATAGGTAGTGCGTGGCTCTTCTAGTCATGATTTTGTGCATGAGACATAAAGCCTTGAATTTGACCCTACTCTCAATTCGCAGCCAATGCAATTTGCGCATGTGAGACGTGGCCGATGTTCTAGCAGGGAGGTTACAAATTAGGCGAACAGCCATATTTTGTACCACCTGGTACTTCCTAATTACCTCCTTACAGGCACCCAAGAGTAAGATGTTCCCGTAGTCCAGGCGTGAGATGACAAGAGCCTGGACTACAGTCCTGAGGGTGTCGGCAGGCAGCATCCACGTGATTTTCCTCAGCCACCTGATGATGGTAGTACAGGTGGCGGAAACTTTCACGACGTGTTGCTTAAAGGACAGTTGATTGTCAAGGAGGACCCCAAGATTACGAGCAGTCGTAGTTGGGGTAGGAAGAGGACCCATCTCCGGCGGCCAATGTTGTGGGCCCCATAGCGAGGTGTCAGAGCCAAATAGGAGCAGTTCTGTTTTGTCCCCATTCAGTTTTAATTTGTGCTCAAGCATCCATGCAGATATTTGTCGAAGTCCAATTTGAAGAGAAGAAGAAGGAGAATTTTTGTTGGTGGAGAGTGAATAGATGACTTGGGTGTCATCGGCATATGAGTAAATTGTGAGACCTGCCTGTTCCGCCAGAAAAGCAAGAGGTCTCACATACAAATTAAAAAAGAGGGGACTAAGGATAGACCCTTGTGGAACACCGTGTTTAGAGGGAAAGATTGATGAAACAGAAGTAGAAGAAAAAACTTGAAACGTGCGATCAGAAAGGAAATTAGCAATCCAGGCCAGGGCGGAGCCACCGACACCCACAGATTTTAGGGTAGACAACAGGATGGAGTGGGAGACGGTGTCGAATGCGGCACTCAAATCAAGTAATATGAGCGCCACTGTCTCCCCTCAGCTCAGCATCTGTAGAATTGTTCTCCAAAGGAACAATAAGCTGAGTGTCATCGGCATATGATGTCACTAATATGCCGTATGACTCAATTAAAGAGATGAGAGGGACCATATAGATGTTGAACAATAATGGGCTTAATGTTGAGCCCTGAGGGACTCAAGAGTGTACCTTTTTCTCTTTAGAAAGAAAAGGGCCCAAGGAGATGGTTTGGGATCTGTCTGCCAAGAAGGAGATTATCCAATCCAATGCAACATCTGTAATTCCTATATCTCTAAGTCTGTCTATCAGTAGGGAGTGGAAGATGGTATCGAACGCCGCCGTTAGATCTAATAAAATCAAGACGGCGTTCTTCCCTTCATCCTGTAATAGTTTTATTGAATCGGTGAGTTCGATCAAGGCAGTTTCCGTAGAATGGTGTGAACGGAAACCCGATTGCTGAGGATGGAGGATATGGTGTGTATCTACGTAATTTTTTAATTCTTTGTGGACCATTTGTTCAGTAATCTTACCCAGGACGGGGAGGAGTGAGATCGGGCGTAAATTTGCAAGGTCTGTGGGGGATTTTTTTGATTTTTTTCATGAGAGGTTTCACGATTGCATGTTTCCATTCGCTAGGCACAACGCCTGAACTCAGGGAAGCATTAACAATCTCATTTATGATGGGATTGACAACCTCAATTAATTGATGAAGGATTCGAGGGGGGCAGGAATCCGAGGGGGCACCAGATTTACATGTCAGGATTGCCTCCCGGGTCTGGAGGAGCGTAGCCGGGGTAAAGGTTCTAAGGCAGCCCTTCGGGTTCTCTCCACAGTCCGATGGAATAGGGGACAAGGCTCGACAAGGTGATTGGAAGTCCTTTTGTATTAATAAGATTTTTTTCCTCAAAGAAGTCCGCAATCTGGTTGCAGAACTCTAAGGATGGTGGGATTTCCGGTTGTAAGGCTCTTGGATGGGTAAATGACTTAACGATGGAGAATACCGTTTTTTGTTTTTGCTTGGCTGTATTGATGGCATTAATGTAGAAGTTCTTCTTAGCTATTTTGATAGCATTGAGGTAAGTTTTCCTCTGCTGAGTATATAGGCTTCTATCTATCGGGTCGTAGGTTTTTCGCCAGCTATGTTCTCTTATTTTGCATAGTAGATGGACTTTTGCTAGCTCAGGTGTGAACCAGGGGGCATTTATCTTCCCGTTTTTCCCTTTTCCCTGGGGGCGGTTCTGTGGTACCCGATCCTTGATCTCCTGTCGCATCCAAGTGTGAAAACATTTTGAGCCCTGAACAGCATCTCCAGGCATAATAGGGATAAGTGCATCAACGATGGGGTTGAGCTTAAAATTAGCCTCTACTCGTGTCCAGTTGACATGGTTCACTAAATTATGGGTAAGTTTCACTGGTGGTTGAGGCCGTGGAAGCTTAATGTGAAAGGGAATCAAGCAGTGGTCTGACCAAATTTGAGGGACGGGAGTCTGGGTCTCCAGAAGAGGAAATTTAGTGCATATTCCGTCCAGGGGGTGACCGGCTTGATGAGTGGGCTGTGTAACTATTTGTTGAAGGTTGAAAATCTCTAAAGTTTGGAGAAAATTCAATGCATATGTGTCAGATGTGGATTCTAATTGTAAATTAAAATCGCCCAAAAGTGTAAAATGTGGGTAGCGAACTAGAAGTTGTCCCAAGGAGTCACTAAGTGAATCTAAAAACGCCACGGCACTACCTGGGGGGCGATAAATCAAGCCACCTGAAAAGGAGGAGGATTCATTTAACTTGATAGAGAAACCCAGTCCTTCCACCCCTTTTAGGGGAGCTAAATTAAAGGTGTGACATTTTATGTGGTTTTTGAGCACCACCGCTACTCCTCCTCCCTTTCCTTTCAGTCTATCCTGTCGAAAGACGGTATAGCCAGGTGGAAGAGCAACTGTTAAGTCAGGGTTACTGTTCTCTGTCAGCCATGTCTCGGTTATGAAGAGACAGTCTAACTTTGAATCTACAATAAGATCGTTTAAATCTTGACTATGACAGCCCATAGAGCGTGCGTTTATCAACCCCCCTTTGAAGTGTGATGTGATCGCAATAGTGTTATTGGGAGGGGTTTGTGTCTTAACTGGGGCCCAGGGTGAATACCAATGACAGGACCAGCACGAGAATGGTCCTCTGATTTTATCCATGTCGATCCTACAGGGACAGCCTGTGGGCATGTTGAGACTCTTAAGCTCGCTCACCTGGTAAGGTCGGGCAGAATGAAATTGACCAGCCCTTCCTGCGCCTGGCGCGAACTTGGCGCGGACGGGCGCAGACGGGCTTTCCTTTGGCGCGCCTTCGGCGCGCCGTCGTCGCACCCGCCCGCTGCGCGGACGGGGACTGTTGTTCTTCATATACTGGTGGAGGAGGGCGGGAGGCGTCGCAAGACTGGAGCGCTACCCTTAGTCGGAAGGACCGGTGTGCACTATATATCTGGCTGAGCCCATCAAGTGAACCCCCCTTTAGTACAGGGTGCTTCCTGCGAAAACCGACAGGCCGGATGGTGGTTTTCACTGCAGGCAGCGGGGAGTAGCGGCTGCACCCTTGTCCACTGGGGATGATTCTGCAACAATCGGACAATGGCATCCGGCCGTACTAATCGGACGGTTACCCAGTCCAAGCTGGAGATATTCACCTGGCAGAAGCAGCAGGTTGAAGATCGAACGCAGGGGGGGGACACCGGGGGACGCTGAGGAACCGTCGAATAAGGACCTCCTCGAAGCGATCGCGGCCATATGGACCTCCCTTGAGGTGTGGATTGACTCAGTGGCAACAGATGTAGCTCTGATCAGAGAGAACGTAAAGAAAATGGCTGAGAGGGTAGGAACCGTGGAGAACACCACTAAGGAACTAGGTACTGACACCGCTCTGCTCAAGAAACAGATCACTGACCTCCGCTGATGAAGCGATGACCCTGCAGCTGGACTATTACGAAGGTCGAATGGGGAGGAACAACATTCGCATTATTGGCGTGCCGAAACGAGCGGAGGGGCAGGTGGTAAACCTTTTTGTGAAGAAACTGGTCCTTAAGCATTTACAACCCAGAGGACTCTCCAAATGCTTCACGATGGAGAGAGCTCAACGGGTGCCTGGGGGCCGTCCGAGGCCAGGGGCACAACTCGGCCGTTGCTAGCGCGGGTGTTTAATTCCGAGACCGCAATGTTATTCTGCAAACGGCGAGGGCGGTCCCACCACTTACCCTGGAGAACAGTAAGATCATGTTCTTTCCAGATTTTACTTTGAGAGTGCAGAAACAACGCCGAAGTTTCCTGGAGGTGAAGCGGGCTCTCCGAGACCGAGAGGTCAAGAATGCAATGATGTTCCCTGCTAAACTATGAGTGGAAGCCAATGGGAAATCCTGGTTCTTTACTCGGCCTGAGGAGGCCTGGGACTGGCTTGATGGCGGCGCAAGGTTGAGAAAAAAGGAAAGCAGGCTTTCTCGGCGGCGGATGATAACGCAGACTGGTGCCAGCAGCGGCGCTCTCCTCCACACTCTGACTCCCAGGCACACACAGGAGGGCACTGATCCAGTGATTGGTAAGACTGTGTGGGGTTGTCGGGGGCCCTCGGGTACCCTTTGATAGCGTGGTGTTGACGCCACGATCTCCCGCACGTGAGATTACATATGTCTAGTGTTGGGGAGGATGCTTGCTCGGATTTCTGATACTTATGTGAGGTGGATGGCCCTGGTTTTTATAACTGTTCTAATGTTTGACTAATTTACTTGTGTCACTGGTTGATATATTTGGTCAACATGTTTGGCTGTTCTTAGAGGGACTGATTTTTCTTTGGGGCTCGTTGCTGCACTATGATTACCCATGTGGGTGCCACAAAATGACTAATGAAGACCATGTCGGGCCTCTGTACTGTAAATGGTTTGGGAGGGTGGGGGTCGCGTCTGGGAGCGAAGCATCATCTGTATACTAGTGGACGAAATGGGAGTGGTGTTGCGCGCGTTCCCTGGAATTGTTTATGGGTGGGTGACAGGCACTCTGCATGTTGGGGATGGCTGGCGGTGTTAGTCCCGTTAAGCAGGGAGACAGGAAGGGGGGTGAGTTTTTTGGGTTAGGGGTACTCTTGAGTTTAATCTGTTGGGGGGACCGGGGGATACATGTCGCAGTTGGACAAAATGGCATCTTGTATAAGTACATCTTCACTAGTTTCAATATTCAAAATGCTGACTCCATGCTTAAAAACGTTGTATTGTCCTGTCACACTCCTGGAGCCACTCGTAAGGACGTAGGTGAGGGTTTCACTTGGCCTAAACACCTTGCATATTTCATGATACCTACGGTAGAGACCAATGGCTGGTGGTAAAGGTCTTGGACTCATGACATGGAACGTCAACGGCTTGAGGGACAAAATAAAGAGAAGTATAGTGCTACAATACATCCACCGCCAGGGGCTTGACATGGTGTTGTTCAAAGAAACCCATCTAATAGGCAACTCCTGTATGGCCTTTAACATGAAAGGATATCGCATGGTGACACACTCAGGCTTCACAACAGGGTCCCATGGGGTGGGCATCCTCCTCCGTAAAGGCTGCCCTTATGTGATACAAAACACGTGGACTGATCCGCAGGGTAGATACACCGCTTGCACGGGCATTTGGGAGGGCAGATTCCTCAATGTTGCCTCGGTGTATGCCCCACCGGGTCTCCAACTCATGACACTAACTGATGTAGGAGCGATGTTACTGCACTTACCTGTAGGTACACTGGTGATGGGGGGTGACTTTAACCTGACAATGAACTACCAAGTAGACTGATCCCCGCCCAGGCGAGACTCGACACATGGTTCACAATTATATGACTTGCCCTGGGGATGGTAGATATCTGGAGGTGGACACACCCCCACGACGCACTCTTCACGTTCCCATCCGGTGTGCACGGCAGTCAATCACATATTGACTACCTGTTTACTCACGCACAACATAGTCTCGCACTGGGTCCAGTCCCGGGGGCACTGCCCCATCCCTTTCCCTGTCCCCAGAAGAATGGGTAGATAGGAGAGAAGTAAGGGAGTATCAGCTGGCGCTGGCAAAGCTCAGGCATGCCGAGGGCTTAGCGCAGCTGAGGGTAGAAGAGCAGCGACTAGAGACTGAAAAAGTCCTAGCCCAGGAGAGGATGGCGGAGGCGGAGAGGGCCTTCGCCAGAGAGAGATCAGCTCAGGTGGGTAGGTTGTCCCCTGAGAGTGGTTTTAGGAGTCTGGATTCACCGAAGAGGGTGGGATCCAGTGGTGGCAGCGAGTGTAGGTCCAGTGCAAGGAGTCCCACTCCCGAAACCCAAGAGGCTGTGCCTGATTCCCCGGAAGAGGAGGACGGGTTAGTATTTAGGGGCAGGGGAAAGCTGTTCCATCAGTCCTGGGGAGAATTCGAGGAGGAGTGTTGGACTGTACTGGAGGATTGGGTGGTGAGGAGAGCAGTGGAGGATTGGGAAGGGCTGTGCCATGCCGTTATCCGGGAGCACATGCTGAGGAGTTGTTTCCCAAGACTGCGTCACCATCTGGTGCGGTGTGGGTTCTCAGACCCCAGGGAACTTGCACGGGAGGCAGACCTCTGGGTAAGTGCCAGAGCGTCTGGGAAGGCTGAGGGGAGTGATCCTGAAGGGAGTGAGACCGGGGGGGTGTCCCGAGGTGCCCCAGCTGTGGTCACCGGGCCTGGAGTGTTCTTTAAGAGAACCCCAGGTTGGGAGACTAGGCTGTCCCGATGTGTCATCCAGAGGAAGGGATCCCCTCATGTCAGGAGGACCCGGAGCATCAATAATCGGAGCTCCAGTGGTTCGGGGGTCTGACCAGTCACAGGGTTTAGATCCTGGACTGGGGTTCCAGGTTAAGGGGTTGCCTGACCTGGAGGGTGGGGTACCTGTAATTCAGGTCCCTACCAATTTGACTCCCAGGGGTACTACTCCCAGTGGGAGGGTGCGGAACTCTGGGAGGGGGTGCAGAGGGAGGAAGGTCTCTTCTCTGTCACCAGCTCAGCCACAGGGCGCAGATCCTGGGTTGGGTGGCCAGGGACAGGGGTTGCCTGCCCTGGTGGGAGGGACCTCTGTAACCAGAGTCCCCCCAGAAGTGACTCCCAGGGGTACTTCTCCGGGCAGGAGGGTGCGGAACTCTGGGAGGGGGTGCAGGGAGAGGGAGGACTCGCCCCTGTCACCAGTTCAGCCTGTGGGTTTCGACTCCAGGTTGGGGAGAGAGTTGTGTGAGGGTGTCCCCAGGCGTAGGAGATGGAGGAACCCTAGGAGGAGAAGTAGGGGGAGGAGAGCCTCGCCCCTAAGGGCTGGTCAGTCTGAGGGTGTAGACCCCAGATGGGTGGACCAGTGGCAATTTGGAGAGAAGAGAGTGGTCCAGGAGAATTACAAGCCTGAGGCTAGAGCCTCCCACTCTAGGAAGGAGAAACATCCCACTAGGGAACACCAGTGGGGTGGTTTTGTTGGTGAAGGGAGGGTTGCGAAAGATAACCATTGGGTTCCAGAGTGGAGGAGAGACTGCAGGTGCTCCTGTAGTTGCAGGCCTGCGTCCACCTTTTTCCGCCCCAAGCAGGGAAGCCCATCAAGGCATTGATCAGTCTACCCTGGCTTTTGGCTGGGGGGGAGTTGTGTTGGACTTGGCCTTTTCCCCCCAAATTTTTCGCTTTTGACCCCCTTATCTAGATTGTCTCCCCCATGGGATTAAACCTGTATAGGCCATGAGTGGTGTGAGACACCTTTGTGTAAATGTAATTACATGTAATAATATGAGCACTTGTAAAATCCCCCATTTTAAAACTGCACCTGATTGAAATGTATTGTATTTAAAATGGATGCCATGGCCCTGGGTTTTGCCACTGGACTGCCATAGGTCAGCGGTCTAGATAATATTACCCAGCTACCCCTAGTTTTTGGAGGGAAAGCCTGGCACCCAGGGTGCTCACCCCCTCCCCTAGAACCAGTTTAGGCTAGATGTGCCAACATTCTAGAAGGTCCTGGCACTGCCTGGGAGGAGGGTATAAATGGGGAGAAGTGTCACCAGAGGGTCAGTCAGCGCAGGGACAAGGAAGAGAGGGGACCTGCTGTGAGGTGCTACCGCCACATGGGCCTGTGAGCTGGGCCCTGCACCCCTAGAACCCCCCCCTCTGCTGACCCCATGGGCCCCTGACAAGGGAGGGCCCCTGACTAGGTCCCTGTCACAGTTGGGATCTTGAACCATGCCAGCGCCGCGCTGAAAGAGCACTGGGAAGGGAAGGAGCTAATTGGATTCCCCCCAGGAGGTGAGGAGTTTGCCCCTGAGGAACTGCAGTGGGACTGTCTACCCCCTCTGGAGGAGCTGTGGCCCCCCTTGGAAGCGCTGGGCCGTGTGGAGCCGCCTGGGGAGGATTGGGCCCCTGTGAGGGACTGTGGCTGTTGTGGCCCCCGGAGTGCTGGTTGCCCAGGAGGGTGAAGAATGGCCGCCTGAGACATGTCTGGAAGACCTGTCTGCCCCTCGGGAGTGCTGTACACCGAAGTGCTGTGAGGCCTGAGCTGGCTGTGCTTCCCGCGACTCAAACGCTGTAGCCTCCCGGGAAGCACTGGAATCAAAAGGCACTCTTCTCTTCAAGCACCATCCTACTCTGCAAGGTGCTGCATTTTGCCCCCAAGTGCTCACCTGCTGTCTCCGGTGAAGCGCGTCTCGTGTGGTGCCGCCGAGCGCCCCAGTTCCCCGAGGCGCTGTAATTTCCCGGCGCTGTCTGCCGCCGTAGCGCTGTGCCTGGAAGCGCTAGCAGTCCCCCTCATCGCAGCTGAGTTCGCCCTGTCAGGCGCGGTGATCTGTCCTGGGCGGCCCCCAGTGTGAGGAGAGGGCTGCCGGAGTTCGAAGTGGGCCGCGCTAGGCCCGAGAAGCCAGCCTCGACCTGCCCACGTGACGGGGGCGTCCGGCCGCGTCATCGGCCCGCCCCCGCCAACGCCACGCAGGGATTGGTCGCCTGTCCGGGCGGCCGGGAAGACAGGAGGAAGCGGAGAAAAAGCCCCGGGTCCCCGTGAGGGAGGGAGGACCCGGGTGAAGCTTCGGTGCAGGGCCCCCGTGGTCAGGAGGGAGCCCTGTGAAGGACGACCGGAGCGGGAGGCCACCCCGCCGGTCTGTGCCCTATGCGAGGGGCCGGTAATGGTAGGCGGGGCCGGGGCGCATTGCCGGTGCCAGCCCCGCCTCCCGACCTGTGGGAAAGCAGGGAGAGGGCCCAGACGGAGCCCGCAAAGGAGGAACCAGAGTATCTCCGCCGGTGAGGAAGTGCCCTGAGGGCTGCTGCGAGTCCTGCGGCTGGTTGCAAGGCCACAGAGGGGGGGCCTCGAGGCACATTGTCGGTGCTTGCCCCCCCCTTATCTCGGAAGCCCCGGGAGACGGCCGTGTGGAGCCTCCTGACCGCCCCCCCCTTGACAAAGGGGCCAGCAGTGTGGTGGGAGCCCGGAGCCAGAACCCAGGAGCAGCCGGTGAGTGGGGCCTTAAGCAAATGGTGTCGGGAGCATAGAGGACAACGGGACACAGTTCCGGTGTCCGCCCCCCCCCCCCCCCCCCCCACCCCCACCACCCCCACCCTGTCCACTGATAAGGGCCCGAGTGCCCAGAGCCCGGGTAAAGGCCGATAGTGACTGCTGGGGGACTAGTCAATCCCGGGATACCGGTTAGGCCCTTTTGAACTGCCGACAGAGACCTCTGTTTACCAGGAAGGCGAAGGGGCAATACAAGATGACCTAGTGGCCCCCAAGGAACAGTTGCACATTCATCAGCCAAGGGTGATAGGCCTAACGAGAAGCACGTGTTTACCGGGTGCCTCATTCCCTGTGCCTAAGGAGATGGTTACTCCCTCTTAGTAGGTTAATTGGCCACCAGTAGATGATAAAATGTTCTACGCTAGTCTCTGTTATACTAAACCACCTATTAGAAGGTAATGGAGGGCTAATTTTTTATTGAGATGTGTTGCATTGTTGACTTGCTCCCTTGACCCTACTCTAAGGAAATGTAATGCTGAAATGTTTTACTCCTGACCCAGGGAAGAGAAATTCCAACTTGATGCTACGGCTACTGAGGGGTGTTTCATTTGGGAAAGTGTTTACATCTAATGAGATGCTTTACAAGGAAAGAAATGATATGTCCTCATTCAATGAACTGCTTATTCCTGCTGACAGAAAGGGGTTATTCTGGCATAAGTAATTTTATCCCTGCCTAGATCCTTACTGGCATATCCAGTCCTGCGTCAGGAATTGTCGGGGTATGCCCCATGTTAATGAGCAAGCCTCGCGGATTTATTCCAGGTGTTCCTGTATATTGTATACTGTGATAACCTGTGGTTATTCCCTTACAGGGGTTGGGTTGGTGTTGTCACGCATAAGGTGTACTTACGCTAATGTTGCAACTTACACTTTCAGCAACCCCCTAAGGATGAGAGCCTGAGTTGGCCCCGCCAGACTGGCCCCAGGTCTACTGATAACTTAATCACAATTTTCTTTATTGCAGCATGGACTTATGGACTCATCCCTTTTGTCCCATGTAAATAATTCCCCATGATGTATTTGGCTCTGGCGCCAGTTGGCGCCTTGTTGTGATTACCAGTGTATTTTTCCTTTTTACCTTGCAGGTTGGAGATATCACTAAATTTATTCTTTTTCCAACCAAAGGTGGTGTTGTGACTCTTTTGTAGTGTGATTGGTGTGTCGTCTGTGGGTACTGCGGGAATGCTTCACATGTCCTCGAAGTTTGGCCTGCCCGCTTGATGCCATGCTACCCCCTTGGAGATTTGGGCAACCCCCATTTCCAACAAACACCATAGCATGGGATTATCTATTCGCGGTTCTGAATCGCAATGGGCTCAGGCCCAAGTTACTTGGGTGGATCAAACTATTGTATGCGCTTCCCATTGCCCACGTCTCAGTCTACAACTATCGCTCCAAATCTTTCCCCCTCTACCGTGGTATCAGACAGGCTTGCCCATTGTCGCCGCTCCTTTTTGCCCTGGTCCTTGAGCCTTTGGCGGTCTGGATTAGGGGAGACCCAGGTATCAGAAGCATTAAATGGACAGACGACCATGAAGACCGTATATCAAATGTACGCAGACGACATTCTGCTTTATCAAGCCTCACCAGTGCACTCACTCCACCGCGTTCTCCATATTTTCCACATATTTGGGGCTAACTCTGGCTATCAGATACACTGGTCCAAATCCCAAATGTATTCCCTCTGGGGTCCTCGCGGATATTGCATTCCAGTAGCGACCCAAGGACTCAAATATATGGGCATTTTTATAACCACTGACGCATTTTTTTATGACCAGAATCTACTGGGACCGTTGCAGAGGTTTTAATCAGATGTTACCCACTAGAAGACACTCCCCCCTTACTCTTCTGGGACGGGCGTCTCTTTTCAAGATGCTCGCCCTACCACCCTTCCTATATGCCCCTTCAGAATACTCCCATCCCGGTCCCTGAATCCTATTTCTTGCTAATAGAGGCAACAGTCAGAGACTTACTTTAAGACAACAGGTCGCCTCGGATAGCTATAAACAAACTCACCATGGGGTGGTAAGATGGGGGTATCGGACTGCCAGATATACGTCTCTATTACCCGGCTTCGCAATTAATTGCCATCAACAAATGGGTGTTTGGGTCGCATACCGACCCCCACTTCCGGCACTAATCTTTATTAATGAGAAAGGGAGGTTTCAACAGAGCACTATATGCTAACCACAAGAAACTACGTTTAACAGGCCCCACGGCCCTTGCAATAGAATTGTGGCACGGAGTACAGCGGAGGATGGGGTGGCGAGGACGCCTACCGAAGGCTACCCCCCTGTGGGAGTCTGATATCCTGGGACAACTGAGCGCTTGTGCAGGGTTCGACAAGTGGGACATGATCGGAATATCTACAGTGGGAGATATGTGGATCAAAGGTAAAAAGGCGTCTTTCGATGAGCTTCAAACTAAATATCAATTAACACCATCAGAACATTTCCGGTATCTCCAAATCAGTCACGCCATAGACTCTGGCCTCCCTAAAGACACCCCCCTCCCTGACACCTCTCCCCTCGAGGTTAGATTATTGCTAGACCCAATGGACCGTAAAGCCATCTCCCCCACTTACAAGAAACTGATCAATAACCAGACTGACCCAATTCAGAAGCTACGAATAAGCTGGGAGGTGAACTAGGGGCCGATAGCTGACAAGGACTGGATGGAGGCCCTGGCATTCCCCCCGAGAGGTGGCTATTCCGATGCGTTTCCGACTGGTTCATCTTAAGATCCTCCATCGGGTGTACTTTGATGCCAAACTGTTATTTAAACTAGGTAGGAGACCAGACACACACTGCCTTCGACACTGTAACCAAACTGGCTCATTCATACACATCCTATGGGAATGCCCCCATATTCAAAAATATTGGACAGACGTCACCCGACAATTGGTAAGGACTTGTGACAAACCCATACATCCATCCCTCAAATTATGTCTCTTCAACATCTGGGAGGCAACAGACCTCACCCAAGCTGAACAATCATGGGCCACCATGGGGTGGAGTATAGCGAAACAAAATATTGCCCAAAAGTGGGGGGGGCGGACACGGTACCACAACTACGTGACTGGGCTAAAGACATGGACCATGCAATGGTAGCGAAAATAACCGTATATAAAGAGAGAGGCTGCTAACGTAAATGGGATCACAAGTGGGGACATTGGAATAAATACAGGGGTGAAATTTGCATCTCCCTCACGATAGAACTCAGAAGGGAGAGACTAGCAAGGTTAGAGGGGACGGGCGATGACATGGTAACGTAAACCCCGATCTACCAATATTCTGTGTGCAGATGGCGTCCTCTAACGTTAAGATTCTTGCACTGTTTATTAGGGTGGGCTCAGGGTGGACTGCAGACTGTAATATAATGCCAAAAGCTTGTACCTCCTGCCGAGATGTCTAATGTATTGTCAATAATGCTGCTATTTGTTTCTAATAAAAAGTTTTTTTTTTAAAAAACGATGACATTTCATAGTCTAGCCCTAAGCCAAACCACAAGAGAATATGCACAACTGACCGGCAAAGTGCGCACTTTAATATCCCAGTAACAAGTCACTCCAGAAAGTACCTCAGATTTCTTGTAGGCGAAAGATAATATCAATATACATTGCTTCCCTTTGGCCTGAAATCAGCCCTTCGGACACTCTAGAAAGGTGTAAGTTGTTTTCTCATCTGAGGAGAAGAGAAGTTTCAGGCACCCTTGGACGACTGGCGCATAGTCACTCAGTCATCTAAGGGCTGTACAAGACTTCAGAACAAGAACAAAGCTACTGAAGAAGCTGGGATTTCAATTCAACCTAGAAAATCAACCTCAAACCCAATTCAGCATCTGTCTTACCTTTGGAACGACAAAAGACACAAATGAAGGAAGAATGTATCCGTTGGAGGCGAGATTATCACCTATCTGAGACTAGCGTCACATCATGAAATTTGCCAGCAACCTGACAGCTCATCATATCTCCTTTTTAGGTTCTATAGCACCATGTACTTGCATTGTCCCAGACGCCAGGCTGCACATGAGTCCTGTGCAGTGATGCGTAGAGGATCAATGGTTGCCGAAGACAGACAAATGGGAATATAAACTGCAACTAACCCCAGTAGCAAAGCAGTCCCTGACATGGTGATGCAAGAGACAGAACATGCTCAAAGGAGTATCTTTTAAGTTGCTAGCAAAGGCCTTAGCTAATCGTCTGCTCCCCTACATAGCGGACCTGATCCACCCGGACCAGGCCGGATTCATGCCCGGTAGGGCAACACGCCATAATATCAGGCGGGCTCAGGTGGTGGTGGAGGCGGCCCGAGCGGCCGGGATTCCGGCGGCGCTTCTCCTGGCGGACATTGACAGGGCGTTTGACTCCCTGAGTTGGGTCTATCTACGTGCCCTCCTGTCTCGCCTGAACCTGGGGCCCCGTTTTCTTTCCTACGTTCAGCTATTATACACTGACTTAACTGCATCCGTGAGAGTAGCAGGAGCGGTGTCCAACCCCTTCCCTATAGGCCGGGGCACCCGCCAGGGCTGCCCTCTCTCACCCTATCTATTCGCCCTCGCGATGGAACCACTGGCGGCATGGGTGCGAATTGATGCGCAAATGCGAGGTGTGGAATGGGTGGCGGGACCTTCTGACAGAATAGCGCTTTACGCCGATGACGTCCTTTTCTTCCTTACGGATTTAAACAGGTCGGGACCAAGAGTCCTTGAAATTATGCGTATTTTTGGGGAGGTGTCGGGCCTTTGCCTGAACCTGCGGAAGTCTGCGCTATGGACGCTGGGAGATCGCGGGAGTCTGGGGCCCTGGGCGGATGTCTTGCAGGAGGCTGCTGGAGGAATCAAATACCTGGGGGTCTTCCTCACGGACGTCCCGGGGGTCTCGTGGGCTCGAAATGTACTGCCTGTGTGGGACCGCGTGCGCTCGGACATGACGACTTGGTCCAGAATGCCCTTGAATATCTACGGCCGCTCTGCCATTTTTAAAATGGTGGCTCTCCCGCGCCTACTGTACCAATTACAGAACCATCCGTACCCTATTCCACTGCAATGGTTTCGTCGATTGAACTCGGCGCTGAGTCAGTTTCTTTGGGTGGGTGGGGTAGCAAGAGTAGCGCTCCGCACCTGTTTTCTTTCCACTTACTGCGGGGGGCTAGCCACCTCGGACATGCTGTCCTACTACCAAGCGTCCCACCTGTTGATACTCAACGAATGGTGGTATGGTGATCGGAGCGATCCGGCTTATGCGCTTGAGAGGTTTTTGATGGACCCAGCAACGTTACATACCATCCTGTACTCAGCGGCGGCGCGAAAGAGGCTTCCGGAGGTCACCCAGGTGGTCTTTCGGGTTTGGCGCGGGGCCCTGCGTCGCATGGGGTGGTGGAACAAACTAACGAGAGAGACTCCCCTATGGCACAATGGGCGACTGCCGGCGCTGGCATCCCTAAGGGGTTTTAATGGCTGGGATGCAATAGGTATATCAGCCCTAGGCCACGTAATGAAAGGTACGACTCTAAAGACGTTCCAAGTTCCCAGTTCTTTCGCTATCTGCAGCTCCGGCACGCCTTGTCTCCATCCCTGGTTGGCCTAGACTCATTGCCTGAGTTCAGCCCGCTGGAAGCTAAGGTCTTTATGGGTGAGATAGACACGAAGAAAATTTCCAGTATATATCAAACACTGGTCACGCATTGCTCTTCTTCTCTGGATGGCCTGAGGTCTGTTTGGGAGAGGGATATAGGAGACCTAGAAGAAGAGGACTGGAGGGAAGCCTTGGAAGCCCCGAGGGGGGCAGCAATAGCGGTCCGTCTGCGCTTTATCCAGTTTAAATATTTACACAGGGCCTACTATACTAGAGACAGATTGTGGAGGGCGGGCCTGATAGCCTCCCCGGATTGCTTGCGGTGTGGCCGTGAGGTTGGCACCTTTGTGCATACGGTGTGGGTGTGTGATAAACTTGTGAGATTCTGGACTGGTGTCTGGGAGTGCCTGTCTGAAGTGCTGGGATGGGACCTCCCCCGCTCCCCACAACTGGGCCTTTTGCATGTTATGGAACGAGTGGGAGGCAACATCTACAAACGCCACTTATTGCTTTTGGGCCTTACGGTGCCCAAACGTGATATCGCCCGAGCCTGGAAGGATCCGAGGGCTCCCCTGCTAGAGGTATGGAAGAGGGGATTAGACTTCTGTATGGGGCTGGAGCGTCTGGTATTTGTTGCCAGGGGCTGCCCCCAAAAGCATTTTAAAATTTGGAAAAGGTGGGCAGAATATAGAGGGCTGTGGCTGGAACCGCCAGCGTGTCAGGATGTTGATGCAGGATATTCACTTGTGGACCTGGGGTGAACGGATCCACACACGGACATGGATATTGTATTATGTTTAGCTGTCGGACTATGCTGACACTGAGGGGTTAGGGGTGGGATCCGGGCGGGAGTATACTGGGATGGGAGTTGGGGGGTAGGGAGTTCGGGAGTGGGTGTTCCTACTGCATATTGCTTATACTGCTAGATGATGATGGTTATTGTGTGTACACTATATCTCTGGGGCTCAGAGTGTAGTGCCGTCTATGCAATGTCTTAACACCCAAATTGAAAATAATAAACAAAAATTGAAAAAAAAAGGAGTATCTTTTCAAAAGGAGATTCTGTCGCAAATGACAGACTTTGGAGCCCGTCTGAGCCAACGACACTGGAGTGATAAGGAAACATCATATCACATGAGCTACCGGACCTGAGACTTGTCTATCTGCCTCTGCAGGCTTTCCTTCCATATCTGATGACAAAGAACACTCTACGCCAAAAAACAATACCATAGAATCAGACAGCGGAAAGTAAGCAATCTAACAATAGAGTCGATGCCCATGGACGTTATCACCAAGATGAGTAATCGCTCTACCTGTGACTTGATAAACTTCTTCGTAGAAACAGAACTTGCACATATCAGGACCCAACACCAGATGGCAGGAGTATGCAAAGGATGCAAATCTACAGCTCTACGTGCCAAAAACAGAGGCTTACAGGGGAAGTAACATAGGGGCATATGTAGGTAATTTACATTTTGCGATTCTCAAATATCGATATTTAAGGAATCGCTAATTGAGAATTGCAAAATGGTATGTATGTAATAATTCACAATTTTATTGCGAATCTCTAAAATTCCTTAATTGCGATTAGCAAATTGCGAATCGCAATTAAGGAATGAGTGTCCCATTCATTCCTATGGGCCAAGAGGCCCATAGGAATGAATGGGGATACATTCTCAAATTGCGATTTTCTCTGAGAAAATCGCGATTTGAGAATCGCAATTCCAAGGGAGCCAGGGTGTCCAAAGGACACCTGTTGCACCCCTGGAATGTGCCTGTAAGTACATGTGGCGCACATACATGCCCTAAGGGCATGTCTGTGCGCCACATGGCACTTGGTTTTGTTTTAAAAAAATGCATTTTGTCAGGAAATTGCAAAATACCATCTACTTGGAGTAGGCGGTATTTTGTGATTCCTTAAGCCAAAATCGCAATTTGAAAGGCACCCCTACATAGCATTTAAGGAATCGCAAAATTGCGATTCCTTAAACGCTTGAGCAAAATAAGGAATCGCAATTTCTGTGATTCCTTATTTTGCTATGTGGCCCATACATACCAAAAGGCCGTGTGAGATTCGCAAATACCGGAATTCTGCGAATTCCGGCGTTTGCGAATCGCAAACGGCTTCCTATGTATGCCCCATTATCCATACTTTAACAAACAGGGAGGGGCAGTATCAAGATCACGGTCAGTGGAAGCACAAGTCTCTGGCATTTGTGTCTAGCCAGAGGCATCTTACCGGCAGCACTGCACATCCTGCCACACAGGAGCATCAGGCAGACTTCCTCCATTAATACTTTGATTAAATACACAAATGGGTCCTAGACAACGGAGTCAAGATGAAGAGTGGGAAAATCCATACCTAGATGTTGCTGCAGTGGTACAAAACAAAAAATGCAGAGACTTCACATCCGGGCGCGAGAAACAAACTCGGTGGCAATCACTTTTGAGCAAAGGGTCCCGGCCATTTGCTTACACTTTTCCATCAATCCCAACAATGCCAACAGTAATAGTGAAGTGGTGCAAAATCTCAAACCAAAATGACTCTGATAGCACTGGAGTGGCTGAGACAGCAGAGCTACCCAGACCTTCTACAGATGTTCATCACACAAGAAACTGCCCGCAGACCCAACTCGTAATACAGGCTTCTGGGGCAAGTTCAGCATTTGAACTTTAAATCTTTTGCAGCCCGGCACCTAAGGTTGTAGTGTAGTTCCTATTATCCCAATAGGCTCTGCGCATTGGAATAATACCTTCAATAGTATAGGCCTAGACCAGACGTTAACTAGGTCTACTACTGTCGATATTAGACTTAAAGTTTTGGGTTTGCCAGCTAGCTCAGAGTTCACTAGAAACTTTCTCGAATAGGCAAGGAGGAATTGAACCTCCCTGGATAGACAAGAAGGGATTTAGTTTCTGACAACCATAGAACATGACAACTTTGCTCTCCCCTAATCAAGAGTGTATCTCGAGAGTCGTGTGAACAAAAGGCAATTTATTTTACTCAGTCAGTACGTGCATTCTTAGTCTCATCAGATTGTAGAGAAAAGGAAGAGACGGGCGTGTTCAATAAAAGATGTTATTTATTGATCAGTCTCTTTTCTCATACAAGAGAAATGGATCGATATTATTGCAATACTTATGGTTAAGTAAAGTGCATACATTAAAAGCAGAAGTATAAAATAATACTGTAAAAACATTGATATGGTTTCTAAGCCATATGAAGGTTTAAAATGAATAAAATATATTACATACACATATACATTTGACTAATCGTACTCAACTGGTGTTTCTAACTACGCCTACCCCGTGTACCTGACCTAAGCCTAATACGTGGGCGGGAATAGAAAGTTACAGTTTAAGTTAAGTTTGTTTTTGCCAAGTGACTGACTAAAGAATTCTCTGCGAGGGGTTATTCAGTTCTGTACCTGGAGTCTAGGATGGATGAGGGATGGTATCTCTCGTCTCTGGTCTCGATATTCCAGGCTGCCTGCGAGGGCTACCCGGAAGCGCCGGAGCTGGATTTCTCGGCAGGAGAAAGCAGCGTCTCGTTCTCAGCGCGTCAAGAAGGCGGGGCTGCGCCAGCGGGGTCTGCTCTGCTCTGGGCTTCGGCAAGTCTGGCTGCTCCGATCTCGTCACCACCGCGTGTGTTTGCATAGGGCAATATCGGTAATATTTATACCTTTAAGGTGCCGAGATTGACGTAAGGATGGACATAGATACGTCAATAAGGATGTCATACGACCAGGTCGTTAGCACATTCTTTTGCTGAAGTTCTCGGTGAAATCAAAACAATGGCCGCAGGGTTTTTCCCAGGTTGTCATAGGTTTGATTTGTGTTGAGAACTCCGTATGCCTTATCAGGGGCTGGAGGAATCTCGCTTGTCTAATTAGATGGCAAGCGTTATGACCTAATCAGATAACACGTTCCTGTGCCGTAGTGTGGCTTTATCAGATAACGGTTCCTGCATCATGGGGGTTTTCTGCCTCATGGGATGGCTGCTAGTTAACTTGTTAGTTTGTTAACCAGAATAGGGTCAGGAATAGGGGGATCGATACAGAACCTATAGGAATACATCACACCCACTCCACGCTAACTATGGACATATTTACTAATCTATGCATAGTAAAACATACTGTAGAGTATCGTGTGTACCTTACCACCCCAAAATACATAAATGCATTTTGAAATTATCAAAGATACGGAAAAAACAGTCATATGTAATATATGCACTCAAGCTGTAGAATAATGCTAAAGTAATCACGCATATCTATACATTATCACTAATTCGTATACGAGAATTTACACATGAAATGGCTCTTAATACAGAAAAAAGGTTCGAGACCATTCCATCACAGAATAAAATAATTATGAACATACCAGCGGGCAGCTAATGTCTATAAGCTATTTAAAATTAGAAATTTTTAGTTCTCTAAGAATAGTTCTTACTTTAAGCAGAAGATAGTGTCCCGAAAAATATGAAAAAATATTTTGGGGCTGCTGAAAAAATTGCTGTCCGTGAACTGGAGGGAAAATTGTTCATGGTATTTTGCTATTCTAGTTGAAGGTCAAATTCAGGGAACGCCGTGTACGAGCTTGCTCAAAAGTCTCTATTTCTGCTCTGGTGAGAACATCATATCATTTAGACTCTCGAAAAAGTTGTCAACAGCTTCCTGGGAGAGTTCCACTAACTCGGAAATAGGTGTAACCATGCATTCGTGCGCATGATTGTCTCCATTGACATTTTGATTTGGATTGCTGACAGAAGGTCGTACCTGATCGATGCTGCTTTCATCTTGAACTTCGCTACCCCTTAATCGTAGTGGTGAAGCTTCCACGAATGCCGTCATCAGGATTGGTAGCCGTTGAGGGCAGCACAAAGCATGAGCCTTTGTTGGACTCAACAATGTTTCTGCATCCATTGGCGCATCCGATTGTAGCGTCAGACAGGTGTCTAACACGCATTCTTCTCCGCATAGCAGGCACCTTAATACAGGTAAAACACATCGTTGCCACATTGGTCGAAATGATAGAAACCAAGTCATGTTCAGGTCTCTAAGCCGGGATAGTCCCAGGATTTTTGATATCCGGTCCCGGTATCCAATGGCTAGGATTGTTTCTTCCCTTGTCGCAGGTGTTTTGTCTGTGAAATGGTTTGCCATAACGAAATATAAGGACTAGGAATAGGATTCCTGCAATTAGTCCCAAAATGAGGGGAAGTCCGCCAAAAATCGAATGGACGAAATCTGGAAAAATACCCAGTATGGCTTTGAATGGTGTTAATGCCATCGAAAATACTGTCTTAAATACTTTTGAGACTCCACTGGTATCAGAAATATTTAAGATTTCATTCGGGATTTCTGCGAAATGTATGGGGGAATTAGTTGATAACAATGAATGTATCTCTGCAGTCGTCCTTGCGACTTGGAGATCATACGTTTCTTTTGATGACGTGAGCCTTGTCTGCGTCTGAAGAAGCACTGTTTTCATTCTGCTTAAAGTATCTATTCGAATAGAAGTAATTTTCAAGTTGGGCCATGCCCTTGCCTCCCTATCTGGAAAGGCGCTGGGGAACAATGAGTGTCCACAGCACTTGACCTTCGCAGTCGTAGTTACGAGATAAGGAGTCCCGGGCATAAGACTACAGCATCTGCGGTCCACAATTAGAATGTAACTCCCATTATAGAGTCTTTGAAAGAATGGTTCTATCTCTGTTGCAGGTGCGCCTAGCTGGTGACATGAAAGGTTATTTGAGTTCCCTTCACAGGCTCCATGCAAACTAATTCCGTTACACAGAAGTGTACCGCTTAGTGACATTGCACAATTATTGCCACTAAGAAACACTTTCTGTCCTTTATTACTGACACATGCATGTGAATAGGGCAAGTTCCATGTTGTTTTAATGTACCCGTTTCCCAATTTTTTGTACATGCCAGCCTGTATATATTTTTGGCAGTATTGAAACCTGAAGGTTGATATTGGAATATTAATTATCCCATGAATTATCCATTCACTGACAGGTCGTTCTGACATTGTCACTGGTAATCTTTCGAGTTTCTCAATGCTCAGGATTGTATAATCAGCACCCTTCTGGGCCCTACTGATTTGTCTATCAGTAAGGTTAAAGATATTGAAAAGTGACGTCGTGTTCATTAAACGCCAAGGCACATAGCCTGAACGCAGATTTTGTAACGTCCAGCCAAGCTGTACAATAGAACGCAATTGGGACTGACCGTGTTGTAATAACAGTAAGTCTTGCGATAATATGTCGATTGCTGAAGACACAATGCTGTCCAAAGAAAAAATTCTGGAGGACAGAGTCATTAACCCATTGTCCACTACAGAAAGTGATTTTTCCAAATTAATACGGTCAATTTCCCGTATTCTTTCTGCTGTCTCAATTTGAGTAACCTTCCAGGCCTCGTTGTATGCTGCGTATACAGAGGCTGCTATGAAACCCTTTTGACGCCGTTTGCGCGGTCCCATAATGAAATCACGCAAGTCAGCACCATCAGTAAGTAAAGTTAGGTGTTGCTTAATTTCTGCCAGTGTGGAAGTTTGCAGCCATTGAAGGCATAATTTGACCACACTGTAGGTGGTTATTATCCCTGGGTGATGTCTTTGGGGATATCTAGGGTCTGGCCTGGTCATTTTGAACCCCTGTGTTTTGTTCAGGAATCTGTTTTGACAGTTATTAGTATCTGTGGGCCAGATCAACCACTGTTTCCAATCAGGATGTGTTCTGTTTTGGTTTAATACATAATTTACTTCTATCTCTTCATCTGTAGAGCTATTGCTGTTCATTGTTGGTTTTGGAATAGACGGTTTATTTAAGTCTTTGATTTTGGCTAGGCCAAGACAGGTAGTTTGTTGAACAGTGTCATTTAAAAATATAATTTGTTCTGGGATCATGCAGGCTCTAAACAAAGATTCTATACCCTGTACTTGCCATTCTTTTGTGCCCCAAACACTTTTCAATTCAACATTTTTGTCCCAATAATCAAAACCAAAAGTATTCATTTGTTCAAAGAATGAGTCTGAATATATCAATTTCGTGTTTGTTATCATGGTCTTTGTCCCTGTCTTATTTGACAATTTGAAATAAAATGTTTCAGCATTACTTATGTTAAAACCTGAAAAGTATGAATATTTGTCGTAAACGGTTCTTGAGCTTCCTTTTGGAGGGGTTGCACAATGTTCCCATTGATTATAATTTAAAACATTTCTAGGTTGTGCAGATCTATGTAAAAAATGGTTACCATAGTGGTTATAACAGTACATACTATCATAATTTGTCGAACCCTGCAAATAATCATGTTTGGTAAATTTAGCAGACATTACTAAGTCAGACATCATATTATTTATACTTTCAAAGTCCCAATCATCAGCAAATGAGCTTGGTTTTACAAAGTCACTCAATGAGATCTTAATTTGGTGTGGATATTTCAGGATTTCAACCGGACCATAGATTTCGTAGTCAGTGTTGTCCCATGCTACCCCACCCGGTATAGGATTGGCTGTGAAGTTGACTGAAGAAAGTTCTCTTTTCTCGACGTGTGAAGATGTGTGTGGTTTGAGGATCAAGTTGATTTTCTGACTTGCTGTGTCCATTTTAGCATATTTTCCCTCAATGAAGCGTCCCAATGTTAGTATCATGATGAGCCAAAGTATGAGGATAAATGCACCAAAACCCACCCAAAATTCAATCCATGGAGAAATTAGATATGTTTCTTTCAGTTGTTTCAAAAGTACTTTAACTTTATCTTTAAAGGTTTTTGTTGATGGCTGTGTTTTTGATTCAGTGAAGCCTTCAGAGGAATCATCGAAGTTTATGAAGTAGCCGGATGCAGTTCTGTCAATTGTTCCAATAGCTTCAGGATTACTGTTTCTTGCATAGTCGTTTGTTACTTCATGATAGATTGGTGTGTCTCTGCTAAATGTTTTTATTTGGGTTTTCAGAGGTCTAAGTTCCATTGCATTGTTGCATAGTCCTTGTTGTAGTTCTGTAGGCGTTTCGAATGTGATTAGCCTCTTAGATTGAACCTCTGTGTTAGTAGCAAATCTTGGTGTT
Organism: Lissotriton helveticus; assembly: GCF_964261635.1. Lineage (NCBI taxonomy): Eukaryota > Metazoa > Chordata > Amphibia > Caudata > Salamandridae > Lissotriton > Lissotriton helveticus. The sequence continues at coordinate 20,556,485 of NC_136061.1, forward strand.
CTACTACTTCTCGGGAGTCCACTTGGCCTACTGTTTGTTATCGGCCACATGTTGTGGTTTTACCAGGTCGATGGATACAACTCGGTTCTCCTTTTTACCAGCAAGCGGCGGTAGTACAACTGATCTTGTCCCGTTGACAGACAAGACAGGAACTGCTTTTCTGTAAGAAGGCCCAAATTCCTTCTTTACCGCGATCTTTTCTCTGACTAGTTCCCCGACTTTTGGAATCCAGACAGGTCTTGCTGGGACAGGTGGTGGTTCTTCAGTGGTTGTTGGCTGCTGTTTCAACTTTATGTTGCTCAGGTCTTTTCTTGTTTCGTTTAAGTCCTGTAAAATAGCCAAACGGTCTTTGATATCAAAGCTTTTTTCCTTCACCACTGAAGTTTGACTGTCAAGGTCAGAGATTAACATCCTAGTTCCAAATAATAATTCGTACGGACTTAATCCCTTCAGAGAATTTCTTGGCAAGTTATTTAGACTACGTTGGACACTTATTAGATGTTTGACCCACCCAGCTCCCGAACCTAATACCTTTGCCGTTATAGATTGCTTTATGTCACGGTTTTTTCTTTCAACAATTCCGTTCTCCTCAGGGTGAAATGGACAAGAGTACCGCAATGTCACGCCCATGCTGACCATGGCCTCCTTATAAGCTCTAGAGCTAAAAGCAGGACCGTGGTCCGAATGCAGCATGCCAATTGCGTATGTGCCGATAAAGACTCGCAAATCTTTTATAACAGTTCTGGCGTCAGCCGTTCGCTGGGGCCACATCCATATGAATCTCGTGCATGAGTCCACTGCAACCAAGATATATTTATAGTTACCATCCCTTTGTAAGGGACCACAGTGGTCTAGGTAAACACAGGCTAATGGTTTATCCGAGATTAGAAGGGGCGTCCGCGCTGGGCGTCTCACCGTTGATACTTTCATTCTTTGACATATTTCACATTCTAAAACATAGTTCCTTGTTTGTCTTCTCATTTGTGGCCACCAGTATCTCTGTTTTAACAATGATACTGTGGCTGAGACGCCAGCATGTACAGAAGCAAGCCCTTCGTGTGCCGCTATGATTAGTCCTAACCTATGTTCCATGTTTGGAATTGCCCTATCCCCCACTCCAGGGATTCGAGCAAAAGGAACATTGTTTGCATCAGTTATGTATGAGTATTTTACTGGAAAGCCTTTCGGGAGTGTTTCTATCGAATCCTTTTCTGTAGCGCTGACAGCCTGTAATATTTCGCTGTCTATTTTTGTTTTTGACCGTGTGATGGCAGCTACGGAAGCCGTTTGCACAGCTGCCTTCGTGGCCTCATCAGCCAATGAATTCCCTGCAACGTGAACGCCATCACGTTGATGACTCAGTGTATGTATCACGTGAGTCTTTGGTAGTTCTTTTTGTAAAATAACTACTTGTTCCCAGAGCATTTTATGCTTGATTGTGCCACCTTTCGCATCCTTGAAACCATTCTGAAGCCAAATCTGCAAGTATTTATTGTAAGACTGAACGCAATAATACGAATCGCACACTATGAGTGTGGGGAATTCTCGATCGGTATTTTCAAGCGCCATCTTAAACGCCAGTAGTTCAGCTCGCTGAGCTGTACAATCTCCTAAAGATTGTGTTTTAGTGATAGCTGGTTTAAATTTCCCTTCGTGCCAGCGACCTTTAACGATCGCGCACGCAGCACTGTAGGCTTGTTTACCCCCTACTGCGGGTTGTGCTGATCCGTCTGTATATATTTTACAGCCGTAATGTTCTAGAGGCAGAATTTCGGTCGGCGGAGGACATTCAAATTCATATTGGAGAAATTCTTGTGTTTTTAAGTTAGGATCAAATTCGTATGCCACGTCTGTTGCAGCAAGAGAATTAGCCCATTGTATCCATCTCGGATGGAGCGCTTTATCATTTGGAATGCTTGCCTTTGTTACCGCCTCTAGGGCTGGTATCGGTGTCACGATTATTATTCGTTTACCTTGTGCCAGGGCCCGTTCTTTTGCTATAGCTGTCTGTGTTGCAGTTAGAATTTTTTCCGTTGGGCTGAATTTCATTTCAGCCTTAGTGTACAAGTGTGATTTGAATGCAATTGGTACCTTTTCTCCCTCGTTAGAGGTCAGGTATGTGAATCCGCATCTCCCTGGGATGACTCGAATCACAAGATTGCGTGTGTTATCACGTGTTTCTAATTTTGTTTTAATTAGCATGTCTGTTTGTAAGGATCTCAGAATTTCCGTGTGTATTTGAGTCCAATTGGTTCTTTTAAAATCTGGTTTTATTAGATCATAAAGGGGTTTGACCCTTTCTGCGTAATTTGCAATGTATGTTCTTCCGAAATTTAGGAAGCCTAGAATTGACTGTAGGTTTTTTAGTGTTCTAGGTGCTTGGAGTATGGCACATTTCTCCAGGAAATTGTCTGCCAGGCTTTTGCCTTCACTTGATAATTCATATCCTAAGAACAGGACTGTCAGATGGGCAATTCTGGATTTTTTAAAGTTGAATTTGTAACCTTCTGCTGCGAACCCAAGTATTATGGTGTTCACTCTCTTCAAGTGAGTCTCCAAGTCATCATCTGTTAAGTATATGTCGTCGACATAAGAGAATGCTTCGTCGTCATATGTTTGTAGTAATTCTGTTACTCTCGCTGAGAATACTCCCGGGCTGTTTTTGTACCCCTGGGCTAACCGACAGAATTGTTTTTGAGTGCCATTTATTGAGAACGCAGACAAATATCTGCTCTCTGGTGCTATATTTTGACAAAAGAATCCATTAGAGATGTCTAATGTTGTTTTGTATTTTTTGCGCACTATGTTATTCATTAGTGCAGCACTATGCGAGTTTTGCACTGCAAAAGTTTTGCAACATGAGTTAAGGTGTCGGTAATCCAAAACTAGACTATATGAATTGTCTGGTTTGGAGACCGGAAACAAAGGGTTGTTCATTTGTGAGGTGCAAGTTTCAATCACCCCCTGGTATTCTAGCTGATCTAGGATTTCTTTTACCTGTTTTTTAGCTTCTTGCTTAATTGGGGACTGCCTTTGTGCAGTAGGTTGTGATTTTAACAGGATTTTGTGAGGAGGAGAGTCCTCATCCCATCCTACATGATTTTTATATAAAGCAGGAGCTAGAGCTACTGCCCACTTTCTAGCAAGTGTGTATTTTTTATGAATTGGGATATGATTTGAGAAGGCAGGCATAATTATTTCTTCGCCATGAGGGCACTCCCTGACAAACTCTGGTGGCCAGTCTTTTTCAGCTAGAAGGATGTCATAGCCCTTGGAGAGATTATCCCAAAATAGTCCCCTTATCTTATCCCCCTCTATACGTAATGTTATTTCATATATTTTGTGAGGTTTGCTAACTCTGGTGTCTGCAGTTTCCACTTGAAGATATTCATTCGTGTCCACTGTCTCCAGATGATTCATAAGGACTTTGCGAGCTATGCTCACTTCTGCTGCGCTGTCTAGCATTGTCTGAGCCCACTCTCCGTTTTTCAGCTGTGTCCTCAGTATTCTCGGCATTGTTAACTACCTTGATACTGGCTACCTTCTTTTTGGGAATTGTAGTTTCTTTTTTAGATGAGCAGGTTCCTTGTCTTTGGACTTGGCGTGCTCTTCTCTTTGTTCTGATCGTCCTCTTCTTTCCGATTTCTACAAGGAAGTCTGAAAAGATTGAGAGGGACGTGTATCAATTTCTTGATATCTATCAGGCTTCTTTATATTATCCCTATTTCTAAGGTTATATCTTTTCCCAGAGGGTTCACTCTGGGGTGACCTGTGTCTTTGGTTCGGAGATTTTTCTCTTCGCCTAGGAGACCTTCCTCTGGACTGGAATTTCTTTTCTTTAGGATTGGATTGTTTGTTTCCATCCCAGCTCTTTTTCTGTGATGTAGAATTATTATTAAAAAATATTTTTTCAGGACTTTCAATCAGTTGTGGTTTTACTGGTATTCCACCTAAACTATCTCTACCTAGTTCCTCATAGGATTTTTCTATGATTCTGGCAATTTCAGCTGGTTGGTCTGCTATATCTGTCTCTTTTAACCTCTGGCAGATCGCCACGTTTGCTGCTTCTCCCTTTATGTTGGCTAATAATATAGCCGAGACCTGCTTGAAGTCTTTCAGTAATTTCATACCAAGAGTTAAAGCGGGTTCTGGACCGTATTCGTCTTGAATTTGTTTTAGCACATCTGATATTACCGAAATGGATGGAACACCGTGCGTTTTTGTGTAGATGGAAGCAAAGACTGTACCCCAAGTGTCACAGTCCTCAATGTGTGGTGCGATTCCCATTGGAAGACAGATAGTCAGAATCCTGTGTTTTTCTAACGGGGTGGTGTCTGGAAACACCGCCTCTATTTGGGTGATTTTTTGTGCTATAAACAAAATTGGACACTTGTTACACTGTTTGACTGTTGGTTCAGTGCAAAGTAAGGAAACCCTCAGAGAAGTCAGTGTATAGTTAGGTTAGCGGTATATTTGCTTCATCCGCCCCACACTGTCATTCATGCAGTTATCATCGGGTTTTTCCTCTTGGTGTGTACTGCTAGCCTCATCCAGAGGCACCTCTAGTCTCGAGTGCAGTGTCCAGAGACAAAAAGGATTTTTCCCAAAAGGATAGGATAAAAATGAAAAGGATTACCCACGAAAAATTTAATATTACCCAAAAGAACCAGTGAAAGACTTAACCACGTGTGTGACTACCTACAATCCGGCAACATATGCTGTTCAAAAACTAATCAAGAAGAACTGGCACATAGTCAACACGGGCAAATTCGACTGGCCAAGACCGAGATTCGCTAACAAGAAGACTAAGAATCTAAAAGACACCCTTGTACATACGCGCCCCAGGCTGCGAGTTGCAGCCCCTGTAACCATCAACGTGAATATGACACCGCTTTCAGGACACTTCCCATGTGGAACATGCACAGCTTGCAAGACAACAAAAGCAACAAAAAGTCTGCAATTGGGAGAGGACTTCGTATGGACGCAAAAACAATTTACAAACTGTAATTCCTCCCATGTTATCTACATGATCCAGTGCCCGTGTCTAAAGAAATACATCGGGATGACCTGCCGTAAAGTTAAACTCAGGATAGGAGAACACAGGAGCAACATTAAGCTGAAAAAGAATACCACCAAGCTATGTGCCCACTTCACTGAAAGTAACCACACGCATGAAGAAATGCAATGGACAGTAATAGAAATGCTGACCAATAGAGCTGGCAATTCAGAAAAAATCCTGTATGAAAAGGAGCAGAGATGGGTGGACCGTCTCCGTACTTATGATTCCGGGCTGAATGACCATGTGGCTTGGCATCACTTTGCAAGGTAAAATTCTGAATTTCCAAAACATTCTCCCTGGCCTTTAAAACAATTTCTATCTAATCATGATTAAAACTATGATCTGAATAGTACTCTGTATATCGTACATATCAATACAATGGTCCCCAACCGGCCTGTAACCGATAGGGGTTTGGTAATCACATCACGCTTTTCATTAAAATTCCTAAAATTTGAGGCGCAATACCCTTCAAATAACAGAAATTGCAATCCCCTCGGAAAATGTGCCAGTAACCATGACGACGTCGGGCTGCCTTAACTACGAGGGGCCGACTTCCTTTAAAAAGAAACTACAACCCGGCTCCCAGCACTCCGGGGGCAGAGTCAGCACAAGACAGGAGGAAGGACTCCATGCGGGTAATGGCGAAGTAATATTTTTCCGTCCTATCTGCCTGGGTAAGCATTTCAACCTAACCGATACTGACAGTGGTCCCTGTCTCCGCTTCAGCTCTGTGGCGACTTCAGGTACCCCTGCAGGAAGTAGAAGTTGTAACTACAACAGGTAAGAATCCGCACAAACCCGCAGTAGCCGGTTTGTTTGTTTCTTCAATCTTGCCGGAGCGCTGTGTATGACCTAAAAATGTAAATAATAGATACAGCGTTAGTTCAGCCCTATGCGAACAAGAATAACACCTATTGGCCTCTTAATAAAAAACACACCTGAAAGTTTGATCAAGTTAAATATGAATTGATCGGCACTATAAATATGATAACTTTCCGAGGCGGAAAAAGGACATTATTTACTAGTGATATTCCAGTTGAGCCACAATTTGATCAGCGCTTGCACACAAAAACGTCTTTGCATCAATAACGACAGCCACTTTTCCTGCATCAGTGTTCACGAGCGATTTACAATGGAAATTAATTATTTCTTGTAATTTTTAATGCTCTTCACCATGAAAATAATTTTCTTCATGTTTTGCACTAGTGTAATTATTAGCACTTTATGTTGTTACTGCACTCCCCCCCCGTCTAGGATCTACTACACCACAGCTAATTCTAGCCTTTTTATGTATATTCTTCCATAGATCGAGAAGAATACCATACTCATATCAATGCATAGAGTTGTGGGAATACCGCACAATTCGTGTGAGTAGCTTTATATGTGTTTGTTCGTACCTACCCTTTGTAAGTCCTGACGAAAGCTCTACAGACCGCCTGGCCCAATAGAGCTGAAACATGTCGACTATTTTTCTTGAGTAATACCATACAGTCCCGTAACTTGGCCTACTTATGAGTATTCGCTATTTTTAATTAATGAAAACTTGCCCAAATATTAAATTTTTCGTGGGTAATCCTTTTCATTTTTATCCTATCCTTTTGGGAAAAATCCTTTTTGTCTCTGGACACTGCACTCGAGACTAGAGGTGCCTCTGGATGAGGCTAGCAGTACACACCAAGAGGAAAAACCCGATGATAACTGCATGAATGACAGTGTGGGGCGGATGAAGCAAATATACCGCTAACCTAACTATACACTGACTTCTCTGAGGGTTTCCTTACTTTGCACTGAACCAACAGTCAAACCATGTAACAAGTGTCCAATTTTGTTGATTGCTACTGAATATTTCCGGGGAAAGAAACGGACACTGTTAATTCCTCATCCCTCCCAGTTGATTAATTGCGATTTTTTGTGCTAACCAGAATGGTATTTGTTCCCGTTTAGCTGGTACTTTACCTAGGCAGGATTGTATGTTCTGAGGTGTAATTTTATTTGTGTTCCCCTGGTGAGGGGTCAGCTGTGGAATTTTAATTGCTGGTTGAATTGTTGAAGTCCGCATCACATATTGGACTAATTGTCTATGTAATTTTATTAATTGTTTTAGCTGTGTTAAAAGGTTTGCTGCAGACATCCCATCGATGTCTGGATGTGGTGTGTATCCGGCTAGAACCGGCCACGTTGCTCCTGGTCTACCTAAGGGACCGAGCCTGGTGATGTGATTATTGTGTTTTAGGGCGCCATTAAATAAGAGCAGGTGCTCTTGAAATGTAAGTGGTACTTCCACCTCCTCTAAAGGAGTGTACTCATTAGGAGGGTCCTCTGTTTTGTAATAGTGGAAGTACTTTGTTACAGCATTTGCTGCTGGAAAATGTATCCATGAATAGTATACCTCTGTCTGCCGATATTCGTGTGCCTCAATTACGAATATGACTGTGCCACCTCTAGGTGTCAGTCCATTTTCTATAAGTTTTAAGGTTATAGATTTCCTTTTGATGACCGGGATGAGTATTATATCCTGGTCTGCTTCTTGCAGTGCAGTATCAGCTGCTGCGAGTTCAGTTGCTAATCTAACTGCCTCTCTTTCATCATCACTGTCTACCATTTTACCGACAGGAAGCTTATTTTGTTTGTTTGCAGATCAGGTTTCTTATGGAAACAAGGATTAGATGCACAATATTTTGGAACGGTTTATCCTTCAACGTTGACTAAACCAAGTACCATACATAGGAGTTTGCTCCTGCGAGGTTTGGCGGATATTACCTTTCACCCACTCCAGACGTCTTTGGAGTATTATGGGAAAAAAGGGGTCTGAGTGAGAAAGCACGACTGAGTTACTCTAAATGTCTTACGTTAGTTTTATCGCCCTTCCAAACGCGTTGGGCGCCATGTAGTGTAGTTCCTATTATCCCAATAGGCTCTGCGCATTGGAATAATACCTTCAATAGTATAGGCCTAGACCAGACGTTAACTAGGTCTACTACTGTCGATATTAGACTTAAAGTTTTGGGTTTGCCAGCTAGCTCAGAGTTCACTAGAAACTTTCTCGAATAGGCAAGGAGGAATTGAACCTCCCTGGATAGACAAGAAGGGATTTAGTTTCTGACAACCATAGAACATGACAACTTTGCTCTCCCCTAATCAAGAGTGTATCTCGAGAGTCGTGTGAACAAAAGGCAATTTATTTTACTCAGTCAGTACGTGCATTCTTAGTCTCATCAGATTGTAGAGAAAAGGAAGAGACGGGCGTGTTAAATAAAAGATGTTATTTATTGATCAGTCTCTTTTCTCATACAAGAGAAATGGATCGATATTATTGCAATACTTATGGTTAAGTAAAGTGCATACATTAAAAGCAGAAGTATAAAATAATACTGTAAAAACATTGATATGGTTTCTAAGCCATATGAAGGTTTAAAATGAATAAAATATATTACATACACATATACATTTGACTAATCGTACTCAACTGGTGTTTCTAACTACGCCTACCCCTTGTACCTGACCTAAGCCTAATACGTGGGCGGGAATAGAAAGTTACAGTTTAAGTTAAGTTTGTTTTTGCCAAGTGACTGACTAAAGAATTCTCTGCGAGGGGTTATTCAGTTCTGTACCTGGAGTCTAGGATGGATGAGGGATGGTATCTCTCGTCTCTGGTCTCGATATTCCAGGCTGCCTGCGAGGGCTACCCGGAAGCGCCGGAGCTGGATTTCTCGGCAGGAGAAAGCAGCGTCTCGTTCTCAGCGCGTCAAGAAGGCGGGGCTGCGCCAGCGGGGTCTGCTCTGCTCTGGGCTTCGGCAAGTCTGGCTGCTCCGATCTCGTCACCACCGTGTGTGTTTGCATAGGGCAATATCGGTAATATTTATACCTTTAAGGTGCCGAGATTGACGTAAGGATGGACATAGATACGTCAATAAGGATGTCATACGACCAGGTCGTTAGCACATTCTTTTGCTGAAGTTCTCGGTGAAATCAAAACAATGGCCGCAGGGTTTTTCCCAGGTTGTCATAGGTTTGATTTGTGTTGAGAACTCCGTATGCCTTATCAGGGGCTGGAGGAATCTCGCTTGTCTAATTAGATGGCAAGCGTTATGACCTAATCAGATAACACGTTCCTGTGCCGTAGTGTGGCTTTATCAGATAACGGTTCCTGCATCATGGGGGTTTTCTGCCTCATGGGATGGCTGCTAGTTAACTTGTTAGTTTGTTAACCAGAATAGGGTCAGGAATAGGGGGATCGATACAGAACCTATAGGAATACATCACACGGTAAGACAGTGCGGTCATTTAAACCTACCCTCTACGTATTTGAAGATATTGAGAGAAGCCAAGTGTCCTTCAACAGGGCCTGATATGCATTAAAATGTAAAGGTTTTTGCATCTCATGCTGGAATAAGACACAACCCAATACTCATGTTTGACCCAAACTACAATTTTCTTCTATAAAACACCATATAGCAGCAATAATCTATAGAAAAAACTCTGGATCGTATTTATTTTTTAGAATACCTGTATTTCTTAGAATAACAAAATTAAGTTTTCTCTCTGATCCAGAAATCTTCTCCCTTATGGAAGGCCTAGTCACTTAGTTTTAGCTAAGTTGATGAGTCTTCTGTTTGAACCTATTTAGAGTATCATAGTTTTTCTAAATTAGACTATTGCACATTCTACCTTTTTACCCAATCCATCCTCTTCAGCACAAGTCCTGTACAAGTAATACATCTACAGTTGTATTTTGTTGCCCATTGTAGCACTTAACTCTCTCAGGGCAGCAAAGCAGGGCAGTCTAAGTTCTTTAATGGAGTACTTGGACCAGGGCCATCCTGTCCTTTTCTATACCAACACTACACACAGTGCTTGTGTCGGAGGGTGCTTCTTTATAGATTTAGAGATGAATGGGGGCTCCAAGAACTTCTGTGGCTTGTCATGTGCACAGCAGATTTTCCACAATGGAACCCACATTGAGTCATTCCTTTAGCAGAGAGTTTCCAGCCATTGGCGCAGGCCACAGTTACCAGAATGGTAGGGCGGGAGAGATCCCAGAAGTTAGAGGCACCCATAGGGCTTCCCAGATGCAGAAAAAGTTGTGGTCTCTATAGGTTATCCTTTGGGGGAGGGGAGCTGTCCAAGGGCGACCCTTGGTAGTTGGTGGCCCAATAAAGGATGGTTCCAGCGGTAGGAGGTGTAGTGGGAGTCAGTGAGGAGAAATAGGATGGAAAGTGAGTGCCCTCATTTTCCGAGGTAGGCCAGTGACTGACCCCGAGTAGGTCTGAGAGGCAGTGGTGAACTCCCTAGATTCCAAGGATGGGTTACTGGTGGACTCAGAGATGTCAGGGTAGGGAAGTCGACTGTCCCCGTACAGTGAAGGATGTCATCCTAGAGACTGCTCTGCCTGGAACCAGAGGAGGATGCTTGGGCGAGGCCCAACCTAGTGTCCATTCAGATAGGTCCTGTGGTGTCAAAACCCAGGACACGGGGAGGAGGCCCTGTAGACTGATGGTGTACAGGAGGTGGATTAGCCCGCTGTGACCCAACTAAGTGGCTGGGTGGTGCCTGCTCCTGAAGGTCTGGACGACAAGCATCAGTCTAGTGGGAGGAAACCTCATCTGTTAGGGATTGTCTCTGAGCTGTCAGAAGGACAAGCTGCAGAGGCACTGCCTTTGCAGACTCCTGCTTGTGCACTTGTTGTACCAGCCCTGGGGTGTGTTCCTGAGGCCCCTCGGAAGCCCTGGGTTGCTAGGCGTGGGCCAGCAGGTGGGGTCGCCCTTCAGCAGAGTGAGGTGGATGGCAGAAGTGTGTGCCCACAGGTTGATTCTTTGCCTTTCTGCCGCTCGAGGCCAGGAAAACGGTGGCAGTGGCCTTAATACTTTCTCGTTTAGACTACTGCAATATCCTCCTAGTAGGGGCCAATAAATTTAGCCTGAAGAAACTGCAGGTGGTTCAACATGCAGCAGCCAGACTGGTATTGAATCTCCCTCGCAGGGCATCGGCATCCGCTGCTATGAAAAGTCTTCATTGGCTTCCGCTTCACAAAAGAATCTTATTCAAACTTCTCCTTACAGTCTTCAGAGCTGTGCGCCGACTAGGCCCAGTCTACCTTTCGGCAAGATTTAGGCCTTACACGACAAGGAGGATACTTAGATCCACCTCCTCTAACCTCCTAAAAATACCGGACTTCAAACTTAAAACAAGGGGAGGGAAGTTGGCGACTGTGTTAGGGGCAAAGGCCTGGAACATAATGCCTTGTATGTTGAGATCAATAGAATTAAAAGAACAGTTCAGAAAGGCACTAAAAACATGGTGGTATGGAACAGCTGACGAATCATGTCTTGCGCTTATTTACTGCCCAATCAATATCTGCTATAGCACGTTATCTGGTAGTGCCAGGAGGCTCCCTTGGGAGCGACAGTTTGCGCTTTAAAAAACTTTAATTTCATTTCAAATTTCATTGAGGGATATTTAGGGTTCATGGCTGGTTTCCAGCTTGGCTGCTTGGGGGCTGGGAAGTGGCCTGACATTAGGCTTGGGTGAGGGGTGGCCTAGACAGTGTCCATTGTCACTTCCTGCTGATCCGGTGGGGCTTGTGAGGCCGAGGTTGGGGGACATGGACCCTGTTCTTGGGGAGAACAGTTGGGCCAGTGATCCCTTGGTGGATCCCATGGGTGGAGCTGCCCAAGTGTGACTCCCTCACTCAGCGGGGAACTCATTTTTAGGTTTCCACCTGCGACACGATCGCAAAGCGATCGTCGCTGCGAAACTCTTTTGCAATCATTTCTGCTTTCAAGGAGTCAAGGGAGACAGGAGACAAGTGATGTGCACACGCAACCTTGCGAACAGGGATCAGGTCGCGCGCGCTTCCGGTCTCCCATGGCTCCTTGGAAGCAGACTCACACGCACTCACACACACATACAGACCGCCGCGCATACACACACACACACATAGAGAACCCCCCCTCCCCGCAGCCACGCATACACACACGCACGTACACACGCACACACATACATACAGAACCCCCCGCCTCCCCCCCCCCTGCGCTTACACACACACATCCCCTACCTCAGCTTGGCGTGTCTTCTCAGCACAGCTTGCGCAGGGACAGCCAACGTGCACGACGGCGTCTCCTGCACTACACCGTAGTTTCAGTTTCGCAGCCTAACCTTGTTATTTTCTGTAACCGTTTCCTGCCTTTTTAGTTGGGAGAGGCGGTGATATTCCTTTGCCCATATTTCTGGATTCGAACGTGTTCTGTGAGCAGAAACACATCCGCACAAACGCCACACTGTGCCCTCATGGAGATTTCCACGTCGTCTGTTGTGTTCCTTGGCTCCCAGGGAAGGTTTCACCTGCTTTTGGAGTTTCTCAAACTGTGACATTTACTTCTTCGTTCCATTACAGAGTGCCAGAAATAACTTTACATACTCCGCCTGGTTCAGTTTGCAGACTTACCGTATAGCACTTTTTTTTCCGGCTTTTTCATCCACATGTCGTGGTTTTCCCGCTTTCACTCTGATGGACAGAGAGGGCGAAATGTCTACCATGGTTCGTGTGTACCCTTTAACAAATGCTAGCTACTGTAGCATGGCATGGTAGCTCAGTTGGTTATGCAAAGCGGCAGGCGTCTAGTACTTCCCCCTTTTACCTTCTTTTAGATTACGTGCCAGCAATTTGGGTAATAACGTCCGCCTCTTGAGTGTTTTACTTAGAAAGAACAAACCCTGCATTATGAGAAGCGTTATATAAACACTTTATTTTTATGTTGTTTTAAATGTCATTCCAAATCCGGCTGCGAGACCTCTCTGCCTTACCAACAGTCATTGGAATGTAACAGGGCATACGTGTTCAGTCCGGGTATCGCAAGGTTGACTTGGCATTTTATTGCTTAGAGGAGGCTGGTGTTGCTGGCACCAGAGGATTGCGGTTGGGTGGCAGGCAGCCGTTTGTGTGTATGTGCATGTTATATGTAAGAACCTGCTGCACGTGTGAGGTAAGTAGACAGGAGGTGTAGGCAGGGGCGGCTGGTGACATTTGAAAGTGGTAGGGCGTAACATTGTCGTACTGCACTGCGTCGAAGGAGCGTAGTGCGACTACTGTCCTCAAAGTGAAAGTAGATACCCACTGTAAGCAGGTCCGAGGTTCATAGGCCACCCTGGGTCCCGGCATGGTTCACCTGAACCAGAGAGATTAGGTCATGTCCCTCTGCAAGTTTCCAGATCACATCTGCAAACTCCCATGGCATATTCTCGGGATATTTCCAGCAGTTATTATTTACTTACAGACCCGGGAGACCCCAACATGTTTTGCAATGCCCTGAATTTAATTTGTTGCCGGTCAAATATTCTTTTTGTTTTGATTTTTACCCGTTATACGATGTTGCAAAATAACTGCATGCCCGAACTTCGGATGTTTTGTTTGAAACTGCATTTTTTTTCTCCGATGTAACTTAACAAGCGTTCATTGCGTTTGGAACAGTAGATGATAGATCAACTTACTCACTATGTTCATCCAAGCCAATAAAATGGTGCGCAGTCCCCGGCCCCCAACCACAATACGCAGGGTCGGAGCTGTCCTTAGCGCTTCAAGTGCAGTGACCTCGGGATCCAGGGATGACAGGTGGCCATTGCAGCCATATCATAGCCCAAACCAATGCCAGACAGGAATAGTTGGGGAATTTTCAATGCACACATTGAACTCGCATTGCTCCCTTACCCATCATCTGACAAAACCCGAGGGTATCTATCAATGCCAAGAGGTAACATAGATTCTATAATTACTGTAGTAGTGGTCCATGTGTACCGCGCCCACTTTACCGTGCACTGTGTAAACGGGTATCTGAAGCAAACTGGTGCTGTCCGCCGCGGTTCTCCTTTATCTGTTAATGTGCCTCTTGGTGACAGTGTTTTCTAACGTAAAAATCCTACATTTCAAGCTAAGCGCTTGAAATATGATTCCATTTCTTAAAGGGACAATTGAAAACGTGAAATGAACTTTCCACATTCTCACCAAAATGGGTAAGGTCCTCAGAACGGCAACTAAGAAACAGTCGCGGCTCGAGGGGGGAGGGGGTGTCACGCGAAGGGGAGGGGGGACGGAATTAAATATAATAAAACAATAAACAAAACTTACCTCAGTCACTGCCGGTCTGGGTCCCCGCCAACTCTGCTCCCCTTGGCGCCTCACGTCATGAATGACACTGGTCGTGACTGGCAGCCCCCCTCAGCCAATCCTGGCGCTGCTGAAGCACCAGGATTGGCTTGGGCACAGGTTACTCTTCGCCCGCAGCACGCCCATTAGGAGCCCAAAGGGCTCCTAATGGGCATGCGCAAAAAGTGCAAACACAAGTGCGCATGAGTGGGCAGGGGTAAAAAATTCACCCTCCGTCCCCACTCATGCGCACTTGTGTTGCTGTCTGTTCCCTGTGACAATCATGTCGATCAACATGACGTCAGACCACCCACCCCCTTTAGACTCTGAAGGGGGTGTGCGGTCTGACGTCATGCTTATTGTCATGATTGTCAGTTCTCCCGCATTGGCTCGCGTCTTTGAACTTAAGTAAACTCAGTTTACTTAAGTTCAGATAAACTCCGAGGGAGCTACGGGTGGCTGCGTGCGGGGGGGGGGGCTACGCCCCCACGCCCCAACGGACGCACCGCGCTTGGGTGTAGGGTTGTGGAAGAAAGAGCATACGGTGGAATAAAAAATATTAGGTCGAGGTGTTGGGCACCCCGTCATTCGGTAGAACCGCCCCCCAACCCCCCTCCCAACAACTGTTCTTTAAAAAAAAAAATAGCACCGCCACCAGCAATGTTGCTGTGGTCTGACGTGACCTGAACAGGATGTTTGCAAAGGATGGGATGCTGGCAAGTCTGGCACACTCACAAAAAGTGCACTGCTGAAAGACCTTAAGAGCATCCGTCCACTGGTGGAGAAGGGAGAAGGGGTGTGGTCAGGTGTGCCGAGGAAGACCGCACGAGCTGACCGGGCCCAGGCATAGCCCTCTTGTTGCAGCATGCGCTGCTGTAGAGCGCGTGATCCATGAGGGAGCCCGGCTGGAACCTTATTGTGCAAAGTCGCTTTTGTTCGGTTTTCAAAAAGCGCACACATGGTGCTGGAGGGCTACCCCGCCGCTGCCTAGGCGACGGCTTTCAAGAGGTCTTTGTCAAAAAGGATGTGCTGGGTCCCCACTGTGAGATTTCAAGGCAGTCGTATGTTTGATTAAAGCCTCGTGTTCAGTGCACCACAAACTGGCACACATCCTTATCCAGAACAGCATTGCACTAGAGCATGGTGCACTGGAGACCCGTCTACTTCTATGCACTGTTTGACGAGAAAGTACAAAAGTAGCTTTTTTGAGTTTCACCTGCTGTATGCAATAGTATTCCCAGTTCTTGCTGGTCTATGCCTGATGACATCACAGCCACAAAGGTGATGGGAAGAATGCTTGCATTTTTTCTGACCACTGGCAATCACTTTGTATATAATTCCAACTCACCATGCCACCTCAAATTAGACCCAGCCATGTGGAAATCAGTATTTGTCCTGCTCTAACAGGAACACTCCTGCTCTAACTTGCAAGCCAGATTCTCTCTGAACAGGAACAGAACCGACGACGCAAGATGGGTTTCAGCCTGACCTTTTCAGTTGAGTGCAGCTTGGTTCCAGTGGTGCAGTGAGCAAGGGACTTATGCTTGGGCATACACTTGGCCATCTAGGGCGTTATGCCCCAGGTTGCCAGAACTCCGGTCTCAAAGCCCCCTATGCGCAAAAGTCTGACATTGACTCGCATAGGTTTCCTTCTACATTTGAAAGACATTTCTGACGTCTTGAGCAATCATAAAGAATCGTAGCAGTATTTCTGGAAATGTCAGTAGTCGTAGATTTCATGGAGTACTTTTACTTCCCAAAATGTACTCCTACTTTCTGCTAGATGAAACATTTACATAAGTAAATCATGTGGAAATTAGCTCTTGTAAAGTTTCCTAAAATATTGTCTCCAAGGGGAAATTAGTTTCTTTCTGTAGCAGTGCGTAATTTGTAAAAATATAGGGGCCAGGACCCAAAGTATTCTGCAGGAGTGCACTGCAGCGAACACCACCACAGCTCCTGCCACTGCTGCAGATTACCAGTGCAAGAATTAGCTTTCTATCTATTTTGGACTAGCATTATCAGTATTGATCGACTGGATATGCTAGTTCTATCATTTTAAAAGTATGTTCAGGTGTTTAATGTTCTTCTAAAATGCTCTGGTAAAGAAATGGGGTAGGCATCTTCTCCATGTGGTCGACTGGTTAATATGGGTAGGTGTTTAGAAATAAGTGCCAGTGCTGTGCACTGGTAAACACCAACACAAATTAAGTACGATTCTGTAGAAAGCCCCCCTATACATTCTCATGAAATTAGTGTTTCTTTCCCTTTCTTCCCTTTTTTAGGTCGCGCACCTGCGAACCGACCGCGAAGCGATCGTCGCTGCGAGACTCGATTGTAATCATTTCTGCTTACAGGGAGTCAAGAGACAGGAGACAAGTGATGTGCACGCGCAACCTTGCGGAATAGGATCAGGTCGCGGGCGCGTTCACAAACTCCTTTCTCCCTTGGCTCCTTGTAAGCAGACACACACGCACGCACACACCCACACACATAGAGAACCTCCCCCCCACCGCGTGCGCGCATACATACATAGAGACCCCCTCCTCGTGGACCTGAAACGACTGGTGGTACTACCGTTGGAGTCCCTCACGGGGAACTCGATATCTTCAGAATGCCCCCCGGATCCCTCGCAGGAAGAAGGCCCCCACTCACCGGTACTTGTCTCCGGCTCTCCAGGCGGGGCTCTTTGTAGGCACCGGCGGTCTCTTCCTTCGGTGCGGAGCTCTCTCACCTCACGGGAGCCAAACTAGCGCCGGCCACCCTTCACCTCCTGCCCCCACGTCCCAGTGCGGGTTAGGCTCCCGCCTGGGCTTCCGGTTGGTCTTGTCGTCCCGCCCCCGGCCTGCCTGACTTCCGGCCGGGCGGCGGCGGCGATTCTTTCTTTCTTTCTTTTCACAGGGTGAGCTCCCGTCCAGGGGAGCGGCAATATTATTACATTGCAAATTTGACTAATTTATGTATCAAGATAAGTTTATTTATGTGGCATAATGTGTCACATTTCGTAATAGTATCTGTTCATTATTTCGTTTTTTTTAACACATTAACACTGTCAGGAGAAGAGTTTCACCTTGTAAGTACTCGTTTGATTCAGAAAAACAGCAACACGCCACTGAAAGTTGAACAGTCAACTTTTGCAAAGTGTCTTCTGCTGCACGCAACACCACTGCGCATTTTTAATACCTTTTCTTTTGTGGTTAGTACTAAACTGATGATAATCAGTCTAATATCTGTTTTATCAGTTCTGATCCACAGCAGGTTAATGTTAGCTATGCATCCCAAGGTAGTCAGCTGATTACGTTTTATGCCTGCCCTATCTCCCAAGCCATTACACGGTGCTGTTCGAGGTTATGAAACAAATATTCCTTGTATTAATTTTAAATCGGTAAAGTGCTCAACTATGGCTTGGTGCACCTGTTCAATATAAAAATGACAAATGCTTGGCTTCTTCTGTCTGTGTATTTTCTCTGAATTTCAGAATGTTGATAGTTTTTTTTTTTTTTGGTTGCTACTTCGGTATGGCTGTGGGCTTAGCTGGTCGTGTGCAAAGGACTCGTGTTTTCTACTTCAGCTGCTTTCTCATTAAGATCGTTTTGGGGTGATTATGCCTTGAATCACAGTTGTGTCACTAGTGATATCCGAATATCTGTTGGATAACGTTTATCATAAATATACGGGCGGCTTCTTGCATTACATGTATCCAGGTATTCCAGTTTATGCTGGTATATATTTATTTTTTCTGTTTTAAGGACTGTGAATTGTTAGATCTGTTTCTTCTCGGTGCATGTATAACGACTACAGTGCTAGTAAAATGTTTGCGTTGAACACAATCTGAAGTGCGATTTGCTTTACATTGAAACTGACGATTCAGTGAAAGGTGGGGTTAAAACATTTCTTTGAAAGCTTGTATTCGGTCATACCCACGAAAATACTTCAGTTTTATCAATCGACATTGTTTCTTAGAAATAACGTGAAAAACCTAACCCTCCTCTTAACCCCACACTTTGAGCCTGGCCCTAATATTTAATCTTGCATAATTGCAAATTTAAAAAAAAAAATGTATGCAAAGCATTGTCATTTACAATGCCAGTAACTCAAACTTTAATGCTGCGAAACCTATTGCATTGTAAATGCTTGTTAGGAATATCAGTCATCCCTCAAGGGTAGAGGTAGCTATAGACCCCAGCGTAAGTGCTTTGGGTGAGGGTCAGAGGTCTTGCAATTAATAGCAATAGCAAAGCAGCCACTTGCCGTGGACGTGTGTGTGTGTCACCCCTCTGGCAATCCAGCAGAGTCCTAAAGGCAGAGTGCAACATATGACACATGTCCTGACAGTAAAACACGCAAAACTACAGTTTTTACTTTGAAAGACTTAGTCGCGTGATTGGCAAGGACAGCGTTACACGCTGACCCCTCAGCTGTGCTAACTTCTGAGTGGTGCAACTTGTTACACTAAGCCAAATCTCAAGTCAAAATGAATGTAACGTGTTGCAGTGTGCAGCTGTAGCAAAGCTGCCACTGTGTTGCCTTTTAAACTCCTGTGACTTTTCAGGCACAAATGGAGCCTGCTGTACGAGTCTGCTTTCTTCCCTCCTGGAGAGACGTGCCAACAACTCTCCGGAAGGAGAATAATGAGGCATTGCAGGCCAGGGAGGGGGCACCTCCCTCCTGCAGGAATGAACATTGGCGTTAGCCCCAAAAGGCAGACTTGAAAGGTGAAGCCACTTTTGAAGGGCAGGTTTGTAACACCAGGTGTGAGGGCTGCTCCATTGATGAAGTAGATAGGCTGGCATGGGAGGCAGAGAAGGGACTTCAGTTGCCAAACCGGGTTTCCTAGGAGCATGTAGTCCTGGGGTAGCCACACCCTGGTGGCGTGCCACTGAGGTCAAAGTTTGCTGAGCCCGAAAGTGCAGTCAGAGAGTTGCTGAGACCTTCAAAAGGGAAGTTATTGACTCTGTAAGGATTGGACTGTGACCGCAACTGGTAGTCCAGTGGCGACTGGACGTTGGCCGGACCGTAGAGGACTGCGCTGGATTTTGACCCTGCAACCAGGACTCCCTCGCCATCTTCATGGACCGAGCAGTCCCTGCATGGCATCCGCAGCATCCTTCATCCCTTTTATCAGGACCTCTCCCTAGGTATTAATTCCTATGCGTATCAAATGCCTGGAACTGCTGAAGAATTGCTTCTTCTGAGAAGGTAACTGTTCTTGAGGACCTTGCTGGTCCCCCTGAGTAGCTCCTGCTAGAGTTGGCCGCCTCAAGTGCTTCTAACCAACTGTATTGACTCTTACCTATGTTTTTCTTGAAAAAGTTACGCTGCTGACATAGGGTGAATCTACACTGCTGAGATGTCCCAGCAGCGCTCACACAGGGTTACTCGACCCTGCTGAGATGTTACAGTAGCGCTCACACAGGGTTACTCGACCCTGCTGAGATGTTACAGTAGCGCTCACACTGGGTTACTCGACCCTGCTGAGATGTTACAGCAGCGCTCACACAGGGTTACTCGACCCTGCTGAGATGTTACAGTAGCGCTCACACAGGGTCACTCGACCCTGCTGAGATGTTACAGCAGCGCACACACAGTGTGACTCTACACTGCTGAGATGTCCCAGCAGCGCTCACACAGGGTTACTCGACCCTGCTGAGATGTTACAGCAGCGCACACACAGGGTTACTCGACTCTGCTGAGATGTTACAGCAGCGCACACACAGTGTGACTCTACACTGCTGAGATGTCCCAGCAGCGCTCACACAGGGTTACTCGACCCTGCTGAGATGTTACAGTAGCGCTCACACAGGGTTACTCGACCCTGCTGAGATGTTACAGCAGCGCACACACAGTGTGACTCTACACTGCTGAGATGTCCCAGCAGCGCTCACACAGGGTTACTCGACCCTGCTGAGATGTTACAGTAGCGCTCACACAGGGTTAGTCGACCCTGCTGAGATGTTACAGTAGCGCTCACACAGGGTTACTCGACCCTGCTGAGATGTTACAGTAGCGCTCACACAGGGTTACTCGACCCTGCTGAGATGTTACAGCAGCGCACACACAGTCTGACTCTACACTGCTGAGATGTCCCAGCAGCGCTCACACAGGGTTACTCGACCCTGCTGAGATGTTACAGTAGCGCTCACACAGGGTTACTCGACCCTGCTGAGATGTTACAGTAGCGCTCACACAGGGTTACTCGACCCTGCTGAGATGTTACAGTAGCGCTCACACAGGGTTACTCGACCCTGCTGAGATGTTACAGCAGCGCACACACAGTGTGACTCTACACTGCTGAGATGTCCCAGCAGCGCTCACACGGTTACTCGACCCTGCTGAGATGTTACAGCAGCGCACACACAGTGTGACTCTACACTGCTGAGCTGTCCCAGCAGTGCTCACACAGGGTTACTCGACCCTGCGGAGATGTTACAGTAGCGCTCACACAGGGTTACTCGACCCTGCTGAGATGTTACAGCAGCGCACACACAGTGTGACTCTACACTGCTGAGATGTTACAGCAGCGCACGCACAGGGTGACTCTACCCTGCTGAGATGTCACAGCAGCGCACACTCAGGGTGACTCTACACTGCTGAGATGTCACAGCAGCGCTCACACAGGGTGACTCTACACTGCTGAGATGTCACAGCAGCACACACTGCAGGCATGGTGCATGCTTGGCATTGTGGTCACAAAATAAGATAAATTGACCTATAACCTGTAAGGGGGATCCTCAAAATGATCGGTATGTTGTGTACTAAAATATATGTGATGGGCTAGAAGTGCTGTGTTTATGGCTTTTGATAGTTTTAAGGTACAGTCATATGTTAGAGGAAAGTATACGCGACATGATTATCAGAATACGCCTCTAAAATGTAATTATCACTACCTGTTTCTTTGCATTTTACGCCGGTCATATTCCCGGCATTCAATGCAATTCTGTTTTTCTACTCTCATTTACATCGTGAAAATAATTGTTCTATGGAATTTTTATAATAACTAATTGTAATATATAACTTTTACTTAAATCCAGCAGGTGATAGGAGTGTGAACAGGAAAAGAAAAATGGGAGAGTCTATAAAGTGGACCAAACGAAAGCCGCTGTGTAGAGCTTTAGTTCGGAAGACCACCACCAAGGTGCTGGAGAGCTTCCACAGGGACATAAACCCTAGAAGCCAGCTGTTGTCAGACGGTTACCAGGAGCAGAGAGGCGATGAAGCTACTCCCGGTGTAAATGGATCCAGCACTTCTCAGCCCGTCGGTTCATTTCCCGGAGTTCCAATGGGACAGTTAACCCAGGCATATAACGATTTTGAAATTCTTCCAAGCAATTCACAATTACTCAATGATCTTTCAAATAGACAAGAACACCAGGCACCCTACGCATACACTACATGTGATAACAGCGGCAGTCTCAAGGAGAGGTTTGTTGGACATAAAGGACCACATTCCCGAATAAGACCCTATGCCTGCACTGACTGCGGAAAAAGCTTTCTTCATAAGGGAAATCTTATAAACCATTATAGAATACACACCGGGGAAAAACCGTATACATGCACATTCTGTTACAGAAGCTTCAGTCGTAAAGATTATCTTAACGGACATATTAGAACACACACTGGAGAGCGACCATACAAATGTACTGAATGTGAGAAATGCTTCACTCAGAAGGGCGAGTTAAATCAACATCGAAAAAAGCATCTTTGATGAGAGTTCCACCCTAGCAGTCAATCGATTCATATATTTTATAAATAAAAATAGAACAAAGAAAACATCACAACAAAAGATTTAATGTTTGTAAACTACTATGAAGCGCTTATACAGGTATAGTTTGAACAAAAGTTAGTGAATCGTGAGAACGGCAGGGACAACACTCTGAGATTCAATAGATACCATTCCAAACAGAAAGATAACTCCCATGATTAGAAATCTATAGATATTTTTTTACTTTTCTTTTTAAACACAGCCCCATCTTTAAAGGAAATGGGTTGCATTAAAAAAGTTTGCTTTATTAGAAAGCAATCACAGACATGGTAGTCTGCTTACCACAGCTGTCCACCATGTCTGTGATTACCTCCAATCGTACTAATATCCATGAGGTTGGTTGTATTGTGCCACTACGATTTAGTATTTTGCGAACCTACCTATTGGTACATAGGTTTGTTTGCAAAAAAACACATTTGTCACAAAAATACTGGTTGCAAATTTCGACCAGTATTTTGCGACCAGTGTTTAGTACAGCTGGTGCTTAGTACCAACATGTAAAAGGGTACAGGGAGTAACCTCAGTGTATACAACATAATCATCATATCCAGAAAGTGTGATACCATAAATATAAATGACACTTAAATATTACGGTCCCGGCAACCAAAATAATTAGAAGCATGGCCCAAACCGGTGCATGCCAGGGGAATACAACCTTATCCAGTAGCTCCAAATAGACAAACATCCAAATAAACAAACACACATGGCTATCAAAACCCCAAAATCATATAAAAGTTAAACTTCTAATGGCCTTCTAGTTTCTCAATCTCTCCCCTGTTCCCCTCTGCTTTTCTGTGTTTCAAATTTCTGTGCTCAGTATATGCCTCTGTCTCTGCTTGTGATGTTACCTCAGAGTATCTTCAGTTGGTCTCTTATTCTCTCTGTGTATATTTCAGTTCTCCTCTGTTTGTATAGCTGTCTTTTTCTGTCTCCTCCCTCGCCATCATTTCTTATTTGCTCTTGTCACTCTCTTTCTCTGTGGTAATCACAGTGTGTATGTCAGTCTCTTGTTACGATTTTATGTGTATTTTACAAACTTATGCCCTTATGTAGAGTTTGGCGTATGGGACATCACAAACGTAACGGATATCCTGTCTGCCACATTACAAGTGCATTTTAGCTTGTAGCAGTTGTAGTACGTTGGATGTAACCTCTGCCATGTTTTGACTAAGTATCTTGTCCGTCAGACTATAAACAAGGGTGTTGGTGTTCCTGTTACTCTAGCGCACCCTCCTCTGTGCATCTCTATGCCTCTCTGTCACTCACTTTCTCTCTTACTATGTTGCTGGTTATATCCGTTAGTCTTTCCTTCTTTTTGCAGGTGGGTCTAATAGTTTTCTTTTTGCAAATGTTGCCTTGAGCCTGTTTGTCTCTTCATTAGCATGCTGCCTCTGTGCACTTCAGTCTATTATTATGTTTGTGATTGTTTGGTAAGCAGTTTTAGAACGAGGATTGCCTTGGCATCGTCCAAAGGCACAGTGGAAATGAACACAAGCATTGCTTTCTCCACACGTCCACATTAAAGTCCTTTTCCAGTTTAAGAGGTTTTCCACCATGTGAGAGACCAGTCTAGCTGTTGCTTTGAAAATATTTAAAATACTTTTTTCTTTATGCAGACTACTGTTGAGCTATTTTACTTCCTCTTTGCCTTGTTTTGCATACTCCCTTCCTCCATCTCCTGAGCATTCAAGTCCTGCTTCTGTTCTGGACATTCTGTTTGTTTATTTTTCGTTAACACGTTTCCTTGACATAAGGGACCTATCAAACGTTTATCTGGCCATTGTCTATCACGGTCTTCTCCTGAGAATGTAAAGGATAGATCAGGTGTCTGAACTAGTAATTTTTTCCAAAGGAGAAAGCTACCCTTCCCACATTTTGTTTGGAGCTCCGTCAACGCGGTCTTTGTGGTGTAGCCATTCGTTAGTGCTCCCATGATGAACTGTCTGCATCCTCTTCCGTTCTATTGCGTTTATGATTCTCTTGAGGACCAGTGATGAGAAGGTGAAGACATGCCAAATCTCTTATTTTCGCCCTTGTGCCCTCTTATGACCCTCTTGCATACCTCCTCTTTTCTCTGATGCTTTCTCTAAACTCTGGTTTTCCCTGGACATTTCACAGTGGTGTGAATGTTAACAGGATACGGTTGCAATAGGAATGACTGTTCATGGGAAGTTGCAACTGAAACACGAGAATCGCGCCAGCCAGTCACTATTGCAGCTTTTGTACAGTACCGGTGACTCTTCTTCATGTTGTGTTTTTACCAAAGATGTAGCAACCGGTTTTCTTTCTAAGTGCTTTGAGAGATGATTTTCTACTTGCCTACTCTGTGTTCCTGCTGAGGGGGGGGGGTCTGTGGGCAGTGATGAAAGCCCTTTCAAAAGTATGAGTCAGCTGTTTCATCATTGGAGCCACTTGCAGCAAAATTCCTAAAATGTTTGATCACCACGAGGGTCGTTACCCTATCTTCAGTCTCTTTCCAACGATGCTGTAAGTCCTACAGGCTCCACCCATTCAGCTTTTATTTTGCGTTCCAGTTTGACTTTTCGTCAGCCAAAATGATTTTTTGAGTGTAATTAAGATGAGTTATAGGAGAACTAGATGGTCTCGTATAGCAGTGTTCATTCTTGAAGTTCTTGCCAGATGGGTGGGAGGGGGGGATTTGGTGCAGTCAGAGCTAGAGTTTCACCACAAAGTACCTATTTCCAACAGTACATTATCTCCCTGAAATAAAATTCAATTCCTATTGTGCCAGAAGATGCAATTTGTGAGATGTAATCTGGATAAAAACACTTTCTGCTCACATGTGACTCTCTTTTTTGCTAATTGTGATCTGTCCAGGAAAGTTATGTGAATTGCTGGTACATAACTGTTTATTTATTTTCTTAGTAGTTGACTCTCCTAGCAATTTTCAATGATTACAAGGCAGAAGCTGTGCCTCTACTGGCTTCTGTCCAGGAAAGGTCACCTCAAGGCATGATTCTTCCCTATGTTAATGATCGCAGTGTTGTTAATAGACCTCTATAATGTTCACACTTGGGCACACACAGACCTGCACCCAACATGATCGATTGTGGGTTATATTGTGCAAATCTGTGCATTTGGCACTGGTGTATTCCTGTAGGTTTCACATTGAAAGGAGTGTGAATTCCTTTGTTTGGTCTTTGAACAGGACGTGAAGTCTGTTTTTTGGTCTTCCATTGCTTTGGACATCCTCACCTAGAGAAGTGCAGACGAGCACTGCGACTAGGGAGCAGGATGAGGAGTTTATCAACCAGGAATTTATTCATTCACAAAAGTACAGACCTTCTCATCCCTGTCCTACAGTCCCCACATCTTCCCACACCCAATTTACCCCCACAGCAGTCGCTTTCCTTCTGTGTCATTAGTCCTGTCTGCCCAGATCTGCTGCTGTCCAATAAAACAGGGTTTCTGTCAGAAGACATGGTGAGGAGATTGTGAGGGGTGGGGAAGACGTTGGGACCAAAGTATCCTTGTAGTCTGCATAAGGAATAAGGGCCAGAGGTATCGTTAACTGGCTTTAAAAAATGGTCTCAATCTGCAACCAGTGTGGAATTTTGTGAATTTGGTGGTTCCCAAAATTCCAGTTCAGAGTGGGTTGCAGTCTGACCAGCCTTATTAGTATTCAAGAAGCAGGTCGCAAGTTTAGAATCTCGTTGGATGCAATCCCAGGGACAGTGGCCTGCCACGGTCTGTAGACCACTATATCTGTCATTTATTTGACATAACGTTTTTTTTATTATAAAAGAAGCTGCACATTTTCACTTAGGATTAAGAAATACTTTAAAAAAAAAGTTGAATTCAGAATTGGCAGAAATCTGACCCAAGATATTTTAAAAGCCTGCCTAGGGGGCAGTGAGGTTATCCTGTCTAGGTCGGAGGGGCTCAGGCCAAGGGACCCATTGACTTATGAGCACTACAAATATCATGGTTCATTCCTAGAAAAGGAGTTTGAGAGAGTATCCCTCGGAGTAATCTGACATTTTTTCTTTTGGGCTGAAAGAAGTGCTTTGAGATCTAGCGTGTTGTAGTCACACTCTATCTGTCTGTGTGTCTGTCCATCTGTCCCCTTCAGAGAGTTATGGTGCATCACTTCCTCAATCTCTTTAGCTGTATATCTGTCATTTTGTCACCTTCAGAGAGTTACGGTGCAACACTCCCTCACTCTCTCTAGCTGTCAGTGTGTCTGTCCTTCTGTCCCATTCAAATAGTTATGATGCATCACTCCCACATCCTCTCTTGCTGTCCGTCTGTCCCCTTCAGAGAGGTACGGTACATTACTCGCTCACTCTCTAGCTATCTGTGTGTCTGTCCGTCTATCAGCTGCAGCATGTTACCGTGCATTCCTCCCTCAATCTCTCTTTGGTATCAGTGTGGCCCTTCTGC
Source organism: Lissotriton helveticus (assembly GCF_964261635.1). Classification (NCBI taxonomy): domain Eukaryota; kingdom Metazoa; phylum Chordata; class Amphibia; order Caudata; family Salamandridae; genus Lissotriton; species Lissotriton helveticus. The sequence goes on from NC_136061.1 coordinate 20,582,849, forward strand.
CATTTCTATTTCGCAAGCACTGACATGAGGCTTAATTTATATAACGTAAATGGCACTATCCAGAAACAGGAAGTGGATATGTGAGTGCATCAAGTTGTCACAATACGATATGTTTAGGTATACTGATATTTGTAGGTCTAAGAAAGTCTCTTACAGAAATGTTCAAATGTTTTTTTCTCTATTGCATTTTGACCATGTAATTATATTTTATTGCTCAAAACAATTCTTTGCTTTTCTCCATGAAGGTAATTATCTCCGTCAGATTCAGGGCAAATGCACAAGTCTGTGATAAGATGTGTTCTGTGATAACAAGAGGGTTTGAAGGTTATGAGCAAAGTGTTTACAATAATATGTGATATAAATATGCCTGCTAGCTCACATTCTGCACAGTAATAGCAATCGTTGCCTTTGCACGTATTCTGAGCTGGGCAAAAAAAGGGTTTCACAGCTATCGGTGCCAGCTGAACCATCAAGAAATGACCTGCTTATGCTCGATATGTCATTTTTCAGAGAAAGTGTCCTGTTTCAAATAAATACAAATAATTGGTACTTAAACTTAACTGATACCAGAACTGGCAAAATATTTGACACCAGAATCCCAATAGGGAGTTAAACTCTACGATATGTTATTATCCGATGATGATTGTGCTTCACAAAGTGAAACATCAGGGTGTGCTGGACACATGGAATTCAATGTTGCATGGTTAAAACACAACCATAACTGCTTTATTGTTACAAAAATAAAGAATTACAACAGTGAATTGAATTTCCTTGTTACCCTTCCAGACAGGTTGTGGTGGTGAGCCTCAGCAAGACCTACCAGTGCAAGGGGTTCGCCTTTCTCTTCACTAGTCCTCAGACCAATAGGATAGAAGTTGGCACAGAAACTGGAATAGAAAATACAAACTTTATTAACCTCATGAGGTGGATCTACATTCACACAACACCCTTCGGCAATGTATGAAGTAGCACACTGAATGGAAGGAGCTTGGTCCTTTTATACCCACACAGGGGCCCAAAAGAAGGCGGTACAAGTACAAGAAGTAGGTTTTAGGCACATATAAGGTCATACAGAAAATGCACAGTCAACAAGTGGGAGGAGCTAACAGTTGCTAATTCTGGTGAACACATCCTGACATTTACGGACTAACAGCAGCTGCATGGACAGCTGCAAGCTCAACTGAGCATGTGCAAAGTGGAAGAAGCTAAATATAACCTGTCTCTGGGCAGATTTCAAGAGCAGACAACAGCAAGGTAGGACAGAGCACATGGCATACACGAGGTAGCACATGGCAAACAAAATGGCTGCCAGCAATACAAAATGGATTCCACAAAACGGACAAGATACCCTCTAAATACAGGATGGCTTCTGCTAATGCTAACCCAATCGTTGCCAAATTACAACAGACGACCCTTTTAGCATTAGCTGGTAATCTAGATATGCATCCTGTACATTGATGCTCATCAGTTAAGTGACCTCTTTATTTAGCATTTGTTGTGCTTTCATTTCTGCAACATTTCTTTTAACAGGTGTACAAGCAGTGATGCAAATAGAGCAAAGCATGGGACCACATTGTATACATATACAGCATGTAAATAGTATCCCCAATAGTATACATAGCATAGTCAGTAGCTTCCAGCCCCAAGCAACAAAGAGTGCCCACAACCAGTTCGAAAAAGTCCATGTAGCAGTCTCTGGGTGAATCTCCACAGCAATCTTATGTAGTTTAGAGATTGCATCATATACTGAAGGCGAGTGATCCGGAATGAAAACACAGCAGCTGCAGCCGATGATACGACATGCACCACCTCGATCAGCCAAAATCACATCAAGTACCATACGATTCTGGAGTGCTACAATCCTAGCAACTTGTAGCATTTCTGTAATGTTCCCAAGTGCCATTGCTGTCTGATTGGTAACAGCTTCCACAACACGAGTTAATCGCCTTATCTTTCTGCTGTTCAATGCAGCACCCACAAAAAAGAATAAACCCAAGTTAAAGTCGACATATTGTTGCAAAGCAGTGTCAGTTTGGTCAACTTCATCCATACTTATTGTCCTCTTATTTCTGTTCTTGGAAATGTCATTGTATAACTTGAAGTTGAGATAAGATGCAGGTGCCAGAAATACAGGGGGCAACAGAAAGGACACGTAACAGACCCCAGACCACCCCACAGGTAGTTGGTAGTATCCCTTATTACCACAAATTAAGTATGCATTATGCGAAGATGTAAAACTGCTGTTATTGGTACCTTCAATTGTCAGAATTACAGTACATTCACTTCTCCCCACTGGATTTCTCCCAACACTACTAATACATAAGTCTGCTTTAGCTCTTGTCACAGAAATCACAAAAGGTCCATTGTTCTTCATAGTCCTTGTATTTGTGAAGACATGTGGCATAGAAATATTGTCAGGTTGGTACTCCTCCCATTCCCATGTTGTTCCTCTAGCTTGAGGGTAACTATTCCCATCAGGATAACATTCTTTATTAAGATGATAATTGATCTGTCCTACTGTCATCTCTGTAATGTTGGCCCTTTCAGAGGCAAACAAAAGTGCAAACCAGGCTTGACAAGAACCGTTATGAGAGAACGGAAGAGGAATAAAAGGTGTTCCTCCTTTCTTTTGGTGCGCGGATATCATCCAACACACCCAACAGTCTGTAGTATTCGTGGCATTATATGTGTATGATGCAACATCTGGATAAATGTATTGTTTAGGTAGGATTGTCGATGCTTCTGCTCATGAAAGGGAAGCGTGAAAGAGTGCTCAACTGGTGCAGAATTAGTAGCAATCAGCAATTGTCGAGCAGGAACCACTTCCTCAACAAACCAAGTTATTGCTGCCATAGCCACCATAGCAACAACAAACCCTATAGCACAAATGATTTTCTTATTGGAGATCTTAGCCACTTTTGATCTTTCAGCAGACATGATTATTTTGTCGTAAAAAAAAACATTCGTTGGAGCTCTTATCCCTGGGCAGCTATTGATTTCTTCACCGAGGTTCAAGACAGGTGTCACTTCGCAAGACTGATCGCCCTTGCCACATCGGCACTCCGTTTCAGCAACCCAGGGCGGTAGCTCAACCAGTCCTTTTCGAAAATGCAGGCCCTTTCCTTGGTGTCAGTTGGTATTGCAGTGCTCCAGAAATCGTGTGGTTTGGAAAGACTCCCTCAGATTCGTCAGGTGAGATAGCGTGGCCCTTCTCCGTTTCCAAGATCTCTCGATGATCAGTCAGCACAGCAGGCGACACTCGCTTACAGTGAGTGCTACGGACCCAGTTCTTCCTGTTCGTCACTCGAACTGCTGTCCTCGTCGCAAGGAGCACTTGCTCTGGTCCTCGCCACCTCGGCTCCAAACTGTTCGACAGCTCGAAGACCTTGACCATCACATGTTCTCCAGGACGGAGTTCGTGGGCCTCACCTGTAGATCTGTCTGGAAGAGCTTCTCGAACCTGTTGATGAATAGAGATCAAACTTTCGGTTAACTGTGCCAAATAATCATTCATCAGAACACATGGTACATCATGTACAGGGCGTGGCTTAGGAACTCCCCAAATGTTCAACGGTCTCCTAAATTCTACTTCATATGGTGTGAGTCCAGATCGTGAATGTGGCACCGATCTTATGGACAACAATGCCAAGGGTAGTGCGTCTGGCCATTTCAAAGACGTGGAAGCAAGTATTTTTGCTAATTTCAGCTATAGTGAAGCGTTGTACCTCTCCACTAATCCTGCTGATTGCGGGTGGAAGACTGCATGGAATTTCCATTTGATCCCTAATCCTTTTAGGACATGCTCAACAACTTTCCCAATAAAATGAGGTCCGTTGTCACCCCACAAAAGTTTGCAAACACCATATCTAGGGGAAAACTCCTTTAGAAGCACCTTCGCTGTAGTGAGAGCTGTATTGTCCTTTGTAGGGTATGCCTCTATCCATTTACTGAAGGCACATACCACCACTAGGACATGCTTTAATTTATGGCAGCATTCACGTTGGATGTAATCCATCTGCAAAACTTCAAAAGGTGCAGTCGGCGTAGCAAACCCTCCTGTAGGAGTTTGTGTCCCTTTACCAGGATTATACTGCCAACAGATCAAACTGGACTGTACTATACTTTTAGCTGTACTGGCAATCTCTGGATGCTCCCAGACTAGTGTGAGCAATTTCGTTATTGCTAGAGCTCCAACCTGTGCCGGCCCATGTGCCATTTGAACCATTGGCTGTAAATAAGCAGCAGGCAATTTCCACTTATCCATTTCTTTGTTACACCAACAGCCCTCATCGTCTAACATTCCTTCATTAGACCATTGCTCCAGCTCTTTCACAGAGGCAGATCTCTGTATATCTAATACTACTTCTCTAGCATCATGTCAACGTTCAGCTTGTGATTTCACTACGTACATGGATGTAGTGCTACGTTGCATCGCAGTCTCATGAGCTACGCGATCTGCAAAGGCGTTGCCTTGTCCTATCTTATCAATGACGTTCTTGTGCGCGCTACACTTAATAATAGCAATTTTTTGGGGGATATGTGAGTGCAGTCAAAATATTATGCACTAGTTCTCCGTGCATTAGCTGCATCCCGTGGGATGTAAGAAAGCCTCTTTCCTTCCAGAGTAGGCCAAAATCATGGACCACTACAAAAGTATAGCTGCTGTCTGTCTAGATGTTCACACGCAAGTCAGTGCTAAGTTCACACGCTCGTGTTAAAGCTATTAGCTCAGCTGCTTGAGACGACTTCTGTGGTATGCGAGCTGTCTCCACTACTGTCTTAAGTGTCGTAATTGCATATGCAGCTGAAGTCGTACCATCTGGTAACTTCAAACAGGACCCATTAACCCACAGTTCCCCATCTACATCTGAAAGGGGCGTATCTTGCAAGGCGACGTGACCCTTTGTCTGTTTCTCAGTAGGGAAGATACAATCGTGAGATTCTTGTGACAGAGCCTGAGTCGCTGGATAGGGCAACAAAGTAGCTGGGGTCAGTGTCGCACATCTCTTTATAGTAATGTGAGGGGCCAACAGTGTCAACTCGTATCCTGTTAAATGATCACTAGTCAAGTGTTGCGTCTTGGTCTGATTCAAAAGCGCATCTACTGCATGGGGTACTAGCACCAACAGTTTATGTGACAAAACTATCCCTTCACTCTGATGTATGGACACAGCTGTTGCTGCAACTGAACTGAAGCACCCAGGCAATGCTCGAGCAACAGGCTCAAGAACTGCTGAAAAATATGCACAGGGACGCTGCTTGTCGCCGTGTGCCTGTATTAAACTGACAATGCACACCCACCTTTCTCATGTACATAGAGTGTAAAAGCCTTTGTGTTATCTGGAGTGCCTAACACTGGTGCCGAACAAAGAGCTTGTCGTAACTGACGAAAAGCATCCTGGCATTCATCTGTCCATGGAAGGGGCATTGGAGTGTCTTTAGTCAAAAGCGCTGGCAGGGGTTTAACAATGTTTGAAAACCCTAATATCCATTGCCTGCAGAACGAAGTCAAAGCAATGAATGCACAGACATTTTTCTGAGTAGAAGGTACTGGTGTATCTAAAATTGCTTGAATGCGATCTGATGTGAGTGCATTGCCCTCCTTAGACAGAAGGTGACCTAAATAGGATACCTTCGGTCTACAATATTGCAATTTCTTCCGTGACACTTTATGGTTGTGTGTAGCAAGAAAAGAAAGTAGAGACAAAGTACATTTTTCACACTGCTCAGGCTTATCTGCTGCCAACAAGGTGTCATCGACATATTGTATGCGAGCCACTCCTTCAGACAAAGTAAAGGAATCAAGTTGTTGTTTCAACGCTTGACTATAAATGCTTGGACTCTCAGTGTATCCTTGAGGAATTCTACAAAATCTGTACGATTTATTATTCAAAGTGAAACCGAACAAATATCGGCTATCAGAATGAATAGGAATCGAGAAGAAAGCATTCTTCAAGTCAATCACAGAAAATGTAGTTGCTGTTGGAGAAACTAGGGTAAGCAATGTCATGTCCGAAACCACAGGGTACTGCGTTACTACAATCTTGTTGACTTCTCGCAAATCAATGATGAATCTGTAAATCCTAGTGTCAGTATCTTTTGTCAAGATAGGAAGAATAGGACTGTTACAAACATTGTAAGGAACTTCCTCCACAACCCCCACTTTAATCAAATCATGAACAATTCATATAAGTGCTTCTTCACCTTCTCGAGAAATTTTATATTGAGGCAATCGTGGCAATGAAGCATCCTCTTTGACACTAATATGCACAGGCGGAATAACCATTTGCCCTACATCGGTGTCTGAAGTAGGCCACAAAGTACTAGGGAGTGAAGCTAATGCAATGTCCTCTTTTACAATGCAGGATCTCTCCATTACAGGATAGTTGTCATTCAAAATAACCCATACTCCTTCTGGAGAACATCGATTCGTAGCCCTGAAATGCTTGAGCATATCAGGTCCCACAATATTATCTGGTGTATTCGGAGAAAGCAAAAATGGCACAGTAAATTTATCAACATGAAATGCAAGCGGTTGTGATAATGGGCTAAGGGAAGGTGTTCCATCGAAACCTATCGATGTAATAGTTAAGCCAGACAGGGGAGCCCTTGGAACCAAGTGTTTAGATAAGGCGCTACGAGTAGCTCCTGTATCAACCAGAAACTGATCAGTAGAACCCAAAACATGTGCTGTAACATAGGGACCCTTCTGATCTACTGGAACTTCAACTGAATCCTTACCTCATCCTAGGCAGTCCTATGCATGAACAGAATCTTTCAAATCAGACAGCACATAATCAGACATTTGATATTGATTTCGTCTATTAAAAGTGTTAAACCCATCCTGTCCACGTGTATTAGCATCAAACCTAGCACGATCATCCGTGCTTCCTCTAGGCCCTGAATATCCTGAACTATTTCTCATTTGTCCCCTACCACGTGGATACTGCTGAGCACATAGTGCCGGACAATCAGAAGCCCAATGTCCAAATTTCTTACAATACGCACACTGGTCAACAGACAAATTCGAACGAGCATAAGAAGAAAAGGACGAACCATAAGATCCACGTCCACCCCTTATCATTGCCTCGAGAAGGCGGACCATAAGCCTGAGCCAACATAAACTTCATTTTTAATTCTTTAGTGTTTTTATCCTCGTTGCCTTTCGCTTCTAATTCCTGTTATTCGTAATACTGAGCCATAGTTAAAAGAGAAACCGGAGAAGAGGTAGTCTATAAACTCTCGCTGGCCTTTAGGCAATTAGCTATTCCTGGCAACAGGTCTGCGACATATTTATTGACGAGCAGATGCCTGCCCGTGTCATCGGTCAATGACTGGCCACTAAAATCGTGGAATGCCTCTACAAAGCACGTGAAGAAGTCAGAAACCGATTCATCTGCCTTTTGCTTACAAGACTAATACAGTCCAATCTATCCTTTTAGGGGGAATAATGTTTTTTAACTTTACTATAATAGCTGCTGGAAGATCTAATATTAACTGACATGGTTTCTGTGCAGGTTCTCTTCATTTAATTGTTCTAAATCTCTCTCCATAATGCCCCAAAAGTCGCACAATCATCAACTTTACGCACAGTTCTCCACATATCAGGGGTAATATCAAACCGAAAAACAGGTCAATATCGGGTAAAGTCATAGTACAAGAGCTAATAGCACCCTCAACTTCCTCATAAAAGGCTGCTGGTTTTTTTTGTGGCTCAGGTAATGCAGTTTTTTAAGAGCCATAACATCCGATCTATTCCAAGGAGTGTAAACCCAATTATAAATAAAATAACCCTTTGCATCAGTAGAAACCTTACCGTCACTTGTACCCGCTCCTTTAGGAGGAACATTCAAAGGTGCGGCTTCCCGCATTCGCATGAACTATCATAGTCTTATCTGTTCTGAAGATAGAAGCTTGGGCCACGCCGGTCTGAGATGTTTGTGCAGCTGCGTCTGCTGCCTTTTTCTCTTCCCACACACGGACTGTTTCAACACGTAATTTAACCAAACGCCTGATTGAGTCAGCCACCTGAGAAAAGACAAAAAGACCATCACGCATTTGCTTACAATCATTTGCTATATCCACAGGCTCCAAATAGTCAGAATGTTTCCTAAACCGTCCAACAACTTCTGCGGCAAACACCTCTGTAAAATATACTTGCTCCCTTTCCTGCCAATCCTTCATGTCATCTAAAAGTTCAGAAGCAGGAGCAATATTACGGGCAGCTTTACGAGCAGCAGATCTAAGCTGAGACGCATGCTCAGCGGACAACATAGAGCGAGTTTCCCGTGCTTTCTCCTGGTCTGCAGGAGAGTCCTCATCTGAGTCATAAGGAGCAGAATGAAGATTATACGGAGGTGGAGAACGATCTAACAAGAGAGAATCATCTTGGGGTTTATTAAGACTAGGATGAAGAGGTCAACGAACAGCATATTGGCCATTTACCTGTAAATGACGCTCCCTATCTTCTCTCTCTTTAAGTTCTTTCATTTCTTTATTTTTCATTTCCAATGCTTTCGCATGAATGCTCTTACGCTGTTCTTTTTCAATCAAGGCTTGCTCACGCTTCATTCGTTCAACGCACTTCTTTCTCCCACATTCGTACACAGTCAAACATGTCTTGTCTAGCCTTTCGCTTAAACATTAATTGTTCCACATACTGAATCGGTCGCAAATCAAATGACCCGGGCATAGGCCAACGCAACTCAGGATCCTTACGAGTATATTTATTCCATAACGTGCTGTACATTATAGAAGAAATACCATATTTAATATACATGTCCCTTTTAGGCGTCCCCTCCGGGGGGGGGGCGGTTGTGCTTCATCGAGTCTCAAATTGGTACCACTACAAAAGCAACACATCCTACAAAGTGTGCTAGAAACAGGAATGCCAAAAATAGTGCAGAATATGCAGTATTATAACCAAAGTAGCACTTAAGGTACTGTAGTACGTTGTGCCATTCAAATCAATTCAAAAATAGAGAAAATTCTCATTACCTGCCTAAATAAATAGCAATTCATATATCAATCACACACAAATCCAAGGTGGCCAACACAAATTCCAAAATTCCAAAGCCACAGTAAGCGTTACTAAACTACCTTACCAATCCCAGGCATCAAAAACCAACAGCAAGTGCCACATAACGACTCTTACCAATCACTTGGTGTCCAGATTTCAACTGCCAGGACCAAAGGGTCACTGCACGGCGAATCAACAAAAGAGATCTCAGTTGAGGACCGGCACCACCTGGAGGGTCAGATCAGAAAGAGAGGAAAAACGCTGTGGTTGCGAAGACGCGGGTCTCCTCGGGCAGTGATCGTCCAAAGCGAGATTCCAATCCCCCATTTCGACCACTCTTTCGGGCATCCGAGTCACTAATGAGCCCCACGTTGGGTGCCAATTTGTGGTGGTGAGCCCCAGCAAGGCCTACCAGTGCAAGGGGTTCGCCCTTCGCTGCACAAATCCTCAGACCAATAGGATAGAAGTTGGCACAGAAACTGGAATAGAAAATACAAAGTTTATTAACCTCATGAGGTGGAACTACGTTCACACAACACCCTTCGGCAATGTATGAAGTAGCACACTGAATGGAAGGAGCTTGGTCGTTTATACCCACACAGGGGCTCAAAAGAAGGCGGTACAAGTACGAGAAGTAGGTTTTAGGCACATATAAGGTCATACAGAATATGCACAGTCAACAAGTGGGAGGAGCTAACAGTTGCTAATTCTGGAGAACACATCCTGACATTTACCGACTAACAGCAGCTGCGGACAGCTGCAAGCTCAACTGAGCATGTGCAAAGTGGAAGAGGCTAAATATAACCTGTCTCTAGGGAGATTTCAAGAGCAGACAACAGCAAGGTAGGACAGAGCACATGGCATACACGTGGTGACACATGGCAAACAAAATGGCTGCCAGAAATACAAAATGGATTCCACAAAACGGACAAGATACCCTCTAAATACAGGATGGCTTCTGCTAGTGCTAACCCAATCACTGCCAAATTACAATAAGGTCAGCTGAGTAAAAAATAAAATACAAATTAATTTCATACACTGCTAATAGCTTGGTCCATGTTCTAGTCCTGTGGTTCTTAACCTTGTGACTTCTGTGGACCCTACTTAATCAGTACTGGAACCCGGGTACTGTCCACAGGATCAATATTGGCTTCTGGGATCTCCCACTGAATCATTACTGAAAGTCGGGGACCCCGCTTTAAGCATTTTTGACAGTTTGAACCGCAGATCAGTAAACAAAAAATATAGAAACAAGCATTCATTAAACAAACACACAAGCGCTGAAATACTTTATTTAATTCACAGACAATTATTTATTTTAAGTTTTTAATTTAAATGGAAATGTTGGAGCTGTTCCTAATTCAATTGAGGCCGTTTATTGTCCATGCTGTATTCTGTTTGATGCACTTGCAGTGCTCCCGCAAATCAACCGGAAGATACTAACCTAATTTTTATCCTCAGATTTGAATTTCCTTCACATTTACAGAACATTTTACAATTTTCAATTTTGCGTCTGTATTAATATACAGTTTATCAATTTCTTAATATTATTTAATTTTGAAATAGGAGCAGACCCCTTGAGTAGGCTTCGCGGACCCTCTAGTTTCCAAGGGCCACAGGTTAAGAACCACTGTTCTAGTCCATCACTTTGTTGCTTCTGCGCCACTCCAGATAGAAACCAACCAACAGCAAATCAGGCTTGGTTCTGCTCCAACTGGAGCAGTCTAGCCAGAACTGCCATGCACTAGACAAGAACACAAGGAATCTTGTAGGTGCACTTCTACAGCATTCTATATGCACCTCAGGTTTTTTGTTAAACTTTGTTGATCGCGCAGCGAGAACAGACAGTAATAGAAATTATTCTCATGTGCTACTGATAATCAGATAAGCACCTCAGTGCAGCTGAAATATCTTCTATCTGCCGAAGTACCACTACCTGGTAAATCAATTCCCTGATCAGAGTAAGGATTTCTACCAGAAAACCAGTGGTGCATGGACTGCCAATCTCACTGAGATGCCTACGCATCACGCTAAGTCCATAGCAACAAAAGTGAACTGCCTCTGGGCCCTGATGCGCAACACCTAATGCTTCTACAAAGGTCACACCTATCAACCATGCACACAAGCCTGGCTTTCAGCCAGATATATCTGGATTAGTATTTGCAAAAATGATACGGGTAAATTGGCACTTTACAATATGATTACGTTGTTTAACGTATTTTATTAAATACTTGAAACAATCTTGGAGTCTCAGTAGTTGTAAATGATTGATTGATTGATAAAGATTGTTGTTGAACCTTGGTGTGCATTATTTCAACCCAAATTCATTTATGAGTGTGAAAGGACTCTTTAGTTCCTGACCAGCCAATGGGAATGTTGTAATATTGAAATAGTGCAAGTGAACATCCAATCCAGTGCCTTCTTTTAATGACCAATCACATGCGCTGTGACTCAGCGGACTGGGCCTAATTATCCGCGTGCTTTATCTCCCCGAATGTGTGCTGAGAGCTGATGAGCTGCTGTGCTTGTGTGATGGTGCGCAACCCTTCGGGAAAGACTTTAACTTTAGTATTGGAAAGAGACCGTAGTTATAGATTCCTTACATTAGAATTACCCCCAGCCGTCAGACTGGATCCGTAGAAAATGTTTTGTAGCAGTACCCCTGTACATCGATAGGCGTCGTGGTCGCCGGGATGACGTCACGGTGTCTACTTAGACGCTGCCCCTAAGCGCTGACGTCAGACGCAGATCCGGAGAGAGCGGGCCCCTTAGTCACCTTTTGATCAACCCATTTTCAAGTTTGGCCACATCTTTTTGAGTCTTCGACTCCTGGTGCACAAGCGATGTCCAGCCATCGGCCCTGTTTCAAGTCCTGTGACTCCTGTCACAAGTTGATGTCGGTCACCGATCAGCACCTTATGTGTCTCTGGTGCCTGGAGGCCACGACCCGAAATCGTGCTCTGAATGCTGGGCCCTAAACCCAAATGTTTTGTGGGAGCAATTCCGAAAGCTTTTGGAGGCCTAGCAGTCCCCTCCATGCTGTTCAAGGTCCAGGTCGAGGGGATGGTCGCAGAGCCACCACCATTCGTCCTCGAAGTCTTCACACTGCTCGGGTACAAGCACAAGAAAAAGGCGAACAAGCAGGGGAAGGTTGCAGGACCAGATGTGGAGCCACCACCATTCGTCCTCAAAGTCTTTGCACTCCTCGGGTACAAGCACTAGAAGAAGGCGCAGAAGCATCGTCTCACTTTGCCTACTCCCCGTCGGCTACGTGGGACCAGGAGCGTCGTCGCTTTCCAAATCCTTCCACGGAGCTCGCTGGGAAGGCTCCGCGCTTCCTTCCTTTTCCCAGAGCCGGAGCATCTCCTGCCCAGCTTCGTGCATTTTACGGAAGTGGTGTGGCGCTGCGGCCAGGGCGACTGACATTGGACGCTGGGGATCACAGTTTGATCCCCGGGTCCGGCGGCAGGTGTCTGCCCAGCACCAAGTGACTCTGGACAGTAGCTCCCTTAATCTACCCAACTGCCCCCAGCGCTGGGATGCCTCCGGATAGCTGTGCACATTACAATTACTGGATTTACGTAGCGCTGTACAGCATCTTTGGGCAGCCCGACTCCGCAGGCGTGCCTTCAGGCCCCACGGACTCGGCTGGGGGCCCTGGACCTTCGATGCCGGCGGCTCCGGCCTCAGCGCCGCAGGGTCCCCAAGTATCCAGGCCTGGATCCAGATTGGTGCCGGTTGACCTCACGGTTCCTTCTTCGACATCGGTTCAAGTGATGACCCCCTCAACGTTGGTTGTGCCCCAACCGACGTCGACCCCAGCCTCACCGCCGATTTGGACACTGCGCCGGATCGACATCGGTACTGGCGCTGGAGGGTACTTTTGTACCGCTATTTGTCCCTGACATTCCCTACCGTCCTGAGTAGAAGCCAGAGGAGTGACCCTCTAGGAGACCAACATGAGGAGTCGGACTGGCGAGAGGAGTTGGGGGATGCCAGTGGTTTGTACACCTCCCCAGACCTTAATATGCTTTCTCTCCCTACCATGGCTACGGAGGAAGGCGCTTCCTACGCTGTGGTGTAACGTAGGGCGGCTGAGGACTTGGGCCTCAAGCTTCCTACGGTAGCTGTAAGGACTAACCACCTGACTGAGTTGCTTCAGCCGGCAGCAGCCTCCTCGGAGCCCCTGCTGCCTTTTAATGAGGGTCTCACTAACATCCTTCTGGGCACTTGGTCCAAGCCCAGTACAAGGGCTCCTGTGGACAGGATGATTGCCCGACGACACTGCACGGCCCCAGGTGACCCACTTTTCCATTCCCAACACCCTGCCCCTGAGAGCATTTGTGGTCTAAGCCTCATCCTCAAAAGGTGCATTCCCTACTGCTCTCCCAGATAGGGAATCCAAGAAGCTGGACCATCTTGGGAAAATGTTTTCTTCCACCAGCTTAGGACTGCGGTCGGTGAACACTGCATGTCTCTTGGGCCGTTATACACACACGGTGTGGGATACGGTCGCGCAAGTGCAGCCGCAGAGCCCGAAGGAGGCCCAGGCTGTGGTCACCTGTGCTATTGCTGAGGGTCAAGACGCAGCTAAGTTCACCATCCGATGTGGGCTGGATACTCTGACTCGCTGTGTAGTACCGGTTTCCACGTCGGTAGCTCTGAGGCGCTACGCCTGCCTGAGCATGTCTGGCATCTCTGGGGATGTCCAATCCACACTTTTGGGCATGCCCTTTGATGGCCATCACCTGTTTGTTGACAAGACGGACAATGCGCTCGAGTGCGTCAAGGACTCTAGGGCCACAGCCAGATTCTTAGGACTCGCAGCAACTTCTCGCCCCATGTAGTCTGCCTTTCGCCCCTTTCATGGCTACGGATGGGGTGCCCGACCACGTTCCACCTAGAGCCACAGGGCCACACAAGCTACCCAGCCTACGCGTGGCCGGGGACATAGGGCCCAGCGTCACTGGTCTGGGGGCCAGCGGGCTGGCCAGTCCAGCAATGCCCCCCCCTGCAGCAGCCTCCAAACCTTCCTAGTCTGACTTTTCAGTGTCCCCAGTTGCCAGTGGGCGGCAGGATCCACCATCGCCTTCCCCACTGGCACAACATCACATCGGACAGGTGGGTTTTGCAGATAGTCCAAAGGGGCTACTCCCTCCCCTTCAATACTACACCTCCCTCCATGCCACCAACACACTATCGCCTGCCAGACGATCACTTGGCCCTTCTCCGCTAGGAAGTTACGGCTCTCTTAGCCAACTGAGCTATCGAACGAGTTCCTGTGCCATAAGTAGGTCGTGGTTGCTACTCCCACTACTTCCTGGTACCCAAGAAGGACAAAGGCCTGTGTCCTATCTTAGACCTCAGGGACGCCAACCGCTTCCACAGGAGAAGTTCAAAATGTTAACCTTTGCTCAGGTCCTGTCTGCCCTCGATCCTGGAGACTGGATGGTAGCGTTGGACTTGCAGGACGCTTATTTTCACATACTCATCTTGCCTTCCCACTTGGGGTTACCTACGGTTCACGGTAGGCCATGAGCATTTTCAGTTTACCGTGCTCCCTTTTGGCCTTACCAGCGCCCCTCGGGTGTTTACGAAAGTGATGGGCATGGTCGCAGCTCCTCTGTGCAGATCAGGGGTTCCAGTCTTCCACTATCTCAACACCTGGCTGTTGAAGGCAGGCTCACCCCAGGCTGTTGTCTCCCACCTCCAGACTACGGCGGATCTCCTGCATTTGCTGGAGTTCACTATCAAAGTGCCAGGATATTCAGGCTATGATAGCGATTTTTCTGCCTCTATCCCGGATTTCGGTGAGAATGACTCTGGCCTCCTGCATCATGCTGGTAGATCATGCCAGATGGCATATGCGGGCTCTGTAGTGGTACCTGAAGTTCCAGTGGGCGCAGCATCAGGGAAGTCTTTCCGATGTCGCACAAATCTCGGAGGGGACTGCAAGTCCATTGCAGTGGTGGCTAACGAACCAGGATTGGGTCAGCGGCAGAACCCTCTCCTTTCCCCAACCAGAGTTCACAGTGGTGACGGATGCGTCACTCCTGGGATGGGGCGGCCACTTGGGAGAGGCGGAGATCAGGGGTCTCTGGTCTCAGGCGGAGTCCGGGCTCCACATCAACCTTCTGGAGCTCCAGGCGATTTGCCTTGCACTGAAGGCATTCCTTCCCTCTATCAAAGGAAGAGCTGTGCAGGTGTTCACGGACAACACCACCGCCATGTGGTACTGCAACAAACAGGGCAGGTGGGGTTGTGGATCCTATGTCAAGAGGCTCTTTGCCTTTGGACATGGCTGGAACATCAGGGCATATCCCTGGTGGTTCAACACCCGCCGGGTTCCCTGAAAGCCAGGGCGGATGAACTCAGCCGCAAGTGCATGATGGATCACGAATGGCGTCCTCACCCGGAGGTGGTGTAAGGTCTCTTTCAGCAGTGGGGAGAGCCTTGGTTAGATCTATCCGCCACCGAAGAGAACGCACAATGTCCGCAGTTCTGTGCATTGGAGTTTCCAAGGCAGCACTCGCTCAGCGACGCCTTTCGTTGCGAGTTGAATTGCAGCCTCCTGTACACCTTTCTGCCTGTACCACTTCTGCCCAGAGTGCTGAAGATGATCAAGCGCGGCCGGGCCCAAGTCATTCTTGTGGCTCCGGACTGGGCATGAAGAGTCTGGTACCTGAGCTCTTGACCATGACCATCGATCCTCCGATCAGACTGCCTCTTCGGGAGCATCTTCTGTCACAGCAGCAGGGGACGGTTCTCCACCCGAACCTGTCCAGTCTCCACCGCCTTGCATGTGAGATTGAGCAGCAACAGTTGACAGCTTTTGACCTTCCTCCCGAAGTCTGTAACGTCATCTTGGCAGCCAGGCATCCCGCCACTAAAACGGTATACGCCTGTAGATGGAACAAATTTGTGGCATGGTGCACAGCAAAGGCTGTGGATTCCCTTTCTGCCCCTCTTTCAGAGGTTCTGCTCTGGGCACTCTTAAAGGCTATCTTTCGGCCTTTCTTCACCTTCCTGGTCAGCCTTGTCTTTTCAAGTCCCCTATCTTTAACAGATTTCTGAAGGGCATTGCTCATCTCTTTCCTCCTCCTTTCTTAATGCCACAGTTGGATTTGAATCTTGTCCTCACTTATCTTATGTGTGCTCCCTTTGAGCCATTACATAATTGTCCTCCTCATCTCCTTACTTCAAAGACTGCTCTCTTGCTTGCCATCATATCTGCATGCAGGGTGAGTGAGCTTCAGGCTCTTTCTTCCAAACCTCCCTTTCTTGCTGTTCATCCGGACAAAGTGATCCTTTTCTGCCCAAAGTGGTTACCTCTTTCCACATAGACCAGACCAACACACTGCCCACCTTCTTCCCGCCTCCGTACCCTTCCAAAGAGGAAGATAGACTCTGTTGTCTGGACCCAAAACATGCGCTGTCCTTCTACCTTGACCGCACTAAAGACTTTCAGGTGGACGATAAACTCTTTGTGGGTTATGCGGGCACCAAGAAAGGTCAGGCACTGCACAAACATACCATCTCTCAATGGGTTGTCCTATGCATCAAAATCTGCTATGTTGTGTCGAAAAAAGAACCTCCAGTAGGTCTGTGCACCCACTCTGCCAGGGCGACGGCAGCCACTACTGCATTGGGACTTGGCGTTCCGTTGGTTGACATCTGCCAGGCAACCACTTGGGCATCCCTGCACACGTTCACAAAACATTACTGCCTGGACAGCCAAGTCTGGAGAGACCGCTTTTTCTGCCATTCTGTTCTCCAAGACTTCCTGGTGTGAACTTAGTTTGCAGACTCACCACTGGGGTTGGCATTGCTAGGGTATCTATTCTAAGGTAAGGAATCTATAACTACGGTCTCTTTCAGATGAACAAGTTACTTACCTTCAGTAACGATGTATCTGTAAGAGACATATGTAGTTATAGATTCCTTACCGCCCCACACATCCTCCCCATTCTGCAAACTGACTTCTAGGCATAGGGTCTCTCTTACAGGCCCTAGTTATGTGCACCAGTGGTCAGTGTCTTGCATGGTTCTGTGCTTCTGGCCTGGAAAGTCGTGTCAGAACTGACGTCCGCACGAAGGGGCGGCGTCTAAGTATAGGCACCACAACGTCGACCAGGTGACGAGGACGACGAACGCGGAGTCGACCAATGCCACTGTAAGAAAGTACCCTCTTTTAGCATGGTTGCCCCCACTTTTTGCTGAACTGCTGATGTACTTTGACGGAGTGTGCTCTGGGTTCCTGCCAAACGGGTACCCAGGGTCTATGTTCTTTCCCTAAAATTGTGTTGAAAACAAAATCCAATTGGCACTCTCTGGCCACAGGTCTGCCCCTGATAAATGGTACCACAGGTACCCAGGGCACACTCAAAGTACATCAACAGTTTGGTAAAAAGTGGGGACAACCACGCAAAAAGGGGGCACTTTCTTACACAAAGCACATATTTTCCTCTACCAGTGTAACACTGCAGTTGGTTAATGCAGTCTGGTTACTGGGCCACTGTACTCCTACCCTGAGGACATGGCCAGTGTGATCTTACTGGCCGTCCCAGAACACTTGAGAGCTTCTTTGGCTAAAACAATTCATGATGTACAATAAGCAGCCAGTGTGTTATCTGCGCTGGTCTATAATCCTATGATTGCCTAGGGAGGGCAGTTGACACCAGTGTTGTGCTGCTTGGACATGCATGGATGCACTTCAAAGGATTGTCCAGCGACGTGCAGGCCTCCCTCATGGAAACGCCCTTTGGGGTGTTACGCCTTCTCAGTGAGAAGGCAGACTCTGCACTCAAGCGAAGACCAGAACATTTTAATTATAAAAGAGGTAACCCTGTATTTCTCGGACCTAAAAATAAAAAAATAATTTCATCAGGCAAAGACAACTAATAGGCCACACAGAGCAATCAATAACTTTTTATGGATTTATTATGCTTTATACATTGATGGTGCTCAAAATATTTCTTTTGAAAAAGGCCCATGCATGGGGGAAGGGACAAACATGATATTCCGAATTGTCTGCTCAATTGGGGGGTAGAATGTGGCTTAATGGCTAGGGCGGTCGACCTCGGAGCTGGAGAATCGAGTTTGAGTGTCGGCAGACATTCTGTGATTCTGGGCAATTTCCCCGTGCCTAAAAAAAAGGCATGTGTCCATCCGTAACGTAACGGGTGCTCATGTAAAGTGCTCTGATACCTTCAGGTCTGGTTAGCGCTATATAAAACAAACCACAACAAAAACAGGATCACACGTGCTGTATGGTACGTTTCAATGAGAAAACTGCATGAAGACTCATTTATCTGCAGTTCACAAATCATATATGTACAGTACAAATATATTCTTGACGTTTCGACCCAATAAACAAATAATTAGGATGTTTTGGTGACTGGGTCTTCATCAGGACTAAAGACAAAGAATGCACCTTCTGATACGTGGAATATGTGGGCACGGAGTCTCAAAAACAGGTGGAAAACGAATTCTAAACTAGGAATGGGTAGAAGACTGATGTCTAAAGTTTATTAAAAAAAACCTGACCAATGGGCTTGCCCGACAGAAGAGGAGATCAAAGAAATTCAACTCACAATGATTAAATTGGAAAGTGGCGTAATCTAATATATAGGAAGCTGGCTCTTTATATAGTGGACTAAAACAAGGTATCCTGTGTAAAGAATCCAGGCAACCCTTATTGGTTTCCAGACAAAACTGATATCCCTAAATGCTATCTTTTGTGGTAGTATCAGAGGGGAGTGCTAAGCATTTGTTGTACTCACAGAGGCACTAAATGAGATTCAGGAATAAATCCAAAACCAATTTAGAAAAATAAGCTGAGAATTGCATTATCAAGTAATTACTTTTTTAAAAATCGATTTTTACAGGTAGGTAAAATGTTCGGTAAAATGTTCACTTGAATTCGTCTTTACGCAGCAATGCTTTTCTATGGGAAAAAGGCATATGTTGCATACACTTATTTAGGGTCGGTTTCTGGGAGTCTCCTTCGGAACATAGGATTGTAGGGGACCAAGGTCCAAATTACCAACAGCAGTTACTTGTTACCTGCCCTGCGGCGTTCGGGTGCAGAAGTGCTGGTTGGGTTGGTAACTTTGCACGCTATGCTGATGGTAAAAGGGGGGGCCACCTGGAAATAGGCTGTAGAGGGAGACTTGGGGACGAGTCCAGGATGCTCCCAATGGGGGCTTGGATCACAAGCGTCCTGGGAACAAGGGGGCACAGCCAGTTCGTTGGTACCCAAGCTGGGGCCCTCACATGCAGTGTGGAAAGGTTGGCTGGGCTATGTGCGTCTAAGCTCCACACGTGGTTCTCGGTTTTTCTAGTTGAAAGTGAAAAAGTCAGAACAGCTGGGCAACTCTGGCAGTGGGTTTCTGCGCCGCTGATGTGCCTTGATGGCAGCTTGGTCTGAGGGTTGTTGGAGTCCGGATTAGACTCTAATGAACTTTGTGTGCTGTAAGGGGTCTGGTACCCTAGGTATTGGTGCTGTGTGGTCTCCGGTCCGTCCTGGTGGGAGGACAGATCTGACCTTCTGGAGCACAGATACCTCTTCCTGGGAAGCTGCTGCGTCGGGCTGGCCAGGGAGCGGCAACACAGTAACCCTGGCAGAATTTCTAGGCATTAACAAAGTATCATGCATCAAATGAGAGACAGGATCCGTGGTGTCCAAGTTAAATGGGCTTTATTCCAATAACTCGAGTCAAAGGGAGAATCAGTTCCATCACCACAGAGGTTCAGGAAGGGTCATCTAACAATTATTTACTGAACATGGGTTATATACATTTTATCTTGTACATAGGACGTAGGAAGGAACGCTCGAGGCAGAGCAGAGAAAGAAAGAGATAAGAACATGTGGGTGTACACTTTGATGAGTCATAGGTAGGTGATAGGTAGGTGTCATAGGTGGGTGGGTACTTAGAGGAGGAGTTTGGATAGCTAGCTGGAACTAAGCCCTAATTGTGCAACTTTGAGCATGACGTGCAATTGACGTGTAACTGGGAGGAAGCTGACTTTCAACCTAGTAGAGAGATCTCTTGTGTCAAGGCGACCAGCACATCTAGTACAACTGATATCTAGAGTCAGGGGATGTATTATCTGATTATTCGTTCATTGCATGAGTTTTCTATGGATGCAAGCACTGTAATCCACTTAAACAGAGACAGAATGGCTGGGCCCTATCTATGCAGATGGGTTCTGTGTACCTTCTTCACCAGACTGTAATGTGATTCTGTAAAGCAACAGATAACTGTTATTCATAATACTGTCTTGGCAGGCCTCTTGCTGGGCTTCTTGCGGCTTTCAGTGTGTCAGGAGTCATGAAATGCAAATACATGGGCCTTATGCTACCTTAACGTTTGGGAGACTTTGATGACTGGCATTTCTAATGCAGGACATGAATGCAGAGGCCTAGTGATTCAGGCCACTACAAGGAAATATGCATGGATGACATGCACACACATGTAACATAGGGTATACGTAGGGGGCATCTTGGTCAGGCAGAATTTCATTTTCCTCATTCCCTCCTTGTCCCCTACGTAACCCTTTAGGATACATCTATATTCATGAGACCGTATAGTTCATCATACAGAATCATTTGTTCATCTTTAACTCTTTGTTTACGTGGATGGGGAATACAGGCAGTGGCACACAGGCCGCAAATCGCCGGGCCACACTGCAGACAGAGACAGCAACCAAATACCATGAGTAGGGCCATTCCTAGGAAGGACATGACCTTCCATCCCCAAGCTGATATTATACCCCAGAACCAACTGGACCAAGTCCATGTGCCTGGGTCTTGATGTATGGCATGAGCAATTTTGTGGAGCCTTGTTATTGCTTCGTACACAGATGGTGCATTATCTGGGATGAAAATGCAACAACTAGATCGGATGACTCTACAAGCTCC
Organism: Lissotriton helveticus; assembly: GCF_964261635.1. Classification (NCBI taxonomy): domain Eukaryota; kingdom Metazoa; phylum Chordata; class Amphibia; order Caudata; family Salamandridae; genus Lissotriton; species Lissotriton helveticus. The sequence continues at coordinate 20,603,791 of NC_136061.1, forward strand.
GCCCCTATCCGCCAAGATGACGTCTAGAACGAGGCGGTTTTGAAGAACGACAAGTCTAATAGCAGACTGTTCCTGGGTCAAGTTCGCCAGGGCAGATGCAGTTATATTTACAACTGTTTCAAGAGTCCTTGTTAACCTGCGTATCAGTTTACTGTTTTGGACGGGACCTATGAAGAAAAAGAATCCTTTGTTGAAATCTGTATATTGCTCCCAAGTTGTTTCAGTCTGATCGATCCCTGCGGAATCTGTCTCTCTCTTTTGTCTAACATGTTCTAGTCGTGAATCTCTATGATAATTGGATGGGGCTAGAAAAACGGGTGGCAATAAGAATGCTATATAACAAGTCCCACCCCAGTCTAAGGGCAGATGTACATAGGCTGTCTGACCGCAAATGAAATAGGTATGGCGTGATGTTTTGAAAGAAGAAAGTCCTTTATCGTTAAACTCCACTACAGTGTTACACTCGCTGTGTCCCATAAGTACTGAGCCTTTCTTACTAACACATAATTCACCTTTAGCTGGCAGGACTGATATAAACGGTGGACCTGTGTTTTGCTTGGGCTGAACATTTAACATTATAAAATTAACGGATGCATTTCCCTGTTCGTACTCTTCATTCTCTAAATCGGTTCCCTTTCTTTGGGGGAATCCGTCATTGTCTGGAAAGCATGCTTCATTCATTACTTTATTCAGGTTTCCATATATCCAGCCACCTGGATAAGCTATGTATCTATTGAGGTCATTAAAGCAAACCATGCTCCACATGAACCATTGTGTGAGAACGGTAAAGGGTAGAAGGGCAGAACTCCCTTCGTTTCTTGATAAGGAGGCAGTTGGCCACATACCCAGCAATCAGTCGCATTGCTGGTCTGATGAGAATGGTGTAACATACGAATGAAAGTATTGTTACGTAGTGCTAGTCGATATGACAATTCATGAGGTGGCAGTTCACTAAATGTATGCTCTGCGGTGCTATTACTGGAAGAATGTATATGTGAGGAAACGGGAAAGAAAACATGTAGCATTAAACTGATACCAATTATAACAATGCACAGAATAAAAAAAATTATCAAGGTAACTATACATCTACTGCATAATATCTTGCAGTATTTTTCCTTCTTATCTCTCTTCTTGCTATTTTCATATGTGATCTTATACATGTCAGAAATCAAGTCTAACCGATTCACCACCGGGTGGGCTTAAACAATTAAACTACGTCTGACTTACTAGATCGCAACTTAAACCTATACTCCTGCTGTGGAGTCTTTTCTAGCAAAGGTCAGTGTTCTTTATAAAAGTTCCAAAGTTCCAAATAGTCCAAAGTATCTTTTGTAGTGATGAAGGTGAGTTCGGCCTTTACGTCCTTCCACCAACTTCGGCGTCTTCCAACGTGGCTCAAGGGGACTTGAACGATCAAAATTCCGGATGCATACAAAATTCTCGGGGACAATGGCGTGTTCCTTGACCTGGGTGTTGTCAGGGAAGGCAGCAGCAACCTGTGAACAATAAGAGAGTAGTGCAGAAATCAAGGAAGCCAGGTAATCTGTCAGCATGTTACTGTCAACATCAGGTATTTTCTTTGGCATAGGCGTACCTCACATATTTGGCGGTCTACCGAAAACTACTTCATAAGGAGATAGGCCTGTTCTGGAATGAGCTACCATACGCATGTAAAAGAGGGCAACCGGCAAGGCCACCATCCAATCCACGCCTTTTTCTGTACAGATCTTAGCAATTTTTGTCTTAATTGTCTGATTATGTCTTTCTACAAGGCCTGCTGCTTCTGGGTGTCGGACACAATGGAACTTCCAGGTATATCCTAACAGAAGTGACACTTGTTTCATTAATTCAGAAGAAAATGGCTGCCCGTTATCTGAATAGATGACACGGGGCAATATCTGGGGAAGAACTCGCGCACCAATTGCCTGGCTGTTGTCACAGCAGTGTAATCTGGAACTGGATATGCTTCTGTCCATCTAGATAGTGCACACATAACTACTATGACATATTTGTAACCTCTACATCTGTCCATTTGGATATAATCCATCTGGAGAACTTCAAAAGGGTGGTCAGGAGGATGAAATCCGCCTTGATCCACCGGAATGCCTTTACCTGGATTGAACTGACAACAGATCATACATGTTCGCATATTCTGTAAGCTGTCTAACATTGCCTTCTCTCCTAAGTGTGCGGGACTATGTGTTGTGTTTATGATTATTTGTACCATAGAATCTGAAAGAGACCATGTACTTTTTCCCTTAGTCATCCAACCTTGGTCAGTCTGGACCCCTCCTTGTTCAGTCCATTTCTTTATCTCATCTGCAGTGGCATGTGTCTGTATGTCGAGTACATCTTGAGTGGGATCCCTGACTGTCATACTTTTTTTTTTTGTCAGTAACGGTACCTCTGTCCTTGTCGTGTCTGTTGGTGTCTGGGCTGTAAGTTTAGCTGTTCGGTCTGCCAGGTCATTACCCTGGGAAATGATGTCTGTAACTTTGGTGTGAGCTTTGCACTTCAGGATAGAAATGGCTGTAGGTAAATGTATGGCTTCCAACAGGGCTTGAATAAGTTGGCCGTGCTGAATCTTGGTCCCATGGGAGGTCTCAAGAAACCTCTCTCTTCCTCCTCAGGACCCCGAAATCATGAACAACGCCATAGGCATATTGTGAGTCAGTATAAATGTTCACTTTCAAGTGCTTAGCTCTTATGCAGGCTTGTGTCAGAGCAATGAGCTCTGCTGCTTGTGCTGACAGGGTGTCTATATTCTGTGTCTCTATGACTTCTGTGGTCACGGCATACGCTGCTACTAACTCTCCTGCACTCGTTCTCATGCATGATCCATCTACATAGAGTGTCAGGTCGGGGTCTAGAAGTGCAATATCTGTCAGGTCTTGTTTTGGTCTTGTCACTATATTCGTTACTTCCACACAGTCATGTGGTGGTGTATTTACTGTACTTGAGGGCAAAAGTGTTGCAGGATTCAGAATGTTACAACGTCTGATCTCTATGTGTGGCTGAAATAATGTCAGTTCATATCCTGTCAGTCTTGCTACAGTCAAATGTAAAAATAAATAAAAATATAGCGCGTGATATAATGCTCTTATTAATTCCTCAAATGCCAAGGTGTGTTCTTGTGTCCTAGGGACTACAGTCAGAGTGGCTGCCTCCTGTGTAGTTAACTGTATGAGTGGTTGGCTAGATATGCATACTGGGGAATCCATTGCCTACAGTAAGAAGTGAGGCCAATAAAGGCACGTACTTCCTTTTGTGTCTTGGGCTGTGAAAGGTTAGTAATGACCTGTATGTGATCTTGTGTTAGCTGTCCACCCTCCTTGGAAAGCAAGTGTCCTTGCACACCACTTGCTTTTCACAGAATTGCACTGGGGCCTTGTGCCCCTTGTCAGCCAGAAAATGTAGAACCGTCAGTGATGCAGTTTCGCACTCTTTGTCTGATCGTGCTGTAACCAGGATGTCGTCTACGTACTGTATCAGTCCTGTGTTGGCAGGCATGTGAATACTGTCTAGCCTTTCCTTTAGTGTCTGACTGTAGATGCTAGGGCTCACTGTCAACAATCTAGCAAAAATGATTTATATAAAAATAAAAAAATAAATAAAAATGAATTGTCAATTCAAAAGCACAATTTCTATTTTGGGGAAACCTCTTTCCAAAAAGCTCTATAGTTTACAAAAAAATCCTACTCTAAATCTCGGGAATAGTATGACCATACCACCTACAATATGTCCTCTAAATGTATTTGAATAAAATCCAAATTATTCTAGCATAGACAGAAAACTTGGAGCCTCGCTACTCCTCACTCCTATTAGAAGCAGCCCCTCCCTCTAGAAAGATGTCCGCGCTCGGAGTTTTGAATCAACACCAAGCCGGCTTCACTGTGATCTAAAATTGAATGACTGCCAAATGCTGAACTCATTGCAAGAGCAAGACTCCTGCCAATTATTCTGTTTACACGGCTGAGGGACAAACTATTCATTTGCAAGCGTGACTTATCTGAAGTCAATGAAGCTTTTAGTGTTGACTGTAAGGAAGAACAATATTTTGTACACAAGTCAGAGGGGCTGGGGAGGTAACTTCGCTACGAACTCACTCCTTGCTCACCTACCCCTCCCCTCAGAGCCAGGAACTGGCTCAGTGTCAAACATCACTAAGAGGAGACAAGCCTCTCACTCGTCTCCGCTTCTCTAAAATTGGGTCGCTGCCAACGCTGAGCTCATTGAAAGAGCCAAGCGTCTGCCAAGTTTCGTAAGGAGTGAGCTGCAAGCCTCCTCCCTCCACATTCGAAGGAAGCTAGTGTAAGTCGGAGCAGTAGCCCTCCCTTTACATAAACATTTCTCTGCGGCTCATCACGGAGGCTCTGAGAGCTGAGAACAGCTGCCAAGTTACTGAAGACAGAGCTCGGTCTCGTCCGCGGAAAAGAATTGGAGTATGGCCAATAATAACAAGACAGGTACGGCAAGAGGGAAAAACCCTCCCTTTACATAAACATATACTGGAAGCCAGTGTTCAAGGTCAAAAAACACATTCTCTGTAATTCAAAACATATCTGTACCCAGGCCAGAACCATCATTCTCTAATTTCACTGAAGCCAATTTAAAACGTGGTAAAAAGCATTCTAAAATCAGTAATTAATAAGGACATATTTTCTGTAACTAAGTGACATGCTAGCACTTTAAAATAATTCTGTACTGCTACTTAAAAGCTCCACTTTCTAATAAACACTTTTGTCTAACTAATTCAGCTAGAAGGCAAGACATTTGAAACATGGGCATTTGTTTAGCAGGCAAATTAACACACAAATATGGGACAATGTGCTTCTGCACACAAGGCTATGCATTTTGCATTTGAGAAAAAGAAACGAATTATCATGGACTGTTGGGTTGGGACTGTTCTCTGCATACATCAATTGAAGTGTCTCCACTAAATGTTTATCTGTAACCATCTGTGTAAGCATTGCAGCCTAACTGACCTCTGAATCAGACATAATAAATCCTATTTTCCAAGTCTTGTTTAATGAACACTGCTTTTACCGTGCAAGATTATACCTTTCTATCAGCAGCCTGTCAAAGTACATAGGTGAGCCTTGAAACTAAATGCAAATTAAACTAATGTAGGGGACACATAGCAATGCATTAAGATGGTAGTGTATTATAGCTATCAAAAAGGGCCACGTTCATTAATTTACAAATAGCCACTTTCCTAAGTGATTGGGATAACTGTCACACGCTATTCTAAAGGGCAGCTTGCATTGGGAAAAATATTCTGTAGAAACATTCCTATTTTTAAAAAAAACACACGGTTGCAGTACACTAATTAAAAGCACATTCTCTAATGGGTCTATTCTATAATTTCTTCTCAACCGTGAAAAACATTAAAGCACTCTCCGTGTAAAAACCCTTATCTCAATAAGACTGGTTTATTTACAACTACCGACCTCTGAGCCAAACACATTAAATCAAGTGTTCCAAGGCAAACCCTTTACAAATACACTTCTTTACTCTCCATGCAAGTTTTTACCATTCAATCTGCAAGCTGACAAAGCACATAGGCAGACCCAGAATGAAAAGTCAAAGAAACCTTTATCTCAATTTTCAGAAATACGCCCATTGGATAACATGGCAAATCGCACCTCCACACAAAACATGCTTTTTCCACCACTTCCACAGCTCGGATCCCTTTCAAATTTTGCATCACAGTAGTCCAAGCTATTCCCTAAATCCTCACCAAAAAACAACCAAATCCCTCCACTGGAACGGGTACGAATTTCCGCTCAAAAACACGCCCCCCGCAAACACCAAAAAACGCCAAAATCCCTCAACACTTTGTTAAACAGCATGTTAAAACAAATTCTGCCCTCTCAGTACAAGATATTAACTCTTTGGCAGCTGAAGCACAATCATTCCCCAATGACTGCAGTACATGGGAAAGTCATGAACTCATCTCTCCACGTTATCACATAACACGTACGCACATCTTCAAAACATTTTCTCCAAGCACTTGAAAGAGATCCAGCTCTCTCCTGACTAACGTAATGATAACAAGCTCTGCACAAAACATAACCATATGGCGCTATTCACAAGCCATATTTACAAGCAACTCAACAAGTCACGAAAATGACACGCTATTCACAAGGCATATTTACAAGGCGCTATTTACAAGGAACTCCACAGTAAACTTATAGCTCCAACTCTAACTCTAGCTAGTTCTTCTGAGAGGACGTGATTCTTTTTCTTTGGCTTTTTCCTCTGCTAGTTTATTTCTCTCTACTTTGTTGAATTCTTTCTCTGTTCTTCTATGTGACTCTTTGCGCCATAACTCAATAGCGTCTTTCTGAGAGGGTCTTGACTTCTTGTATACATATCATGACCAGGTGTATCTCTTGGCGGGATGTTAACTGACTCTTCTAGTATACCTTTCCTGGTCCCTATCTGACGTAATTTTGAGAACAGTGGCATGTTTGAAATCAATACAATGAAAACACAATACACAAGAATAGACTGAAACAATCAACAATCATTCATACAAGAAACATTATAACACTAAAACAGACACAGTCTAACCTGATACATGGAATAAAACATGTACTTGAAAACAATAAACTTTGTGCACTGGAATACAGTACAACCATACCGGTCCCAAAAAATGAGACACGTCTTTACCGGGCCCACGTTTAACCGTGGACCCGTCTTGACCGTTCTCATTTAAAATGAGCCCGTCTTGAAACTTGATGCATTCCCCATAGTGGTACTCACCGGGAAAGCAGAACTTGAAACTTGAAGGCCTCGGAAACTTGACTTGACTACGCTTGCGCCTTGGAACAGGTGGACCTCTGGAGACCTCGGACCTTGCTCTCTCACGGGCTGGGCTCTGGTTGAGACGATCCGCGTTCCTCACCGCCTCGCATGGATGCCTGGTCGCAGTCCGTCCTCCTCCTGGGCCTGAGGGAGTAGCGGGAAATCCCGATGGCGTGCGCACTTTGAAGTCCGTCACGGCTGTAGAAGGGGGCAAAGACTAGACCCACAACTCCGGCGAGTGAGGAAAGGGATATGTACCTGTTCGGGCGCCAAATTATGTGGTAAATAAAATATTACCCTGGCAGAATTTCTAGGCATTAACAAAGTATCATGCATCAAATGAGAGACAGGATCCGTGGTGTCCAAGTTAAATGGGCTTTATTCTAATAACTCGAGTCAAAGGGAGAATCAGTTCCATCACCACAGAGGTTCAGGAAGGGTCATCTAACAATTATTTACTGAACATGGGTTATATACATTTTATCTTGTACATAGGACGTAGGAAGGAACGCTCGAGGCAGAGCAGAGAAAGAAAGAGATAAGAACATGTGGGTGTACACTTTGATGAGTCATAGGTAGGTGATAGGTAGGTGTCATAGGTGGGTGGGTACTTAGAGGAGGAGTTTGGATAGCTAGCTGGAACTATGCCCTAATTGTGCAACTTTGAGCATGACGTGCAATTGACGTGTAACTGGGAGGAAGCTGACTTTCAACCTAGTAGAGAGATCTCTTGTGTCAAGGCGACCAGCACATCTAGTACAACTGATATCTAGAGTCAAGGGATGTATTATCTGATTATTCGTTCATTGCATGAGCTTTCTATGGATGCAAGCACTGTAATCCACTTAAACAGAGACAGAATGGCTGGGCCCTATCTATGCAGATGGGTTCTGTGTACCTTCTTCACCAGACTGTAATGCGATTCTGTAAAGCAACAGATAACTGTTATTCATAATACTGTCTTGGCAGGCCTCTTGCTGGGCTTCTTGCGGCTTTCAGTGTGTCAGGAGTCATGAAATGCAAATACATGGGCCTTATGCTACCTTAACGTTTGGGAGACTTTGATGACTGGCATTTCTAATGCAGGACATGAATGCAGAGGCCTAGTGATTCAGGCCACTACAAGGAAATATGCATGGATGACATGCACACACATGTAACATAGGGTATACGTAGGAGGCATCTTGGTCAGGCAGAATTTCATTTTCCTCAGGGCTGGCCAGGGAGCGGCAACACAGTAAACTGGACTTGTGCTTCTTGGTGCCTGTAGACTGCAGGGGAGTAGCTCCTCTAGTCCAAGGAAGATTGCTGGCAATTTACTAAGTCACTTGGTAGAGGCTTAGCCACAGTACGAGGCGCTGGGCCATGATTGTCGGGGCTTGGTGCAGGCAGGTAGGGTTTGGCACCAAAAATTCACAGAAGTCTTTGGTTCTCACTTTTCACACAGCTCTTCTTTGTCCTTTTCTTTTGGATCTGTAGAATCTAAGTTGCTGGCATCGGAGGTGCCACCTAAATAAATATGTTTGGGGTATTGAGGAAAATAACAGGTACTAATTAATGGGGTACTTAACTTTAGGGTGTGTACACCCTCTATATGACCACTTCCTGTGGGAAGTGGGTATAACCCTGACTCAGTAAACCTAATCCCACCAAAACTAAGATGGTAGAACTCTACGTTTTGTATTCACTTCAGGCAGCCCACCTTAGGGGTGGAACTTGCTGGATGCGGAACATGCCCCTTGATTAGCTAATTTTCCCACCTGTCTTGGTGCCAAATTAGGAATATAAAGGGGGTCCGTGACAAATTTGTCATGAGTTAAATTCAGTTCTATGTACAGTTTGTATTGTGTACACTACTACAACACTGATACTTAATATCTCAATGAACATTGTAAATCATGCATTCAATACTAAATCAAGAATACATGTATTGAGAAACCACACACGTTGAGGTGCCAAAACAACAAAAAATACTTTCACAAAATATTTATTTGTTCACTAATAATTCTTCAAAGTCATCATTCAAAGAATCAAGGTTGCGCTCAGAAGAGGAAAGAAGGTTAGGGAGTGGTAGTGGTGGGTAGTAAAGGTGCAAATCAAAGGAATAAGGAACATAACAATTCAATGCTTTAGACACACTGGCAGTCAAGACCAGTTAAAGAAGACATGTCCGATGTACAACATTCATTTACATTTAATCTGTAAATTTTTCAATGTGCACACAATGCATGTTCAGGTAGGGAGCAGGTACAGGTCTTGTACAGTGGAAGGCGTCGACGTTTCGACTCGGCTGATGCAGGGATGGGAACTTGAGCCTCAGCTGAGAGTCTTCATCAGGACAGGGTATGGCAACCTACGGGTTGAAGGGCTAATTAGATGTGGCGTTAAGTGTGTGTTTATAAACGTGAGGTCAAATTGGGGAACACTGACCTATTCCTGGTGCCAGGCCTGGCTACTCAGGTAAGCTGTAAAATCGCGAAAACCAATGGCCAAGTTGCGCCAGAGGCCCAGAATTCCAAAGGTGTGCAGTCACTTCAACACCATTCACTAGGTGCATCCGTAAATGACGAGTGTGAAATTAATCACTGTCCTATGGAACAGATGGAAATGTGTGTCAGCCTATCATAGATACAGGGAATCAGTTACATGAGTAAACTATACAGTGCTGAAGGATTAAGGCTAGTGTGCTTGATCAGCGTGTTGTATTAACCGAGAGAGAGACTGCCCTCAAAGGAGTACTGAAAGGTGATCAGTCTCAGCCCAGTAACAAACGCGGGGCAATAGACTAGGAGCTCGTGAAGGAGCTCGGGCTGAGTGGTGGAGCCAAGTCAGCGTGTGGTGCTGCAGTAGTTAAAATAAGGATAGTCCGCTTCGTGACAAGCCCATGGTTGCAAAAGTTAAAAACTCAATAAGAATGGTCCGCTTCGTGACATGTAGCCTAATTTCACGAAGACCGCAGCGCGTGGTCTTAACAGGCGCCTAGCTCGGGAGGCCTATTTAGACATGGCTCATCTGCCGGGTACGAGGCATACCTTATTAGTGGAGACCGCCGTGAAGTCCATGTTGCCTCTGATACTCGCGGGCAAGGACTGAGGGAACTCACACGCCGGTAGATAAGCCGGTGCGAGAAACATGCATAACGTGCACATTGGCAGCGCGCTATCGTACAATCGAGCCCCGTGGCTCCGATCGGCATCGGGGTGTATGTGTGTCTCCAAGGGGATGGTGGTGTACAAGACCCATCTCTTCCGTGGCGCACATAACGCGATGTACGCTGTGAACAAGGATTATTCTTTAAACAGCCAGATTCGTTTGTACAGGGTTAGTGTGCATCCATATAACAGGCTTGTAGGCCGTGGTGTAACCAGATTAATTAGCACCATGTAAACAATACGGGCACACTTGTACTGATAACTGTGCAGTGCGGTAATGACCATCCTGTGTCAGCCATGATGACAACACTCGTTTCCAGCACAAGAACATAATTACATACAGTGTGGCGAAGTTTGCTGTACCGATAAAAACATATTTACGGAGTATATGACAGTGCCAACATATAAAAATCACATGTAAACAAGTGAAAATACATTCGCCAATATGTATAAAGCTACCCCCTTAACACATCATTGAAGGTCGTCATGTGTGTGCAAAAAAAGGGAGGTGTATCTGTGAATGACATATTTACAAGGTGGGAGACTATCCCAACAAATGAATACTGCATATATACAATACTATGTACACGTGGAACCACATTCGCCAATGTGTCATACAAGGTGCCCCTTTATGCTACATACAAGGTACTAATGTGTGTGCACAAGAATTCAAAGGAGAGGCGATTTGATCATATACAATTATATGTACAAGTATTTATAAGTTCTTGGAACTTGTGTGTTCCAAGAACACCCCTCTAATGCAACCTGGAAAAAGGGGTCCAGGGGTGACGAGGTATGGGATAGTATAGGAGGAAGGGGGCATTAAGATTTACCCAATGCACAGTCTTGCTGCCTGTCTGGCGATTTCCTCATACTCATTTAACCCCTTGTGTATTGTGTCGAAAGTGTGGATCCATTCACATTCACGGTAGTTGAGATCGTGGGAGAGGCAGCCTCCTCTTGGATTGGTGTGTACCTTCTCGATCATCCACCATCTAAGATTTTCTGCAGTGTGCCCAAATTTTGTCAAGTGTTCCACTAAAGGGGCTCCCTGTGTGGCACATCTTATTTTGCTGCAATGTTGCAAAATCCGGCATTTTATTCTCTGAGTAGTCTGACCTATGTATAGGAATCTGCAAGGACATTGAATGGCATATATGACTCCAGAAGAGTTACAATTAGTATGTTCTTTGACGGTGTGTGTGTGTGTGTGTGGTCATTGTGTGTGAAGGATTTAGTTTCTTTGGTCAAAGGGCATGCCTTGCAATTCCCACATTTATAGTGGCCCTTATTGGGCGGCATATTCCATAAATGGGTATGTGCATTTAATTCCATGGATGGAAGTAGGGATTTGGCCAATGCGTTTCTGAGACTCTTTCCTTTACGGAATGCATGCAGGGGAGTTTCATGCATATTGAGATCGTCTGCAACCATGTGCCAGTGTTTGTTGATCGTCTTCTTGATCTGGTTGCTCTTGGTGCAAAATGTGGTGACACAAGCGAGCCTATCTTGGGTAGTATGGGTCCTCTCTTTAAGTGTCAATAGAAATTCTCTGTGGTTGTACCAGGATCTCTTACGTGCTTTTTTAAGGAGCCTGATAGGATAGCCTCCATCTCTGAGTCTGTTGAGAAGATCTGCTGATTCAGAAAAATAATCTTCTCTTTTGGAGCAGTTGCGCCTAACCCTCAAAAATTGGCCATAGGGCAAATTATCTTTAAGGCTGCGCGGATCGTGTCTAGAGTATCTGAGTAGTGTGTTTCTTTCGCTAGCTTTCCTATAGAGTGTGGTATGGAATTTGTCTTCCTCAACTCTAATGGTAATATCTAGGAAGTGAATGTCATTGGTGCTGTGATCCAAGGAGAATTGGATGTCTGTAGATTGTGCATTGAGCCAGCAGTGAAAGTCATTGAGTTGTGTTTCCGTCCCCTGCCAGATCATCAGCACATCATCGATGTACCTGCGCCATAGAACGATGCTATTCCTGTATGGGTTATGAGTGTTAAGGACATATCATTTTTCGTAAGCGTCCATGAAAATAATAGCCAAATTAGGGGCAAAACTTGCTCCCATGGCCACGCCTTTGGTCTGATAGTAGTATCTGTCTTGGAACATAAAGACATTTCTGCTCATGGCAATGTCTAAGAGTGTAAGGATGAATTAATTGGGGACTCTGGTGGGTCTGGGTCTTTTCTCCAATACCTCCCTGATGACCTCCAAGGCTGCCTCTTGGGGGATGCTCGTATATAACGAGGAGATATCCATGGTCATCAATATTTCTTTACTGGGGTCGAATGAAAGGTTATCGGCTACGTTTATGGCTTCCTTAGTGTCCCTAATGTTGGTAGGGGGATCAATCGCAATGGGCTGAAGAAAATGGTCAATGAATTTGCACAACGGTTTTAACAATGAGCCACATCCTGATATGATGGGTCTCCCGGGGGGTTTGTTCGTCTGTTTATGGATTTTTGGCAAAGTATATATTGTTGACATGCGGGGTTGTTTGTTGTTCAGATATTCGTGCTCGTGTTTGCTCAAAAAACATTCGTTCAGGCCAATGCTTGTGGCATCTTTAATGAGTTGGTTGCCATACCCCGTCCTGATGAAGACTCGCAGCTGAGGCTCAAGTTTCCCTCTCTGCATCAGCCGAGTCGAAACGTCGATGCCTTCCACTGCACAAGACCTGTACCTGCTCCCTACCTGATATCCCTTGAACATGCATTATGTGCACATGTAAATGAATGTTACATCGGACAAGTCTTCTTTGACTGGTCTTGACTACCAGTGTGTCTAAAGCATTGAATTGTTATGTTCCTTATTCCTTTGATTTGCACCTTTACTACCCACCACTACCACTCCCTAACCTTCTTTCCTCTTCTGAGCGCAACCTTGATTCTTTGAATGATGACTTTGAAGAATTATTAGTGAACAAATAAATATTTGGTGAAAGTATTTTTTGTTGTTTTGGCACTTCTACGTGTGTGGTTTCTCAATACATGTATTCTTGATTTAGTATTGAATGCATGATTTAGAATGTTCATTGAGATGTTAAGTATCAGTGTTGTAGTAGTGTACACAATACAAACTGTTCATAGAACTGAATTTAACTCATGACAAATTTGTCACAGACCCCCATTATATTCCTGTACTGTACCCAGGTCTGTCTTGACTTATTGGGTTACCCCATTATCTATAATGATTATCTTGGTGCCAAATTAACCTGGGACAGGTGGTGGCTTTTCCCCGGTCTGTGGAAACCTTGAGTCACAGGGCAGTGGATGTGGCACAGTGGCCACAGCTCCTGACTTAGGAGCTGGGGATCCGGGTTCGAGTCTCGGCGTAACATCCTGCCATTCTGGGCAAATCACTTAATCTCTCTGTGCCAATGGACAGTGCCTGGATACCCTCACAATTCATAAGCCACGCTATATAAATCTAAAAAATAAAATAAAGGGTGGCAGAGGCTTTGAAGTATTCTGCCTTGATATGCAGATTACTTAGCCATCCTGCTTGGAGGAGGTTACAACACCTCTGTCCGAAGCAGGCATTGTTTCTGACCTGAGAGAGCCCGGGCTCTCACCTGCAGAGGGTCAGAAACCTGTCTGTGGTGGCAGGCTGGTCTATACCAGTCAGCCAGCACATTATTAGTTGGTAGATTTTTAGGGGGTACCTCTAAGGTGCTCTCTGGGTGCATGTATTAATCAACCCATCACTAGTATCAGTGTGGCTTATTAATACGAGATGTTTGATACTGAACATCTTGGTTGTCACTAAATCCCTCACGTAGCTGGGGAACTTGTCATTACCAGTGTCCAGCACATGTACTCTGTTCACTTATAATATCTAAGAATCGACTTAGACATCACAGGGGCATATCTGCCCATGCAGATATGTCCACACAAGTAGCATAGTGCACCTTGTCTTAGGACTGTAAGGCCCTCTGTAGGGGTGAATTACCTATATTGCATGTAGTGTTTGCAAGCATGGCACACACGAGGTGTGCCATGTCGTGTCACTTTTCTCTGCACCAAGACATGCAGTCTGCAATGGCAGGTAGTACGAGTGTGCTGAGGAGTGGCACAGTATGTGCTGCAGTCCTTAGGGACCCTCTTAAGAACCCCTGCCCTAGGAACCTGGGGTACCATTTACTAGGGTCTTCCAGGGTTTCTAGAGGTATTGCCAATTGGGGGAACAATTGTACAGTTTTAGGGAAAGAGATAGGCACTCTGGCTTGGATAGCAGGGATCCGGTGCACTTTTGGTCAAAATTGCATCCATTTTTTTTTTAAATGTATTTTATTCACAGGATACAATGTGTACAGAGCCGCTCGCCTACAACCCTTCTCAGGCCGGCATTACATCAAAACTTTACTGTAAAGTACACAACAGAAAGGCGAAAACCTTCCCTGATACACATTCAATTTGACTCTGCCGGCGTATTCCACCGTACCATCATATGGTTGAGAACATATATCATTTTATTTTAACTTTTTCAACCCCACCCCCCCCTCCCCCACAACAACTCCCTGCCCCAACACCCTGCTGTCCCTCTGGGATTCATTCATTGTGGCCGTCTATCAGTCCTGCGCGTTGTACCTAACCTTAACTAAGCGTACCAGATGTCTATTCGTGTGTTTCCCCAACCCAAACCTACCCTCCGTCGCTTCCTCCCCAGAAGTTGCCCCTATCCTGCACCTCTGTGTGTGTAGCACCACCCTCAGGGCCACCCACCGTGTTCCATACCAAGTCGACTCTACGGCTCTGCCCCACTACTCCTGCATTGCATGGTGATCTATATCTTCCTGGTCCGACTGCACTTCCTGTACCTGTTCCGGAGTCTCCACCCCCGAATCCTTTGTGTGTATGTAGGTTTGGTACAGACCCCAGAAGTTCTTAGGTCGGCTCCGGGGTGGCAGCAGCTCACCGAATGCTTCAGATTGCGTGTTACAAAATAACATGTCACTGGACCATCTTTTCAGAGTGGGCAAGGGGCCCCTCATCCAGTATATCGCCACAACCCTTTTTGCTATAAGCAGGCCCATGTCCACCAGCCTGCGCAGTGCTGCTGGCACCCTTTTCAAGTATCCCAGTAAGGCCAGTGCCGGGTCCGCTGACAGCTCAGTATCTACTATAGTGCTCAGTTTTGTGAATACCAATCGCCAGAATTTCTGTATGCCTGGGCAATCCCAGGCCATATGCATAAAGTCTGCTACTGGGGCATGACGCTTCTCACACTCCGGGCTTACACGGAGACCATATCTGTGCAGTCTCTCCGGCGTATAGTATACACGCTGTAGATATTTAAAGTGCACCAGACGATGTCTCCCGTTCAGCGAAATTCTTCTAGAGTTAGCACAGCAGTATGCCCACATGCTATCGTCTCTGTGTGTATTTAAGTTACTTTGCCATGCCAATCGTGCCTTGGTGTATCGTAGTGCTGTATGACTATGACCTATTTTGTATAGATTCGTGATAAGTTTTTGTGGCGCGGCTGTTTTAATGACATACGTCAGTTCCGGGATCTCTGGAGGCTCCTCCAGGTCCGTTCCTAATAGTTCCAGTAATGCACTACGTACCCTGTAGAACTGGAATTGCTGCAGCAATGTGGGGTACGCCCCCCCAGCTTGATTTGTTCCCAGGTCTTAACACGTCCTTGTTCAAACAAATCTCCCATATTGTGTATACCCAGCTTGCGGAGGGCTCTGAAGACCCCTGTTTCCACCAAGGTAGGCAGCCAGGTCACCTAGTTTATAGGCATGTGTGGAGAGTATAGCAGTTCTTTATCCTGCATCCGCAGTAGGCAGTGCCAGGCATGGTTAGTGGTCATTATAGAGTCAAGTGTCCCCACTCTGCGATCCATGGGGCCACATATCATGGCTGGGAGAGGAGTGGGGTCGGCAAAGAGCCGCTCCATTATCACATGCGGGATATCTGGGTTCCCATGTATCCAGGTGTGTAGGTGAGCCGCCTGCGCAATTCTGTAATATCTCTCCATGTCCGGGGCCCCCAGTCCCCCCTGCTCATACGGCAACTTTAGTACGTCCCACTTCACTCTGGGTTGTTTGCCGCCCAAGGCTAAGCGAATGAGCAGTGTGGTCAATGTATTGAAAAAGGTTTTAGATAACACTATCGGGATATTATTGAAGAGAAATAGAAAGCGGGGAAGTACTACCATTTTCATTATGGCAATTCGTCCCATTAGGGACAATGGTAGTTTGCACCAGGTCTCTACATCGTCGGCCAGTTTGCTGTAAGCCACCCCATAGTTCTCCCTGACCATAATTTCCGGGTCGGTGTGCAGCATGATGCCTAGGTAACGCACCGGCTCTGTAGACCACTGCAGAGGGTACTCCATTGCGAAATGCTCGGTAACAGGGGTCAGTGGGAACGCCACCGATTTCGACCAGTTCACCTTCAGCCCTGATAGCGCACCGAAGTGCACTACTTCCCTCAGTACCGAAGAGAGATTGTTAACCGGATCCCTGACATATAGCAGCGTGTCGTCGGCGTAGGTGGATATCCCGATCTTATACGTTGGGTAGCTGATGGCTTCGTATCTATGGTATTCTCTGATCGCACAGGCCAGAGGTTCAGCTATCAGTGCGTATAGTAGGGGCGAGAGCAGGCATCCCTGTCTAGTGCCTCTGCTAATGTCAAACGGTTCCGAAACCCTATCTCCCAGCCGAACCCGTGCCGTCTGTGGTATAGCGCTCCCAGCATCTGTAGATATGGTTCACCCAGACCCGATTTCTGGAGGACTCTCAGCATAAATGGCCACTCTACGGAATCAAAAGCTTTTTCCATGTCTAGGAAAACCGCTATTGCCTTGGTATCCTGGCGCGTATGTTGTATGGTCCCCATCACCATGCGTATATTATAAGTGAGGTTGCGCGCAGGGATAAACCCCGCTTGTTCTGGGGCTACCAGTTCCGGGGCTACCAACGCTAACCGTGTGGCCAGCACCTTAGCGTATATATTTTTTTCACAACAGATTTTATTGAGTGAATCAAGCAAAGCAATTAATGTGGCGCCCCACAGTCAGGAGAAACCACCAAACATGTTGATACAAGGTATATCTCAGGTTCTGAGTCCAAACTAGGACCGTGGCATAACATGTATATTGTAAACTACCCCCCCTCCACCCCTACCCCAACACCCACCACCCACAGCCCATCCCTCCCCGGTGTCCCTCCCTAACCCCGTGCACGTGTGTAAAGGAACAACTGTATGCGAGCATGGTGCGGCGGGCATGGTGTAAGTCATAGGCCCATGCACAAGTGGATGCCTAGAGCTCTTCCTCAGGTTCGACTGGGGGATCCAGCGTCAAATCTCTATAATCAGCCCACCTCTTCCATATCTTAAAGTGTTTGCGTGGGCACCCTCGTGCTTCGAATATAGGTCGCTCCAGCCCCATGCAAAAATCCAATCCTGCTTTCTATGCACACAAAGGAGGGGCCCTAACGTCCTTCCAAGCTCGTGCCAGGTCTCTTTTGGCTAGAACCAGCCCCAGTAGTAATAAATGACGTTTATAAACATTTCCCCCACCCCCTCAAGAATATGAAGCATGCCTAATCGATTGGTGCGCGGCAGGTCCCAATTCAACACTTCAGACAGGCAGCTCCACACACCTCTCCAAAACCCAGCTATCCTCGGACACATCCATACAGTATGGAGCAGTGAGCCTACCTCCACCCCACAGCGCAGGCATTCCGGCGACTCAATCAGTCCAGCCTTCCACAATCGCTCGCGGGTGTAGTAAGCCCTGTGGAGAATTTTAAATTGGATGAATCTGAGCCGCATTGCTATTGCAGTCCCACGTGGGGACTCCAGGGCTTCCCGCCAATCGTCCTCGTCCATGGGGCCAATGTCTGCCTCCCAAGCCGTCCGCAGGGGAAGGAGGTCAGAAGAGCAGTGGGTGACCACCGTTTGATATATGTGGCACACTTTTTTGTCTCCGAGATCTCCCATAAACAACTTCGCCTCAATGGGGCTAAATTCGGGGAGCGAGTCTAAGTTAGCAATGCTAGGTGTGAGCGCATGCCGAAGCTGCAGGTACCGAAAGAACTGGGTCCGTGGCATGTGGAACTCCGCACTGAGGTCCTGGAACGACCTGAGGGTAACCCCGGACATCAAATGTCCCAGCGACGAGATCCCAATCGCGTCCCAGCCATCGAAGCCCGATAGTGAGGCCAGTGCAGGCAGTCGACCATTGTGCCATAGTGGCGTCTCCGCCGTTAGCCTACCCCACCAGCCCATGCGCCGCAGCGCTTGTCGCCATACGACGAAGACAGTCTTCGTGACTCTAGGCAACCCCCGTCGTAGCCGAGCCGAGTAAAGGAGTGTGTGAAGCGTATTTTCACTCATCAAGACCCGCTCCAGAGCATAGGCCGGATCACTATGATCGCCATACCACCAGTCATGTAGGATGAGCAATTGAGCAGCTTGATAGTAGGACATGAGGTCCGAGGTGGCGAGCCCTCCACTATACGTAGATAGGAAGCACGTACGCAACGCCACCCTGGCGGAGCCCCCAGCCCACAGGAACCGTCCCAGGACGGAGTTTACCTGCCGAAACTATGAGGAGGGGACCGGATGGGGGTAGTTCTGTAGCTGATACAGAAGGCGCAGAAGCGCCACCATCTTGAAGATGGCAGACCGGCCAAAAATATTAAGGGGCATCCGAGTCCAGGTTTTCACATCAGCCTGCACCCTCTCCCAAACCGGCAGCACGGTGCGTTCCCACGTGAGGCTCAGCGATTCCGAAAGGAACACTCCTAGGTATTTCAACCCACCATCTGCTGCCCGCAGTTCCGACGTCCAGGGGTCAACCACTGTATCACCCCCAAGGACCCACAGGGTGGACTTGCGCAAGTTCAGGTACAGGCCCGAGACCTCTCCAAAGACCCGCATTATTTCCAATACCCGTGGCCCTGAGCGCCGCAGGTCGGTGAGGAAGAAAAGGACATCATCGGCGTATAACGCAATCCTATCAGAGAGGCCACCGGGCCACACAAATCCCCGCATCTGTGCATCTATACGCACCCAGGCTGCCAGAGGCTCCATGGCCAGGGCGATCAGGTACGGGGAGAAAGGGCATCCCTGTCGGGTTCCCCGACCAATGCGGAAGGTCCCCGATACCGCCCCGGCAATACGCACAGCAGCCGTGATATCGGTATAAAGCAGCTTAACATAAGACAGAAACACCGGGCCCAGATTAAGACGGGGCAGGAGCTCAAAGAGGTATGCCCAGCCTACCGAGTCGAATGCCCTATTGATATCGGCAAGCAACAAAGCCGCCTGTTCACCTGTGGCCCCCATAGCATCCACCGCCGCCCAAGCACGCCAAATATTATGGCGTGTGGCCCTGCGAGGCATAAATCCGGATTGGTCCGGGTGTACGAGATCCGTCATGTACGGAAGCAACCGATTCGCCAGGGCCTTGGCCAGTATTTTGGCTTCTATATTGAGTAATGAAATGGGACGATACGAGTCGTGTCTATCAGGGGGTCGACCTGGTTTCGGGAGAACCACCACCTCGGCATGACGCCAATCTGGAGGCATCTTACCCTGTGTACGTGCTGCCTCGAGCGCATGGCGATAGTGGGACCCTAGTTGCACATGAAACTTTTTATAAAATTCACATGGGAATCCACTCGGCCCGGGGGCCTTACCTACATTAAGCTGTCCCAGGGCCTCCCCCAGTTCCTCCGCCGTCAGGGGAGCCTCCAAGGAATCCCGGGTCTCATCCGACACTGCTTTAGGGGGCAAGTCGTCAAGGAATTTAGCCACCTCGTCCACCAACAAGCTGTCACACGGAGCATATTGTGTCTCAAAGTAGGTAGCGAAGTTCGCCGCTAACTCAGTAGGATCAGTGATAGCTACCCCGTCAGCGTCCAGTAGGCCAGGCAGCGTAATGGGTTGAACGCTATATTGACATAGTTTATGAAGCAGGGAACTCGATTTATCCCCCCACTGATATATCCTGCTCCGCGTGGCAAGCCACGCCTGTCTGGCCTCATCCAGTAAGACCGACGCATAGGATTGTTGTGCCTGGAGGAGCAGCCGTATGTCCACCGCACTCCCTCCCTCCCGACTCTGGCGCTCTAATGTTGCTACCATTGCCGCAGCTGCTGTGATCGCTTCGCGCCGACCACGACGGGCCGCAGTGCTCCATGCAATGTCTACCCCTCGCACCGTAGGCTTCAGCGCCTCCCACACCACCACTGCGTCAATGTCATCAACCAGGTTCTCCCGCCAATAATGGTCTATGGCCTCTCGAAGGTGCTTGACATAACCAGGTTGTTGGAGATGCCACGAGGACATCCTCCATCTGAAAGGTTGACGTTTCCTAATGAGTTCCACCTCAATTGACACTGGGGAGTGGTCAGATAGACCTCTCGGTAAAATCTCAGCTGCTCGCACCCTGCACATACATACCGTGGGAACAAACACATAATACAGCCGTGAAAAGGAACCATGTACAGCAGACACATATGTATATTCGCGCACTGTAGGGTGCATATGTCGCCAGGCATCGGTCCAGCCCATACCGTCACTCATCGCATGCAGCCTGGTAGGGGGGGGGAAAGGGGCCGGCCCACCCAGGTCCTGGCGCCTCTGACGGTCCATCCCCACGTCCATCACCTCATTGCAGTCTCCTCCAATCATCGCCAGGGATTCAGGGATATCCTCCCATATCTGGAACAGTTTCTCAGCCAGGGCCCACTGCAGAGGGGGGGGGAGCATATACACTCCCCAAGACCACGGGTTCTGTGCCCACTACGCCCTTGACAAATATATAGCGGCCCTGCGGGTCCGCCCACGTCTTCTCATGGACGTAGGCCACTCTACGATGAATTAACCGCATGCGTGCGGGCGGAATTCCGCCCGTACGCTGGGATTTACTCATTCCCATGTTTCATGACGAGCTGGGCTCGTCATGAGCGTGCGAGGAGGCTAACTCATGACGAGCCCAGCTCGTCATGAGCGTCGAAGGGGTTAAGACAGCCACCCCTCTGGATCCCCTGGAGAAGCCAGCGTGGAATACCTGCTGATAACCGAACCGCTGCATGCTGAGCACCTTTGAACCCATCATGTGGGTCTCCTGAAGCAGGAGCACGTCCGCAGCCGCTCCCTTTCCCCAACGGAGGACCGCCCCACGTTTCACCTTGTCCAGCATCCCCCTGACATTCCATGTAATCACTCGCAGAGACTCCGCTGGGAGTTTATGTACTATATCAGCCATAGTCAGGTGTATCCCACCACAAAGGCCTTCTGCACCCACACCACCCACCACGCCTCAGCATCTGCCGCTTTGTAAAGATCACGTGCATCCCCCCCATCTGCCCCAAAACCCAAAAACCTCAAGAAAAGCAACAGCTGTCTCTGCCCTCGTACCCCGAACCTCCCCAACCCCAACTCCCTCTATACCTACTACCCGCTCCCCCCAACCCCCCCCCACACCTCACAAAACTATGAAGCATCTGTCGCGGCATGGGCAGTCCCAAGCCCAAAATGGAGGGCCTAAGACCAACCATGCCAATGGATCCCAACACCCTCAAACCCATTTGTCACATCCCCCCCCCCAAAAAACAACTCCTACGAAGGTAGGAGAGGGATAGCCCCCAATCGGCTGTCCCCGAGCCATTTCCCACCACCCCCTTCAAATCCCAGAATACAGTCTCGAGCTGACGCTGAGGCATCAATAAAGCGTTCAGTTCGCTGGGCCACCGCCCTTACCGCTCCAGTCCCCGGGAGCCATACCATCAAAGAGTACCTGAAAGCATTAGTGTCACTTCCCAGATTGGTCCGAATCTTCGGTTCTGCCGCCACCCTGTGCCCCAGAGACAGAGGTCGA
The DNA here is from genome assembly GCF_964261635.1 of Lissotriton helveticus. Taxonomy (NCBI): domain Eukaryota; kingdom Metazoa; phylum Chordata; class Amphibia; order Caudata; family Salamandridae; genus Lissotriton; species Lissotriton helveticus. The sequence goes on from NC_136061.1 coordinate 20,625,606, forward strand.
CCGCTTTCGTGATCTGGATCTCCGGTGTCTCCTACTCTTGGTCGGTTGATCTCCTCGTTCCGGCGAGGAACCCCTCGAAGATCCCGGATTCAGTCCCGGCTGGGCATGTGGCCTGAGCGCCACTGTTTCATCCGTCCATTTAAACAAATCTTCTGGAGAGTCAAAAAACAGCGTCTTGGATTGGAAGATCACTCTCAGGCGAGCCGGGTACAGCAGGGAGTATTGGAGCCCCAAACCACGGAGCTTCGCCTTAGCATTCATGAAGGACTGTCGCCTCTGCTGCACGAGTTTGGTATAGTCTGGGAAAACCATGATCTTGTGGTTTTCATAGAGGATGGCATCCCTGGTCCTCGCTTCCCGCAGGATAACATCGCGGTCATGGTAGTTCAACAGTCTAGCGATCACCGCCCTGGGCCGCTCACCCTCCGGCGGCCTCTGGGTCAAGGCGCGATGTGCGCGTTCAATGACGAAGCAAGCGGACAGAATCCCCGGAGGCAGCCAGCTCTGCAGCCACTGAGCAAGGAACTGTTCCATGTTCCCCTTCTCACAGCGTTCCGGAAAGCCAACAAAGCGGAGATTATTACGACGAGCGCGTCCTTCCGCATCCTCAGCCCTAAGCGCCAGATTCTTCTGCACCGATTCCACTACCGCTAGGCGTTTCTTCAAGGATCCCACATCGTCTTCCACCACAGAGATTCTGGATTCCGCGTCGGTAATCCGCGCCACAGCATTCCGTAGGTCTTGGCGTATCAAGGTAACATCCGCGCCCACCGCGCCGATTTTGGCGTCCAGCATGTCCCTGGACTGGGTGATGGCGGCCATAAGAGCTGTATTATCCGGGGGGGGTGGTTGTTGCTGTCCCCCACCCGAGGTGCCTGGGCCTCCAGTAGGTCCCGTGAACTTGTCTATGGTCGGCTGCTTGGTTTGATTGCCGCCTCCACCTCGGGTCATGATCGCCACCTGCCCGTGGGCCACCGACAGTCAATACAGGCGTGGCAGTATGGGGTCTCCCACTCCGTCTGTCCAGCCCAACGGGGACCCCTTCCGCCGATCACTTCCCACTGCCAGACGTGCTCTCACGGGCACCCAATCCAGTATCGCAGTTCAAATGAGTCAAGGTAGGCCTCGGGATCCACCCCCACGTCACCAGTGGCCCGTAAATCACTCAATGTATAGGTTGGGCCGTGTTTCACCCTCTCTGCGCCCTTAGTTCTGCCGCCACCACTGGGAATGCCCTGGGTCCAGATGCGGGTACTCACTATGTGTCGTCCGCTGTATTCAGGCCGTCGTTTGTAGAGGAGCAGTGGTGAGGCGTCGTCCAGTCCCGGAAGCGGCCACAGCCTGCCGCAATCCCCGGGCGGGAGCCGCGAAACTCGAGGCCCCCGGCCCCGCTGGCTCCGCTAGGCCGCCGCAACCAATGGAGCGAGCCTCGCCCCTCCGGACCCGTAGATTAGTGGCTGGGCTCCCGGGGGGGGACAGCGTCAGTCGTTGCTCACCCCACCGGGTTGTCTCAACGCCGGAGAAGCGGCAAGGCGGCCGCGCCACGCAGATGCTCCCCGGACGGGGAGCGCCAAAATCGACGTCCCGGCTCTCGGCCGCACGTCAGGCCGCACTCCTCTCCCTGCCACCCAGCCGGGGGCAACGCACCAGAATCGCCGCCAACCACACCGGAGGAGGCCCGGTGCCCTCAGCTACAAACGCCTCACTTGGGGTGTGTTGGAGAGGCTCGGAGACCAGGATAATTGAACGGATGTATCGCGGGCAAGCGAGAGCTCTAGAAAGCTGCGACCGCCATTGCCGCTCTCGAAGCCACGCCCCCAGCGTATATTTTGGCATCCACGTTCAACAGTGACAGTGGCCTGTATGAACCGCAGTGTGTTGGGGGTTTTCCTGGTTTAAGTATGGCAACCAGTAGTGCCTCCCGCATAGATGGCGGCATGGAACCCACCTCACATATGTCATCGAAAAGTGTGGACAGGTGCGGGAGAAGCTTGTCTTTGAATGCCTTATAAAAGCTCACCGTCAGACCGTCTGCGCCAGGTGCACTTCCGGGTCTCATACTCTCCAGAGCGTCTGAGATCTCCTCCCTCTGTATGGGTGACTTCATGAACTCCCTCTGCCAATTCAATAGAAATGGCATCTTGATATTACTCAAGTAGTTATCTATCTGCTCCTCCCCCCCTGTGGACCTAGTTGTGTACAGACCTGAGTAAAAGTTTTTGAATTCTGCTAGTATCTCGTCTTCCTCTGTGAGTCGCAAACCTGCTTCCGACTCTAATTCGTCAATCGCGTGCCGTCGCCTGCTCCCTTTCACTATCTTGGCCAAAAAAGGGAGCCTGGACGCTCCCCCTCCCCATATGTATTGCGACTTATATAGCGCACGTATCACCCGAAGGTATCAAGGCGCTTGCTTAGGGAACCCGTCCTGGTATTCCCCTGTGAGATACCCCGGTAGGGTATCCACAAGGTGAAAGCCAGGCATCCCGCTGCGAGGGGCCGTAGTGGAGATTAAGCAAGCTACTGCCCAGAGTCGCAGAGTGTGACCCCGTGAGTTGAGTAGGCACCGGAGCGAGAATTGTTGAGTCCGTGGAATTTTTGAGCCCGAGACCCGCCGAGGCGGGGAATCGAACCCTGGTCCACGGCAGATCTCAGCTTCCGGGTCTGCCGCCTCTAACCACTGAGCCACGCTTCTCCACATATGTACGTGCAGTGGCGTACTTGCCCCTGTGGCACACTTCTCTGTCTGCCTCGTCATTAAATTCTTTGAGTAGCTCTTGGAGTTCCCTAGTGTCAACTGCAACTATGCTCTCCAGTTGTTGCTTCTCCAGGTCGGCTATCTGTCGTTCTAAGTGCGTCAGCCTCTGTCGTATAGATTTCAGCACACTGGAGTGCTTTGCCATTGCCACTCGCCTAATGCAAACCTTAAATGCTTCCCAGACAGTTTGGAAACTGTTTACCGTGCCTACATTTGCGTCAAAGAATATATCTATCTCCTCTCCCAGTTCCCCTCTAAACACCTCATCCAGCAGTGAGTAAGGGGGGAAGCGCCATGTGTATGGAGGAATTCTCCTACTCGGGGAAACAAGTGTCAGCAATATCGGGGAGTGGTCCGATAGGGTGCGTGGTAATATCTTGCAGGTCCGCACGTGTCTCAGGAGATAGCGCGTTGCCAGCCAGTAATCTATTCTCGTGTGTATATTGTGGTAAGCTGAGTAGTGAGTGTATCCCCCTCTGCCTTGGTGTTTATCCCTCCAGACGTCCACCAGATCCAGCGTTATCATTTCTGCCTGCATTTGTATGGCCGCCGCTGCCGGTCGTCGGGGGGGCCCCGCTGATCTGTCCAGTTCAGGGTTGAAGACCAGGTTAAAATCCCCCCCCCCCCAGAGCATCCTAGAGTAGTTACTCGCGCTGCAGTGTCTGGCCATCGCCGCGTAAAAGCCAGGGGAGTCATAATTGGGGCCATACACATTCATTAGTATGAAGTCATGTCCTTTACCCACACACCTGGAGAGCACATACCGCCCCTCTGGGTCAGCACTAAGTAGCGAGAGGTGCAATTTGGACCTAGGGTTCACCCATGTAAGAACGCCCCTGGAGTGTGTCGTGAAGCCTGCCTGTGTGATATTACCCACCAATCCCCTGGCAGAAAGCATCTTGCTCGTAGGGGGCAGATGCGTTTCCTGAAGAAGAGCCAAGTCTACATGATGTCTCTGTAAGTATTGTAACACTTTGCGCAGCTTGCGATAGTCATTGAGCCCCCTAACATTCCATGTCATAGCTGTGAAGGACTCTACTGCATCAACCGCGCCCCCTTGGTGCTCTTCAGCCATATTCACCGTGAGACTGTGTAATGGGAAGCGATGGAGCATCCGCCACAATGATAACGTATAAACTTGCTATACGCGCAGCAAAGGCCTCCTTTTTTAGGGAGAGAGTGAGTCATGCTGCGTCCTCATCCAGGGAAGCCTTTCTAGTGATGAAGGAGCTTCTTAAACCACAGGATCCCATTCTTGTCCACGACAGACCACAGGAAAAATGTCTGGAATTGGCCACTTACTTCAAAGATAAAATTGACACCATTATTAGTTCTCTCCCTCCGGTGATGGGAACCCCGACTCCGTCTGAGGACTTAAGCATGTCGGAAAATTTATTGACGTCTTTTGGCCCCGTAACCTCAGGCGAAGTACTGAAGGTCCTCGGGAGCTTGAAGAGTGGCTCGCCTCGAGATCCAGTCCCAATGCGGTATTTAAAGCAGGCTGCCCCATCGATAGGAGAGCCTTTGACCGATTTGGTCAATCTCTCCTTCGCTCATGGCACGGTACCGCCAGACTGGAAGAGCGCAGTCGTTAAAGCGCTTCTGAAGAAGCCTGGCTTAGATCCACAGAACTTAGCCAATTTCAGGCCCATCTCCTTGCTACCAGGGATTAGTAAGGTTGCCGAGAAACTGGTTAACCGCCAACTGTCCAACTTTCTCGAGGAGAATGGTCGGTTGAGAGACTCCCAGACGGGATTCCGACCGGGTCATGGAACCGACACGGCTCTGCTAGCAGTTGTAGAGGAGGCCAGAAGCACTTTGGATACAGGGGAGTCAGTGGCAGTGATCCTCCTGGACCTAAGTGCGGCCTGCGATACTGTCAACCATGGAGTGTTGACACAACGCCTAGCAGAGACAGGAGTCGCAGGAGCGGCCCTGGAATGGCTGGCCTCTTTTCTGGAGGGGCGTACCTTCGAGGTTTGGGAAGGCAACGCAAAATCTCCTCCCCTTCCACTTCACTGTGGGGTGCCTCAGGGCTCATCCTTGAGCCCTACGTTATTTAACGTGTATATGGCACCCCTGGAGGGTGTGGTGTCTCCGTTTGGCTTTAAGACCATAAGCTATGCGGACGACACTCAGCTAGTGGTGGGTCTGACACAGCTGGAGAAACAGCCTGAAACGCTCCATTCATGCCTAAGAGAGGTGTTTGACTGGATGACCAGGTCATCGCTCAAATTGAATGGCTCAAAAACTGAGCTGATGATCTTGGGCCACTCAAGCTTTGCCCTCTCGCCGAGCAGCTGGCCCAACTGTATGGGCACTCCGCCTGACCCAAAGAAGGAGATTAAGAGCCTGGGGGTCTGGCTGGAGCCTGATCTGTCCTTTAGGACACACGCCAAGAAGATCGCTGGCGTGTGTTATGGACTGCTCCGTTCGGCCCGTAAGGTTCTCCCCCTCTTACCTGAACTCTCCCGGAAGCTGTTAGTCCAAGGTCTAATCATCTCACGCCTGGACTACAGTAATGCACTCTTTCTCGGAGCACCGGAATCAACGTTCAAAATCCTGGAACAAGTGCAGAACGCGGCAGCCAGGCTGCTGCGGAACGTTCCGGCCAGGCAATCAGCCAGGCCCGCTCTAAAGGCACTCCATTGGCTCCCGGTCAAAGAGAGAGTGACCTTCAAAGCCCTCTGTATTGCTCACAAGAGCATGCAGGGGAAAGGACCTGCTATTCTGAAGGACATGATTCAGCCATATAAGCCCACCAGAGCCTTACGCTCCAATAATAAACACCTCCTTCAGATAAAGAGAATTAGGAGAGCCCGTTCAGGTGGCAGGAGCTTCTCTATTCATACTGCACACGCCTGGAACTCCCTCCCACTCTCACTACGCTCTGAACCAAACCTGCTCAGGTTCAGGAAACATTTGAAAACTTATCTATTTCCAGAATAATTCTAAATCTGTTCTGTTTCACATAGGCAACTTGCTCTGATTCTCTATAAGCGCTGGGATGCCTCTGGGTAACCGTGCGCGGTACAAAATTCGTTAATAATAATAATAATAATAATAATAACGTACAACCAAGACATCTCAATATGTACAGTCCCCCCAGAACCACTGCTAGTAGGTGCTGGTGTGTGCTGTGTGGTAAGGATTTCACTTGATTCTATAGGCCCCATAACCGCAGAGGTGGGGAGCACAACCACAGGCATAGTGTTCAACAAGCCTGTCGTCAGTAACCCCCTAGAGTCCCCAGTGCCCTGCAGTGTTACAGTGCGGACCCGATCGGCCTCCGACTCCACTACAACAACCAGCCATATCCTAGATCGCAATCGCGCATGCAAGGTAGACAAGACTATTTCCACGATAGGGAAAATTGCAGACATGGAGGCACCATACGGGCTCGCATTCATGTTAAGTCTTTTTCGATTAGTAGGTACTCGCACTCCAGCTTTCAAATGTCTTAGGGCACCCAACAAGAAAATAACAGCCAACAGTCCCTGAGTCTCCCACCCTCCCGCCGACTCCCCCTTGCCAAGAATAGGCAGCAACAGAACACCCAGTTCCCCCCTCCTCCCACAGCCGACCTCCCCCAACCTGGTCAGGCCGATACCTCTACCTCCCCCCCCCTCCTCCCCTTGCAGCACCCATAACCAATCCCCAAATAGGGTCTATAATGGACAACAAGTGCTAATAGCGCTAGGGCAGAGGTCGCCAAACATGTCCTGGAGTCGTGCTCTGTCAGTATGGCCCTCCGAAGGAAACTTATACACTTACCCCTGCACCATCACCCTTCCCATCCGTACTAATGTAGGCCATGAATGTTCCTTAGTAACTTGTAAAACAGAAACCTCTCTTACCCCACCCCTGCTCACAAGCGTATGAGAGTTCTATTCCATTGTAAGAGACACAGTGTACTGCAAGCGCCTCGTAGTCTCCAATTTTCGGATGTTGCGCCCCTTCAATAATGCTGCAACAGCACGAGACAGTCTCCCTCAGCCCTGTCACTGTTGACTGCCCCTTGATCCCCGGCTTGTAAGTGACGCACCACAGGCCGTCCTCCAGGTAGTCGCCAACAATAGGCCATTAGAGAAGCCCTCCCCCTCTGTATCGTGCTGATATGCATCTCCCTCCTAGTCGTCAAGGTCGTTGTTGGTGATCTCAGGCTCCACGGCCTGACTTTTCGGGCTGTTTCTCTGCTCCTTGGCCCATACCTTCAGCGATTTCTGAAGTTCTTTGGGATCTGGGAAGAAATGCGAGTACCCCTGTCTGTTTATACGCAGCCTCGCCGGGTACAGCATTGCATAGTCCAGACCAAGATCCCGGAGCTGTTTTTTGTACGGGGCGAAGTGTCTTCTCTCCTCTTGCACTTTTGCCGTGAAGTCTGGGTACAGCGAGATGTCCATGCCCTCGTACTGCAGCTTCCCCTTCTCCCGGGCCGTTCTCAGTGCCGCGTCCCTGTCCCTCAACAATTTCGCAATTATCGGCCTTGGGGGTGCCCCCGTGCGCGCGCGCGGGCCCAGCGTGTGGTGCGCTCGTTCCACAATGAACATCGGTGAAAAGACACCTTCCCCCAGTAGGGCGACTAGCAGTTTCTCGACAAACAGCTCCATCTTCCCAGTTTGAGTCGTTTCTGCCACCCCCGTGATTCGAATGTTCGAGCGCCTCAAGCGCGCTTCCAAGTCCTCAGACTTGTCCTGGATAACCTGGAGTAGCCTGCTGAATTGTTTACGATCCTTATCCCATTCTGTTTGGGCTTCCTCTACTTAGATATGCGGTCCATGCGGTATGTGAGTGCATCTATTTTGGAACCAATCGCCGTCATGCTTTCCTGTAGCCCTTTCTCCATCGTTGTCAGTATATCTTTAATCTCCGAGCACAGTGAACCCTCCGGTCCACCACCTCGCGGCGCGGTAGCTTCTGCCGGTGTCTCTGGCGTCTTCTGCCGGCGTTGGTCAAACATTAACTTTGTTTGGGTTCTGTCCCCCTTGCCCATAATTGCTCAGTCTTAGTAGGGGTGCCCTGTCTCCCGGTATCTCCACCGGAGGGTACAGCCTCAGTGATGCCTCTGTTCGTCTGGCGTTCGGTATTGTTGAATGACTCGCCCGTGGCAGCGTACCCCCTCACACTGCGCCACTCTCCGAAGGCCAACCACAATCCTCCACCCGGCGCCTACTTCAGGGAGTGCAGTGTGCCACCTTGCAATACTCCAGAAATGGCCCGCACGTGGCGCTCCCTCCCGCAGCTCTTACAAGGGTCTCCCGGGTGTCAGCATCGAGTCTAGGTCCAGGGTCACCCGATCACGCCGTTGGTCTGTGCGTACCAATTCTGGCTGGTGTCCCCACACACTGGCAGTCGCAACCGATGTGCTCCAGGCGAGAGCAGGCCTTGATGGTGTGCCGCCGCGACGGCGGGCCAGGCCCGCAGGTTCAGGCGTTCTAGTTTGGGCGCCCTCGCTCCAAGATTTCTCCTCACCTCCAATACAGGGTTAAGTCGTGCCTTGGATTCCCCCGGGAGCTTCCTACTCGCAATTCTGTTGGTCTCGTCCCGCTGGGCCGCGAGTCCGGGCCACAACTCCAAATGCAATTGAAGAGGGGGGGACCTCAGGTGCCGCTGCCACTCCGTCTAAGGGTGCACGTCTCCCCACACAACCACCGGGCGGCAGATATCACCAGGTCCTCTCTGCCTCACCGGTCCTGTGCGCCGCGCACTATGTGTCCGTTATTTATATACAGGGCCCACCGCACAGCAGGTCGTTCTTCGTGGCGCCTGCCCCCCCCCCCACCACAGCAGCGTGGGCGCAGTTCAGTCTAGGGCAAAAGTCCCGAACCCAGGGTCCGTCCCGCTTACCAGTCTGCACACCGTTCTGGAGGGACAGCGGGGGATCTCTGGCGCCGCACCGGTCCTTGGGCGCACACCCGGTCGCTGAGCCCGCGCCCCCTCTCCCGGGCGTTTCGAGCCGGTTTCCGAGTGTGTTGGTCCCTCAGTCAGTCGCTAGCGTCTTCACTTCTCAGTCGGATCAGTGCTCTTCAAAATCGCGCTGTTCCGGCGCCTCTTCGACAGGCCTTCGCGGTGACCCGGGCTCGGGCCCTATCACAGTCCGCACGCAGACTGACGCACGGCGGTTCTCTTTACAGGAAAGGCCGGGGACTGTGGCCTGGTCTGCCGCCTGACGGGTTCACCTTGTTGTGTCGGCTGTGGGTGTTACCGCTTCCCGCGGTCTTTACCGATGCAGCAGCGGGGCTTCCTGAGGCGTCTCCCGTTTCTTTCACTGCTCAGCCACGTTATAGGGAGGATAATTAACAGGATATTCTCTGGTGATGGTGCGGAGCCTCACGCTTACGCGTCCACCATCGACGCTGGCAAGCTCCGCCCATCCCAAAATTGCATCAATGTCTAGGCAAAAAGTGTGGGAGACCATTTCAAAAAGGGGCACTTCCCTACAACATCCCCCAAATATCTATAATGAGAGAAACACATATTTGAGAGTACAATTTAAAATGACATGCCAATTGAAGTAACTGAAAAGACAACTATAGTGTCTTGAATTAACTTACCCGATGGCTTGTGAGCAGTATAGTATTGCTTATTCCAAAACACAGATTTAAAAACAGGACGCCCCATGTGAGTTAAAAACGGTGATGGATCAAGCCCTGATCTTTTGACTGGGTATGAGTGTTCTGTTTAACTCAGATGCTCTGTCCATCACCGCCCCCTTTTCTGAATCATTTTGGTCACTATAGGAGTGGCAGGGTATGCTCAGATGTGAGTCCCTTGCTCACTGCACCATTAGGATTCAAGCAAGCCGGGCCGAAGACGGCTGCAATGCCAGAAACCGGTCCCCGGAAGCTTGTTTCCTTTCCAGTAAAGAATTGGCTTGGTAGTTTGGTCTGCCCTGTTCCCATGATGTACTGGGCCAGGGACAGACTAATTTGCAAGTAGCCAGGTTCTGAACTGGGATGGTGCAGTGAGCTAAAAAACGGTGATGGATCAAGCCCTGATCTTTTGACTGGGTATGAGTGTTCTGTTTAACTCAGATGCTCTGTCCATCACCACCCCCTTTTCTGAATTGTTTTGGCCACTATAGGAGTGGCAGGGTATGCTCAGATGTGAGTCCCTTTCTCACTGCACCATTAGGATTCAAGCAAGCCGGGCCGAAGACGGCTGCAATGCCAGAAACCGGTCCCCGGAAGCTTGTTTCCTTTCCAGTAAAGAATTGGCTTGGTAGTTTGGTCTGCCCTGTTCCCATGATGTACTGGGCCAGGGACAGACTAATTTGCATGTAGCCAGGTTCTGAACTGGGATGGTGCAGTGAGCTAAAAAACGGTGATGGATCAAGCCCTGATCTTTGGACTGGGTAAGAGTGGTCTGCTTAACTCAGATGCTCTGTCCATCACCACCCCCTTTTCTGAATCCCTGTGAGTTAAAGGCCTGTTCTTTGTAGTAAAACCACATGAGCAGCACATAATATGCCCATGTACTCACCAACCAAGGTGTGTATCGGGCCAACAACTCCCATGATAATTAGACAAATAGGGCCTGATTACAAGTTGGGTGGTTAATTCCGTCCCACGTGTAACTCCCTGTTTATGCATGAAACGGAATCATGAGTTTGGTTTTATTTTAAAACATTCAATAGTTATTGGATGTGTTAAATAACCCAACCTTCGTTACATTTAAGCAGGTTGAACCTGCCAAGATGTAACGGGGGGAAAGGAGACAGTATTTAGCGTAGCATGTGGATTTTGGTGTGTTAAACATCAAAATCCGTATGTTATTCCCCATAAACTTGTAATAGGTGGTATTTATCGCACCAGAGAAATAGCGTACACTGTGGAATTGTTCTTTTACCAGGGGCGATAAATAACACCTGAACTTGTGATCAGGCCCATAGAAGGGAATAGCCATGAGACGTAGGATCAATCGATGATCTAAAATACAGTGGATGAGGGTATAACATCCCGCACCTGTCTGAAAGGGTTCTGAATTGAGCTGCACCTGGCGCCCGTATGCACGGTACATCTTATAATGAACAAAGTGCTGTAGTGTGCACGCTTTTGCCAGCGCCACTATGTTTTTAAATAGAAATTATTAGAACAAGACCCGGAAAAAATACCTGTTATGAAGTAATCACTGCTAAATCTAACATTATTATTATCTTTTTTTAAACATGTTGATTTGAAAAAACGGAATAATTCTTGAGCATAGAAAATAATGATGTGATCATGACTAGGGATTCAACACACTAGAATGCTCACCCCAAATGGTATACATTGTTATAACAACCCTGTTGTCCTGGTGATAGGTAGGGGTCTGTTATCTTTTTTTCCTAGCTCTTAAAATCTTTTACCAGTATTCCTAGCTTCTTTTGTAGTGTATAGGTTTTAAAATCCTGTTCTGATTTTTCCAACTTAAGTCAAAGTTCTCTCGCATTCGTGAAACCTTGGTCACCAAGGTTCTGTTGTTTGAGTTCAGCAATCTCCTCTAGTTTACATATTTTTGCAGCTGGTGTCTATCCCTAACACCATACAGTGTCCAGAGCAATTGTTTGTGACAAAACTAAAGTTTTCCCTGCCAATCAGTTTCCATGCCAATTCAAAAACTTCAGTGGCTATTCCAGAGGACTTGGATATAGGCAGAAATAATCTCCCCAATGGGACTGCAGTCACCCTAGTCCTTTCTGGGTTGTGGACGGGGGTCTGGCAGACGACATAGGCCAGCAGGGGTGTAAGTCCTCCCATTCCTCTAACCTGCTGCAACAGCCACCAAACCGCTTTAGTTTGCACTTGGGGGCGCGTGCATATCCAGTGCAGGGTAGAATCCATGATGTCCTCCAAGGATGTCGATCTCTCACGTCTAACAGATGCATCTTACAAAACGTTTAACACTGTTATGCAGAGCCTTTTTGTTTTTCTGACCAATATTCCCCCCACATCAGAGTGAATTCCACACTAGCACCTGACCATTGTACTGCAATGAGTGTGAGCAATTCTATCTAAGGGTGTTACCTAGAGAGTACCAGACTTGGAAAGATGAGAAGGTTGTTACTATTGCTATTTCTTTGTCCTGAAGAAGGACAGGATTTCAGGCCTATTTTGGACCTTTGGCCTCTGAATTTCAGTTTCACAATTAACGAGCCGAAGTTGAACCTGACTCCTACCCAGAAACGTCAATTCATTAGAACTATCCCGAACGCAGTGCAGTTTAAAGCCTTCCCTCCGACGCACAGAGTCCAGGACATTCGGACAATGATTCTAATGCTTCAGCCTCGGTTCTGTATCTCTGTAAGAGCAGCTGTAAGGCATCTTAATCTTGTGCATCCTCTGTGTCGGCTACGCTATGTCGCACATGCAAAATCTGTAATGAAACCTGAAGTTCCGGTGGGCCCAACACCAAGAACATCTGATAGATGTCAATAACATCTTGAAGGAGGTGGCTCATGATCTGCAGGGGTGGCTTTGGTCCAGCGGCAAGCTCCTCTCACGTGCCCACCGAGCTGATGGTGGTGACAGACGTGTCCCTGCTCTGTTGATTTCAGCTAGGGAAGGTGGAGATCAGAGGATCTGGTCTCCGACAGAAGCCCTGCTCACCATCAATCTGTTTAAATTGTGAGCCATTCATCAGGCTATGAAGCCCTTCCTGGCATCCATCAAGGAGAGGCTGGTGCTGGTTCTCACAGACATCATCAATGATATGTGTTACTGCAACAAGTAGGGCGGAGTGGGGTCCTGGGTAACCATGCCATATGGCTGTGCCTCTTGAGATGGTTGGAGCACCAGAGCATTTCCTTGATCAAGAATCCCCTGGCAGGGGCCCTGCATGCTAGAGCGAACAAGCTGCGCAGGCTACATCTGGCAGATTACTTTACATCCAGAGGTGGTGCAGGGCATTTTCCAATAGTGGGAAGAACCGTGGCTAGATTGCCACACTCAACCACTAAAAATGTTCAATGTCGGACATTTTGTGTGTTGGAGTTTTCCCAACAATAATCCATATAAGATGCGCTCCAGCTGGAATGGAATATGGGACTTCTGTACGGCTTCCAGCCCCTGCCCCAAGTTCTGAAAAAGATTAAGAACGGCAAGGCCTAAGTCATCCTAGTAGCTCCATACTGGGCCATGAAAGTACAGTACCTGGAACTTCTGGGAATGACTATCTGTCATCCGATCAGCCTGCTGCTTTAGGAGGGTCTTTCATTGAAACAACAGGGCGGGGTCCTCCACATGAATCTGCACTGTCTACACCTACATGCATGGAGATTAAGCTGTGGTGAATTCCTGCATTTGATCTGCCGCCTGAGGTGGTGGATGTCATCCTTGTTGCCAGGCGCTCTTCCATGAAATTAGTTTATGTCTGGCGATGGGACAGATTTGTGGCCTGGTGTTGTGCTGGTAAAACTGACAAGAAATACACAGCACATATCCTCCTGCCACTGAGTCTCCACGCCTGCAAGTTCTTCTGCTCCTCCTATGGAGGCAAAGGGCTGTTGTGTTTTGACTTATGTAGCGCCTTGCGAGTTAACAATTATGAGCTCCGTAGAACTATGACATAATGGATAGAGTGTATTGCAGTGAAGGTTGCTTTGGAATGTTGAGACACATAAAGACGTGTGATACCAAGCTTCGTGTATGGCATAGTCATTTACGAGATGGGAATATGAAGATTGGTAGCTCCTTCTCAGAGAGTTTGCCGTGTGCTGTTGTCGAAGAACGAAATCAATGTTTAATGCATGTGGAGTCAAAGCACAGTTCCAGCCACTGTGAAGCAGTTGAAAATAAAAGCATTTACAGAAAATCTACACAATGTTGGTCTAGAACCTGGCGGTCAGGCCGTACATAAAGGTACTGCTCTTCTACGCAGCATAGAGCCATGCCTAGAACGGAGTGATAACGCTGCGATTACAAGTGCTGTCAGGAGAGATCAACCCAGGGTCAAAAAGTACAACGCAACAGCCAAGTGTGCAAGATAAGGCTATGGTTACAAGTGATGCGAGGCAGAGATCAACCAGGTGTAAGCAAGTGTATAGAGACGCCAAATGCAAAGCTGCCCAGATGCAAGAAAAGGATGTCTCCTTACCAGAGGTAATTAAAGAGAGTCTTCATACCGCAGAACTGTGCAAAGCAGCCCAAGGAACAGTGCCCAGGGTTGTGCTTACGGAGCTGTCCATACCTGGAGAGGCAAACCACCAAAGCCACTGAGTGTGGCACAGAACAACTCTACAGGTCGTTAAAGAGTGCAAATCTGCGAGGGGTTCGGAATAGTGGCAGGTTGTTGTTCCGATGGAGACCAAGAAGATCATGTTTCCAGTCACCATCAAGGAGGATCCAGAGGCCATTATGTCACAAGGTCTCAGAGAGACTGAACTAGAAACAATGGCTACAAGACCGCCACGTCTTGCCTCATTAGGTTCCATACTGGTCTACAACTCAGCTGCTTTCTTGAAACCACTATCATCATTCAATACCGCCAAAAAGCAAAATAATGGTGACAATGGACTATGGGGATAGAAACATTTGAAGACTTTGTTGATTCACTTCAAGAGACTGATAAAAAGATGGTCAAATACCTCAAAAATCTTGCTGGTAATGGTGTAAAGGAAGTTGTAAAGAATGTGCCATGAACTGACGAAGAAATCACATACCGTCAGATTAAAGAAACATTGAATATATTTTCAATGAAGAACGACAGAAAGTTGGCGAAACCATAGATGATTTTGTAGGAAGACTTGACACACTCATCAAACACTAAGTTCAATTAATTTAATGACAAAGTAGCCAAATATCACACTGTCATTGATGGATAGTTGTCCGATTCATCCAGACAGCGAATGCTGAAAGAAACTCTGAGTCTAGAATGAGTGTTAATGGCTGCTAGTGCTGAAGACCATGCCGATTGACAAGCTGCTGACATGGAGGCCAGAGGGGTCCAGAATGAATCAGTCATGAGTGTGAAAAGCAAGTCAAAGCAAAAGACTGAAGGGCAAAAGGTGATGTCCGCAAGTAAAACAAAGTTATGTTTTAGATGTGGATTTTCATTTCCATACAAAGACAAATGTCCGCCATTGGACAGATATGTAAGGGCTATGGGAAGGAGAACCATTTCCTGGAAGTTTACAAAGCAGAGGGAAGTGTCTCACTGTGCAAAGGCAAAATGATTGCTGGAACATTCCAAAAGCAATGTTTGACGCTCACACAGAAGGCCCAGCGGAGGCGTCAGATAAGACAAATCGACATTGAACGAAGACGATTGTCATCTAAATCTTTGTCAAACAGTTCCTCCATATCAGTATCAAGTGAAAGTGAAGAAGATGGTTGTGCCATGTCGATGTTTACTTCGGAAAAGTGTGTGCACGTTAGACTGGCCACATGTGAAGAAAAATGTCCATCAAAGAAAAGTCGGCATGCCAAAGCACCAAAGTCAGTTTCAGTTTACATTTTCAAAATTCTTTATTCGGTATATATACATATATAACCATATAGCAGCAAAATAACAAGTCATAAAATATTACATGTACCAAATATATTTAACCCGACAATATCAACATCAAATCCTAAATCATCAAATTCCATGTCCTAAACAAATATTGTGTCCTGAACAAATATTGCTCCTTCTTAAGCCAAAAGTACACATAGTAAAGTGCAGTTTATCTTTATGATGCATGTGCAAAGTCCGCAATAAAGTGACATGTGCTTGCAATCAATAAAGATATGTGCCAAATTAGCATTCAAAAGTGCAATCTTCGCCTTTCGGTGCATGTGCAAAGCTAGTAATGATCAAGTACGTATAGATTTGAGACACAAATTGAGAATTTAAAATTCACAATGTCACTAGTGCACCGAATCCATAATAAATTTAAAACACAGATTTAAAATTCATAATGTTATAGTGTACCGAACACATAATATGGCCCGAAACAGTTGTCATCTTTTCCAGTTACAATAACATAAAAATTATTTATACAGCTTATTCATACAATCATCGATTTCCGTGCGGATATGCATTTTAAAATATATGTAGCTACATAAAAACATATGTCTGGGCTCTGCAGGTTAAACATTATCTGCATAGCTGTCTTAGTACGTCGTAGCTCGTAATTTAAAAAGATGGGCTTTAAATAACATTTCCTAAATGGAATATAAAATTTGCAAAACAGCATAAAATGACAGCTACTCTGCTTAGAAGTACCATCACAAGGGCATGGGGAGGTGCTGTGCTGGTTAACCAAAGGGAATGCCACTAAGTAGTGCACAGTGCCCAAGCGTAAGCGAGTTAATACAAAACGATGTGAGCTTTTTGTAACTACTGTTAGGTACGGTTGAAAGCCTTCGCTTACGCTATACTCCTGATAAAGAGTAAACGTTCTTTGTTTCGAGCATTCAATGGTTCTAGTGTTTCTTTTATGTTTTAAAAAGGATTCTACAAGCTCTTTTTTAGGTATACAAGCCGCCAACTCAGGTTCATGAAAAGCATCGAATTCATAAAGTATTTTATACCAATGTGGGATGTGGCTAAGCCATGGTATACGCGAACAATAATCGAGCTCTAAACAGTCATTTATCACGTCCTGGGTAAATTTAGTTTCGGTTTTTGACCAAATTGATCGTCATAAGGCCAATGGGCACAGAGCTGTTAAATCCTTGAAATGATTTAGGCCTACTTCCCTATGGATTATCTCGGTAGAGGCTGAGGCCGGGGTACAGAGCAAGCGTTTCAGAAATGAGTTCTCCTCATTCTGAATTAGCTTGCCACTTTGTGTATGGTAACCCCATACCCCCGCCCCATATAAGGCTGATGACGGACACCTTGAATTACAGATCGACACCATCTCCTTCATTCTGCGGCCCCCTAATTTAGCAGCAAATCTAAAAACACTACTAGTGTTCCTCACCATTTTAAAACGTACTCTTTCCTGTTCGTTGTCCCACCTTCCGTCTCCAGAGAATGTAATGCCAAGGTAGCAGAACTTTTTGACGGTTTCTAATTTCTCCCCATCTAGAAAAAAAGTCCTGTTTTTTCTGGTCTTCTTCCCACATGACATTACAAATGTTTTGCCTTTATTTATTATCAATTTCCTACTAGTTGTTAAGGTCTGGAATTTATTATTAAGGCATTGCAGACCATTTTTGGTACGAGACAGGAGGACCGCGTCATCCGCGTACAGCAGTATTGGGATGGGGTTACCATTAATAATAGGGGCATCCGCTGGGGTTAATCTGAGGGTTTGGTCAATTTGATTTATAAATAGAGAAAATGAAAGGGGTGCCAAAACGCATCCTTGCCGGATGCCTCTATTAATCTTAAAAAACGGGGTACATTCACCAGCAGTACCAAATCGAACTTTACTGGACACATTTTCATAAAGTCTTGCCCGGAAATGAATGATCTCTGTTGGTGCTCCCATTTCCAAGAAAACTGGCCATAAAAGAGAATGTTCAACTAAATCAAATGCAGAACTTAAATCGGCGAAACATAAAAATAAGTTACCTTCCTTAGCTTTTGTGTATTTGCTCATAATAAGCTCGAGGTTTACGCACTGCTCCATCGTTCCCAACCCCCTTCTGAACCCGTACTGCACTGGTGATAAAATATTGTTTTCCTCAGCCCAGGTTTCTAATCTCTCTAAAAGTACTCTACTTAGAACCTTGATTGACGAGTCCAGGAGGGAGATGGGACGATAATTGCAGGCCTCTGACCTCGAGCCCTTCTTAAAAAGGGGGACAATGATCGACTGACCCCATGTCGGTGGTAACCTATCTTCAACAGCAGCATTAAATAAACGTGTCAATATGGGTGCCCATAAATCCATCTCATGCTTATAGGGGCCCGGAGCTTACCACCCTTGCTCTTTCTTAGTCCCTCATAAACCTCAGTCAAACCGATAGATAACTGCTTTTTCTGCCTTTTCGATTTATTTATTTATTTGCTTATAAAGCGCCTGATTCAATTCCCGAAGGGATATCTCTGCGCTTTTGCTTCCACTGTATAGTCACTATTAACTTTCCGCTGTAAGTAAGGAGGGTTAGTTTAGGGCAATGTGAAGAGATATGTTTTGAGTTTTTTCCTGAAAGATTCAAGGCTGGTTTTCCTTAGTTGTATCTAAAATCAACCCATCTGAGTTAAAAATCCTAGAAAAGTGAGCTATCCAACCACTACAACTTACATGGGAGGTGATATCGGGGAAATTTTCATTTTTTTAAAAAGGACAATTAATGGTTTCCCAGAATAACTTGTGATTTTTGGTAGCTGCCGCCATATCCAGGTTAGACCAAGCCTCGTTTTGTAATGTCTTTTTCCGCTTTGCTAACCAGGTCTTATAGTTATGGCGCTCCTCCCTGATTTTTACTGTATCTCTGGGCTTGATATCTAGGGCCAGTTTTAGTTTAGTTAATGCCAAAGCACAATTTTTGTCAAACCAAACCACCTGGGTTTTCCTCATCTTTCGACTCCTAGCAGTCAGTAAGTCCTCAATTACCATATTTTTTTTTTTTAAGTTGGTAAGCAAATTACCAGGAATCACCACGGTAACTAGACAGTAGCTTATTTCTGCAGTACATTTAGAATGAACATCTGCCAAAAGTTGGTCGGGTTAGTATTAGCCCATTTTATTCTCATGCCGTTCGGTCTTTCGTCTGTAATCCCTTGAATAGGTCTCCCATGAGTATAGGTTTTACGCCCCCATCCATACAATGTCAGTGAAATGCTGTTATGATCACTCACAGTCTGCTCGACTACCCAAAGTTTAGAGTAAGCTGAACCACAGGACACAAGAATATGGTCAATATTGGAATGGGCATCCCTTCCTTTGAATGATGGACACTCTCTGTTGTCACTAATTTTTGTGCAGTCCAGCAACTCCAAGTCCAATTTAGCAACTAAGTTGTTCAAGGCATTTCCATAGTGGGTGTGAGGGAAATGATTATGTGGAGTGCCGTCTCTACTATCCTGCTCACCTAGGTGACCACAAATCCCCTTTTGTGCATATTTACAGGCTTGTATATTGAAATCTCCTACCCAGACGATGACCGGTAAATCTCTAGATTGGGCTAAAGTTCCCTCTATTGCCCTCCCTATGTCTTGTATTATCAGTCCCCGATTAACTCCTAAAATATTATTATAAAAATGTATTATAACCAGGTCCCTACCTTTATCATGCTCCAAACGCAATATCTGTGCGTAAGGGGCAACCTCAGAACAACTCCCAAATTTAAACTCAGGTAGCATGGTTGACACCAATGTTAAAAGCCCCCCTTTTGCCCTGCCCGCTGCGGGGATTGCTGCATCTACACGATAAGATATATACCCCTCAACATGGATTTGTTCTCTATGCCATGTCTCCTGGAGACAAATTATATCATACCCTTGTGTAGTAAAGGTCTTCCAGAATGGGGTAATTAGTTTACCAGCAATACCCGCTATATTCCATGTGGTGATGTTAAGACCTTTGTCAGTTACGTCATATGGAATAATGTAAGGTTGAGCTATTACTAAGCGGTCAGTTGAGCTGGCATCTATAGCAGAGGTGGTATCGCGTTGTGCTGTCATTACAGTTGTGTGCATGCCATCTCTCGCTAACCCCTCTTTAGTGTCCCCACATGCCCTCTTTAAACCGGCCACCTCAGGGTCAATTTCGGATCTAAGCAATGTCTCCTTGGAGGCGGCTATGCATCCCTGATAGGCCTTTCCCCTGCTGTCAGCTGTTACATAGTCTGCATGCAGAGGTTCAGATTGGTCCCTAAGTCAATCAATCTCATCTATTGAATTAAATACCTGAAATCTATTATAAGTGGGAATTGAAAAGCTGTCCCAAAGCTTGGGTAAAGGGGTAAAGTTGTGGACTGTATTGTAATGGTTAGCTCTGGAGCGGTCGATCGTTCGCACTTTGTGTTGATTGCCTGACTGGCCCCTATAAAAATAATCTAACGGGAGTAAAGGTGTATTATATTCCCAGTTAGAAGGCAAAGGTGCATTAAGAATTGAGTCCCTGGCCCAGTCTGGTGTCCTGAAGTTGATAATGATGCAGTCACCATCTATTTCCTTTTTACTGGGGCCCAACCAACCTACTCTCTGAGTCATGATTATCTGATTTGCCCCGTGCATGGGGAAGCCACAGTTTCTTGAGAGCCAATATAATGTTTTGTTTTTTGAGTGTTTCTTGATTTTCGGGTTGAGTAGTCTTTAGCTTTGGTACATTAGCAAGAATAGCTACGTAAGCACTGCTTTCAGGGGGTAAATTTATCACCGCAGGAATTACATTATATGTTTTTTGCCCAGGAACAGGAACTGCCCTACTCATGTTTGTAAGTTCTAAGCTACCTTTCTTTATTTGTTCTACTAAACCTATATGCCCTGTGATCATAGTAGGGCCATTAGGGGCTACTTTTTCCGGGACTGTGGATGTGCTAGTTGGTGCTGGGTGACTGTTTTCTCTCGATCCGCCACTAGCCGGTTTATTTGTAGATTTTTCCTTGGGGACATTTACTTGAGCTGGCTTAACTTGTGTATTCATGTTTTTCAGCATATCTGAGTTGGCTATGCCCAACTTTTTTAGGTTCCCTACTTTATCTACTAGGACCTTTAGTCTTTCCACTATCGGCAAAGTGAGTGACTTCAGTAACTGCTCAAGTTGGGTCATGAGGTCTGCTACAATTGCGGATGATATTTCTTGTTGGGCAATGCACCTATCTTCATTAAGCTGCAGATCAGTACTATGATGTGGCTTACTCTTGTCACCTTTTTGTTTAGAAAAGATGGGTTCTATTTTCTTCTGTTTACCCCTTCGTTTCCCCCGATATTTATTTACAATCAGCAATTTCCTGCAAGGTGCCGGTTTACCTTTGGAACCTTTGCCACTTGGGCTTTGTGGGGGAATCATGTTATCTGTCTTGTCTGTTAAGTTAGTATTATTATTACTACATTCATCCAACCCCTCAATATCATCGGACACATTAATTAAGAGAGGGGATTCCTCATTTGACCGCATATTCGGGGTCAGTGACAACCTACTTTCCCGACATGTAAAATCGATGGGGGATGTTTGTTGTAGTATAGTGACACAGTTAGAATCTTTCCCCGGAAAATCCGCGTATGTTTCCATAAGAATGGAATCCTGTGAATATGCCGTTGCTGTAGATGTATTTACATGTATATTTATGTCTTGAGTGGGTTGATGTACATATAATACTACAGTTTGTTTTCAGTCTGATTTTTCAACACAATTTACCTGATACAAAGTCCCGACCAAAGAGCCTGGAGAGGTGGCCCTGCCCTGCCCCGGACGGCCACAGACGGCCCGCCCTTTGCCCGGGCTTAGCCCGGCGGCCGCCCGCGCGCATCCCGCGACGCGGGAGGAGCGGCTTAGTTTTATGCGCATCCGGACGCGGAAGTAGGGGGAAGCAGGCGGCGTCCCAGTTCCAGCAAAGGATGCTGGATGCTGGAGTTCCACACTCCCCACTCGGTGGCCGCGTTAACTGCATCGGCAGCGGGGGAGGGCAGCGACGTCCACGGGACCCCCGCAAGTAAGTGGCTGCTAGCGCTGCTAGCTCTGGTGCTGGGTCAATCTGGCCCCAAAAATGCTGGTAACCCCGCTCCACCGGAGGAGTGGCTTAGTTTTATGCGCCTCCGGGCGCGGAAGTAGGGGGAAGCAGGCGGAGTCCCGGTTCCAGCAAAGGATGCTGGATGCTGTAGTTCCACACTCCCCACTCGGTGGCCGCGTTGACTGCAGCGGCAGCGGGGGAGGGCAGCGACGTCCACGGGACCCCTGCAAGTAAGTGGCTGCTAGCGCTGCTAGCACTGGTGCTGGTTCAATCTGCCCCCAAAAATGCTGGTAACCCCAGCAAGCACCAAAGTCATTCTAATATTGTCTGAAAATGACATTGAAAGTAAATGGGTGTTCGAAACCTTTCAGCATTGACAATGGTGCATCAATAAACATTATGCATGAGAAGAAATATAATGAATTGCATCCCTTTCCACAACTTATGCTGTCGAAAACCTAAGTGTATATATGGGCTTCATCGACACCCATAAAAAGTCAAGGTTAATTTGTAACGACGATGAAACACTATTCATTTGCTTCAAGGGACAGCGTCAAGTACGTACAACATGAATGCTTACCATGAAATAGTAAGTCAGTTCAGTTCATTTAGTCTTTATTTCGAATAAAAAATTCATAAAAGACAATATACAAACCATTCACAATATAAAAATTCACTGATTATTCCCTGGTACAAATAAAATACAATACAACAAGCGCATAAATTAATACTGCTAATATCCACATTATGCTGAAGAACATGATACAAAAATACATCTGGATAAAACAATCAATGCAAAGGTATATTCAGTCTCTTAGTTCGAATCAACCAGGCCCAACCCAAAAATTTAGCAACACAAACCACAACTGTTTCTGTTCTAATTTCTTGTAGTTTTGTGAGTGCATCTCGGTAACCACTACAATTCAGGGATGTACATATGGGTTTTAGCCATTTGCTTCTAGGCGATCGATAAACAGGACAACCAAAGAAAAGATGGCCAACACTTTCTTCCTGATCAGGACACCAGAAGCATTTGTTTCCTGTCTTCGTGTCCCACTTTGCAGTAAAGGAATTGACAGGCAAGGTGCCAGTACGGAACTGATGATATAGTTTACGGTCTAACACCTTGGAAATCAAATCCCAGTACTGCTCAAGGGAAGGAATAACCTTGTGCATTAGAAATAAACCAGTTAAATTTGCATCCAGGGATTGGGTTACTAAAATAGATCGTTTCCAGGCCCAAAAAAGCGCCTTAAACTCAGATTTTGATGGAAAAATTGACCCCCCTGGGTTGGACCATAACTCTGGAAGGCCCATCATATGCAGGATGTTTTTAACTTCCCTAAGCCATGGTATTTTTTGCGCGCCCCACAGTGATTTTACCTCGTCTAATTCACGGGAGAAAAGACTAAGCTCTGGGGTAGTCCAGAGACGACGCCATAGTGCCACTAGGCGATACTGTGCCATCTCGTTGATAGGTCTACAACCAAGATCTAGTAACAAAGGTTTTATAGGTGCAGACTGCGGGAGACCTACCAGGTTCCGTAGGAACCTATTCTGCGCAATAGCCAAGCATGATAAATCCTTGTAGCCCCAGACATCAGCTCCATATAGGGTTGCAGCAATAACCTTGGCGTCATAGATCTTTAGGGCTGGAGTGATGCGTTTTGTTAGGGAATTTCTTTGTTCATGGACCAGACATCCAGCCAGTCGGTTAAATTTAAGTTTTGTTGTCTCCAGTTGGGGGTTCCAGTTGAGTTGGTGATCAAGGGTCACACCTAGATATGTCATGACCTTGACCTGCTCAACTAGAACACCGTTTAAAGTGACAGAACAATTAGGGGGGGGTTTCTTGCAAAAAACCATAAATTTGGTTTTCTCAACATTTATCTGCAAGTCATTTGTTTTACAAAACTCTGAGAATCTGTTCAGGGCTACCTGAAGCCCACCTCTTGTTTTCGAAAGGAGAAGGGTATCGTCCGCGAAGATTAACATGGGAAATTTAAAACCGCCCAGAGTGGGTGCGTCGGACTGTGTATTATTAAAATATTGGACCACCTGATTAATAAACAGAAGGAACAAGGTGGGGGCCAAGACGCAGCCTTGGCGCACCCCACGTTGAACAGGGAAGCTTTTGGTCACCTGTCCCTGGCTCCCCCACCTTACCTGAGCAAAATTATCCTCATGTAAGCGCTGGACTAAGCTCAATAGCTCTAATGGAAGAAACATTAGTCTAAGAGCCTCCCATAGTTTCTTCCTTGGGACTAGATCAAAAGCCGACTTGAGGTCGACAAATGCGGCGTATAAAACACCGCCACCCAAAAAAACCACCTTCCAAAAAAGCAGTGAAAAACGGAACACCTGATCTATAGTGCTGGTACCAAACCTAAACCCTGCCTGCATAGGGGAAAGTATGTTGTTTGATTCGATCCAACCCTGAATTCTTACTAAAACCATCCTAGATACTATTTTCTGGATCGAATCGATCAGACTAATGGGCCGGTAATTATTTGGGATGGAGCGGTCGCCTTTTTTGTATACTGGCAGAATTTCCGCCCCTTTCCAAGATTTGGGGATCTCAGCCCCAGCAGCGATGTTATTAGCCAGTAGCGTGATGTAGGGAACCCATAGGTCAGGGTTTAGTTTGAAGAGGTCTGCTGGTATAGCATCTAGGCCAGGAGCTTTACCAGACTGTACTGACTCAAGGGCGTGTACAGTATCAGATTCTAAGAATGTAAGTCTGTCTCCTATTTGTGGTAGGGTACACAGTGGCGTAATTGCAGTGGTTTGATCCAGTGCTACACTTGGATCTTTAAATTGTGCCGAAAAAAATTCCACCCAAGACTGAGCCGAGACGTGATTGTCCGGTGTTTGGGCAACTGGGTCCCTACCCCGCCTGACAATCAACCAAAATTCAGTTAGGTTAGAGGATTCACAGGCTCTGAGGAGATCAAGCCAGTAAGAATCATCCCAGTCCCGCTTGGCTGCCCAAAGAGTATGCTTATAGCGCTGCCTAGCTGTCCTAATATCATCAGTGTTCCGGGCCTTAACAGCAGCTATTAAGTTGCTGTGAGCGTTTCTGCAACTCTTGTTGTACCATTTTTTGTGCACCTTTGCAATATCAGACTTTGAGGGTTTGGTAAGAAGGTTTTTAAGGCCCAAAAAACACTCCTCGTGGAGATTGGTGATTATAGAATCAACGTCACCAGAGGGGGGTAATGGTGGCATCCTACTCCACACATTCAGAACCTGCTCCTCGATCTTAGAAATAAGCGCTGAGTCAACTAAAACCCTGGACCATTTTACTCGCCGTCTGTTGTCGCACAAAACTACATCAGACGTTAAGCAATTAGTTCCCATGACTGGAGCACCCAAACCGGGGACCAAGATCTCCAGGGAAAGAGGATTATGGTCACTCTCTGGTCTGGACTCTACCACCATATCTCTCACAATAGACCATGATTCGATATTAATCAATATATAGTCGATACGGCTAGAGCTCAGACCGTTGTCAAAGGTTTTAGTCCCTAAACTGTCAGAGCGTGCACGCCCATTAACTGCCCGAAGGCCCCATTCCAGACAGAGACCCAACCAATGTAAAGCTGCCTCGGTGCCCCTAACTCCCTTGGTAATGGTTAGCGGGGGGATATTCCAGGCTGTATCCTCCTCAGATCCCACATCCTCTGCCAAGGTAAGTATGGGCTCAAAAGATGTATTCATGTCACCCGCTACTATGACAGTCTGATCGACTTTAGAGTTCTTAAAAAGTTGATCGAGGTCATTCAGGACAGTTTGTTTCCTCCCACCCTGACAGCCACGGGCATAGACATCAATTAGGAGGAAATCCTTGGTGTTGGCTTTGCTCAAGATAATACATAAGAGGTCTGCACTCTCTACCAAAATTTCCTTAGCGTGAAAGCCCAGAATGTTTTTAATCCAAATGGTAAGGCCACCAGAGGCCCTACCCTTGGGACTCTGGATAGCAGGTTTGGTAAAGTTAAGATAACCCAATCTAAATAAGGGGACTGTTGACCATGTTTCCTGGAAAACAACGATATCATAAGAGTCAATGAAATTGACCCAATCATCGTTGTCCAAGCGTCCCCGTAACCCTGCAATGTTCCAGGAGGCCACTCTTAGTGGATTGTCCGGGCCGTTGGCGTGGGGTATCTGTGCCAGGCCCATTTCCCCTGTCCCAGTCTTAACTAAAGTATTAGTAGGATCTGAGATTGGACCTATATTTTTAGGAGGAATTAAGCCATTAGTAGGTGTTATTAAAGTAGTGGGTAAGACAATCCCCCGTAAGTGAAGAGAGTCCATAGTAGGCATTATATCACCAGGCCCCCCAAGTCAATCAACCTCCTCCAAACAGCCAAAACTGTTGGAGATGGGTGCCCCTTGCCACCAATTATGCTGGCTATGTCCATCAATCCTGTGAGTTGTCCGTCTAGCATTCTGGACAATTGACCATAAACCCTCCTTCGCGGGTTGGTGTCTTGGAGGATAGAAAAAAGTAAGGGGTCTCACAACTATTGTGGAGTTAGCTTCGTAGGATGGCCATGCACAAAGGTGCTGTGCTGTGTGGGGGTCTGCAAAAGATACCACAACACAGTCACCGGCTAAGGACTTGTGTGTGGGGCCTATCCAAGGCACTCTACGTACCATTAGTACACTGCTTCTTTGGTGGACGGGAAGCTGTTTGTTTGAATTAAGCCAATGAATGACTTTGTTTTTCAGAGAATGATGGTTCTCCTGAGAATGCAGGCCCAATTCAGGGACTCCAGTTAATATAATAACATAAGGCCCAGCTTCCGGTGGAAGGTCAATAAACCCTCCACGAAAGTTGGGACGACTAGCCGGCCGGTGAGAGTTATTCACAAAGTCTGGCCTTATGGCGTGGTGTGGTACAGCTTGTGAGTTGGGTTTCTGCCTGTGGTGGGCTGGATTTTGCGAAGGAAGAGAGTTTGGTGCAACAGAACTAGGGGTGGGTACAGTATGGTTTACAACAGTGGTGCGGGGCTTTGGTATGGGTTTGGGTATTGGTGGGGTCGCAGGAATATTTTGAGGTATTTGTGGGGGTAGTAATATGGGTTCTGGTGCCTTAGTCTGAAGGGTTGGGTCGATTTCACGTGGAAGCTTAGCTTCCATTTCCTTTAAACTCAGGCTAGCCAGGGTGACTATAGTCCTATCCATTTCTAACAAATTATTCTCTATACGAGAAAGCCTTAGTTCCAAGGGGGTGAGTAATTGTTTTAACGTACCCCAAACTATTTTAAGGAATTCCTCGTCACCCCCCCTATCTTTCTCAGATCCACTCAACCGACCCTCCTGTTGATTCGCTCTATTCGTCCCTGGGGAGGCAACCAAAATATTGTCATCCACAGGGCTATGTAAACCAAGAGCAACTTCCCCGCCCAAAGTGCAGGGATTAGTTTTAGAACTATCGTCCTTCAACCCAAGAGAACCCAAAGCCCTTCTACTGTTAAAAAACTGTGATCTGGCAATTTTAGCTTTTTTCCGTGCATGTATAGACCTAGCAAGGCATTTCTTTTTATAAATGGCAGCTTTCTTAACACTGCTTGATCTCGTGGGTAAATTAGTTTTGGAAGGAAAGGAGGTGCCTGTCACGCAGGTAGGTGGGACAGGATCCTTATTTGGTTTCACGGGAGTGGGTTGGGGGTTGGGAGGAAATATTGGAGAGGTAGTAGAAGGGGCAGGATGGATGGCTGCCGTTATTAACAATGGCCGAGGACCTACTGTATGCTCGGGGGTACGAGCAGAGGCAATGTTCCCCAGGGAAGATTTTTTTGTGCTCGCTAAGTGCTCAGATAACCTTCGTGCAGCTTCAAGATCCAAAGAGACCCTGTGCTGCATTTTACTAATTTCCTCGTCAATAGCCAAATTGGTTTTGATTAGGAATTCATCCAGGGTCCTATTGGAATTGCTCGCAGCCATAAGGGTTTTACTCCGACTACCCCGTGAGCACATTATACAGGATATATAAATAACAATAAATACAGAAACAATAAAACTGTATAATGCACCAGCAAGGGGGGGTGGCCCAGCCCAGCCCTCTTAGTCCTCGAACGGCCTCAAACGGCCCGCTCTTTGCCCGGTCTTCGCCCCGGGCTGCGTCCCGCGCTGCGGGAGGTTTTCTAAAAGATAAAGGGGCGTGTAGGGCGGTGGGCGGGCCAGCAGGGAGAGCGGACCGGAAGCTGATGGTTGGTCTCGCAGGGACTCCTGGTTCCTGGAGTCCCTGCACGCTCGCAGCCCCGCTAGCACCTCGCGCCTCAGACCGCCCTGCAGCTGTGGGTCCTCCTTGATTGCCCCCTGCGCCTCTCCAAACGAAGCGGCACCCGCGGAGCGGGTGCGGCGAGATGTAGAGTTCGGGCGGTGAAAGAAAAGGAGCCGCTGCTGTCCTGGTCAGTAAAAGTGCCTCCGTGCAATATAGTAACCCACAGAAAGGATAGCGAGGAACGTTCTTAAAGCCTCAGCAGGGCGGGGGGGCGGGCCAGCAGGGAGAGCGGACCGGAAGCTGATGGTTGGTCTCGCAGGGACTCCTGGTTCCTTGAGTGTTCTACTGGTCCACAGCAGTGGGTTTCTCCCATTGTGGTAGTGCCCAAAAAGGATAGTGAAGGAGCGGTACGCATATGCGTTGCCATGCGCCAGACAAACAAGGCAATTGAACGAGAACGAAATTCAGGTTCACATATTGCTGATATGATAACACAATTAAATGGCGCAAAGGTTTTCTCTCACTTTGATTTGAATAAAGATTATCATCAGTTGGAACTCAAAAGAAACTGCAGGTACATTACAGTCTTTTCTACACATGTTGGTCTGTTTCGATATGTGGTGTGTCAGCAGCCGCAAAACTTTTTTAAGATGTCATTTGACATATCATACAGGCTGCCGCGAATGGGTTCAATTATAGTGATGGCATATTGATTTTTTGGAGCTACCCAAAACGAGCATTTAAGGCTGATGCATGTTGGACTTTAAATGCGGATAAATGTGAGTTCCATAAGACAACGTAAAAAATATTTGGCCATATCTTTTCTGATGGGGCTATGACACCAATCTGCTAAAGTATATACACGTTTAAATGCTGATCCCCAGAAGATGTTTCAATGGTATGTTCATTTCTTGGCATGGCCAGCTACTTTTCTAGATATATACGAGCCTTTGCCACTGTACGTTCTCCATTAAGAGTATTGACAAAAAAGAATGTTTAATTTCAGTGGTGTCATGAATGTGAGAACAGTTTAATCGCATGCGCGCTAGCGGTTTTCCCGCTGCGCGCTGCGTTTTCGAAATTACCGTGTTACATGACGAGCTCAGCTCGTCATCAGCGTAGGGCACGTTACGCTCATGACGAGCACAAACCAGCCATTGCGAATGCTACTGAAATGGCTTATTTAAATCCAACATCTCATACAGAGGTTGTTGATGCTAGCCCCATTGGATTAGGTGCTATCCTGGCACAGCACGGCAGCCAATCGAATGCTCAAAGGCATATTGTGGCATATGCAAGTAGGATTTTTCCCCCAACCAGAACGTGCTTGCTCACAGCCTGAAAAAGAAACTTTAGCCATGATATGGGAGTCTGAACAATTCCATGTATTCCTGTATGGAAAGCCTTTTAAGCTGGTAACTGATCATCAAACTTTACTAACAATATTTGGCAATTCAAAGGCCAAAATACTTCCACGCATTGAACATTGAGGACTATGGCTACATGAGTACAATTATAACATTGTGCATCGTCTAGGAAAGGATAAGAACCCTGCTGACTACTTTTCTAGAGTGCCCATTCAAGGTCACGGCACTACAAGTCAGGTAAAGATTATATTAACTTCATTGTAAAATCAAACGCACCAGCTGCCATTTCGTGAGCCCAGATTACCACTGCCATGAGCCATGATAGTGACATGCTAAAGTTGAAAGATATAATATCTCATCTGTTGTGGAACCAGCACACTCGACCTCTCACCAGTGAGGGTGAATTTCAAAACTACAGAAATGTCAAAGGTGAACGGTCCATAACTCAATAGGAAGTTTTATGCGAGGGTCGAGAATCTTGATTCTAGAGAGTGTGCGACAGAAAATTATTGAAGTGACCCACGAATGATATAGGGGAATTGTTGCCACAAAACGATCTCTCTGAGACGAAGTCTGGTTTCCATATTGCGATAAGTAAGTTCCGAAGAAACTGCCTATCTACAAAAGTTACTCAACACACTCTAAACATGTCCGAACTCCCGAAGCATGCATGGGAGAGAACAGCCATTGACTTTTTCGGTTCACTAGACAATGGACATCACTTGACGGTGATTGTGAACAAATACTTGTGATTTCCATTAATTGAGGATGTAGGAAACTGGGTTTTTGTTGCGGCACCCCCCCCCCCACACACACACTTTTTGCCTGTTATTTGAATCAACTTTGATTGAAGTTTACTGGCTTCCTATCAGCCTGGTCCCCAGTACCAGTGTTCTTTCCCAAAACTGTACAATTGTTTTCCCCAATTATCAAAACCTTTAGCATCCTCTGTAAGTCCTTAGTAAATGGTTCCCTGGTACCTAGGGCCTGAGGTACTAAAGAGGGTCCGTAAGAGCTGCAGCACGGATTGTGCCACTCTCAGTAACCCCTCACCTAGCACATGCAGGACTGCCATTACAAGCTGCGTGTCTTAGTACACACAAAAGTGAAAACCCGACCTATCACAAATCCCTTTGTACCATGTCCCCTATCACTGCATGTAATATTAGTAAGTCACCTCTACAGCAGGCCTAACAGCCTTAAGACACGGTGCTGAATATTTCATGTGTGGGCATACCTGCATGAGCAGATATGACCCTGTGCTGGTCAATCCTATTACTGCCAGTACAAGTGACTAGGGAAGCCAGCTTAAGACATGTGCTGTCCACTGGTGAAAACGAGTTCCCAAGCTACGTGATGGCTTCACCGAAAATAGGGATGTTTGGTATCAAACATCTCATATTGGTAGACCTACACTGATGCCAGTGTTGGATTTACCAATACATGCACCCAGAGGGCACCTTAGAGGTGCTCCCTGAAAACCTACCAGCCTCTGGTGTATTTGCTCACTGGTTACTGCCACCCGAGACACTGTTCTGGTCTCCTAGGATGAGAGCCTCTGCGCTCAGGAGACCCAGAACAAAAGCCTATCTGGGAAGAGGGTGTGACATTCCCTCCCACAGGACAATCTGCTTATTAGTCTTCCTTGGACGGCAAGCCTCAAAGGGCTGCTGCCTTTGAAACGCGAATCTGGCTCCCCCTCACAGGAGAGGAAGCTGACTCCTTTGTGCAGAGCCCCCTTGGTACCGGGACAGGTGGGAAAATTAGCTTGTCAGGTAGGCGTGCCACCCCCAAGCTACTACCACCCATAAGAAGGGCTAAACTGAGGTAGACACCATTTTTCAGAAGTAGCCATCTCTGTGATGGCATACTTAGGAATTCTGAGAGGTATGCCCACTTCCTACAGGAAGTAGTCACATAGGGGGCGTACTGACCCCAAAGGTCAGTTGTCGGGTGGAGACTGATTCCCCAGGCTGAAGTACCCTTTCCCCAGGAGCGAAAAGGGAGCCCCTCTCTTCCCCAGAGATACAGCCCCCTCAGTGCCCTGCAAAACACACTAGAGGAACGCAAATATCTCCAGAAAATGAAGAGACCAAGGAGGACAAACAGAAAGCTCTCAAGTGCAACCACTTTAACATCTAGGTTAAGGGAGGCAGGGGTAGTAGGTCCGGCTCTGAGTCTCCTGAACTCCTTTTTACATCAGAGAGAGCAGCGAGTGATGCTTGGGGATTACCTCTCCCCTGTTAAGTCGTTGCAATGTGGGGTGCCACAGGGGTCGGCATTGAGTCCGACCCTGTTTAATATCTACGTGGCCCCCCTTGCAAGACTAGTAAGATCTCAGGGGATGGAGGTAGTGTCGTATGCCGACGACACGCAGATTATGGTGTCCCTGACCCACTCCGTGAATGTCACCTCGTCCAGCTTTAAAGCCTGTATGCAACTTGTTGCAGAATGGATGGTTTTCAACTCACTAAAGTTGAACGGTGACAAAACGGAGGTCCTGGTCTTCGGCAAAGACCAGGGTATGTGGTCAGGTGAGTGGTGGCCCTCATCGCTAGGCATCTGCCCCACACCCACACAATCTGCTAGGAACCTAGGCGTCATTTTTGACACTCGGCTCTCCATGGAGCTTCAGGTAAATAGGACAGTGGCCACCTGTTGGGGGGTCATTGGAATTCTGAAAAGAATTGCTCACTATCTGTCCCCACAGGCACGCAAACAGGTTGTGATTGCCCTTGTTGGCTCAAGGCTTGATTATTGTAATTCTCTCTATGCCGGGGCCAACAAGGGTATTCTACAACGCCTGCAGGTTGTTCAAAACGCCGCGGCACGTTTTGTTCTGGCTCTCCCGTGGCGGTCCTCTGCAACCCTGGCAAGGAAGAGTCTCCACTGGTTGCCCATCCCTTCCAGAGTGTTGTTTAAACTTCTCTGCCTTACCTACAGCGCCCTGAGGGCTGGCCCGAATGATGCTTTGGGGTCTTTGTTAACCAGGTATGTCCCAAATAGATGCCTCCGCTCTCTCGAGCTTAACCAACTGGTTGTCCCGCGCGCCAGGATGGCGAGATGGGGGAGCAAAGCCTTCTCCATTCTTGCACCACAACTGTGGAACACTCTCCCCTTAGAGATAAAATTACAGCCCTCACTGGATCTCTTCAGGAGAGCATTGAAAACTTGGTACTTTATTAAAGCCTACCAGTGAGCTCCTGGTTTCTGTTTGCCGTCAGCTAGTTTTGGAGTTAGGCGCCTTGACGCCCATTGGGCATAGTTGCGCGTAGACAAATAACAATTCATTCATTCATTCATTCAGTAGGGAGAAGGTCCAGCCCAATTAGACACTGAAATCCTACATAAAAACGACAAAGAGATAAAAAGGATACAATTAACCAAATGGACTTATATCTAGGGATTATACAGCACACTCAAGACTTAAACAAGGGACATAGGTTGTGTACTATCCCACACTTACTTGATTCAAGACTGGTTGTTGTCTCAGAAGACGATTCATAGATGTCCCAGAAGACGGTCTCTTGTTTAAAAATAAAAAAGGGGAAAGGCTGGAGGGTAGTCTTTCACTCATCCAGCTTTATAAAAAAAATGAAAACAATACTAGGGCATACTTCTGCCCATATTCCAAGGCGCAGTTCTTGAATAGAGAAATGAACACCAACAGATCCTGGGACTAGTGTAAAACAGAATGGTCCTTACTGACAGACTGGCCTTGGGCGGACAGTAAAAAATGTGGCAGCACAACAAAAGTTAGCGATATATATTGCGGTATAAAATCAGAGGATTTTTTAATGCTCTGGTGCTACAATATAACTTTATTGACATCAAACAAGGAAATGAAATAGAGAGGCTGACTCAGCGCTTAATAACGCTTCTGGGAAGGCGAGAAAGGTGGGGGAAGGTAGTGCGTCCTGAACTGGAGACGGCAGCGTGAAGGGAATCAACGCGTCCTTGCGTTGACTGAGAGTGAAATGGCTGCGCGTACAATTGGGAAAAGAAAAATGATACGATAAGGTTTGCAGCGCGTCCTCGCGCTGTTGAGAGGTATGAATTGAAGCGTAGTCTGCGTGCAGGAAAAAACAGCTGTGAAGAGAAGCGCGACAACAAACTTCTTGAAGCACCAGCACCAGCAGAACCGCTAGTGACTATCAGGGAACAGGAATCAAAAAAGGTAATCCAGACAAGGGGCAGGGCAAGGTTCAAACGCATGAAAGCCACGCACTGAGACACAGCAGCTGAAGGCTTAAGAACCTCCCAGTCACCTGACCAATCCTTAAGCAGTATGGGAGGGCACAGAACCAACACCTCTCTCTGAGTATTCTTGGAGATGTAGTTTAAACACGGTGCATGAAGCCTGACGCCTAACATCAGTAGCCCATTGGCTACTACACTACAGTGCCCTAACATCTCTGAATTCAGTACTTAGGGGCGCCCCTGGTACCAGAAAAACGGATCCTGATGCCCTAAGAAGAGTAAGGGCACCGAAGAGCCTTAAAAGTAGAGAGGGGCGAAGAAGCAGCCAACCTTGTACCAACCCTGCCGGCCTGTCTGCATCCCTCATCTGAAACTGTGCCAAAGTCAACTCGTCCAACAGCTGTTGACTCCAGAAACCTGGGAGGACTGCCTGCCTTTAATAAAGACCCAAGAACTCCTGTGAACCATGGACCTGATCTCTTGCATCCTTCAGAAACTCGGAAGTAAAGACTCTGAGGCTTCCAGAACCGCAAAAACCTGGAACCTGAAGCAACCACTGCACCCAACGCCCTCGGTCCGAGTTGAAGTGAGCCAATGCTGTCAACAAGGTCCCCCAGCACTCGAGTCTATTGTGGTTTCACCCCTCGTGGACTTCCCAATGTCGCCTGCATGCTTGCCCCTTGACTGCTCCCTGTAAGAAAACCCGGTGTCTAAAGTCATCTCTGTATATGTCGCCCCCGGGCCATGGAGAGGAGGACCCCAGGTGTCCCTACAATCCCGAGCATCGCAAGCCTTGAACCTCCCCCTGTTGGTTAAACACGATTGGCCTTCTGGCCAGAGCCTGCAGCCTCTTTTTGCAGTGACCGATCTCCATAGAAACCTTTTGGGTTCCTGACGGTGTTTTGCACCCTACACCTGCCCACCCGTGCCGCCGTGGTGTACTGCTGGTGCTGCCTGGGACCTTGCCCACCACTCACCTTAACTCCTGGAGATTGGTCCTGTAAATACCTGTACTGTACCTGTTTGCAGAACTTTTTCTTCCTTTCATAGCATAACATTACAGAACTAAAACATTGTACTGTCTACTTTTTTAAATGAAAATAATTTATATTTAAAAATGTACTTACCTGAACTGTTTGTATCTGATGCCTAAAGATACATGAAAATACTTGCTATTTTTTATAAATTGGTGTGGATCGCCTTCTTGAGTTGTGTGTGTCATTTATGAATCATTGTGTGTATTTGCAAATATCTTGCGATCCTCTGTGTTAAGCCTAAGGCTGCTCAACGACTATGGGATTGCCCAAGCAAGCCCCTAACCACTCATAAGGGAAACCCTTGACTCTTTACACAGTATATTAGATTTTTGATATATCACTTAAAAAAACAGTTTCCTATAGAAGATCTCTCATCCACCACTCAAGAACAAATCGTTGGGAAACTGAGAGTACCTTTAAAACATGGGGAGTTCCAGCCATCCTAAAATCCGGCAATGGCTGTCCTTTTAATAGTCTGGAGTCCAAAGCCTTCTGAGATCATCTTAGTATAAAGCATCAAAAGAGCAGTCTTCTGTGTCCGCAGGTGAATTGACTGGTTGCGAGATTTATGATTATGTTAAAGAAAGCTGAGCAGTGTGCTACACTTGAGATGCTCAACTTACAAACTGTGTTAAACTCTACATTGACAGCTCACCATTCACACCTCACTAGACCACCGGCGGAGGCGCATCCAGAACGCCTCCGCCCGACTCATCCTGGATGTCCCCCGACGCAGCCACATCTCCAGCCACCTGAGGAACCTGCACTGGCTCCCCGTCGACAAGAGGATCACGTTCCGGCTCCTCACCCACGCACACAAGTCTCTCCACGACCTGGGCCCCAAGTACCTCAACGACCGCCTGACCTTCTACACGCCCACCCGCCAGCTACGGTCCACCAGCCTCGCCCTCGCAGTCGCACCACGCATCCGAAGAGCCACCGCCGGAGGAAGATCCTTCTCTTACCTGGCTGCCAAGACTTGGAACTCCCTCCCCTTCCACCTTCGGCTGACCCAGGACCATCTCGCCTTCAGGAAACAACTCAAGACCTGGCTGTTCGAGCAGTAGCATACCCCTCCCCCCAAGCGCCTTGAGACCCTCCCGGGTGAGTAGTGCGCTATACAAATGGCATGATTGATTGATTGAAAGTCCAGCAACATTTATGTCCGGGAGAGCAATGACAACCAAGATATCCTAAATGACCAATCAGAGACAAAGAGATGAGAATGCAACTCGTACAAGGGACTTGGTTCAGAAACATAAGACAAACAGATATGGTGACCGAAACCGACTGACATGCAAAAACATAATCTTCCAGAGAAGAGACCGAGTGCTTGCATGTCAGATGCGGAAAAGTAAATGTAATGCCCCCTTTGATGCAGAAGCTTTTTAGGTGGTGTTGACCAAAGGGCACATGGTGACTGTCCAGCTTTGTGGGAAGTTTATTACCAGAGACTCTTCTCACTTTCTGCATTTGAGTCATAGATCACCAGATGTCCATGGTTTAGGAGAGACTGATTCTGGAGCACCAGTGACTGTTACTGCCTTTTCTCCATTTGAGTAGATCTTAAATCATGCTGCTGGCAGGTCTCAACTTTGTATAACACATTCAGGTCAAACAATTGCAGCGCCAAGGAGATTTAAATGTATACATATTTTATAAAACTGGTACGTTTTCAATTATCAAAGGGTCTTGCGAGTTAACAATGACGGAACCCTTTTGGCTCCTGCTGAACTCCGTAGAGCTATGACCTAATGGATAGAGAGTATTGCAGTGAAGGTTGCTTTCGAATGTTGAGTTCGCAGTTCCACGTAGACGAATAAAGACGTGTGGCGCAGTCATTTACAGGGACCGCGGCTGGAAGACGCTACGATTCCAGTGTGGGAACAGAACTCACGCTTCACCGCTCTGCATCAATCAGTGATAAGAATGACAAGGAGAGTGGGCACTGTGTGGCCTCCATAAAGACTGCTCCAGCCAGAACATCTCAAATCTCTTTTATTCCAAAGACACTTTCAGAACTAATTCCCTCCTTCTCAGACCCCGCCAGGAAGTTCTTTAGTCGTTGTAAATTTGCCACATATGTTTATTTTTTTTGCTTATACATCCTGTGCTTGCTGCGTTTGAAATTGTGTTCCTTTTGCCTGCGTTGTTTTGATTCTATGGCCTGCTATTGCTCACAAGAAAGTTCTTTAGTCATTGTAAAATTTGTCATATTTATTCTTACTTTTGCTTGTACAGTCTGTTCATGCTATTTTTGTTTGTTTTATTCCTGCAACAGTTCTCTCGTGTAACGTAACTGGTTCTATTGTACAGCGCTCTGACACCTTCCGCGCTTTATAAGAATGCATTAAATAAATAAATGAATAAAATAAAGTGCCCCTGCCCTTCACGCCCTGCAGTCTCTGTCACCACACTGGGGCGGGTCCCGCCTCTATGTCCTCCCAGTGTCCACGTCAGGGGCAGAAACGAAAATGAAACGCGCTGAAGGGATTTTCTTTTGTGCGCATGCGGTAATGTGCCGTTTGTGTTCGTGCGCATGCGCACCTTGGCCTTGAGCCCGTCCCGCCGTGGGCCGTCCGTGCGCATGCTCACTTTCTGTGGAAGGCCCTCCGCGCGCGGCCTCACCTGGAGTGCCCCATGTGGGGGCATGCTCGGCATCGGTGTGAGCCATCTCTGCGCATGCGCCACGCGGAAGCGCTCATCACTGCGCATGCTCAGCGTCGGAGTGACCCGCCAGTGCGCATGCGCATGCTCCTCGTCTCGGGTCAGGATGACCCCGCCCGCCCTTTGACCCGTGCAGCGAGCGCCTGGAGCTGAGGGCGGCGCTGTGGCGGGGCGTCTGTCTCCGGGCCTCGCACACCCTGCCCGTCCCCGCGGCCCCGGCTCTGACCCCGTCCGCGGAGCGAGAATGAAGTCCAGGCCGGAGATGTCCCAGCGGGACGCTGCCGAGGTGAGGGGGCGCCGGGGGTCACGGGGTCACTGCTGTGCGTGCTCTGAGAGCGCCCTCGTGTCTGTGCCTGAACGGAGGTCAGTCTCTGCACAGTACTGGTCTGAGGGCCGTCCGGTGCAGAGAGCGCGGGGGTCAAAGGTCACCACATGCAAAGTGCACGCGCCTTCCATTAGTGCCCACGGAGGGGCGCGTGCATCAGTGTACACGCCCCTCCAGGAGCTACTGCCCTTCTGATCTCAGCACCCCTCCCATGCAGAGCCCCCACTGGCCAACATGAGCCATTGGGACACTCATGCACCCCCTCACTCACTCACTCACTCACTCATAAACCCTTTCCATGCATCCCCCTCACTCACTCATAAACCCTTTCCATGCCCCCTCACTCATAAACCCTTTCCATGCCCCACTCACTCATAAACCCTTTCCATGCCCCACTCACTCATAAACCCTTTCCATGCACCCTCACTCACTCATAAACCCTTTCCATGCCCCCTCACTCACTCACTCATAAACCCTTTCCATGCCCCCTCACTCATAAACCCTTTCCATGCCCCACTCACTCATAAACCCTTTCCATGCCCCACTCACTCATAAACCCTTTCCATGCACCCTCACTCACTCACTCATAAACCCTTTCCATGCCCCCTCACTCATAAACCCTTTCCATGCACCCTCACTCATAAACCCTTTCCATGCCCCACTCACTCATAAACCCTTTCCATGCCCCACTCACTCATAAACCCTTTCCATGCACCCTCACTCACTCACTCATAAACCCTTTCCATGCCCCCTCACTCATAAACCCTTTCCATGCCCCACTCACTCATAAACCCTTTCCATGCCCCACTCACTCTTAAACCCTTTCCATGCACCCTCACTCACTCACTCATAAACCCTTTCCATGCCCCCTCACTCACTCACTCATAAACCCTTTCCATGCACCCTCACTCATAAACCCTTTCCATGCCCCCTCACTCACTCACTCATAAACCCTTTCCATGCCCCCTCACTCACTCACTCACTCACTTATAAACCCTATCCATGCCCCACTCACTCATAAACCCTTTCCATGCACCCTCACCCACTCACTCACTCATAAACCCTTTCCATGAACCCTCACTCACTCACTCATAAATCCTTTCCATGCCCCGTCACTCACTCATAAACCCTTTCCATGCACCCCGTTACTCACTCACTCATAAACCCTTTCCATGCCCCCCTCTCTCACTCACAAACCCTTTCCATGCATCCCCCTCACTCACTCACTCATAAACCCTTTCCATGCCCCACTCACTCATAAACCCTTTCCATGCCCCACTCACTCATAAACCCTTTCCATGCACCCACTCACTCACTCATAAACCCTTTCCATGAACCCTCACTCACTCACTCATAAATCCTTTCCATGTCCCGTCACTCACTCATAAACCCTTTCCATGCACCCCGTTACTCACTCACTCATAAACCCTTTCCATGCCCCCCCTCTCTCACTCATAAACCCTTTCCATGCCCCCCTCTCTCACTCACAAACCCTTTCCATGCCCCCTCACCCACTCACTCATAAATCCTTTCCATGCACCCACTCACTCACTCATAAACCCTTTCCATGAACCCTCACTCACTCACTCATAAATCCTTTCCATGCCCCGTCACTCACTCATAAACCCTTTCCATGCCCCGTCACTCACTCATAAATCCTTTCCATGCCCCCTCACTCACTCACTCACTCACTCATAAACCCTTTCCATGCCCCACTCACTCATAAACCCTTTCCATGCACCCACTCACTCACTCATAAACCCTTTCCATGAACCCTCACTCACTCACTCATAAATCCTTTCCATGCCCCGTCACTCACTCATAAACCCTTTCCATGCACCCCGTTACTCACTCACTCATAAACCCTTTCCATGCCCCCCTCTCTCACTCATAAACCCTTTCCATGCACCCCGTTACTCACTCACTCATAAACCCTTTCCATGCCCCCCTCTCTCACTCATAAACCCTTTCCATGCCCCCCTCTCTCACTCACAAACCCTTTCCATGCCCCCTCACTCACCCACTCACTTATAAACCCTATCCATGCCCCCCTCACTCACTCATAAACCCTTTCCATGCATCCCCCTCACTCACTCACTCATAAACTCTTTCCATGCCCCCCCGCTCACTCATAAACCCTTTCCATGCACCCACTCACTCACTCATAAACCCTTTCCATGAACCCTCACTCACTCATAAATCCTTTCCATGCCCCGTCACTCACTCATAAACCCTTTCCATGCACCCCGTTAGTCACTCACAAACCCTTTCCATGCCCCCTCTCTCACTCATAAACCCTTTCCATGCACCCCGTTACTCACTCATAAACCCTTTCCATGCCTACTCACTCACAAACCCTTTCCATGCACCTGTCACTCACTCATGAAGCCTTTCCATGCCCCCTCACTCACAAACCCTTTCCACGCAACCCGTCACGTACTCATAAACCCTTTCCATGCCCCGTCACTCACTCATAAACCCTTTCCATGCAACCCGTCACACTCATAAACCCTTTCCATGCAACCTGTCACGCACTCCTAAACCCTTTCCATGCACCTCATCATTCACTCACTCATAAACCCTTTCCATGCACCCCATCATTCACTCACTCATGACTCCTTTCCATGCACCCCGTCACTTACTCATAAACCCTTTCCATACACCCCATCACTCACTCACTCATAAACCCTTTCCATGCACCCCGTCACTCAGTCATGAAGCCTTTACATGCACCCTGTCACCCACTCACTCATAAACCCCTTTCCATGCACCCTGTCACTCACTCACAAACCCTTACCATGCACCCCGTTACTCGCTCACTCACTCATAAACCCTTTTCATGCACCAAATCACTCAGTCATGAAGCCTTTACATGCCCCGTCACTTAATTAATCAATCAGGGGTGTATATACAGCGCGCTACTCACCCGTGAGGGTCTCAAGGCACTGGGGGGGAGCGTCTCCGGATCAGTCGAAGAGCCAGGTCTTGAGATCCTTCACAAACGTGTGCAGGGTCGGGGAGCGTCTGATGTTCGCAGGGAGATCGTTCCAGGTCTTGGCTGCGATGTAGGAGAAGGCTCTCCCACAGTTTCTGCTGATGTGGGGGGTCTTTGCCAGGGTGAGGTCGGCAGAGCAAATGTTCCTCTTGGGTACTTGGAAGGATACTCTGTTGTTGAGGTATTTGGGTCCGATGTTGAGGGATTTGTAGGTGTGCGTTAGGAGTTTGAAGGTGATCCTCTTCTCGACGGGACGCCAGTGGAGGCCTCATAGGAGTTTGAAGGTGATCCTCTTCTCGACGGGACGCCAGTGGAGGCCTCATAGGTGTTGGGTCATGCGAAGGCAGTTGAAGCCGGTGGAGGCGACATCGTTGATCTGGCGGTTTATGGAGAGGGAGGAGTCAAGGATGATGCTGAAATTCCGAGCGTGGTCAGTTGGGGTGGGCGGGCTCCAGAGGGCCACCAGGTGTTGTCCCAGGCGGATGTGCAGGGCCCGTGGATGAGGACTGAGGTCTTCTCAGAGTTGAGCTTCAGACAGCTGTCCTCCATCCAAGCTGCCACGTTCTTCATTCCTTCCTGGTAGCAGAGTCTGGTGTCTTTGGGATTCTTCGTGAGCGAGAGGATGAGCTGGGTGTCGTCAGCGTAGGATACTATGCTGAGCCCATGCTGTCTAACGATGGCGGCGAGGGGGGCCATTTAGATGTTGAAGAACGTTGGGCTAAGCGATGATCTTTGGGGTACTCTGCAGTTGATGTCAGTGGGTTTCAAGAGGAAGGGAGGGAGTCTGATCCTCTGGGTTCTGCCGGAGAGGAAGGATTGGATCCAGTTGAGGGCTTTTCCTTGTATCCCAGCGACGTGGAGTCTGTCTGATGATGTGAGACAGTGTCGAAGGCTGCAGAGAGGTCTACAAGGATGAGGGCCGCGATGTGTCTCTAATCTAGTAGCATGCGGGTGTCGTCAGTGGCGGCGGCGGCGAGGAGGTGCTGTGGTGGCTGCCGAATCCAGACTGGGAGGTGTCTAAGGTGGAGTTCTCTTCGATGAAGGCGGTCAGCTGGACGTTCACGAGTCTCTCGGTAACTTTGGCTGCGAAGGGGAGGAGAGAGATGGGCTGGTAGTTTTTCAGGTCCGTTGGGTCGACCGTTGGTTTCTTGAGGAGG
Source organism: Lissotriton helveticus (assembly GCF_964261635.1). Classification (NCBI taxonomy): domain Eukaryota; kingdom Metazoa; phylum Chordata; class Amphibia; order Caudata; family Salamandridae; genus Lissotriton; species Lissotriton helveticus. Next base: position 20,666,874 of record NC_136061.1, read on the forward strand.
AAGAGGAGGAGGAGGACTCAGTCATAAAGCCTTTCCATGCACCCGTCACTCACTCGTTAACCCTTTCCATGCACCCCGTCACTCACTCATGAAGCCTTTCCATGCACCCCATCGCTTAGTCATGCAGCCTTTCCATGCACCCCCTCACTCACTCATGAAGCCTTTACATGCACCCACCACTCACTCATGAAGCCTTTACATGCACCCGTCACTCAGTCATGAAGCCTTTAAATGCACCTGTCACTCACTCATGAAGCCTTTACGTGCACCGGTCACTCACCCATGAACCCTTTCCATGCACCTGTCACTCACTCATGAAGCCTTTACATGCACCCACCACTCACTCATGAAGCCTTTACATGCACCGTCACTCACTCATGAAGCCTTTACGTGCACCGGTCACTCACCCATGAACCCTTTCCATGCACCTGTCACTCACTCATGAAGCCTTTACATGCACCCACCACTCACTCATGAAGCCTTTACATGCACCCGTCACTCACTCATGAAGCCTTTCCATGCACCCCTTCACTCACTCTTAAACCCTTTCTATGCACCCCCTCACTCACTCATACACCCTTTCCATGCACCCCTCACTCACTCATAAAACCTTTCCATGCACCCCTTCACTCACTCATGAAGCCTTTCCATGCACCCCCTCACTCACTCTTAAACCCTTTCCATGCAACCCCTCACTCACTCATAAACCCTTTACATGAACCTGTCACTCGCTCATAAAGCTTTTCCATGCACCCCCTCACTCACAAACCCTTTCCATGCACCCGGTCACTCAGTCATGAAGCCTTTCCATGCACCTGTCACTCAGTCATGAAGCCTTTCCATGCACCCGTCACTCACTCATGAAGCCTTTACATGCACCTGTCACTCACTCATAAACCCTTTCCAGGCACCCGGTCACTCAGTCATGAAGCCTTTCCATGCACCCTCAATCACTCATAAACCATTTCCATGTACCCCCTCACTCACTCATAAACCCTTTCCATGCACCCCCTCACTCACTCATAAACCCTTTCCATGCACCCCTCACTCACTCATAATCACTTTCCCTGCACCCCCTCACTCACTCATGACGCCTTTACATGTACCCTGTCACTCACTCATGACGCCTTTACATGCACCCGTCACTCACTCATGAAACCTATACGTGCACTGGTCACTCACTCATTAACCCTTTCCATTCACCCCGTCACTCAGTCATGAATCTTTTACATGCACCCCGTCACTCACGACGCCTTTACATGCACCCCGTCACTCACTCATGAAACCTATACATGCAGCGGTCACTCACTCATGAACCCTTTCCATGCACCCGTCACTCACTCATGAAGCCTTTACATGCACCGACACTCACTCATGAAGCCTTTACATGCACCCGTCACTCACTCATGAACAATTTCCATGCACCCCGTCACTCACTCATGAAGCCTTTCCATGCACCCGTCACTAAGTCATGAAGCCTTTCCATGCACCTTGTGATTCAGTCATGGAGCCTTTCCGTGCACACGTGACTCAGTCATGAAGCCTTTCCATGGATGGTTGCACTGTACTGCAGCATGTGTATATAGTGCTTGTCCTGTGGGGTGCTGACACGCTTGCCTGCGTGGGCAGAGGCGCACATGCTTTACTGTGCAAGGTGGGTGTCCTGAAGCGTGTTGTATGCGGATCCTGGGTGGTAAGTGATTCCATGTTGTGTGTGATGATCACAGAGGTGGGGTTATTGTGTTGTGTGAGGGACAGGCACTCAGTTTATTGTTTTCAGTCAGCTGGCAGCTTTGAGGCACTCTGCAGGCCCTGCACAGTATGGTTCATGATCCTGGTCCATGGAGCTGCTTACAGCGCTGGGTTCTCCATTCTGAGATATTTTGTTTAAAGTTTACGTCTCGAGGACACTTAAGATGGACTTAGTTATTATCAACCCATAATGATTGTTATTGTGAGATGTCAAAAAGTGACTGTGGTTTGTCGCTTCTCTGGACCTGCAGTGGTGACTCTGTTAGAGTCCTCCGTTAACTAGCGGTCTGTGGCAGACCTCTTCAGTTATCCCATGTCTGCTCAGTCAGTGATGGGTAACTGTTTATTGTTGTGAATTGGCGCATGAGTTACAGCAGTTCTGTCTTATGTGAGTGGACGGTGAAGCTCTCTTGGAACTAGCCACGTTTCAACTTTATTCTCAAGTGCATCGGCTTCTGAATGCTTACAATCTTGGTTGGTGGTGAACTTCAGAGCTTGGTGGCTTGAACTGAAAATGTGTTGTTGTCAGAGAATTTTATTGAGACAACAAGACTAAACCTAGACCTTTTTGTGATGTTACATTGATGATACGGATCCGCCTTGCGCTACTGCCGATTTACTCTCAGCTCCTGTAAACTGTGTGAATGAAGTGAAAGGGATAACACGTGGGCCCTTTAGCTCTTCCTCAATTTTCCAGTCCAAGTAGTTCTGGGATGGGTTCCAGAAGAATAGAAGAACACAATTACCCTTAGTCATTATCCTCTTTGGGAAGGATTGGAACGTATAATTTAAGTATATAGTGTCCATATATCTTTAAATTGAATTCTTTATGATTCAGTAACCATCAATAGTCCTCTGTCCAAAAATTAGATAATAAAATTACTCACTGTGTTGAGGATAATTTTATATTTCCTCTACACTAGGTTTGAGGTTGAATATAAAATATTAACCCCCTTTTCAATAACAACTTGAGACAGAAGTGTACTAAGAAACGTCCTCAAGTAGCAACTACTACTTTTGCCTCATTCAAGGTGGATTTTAAGAACTCCACGACTACTAGCACGCGCTGTATCCAATTTGGGTTGTTTTTTGAGTTCTATACTCAGCAAACACCTCGCTACGGAAAAGGCAGAGATATGACTAATGTGACCTTCTGATGCAGAAACACTTTACACCACATCTCTAGCTACATTACACCAAGCAGAACACCTCAGCACACAACACAGAGAACAAATGTACAGTTACACTCCTCCATCCTGCTCAGGCTTGTAGCAAAACCTGCACTCCAGGAACTCTATATCTCAGTCTGACATGAGCTACAACAGCACTTCTTAACGCGCCCCCTCTTAATTATCACTGGAACCCAGGTACCCCCACTGAGTCATTATTAGAAGCTGGGGACCCGGCCGAAGCATTTTCAATGATTTACAACACAAAACAATGCACCAAACATACAGACACCAACATCAAACAATTACACAATTGATCAAACATTTGATCTAATTTGCAAACAAATATAACATAATCAACATTTTAGTAGGATGGTTAGAGCTTTTCTAAATTCAATTGAAGCCAGTCATTGTCCATGCTATGTTCTGTTTAATGCACTTTCACTGCTCCTATGAATCAATCTGCGGATACTAATGGCATTTTTATCCTCCAATTTCTAATTCTTTCGTATTTACAGACCGTTTAAACTTTTTTGGTTGTACATTTTTCTTCTTTATTCATATACACTTTATTAAATCTTTTAATATTGAATCACCTGATAAGGCTTTTGGGACCCCCATGGCGCCCTGGACCCCAGGTTAAAAACTACTGAACTACATAACATCACAACAAATTATTTTGTTGTATGTTGCTCACACCTGCTTTGTAGTAGTGCATGTAAAAGGACTCTGTTCCTCAAATTAGCACAGCACAACATAAGTGTGCGGCCTCAGGGTTGCCACACCTCACTGGTCTGGGTCCTCCATAACCCTCCCAGCCTCATCTAATCCCAGTACAGATATTTAATTACAGAGACCACGGTACCCAAGCTAACATCACAAGAAAACATACATTAACTGAGACTCCTATCTCCACCACCCATCTCAAAGACGTAATCATATTATCACACCACCAGATGATACTCGACGTCCACTCAAGCTTCACACAGTCACGTTCACACCTCAACAAAAGAACTGTCAATTTGCACAGGCGCCACATGGTTGCAAGCACACACACATGCATTCGCTCAGTGTGGTGAAAATCACTGTGTGCACGTGTGGGTTGGTTATCTGTGTTCAGGTGCATGCGTGTTCTCCACAAACACAAGAGCAAATGGTCTCCCTGCGCCCACCTGCCCTTCCACTGACTCCTCCAGAGGACTCTTGGTGGGACATTCAGTCAGATCAAACCCTGTGCCAACAAACACTCCTTCACTTAGTAAAGGCCCCTTCCATACAGAGCCTGCAGATAGTACACAGAGCAATAGAGGCTTCACCCATCACCCCTGTGTCACTGTACAGATGAGCGTCTATCACATCCTGCTACCTTTGTTCCTTAGGATGTATCACAGTTACTGAAGTTATTAAATCAGTGTTTTCACATTTATTGTTGCAGGTTCCATTTACATTTTACGACGTTGCTGCCTGTTTCTCGGAAGAGGAGTGGAAACTCTTACACCAGTGGCAGAAAGAACTTTACAGAAGTGTCATGCAGGACATACACCAAGCGTTCAGTTCCCTGGGTAATGTCCTCTTTCTGTCCTTGTGTTGGTGATTAAATTGTCCAGTGTGGTCCATTCCCAGTTCTCTTACAATTACGTGTATTTATTATGTTTAAATGAGCGGTCAGATAAAGGCCTACACAGCATTTTTCAACTTAACGTAGCTTTCTTAACACAATTTGCCCCCTGTTCACTGATGACGCGAGCATTCAGATTTGGGCAGATCAGTGTAGTTCAGAGAGAACCAGTGCCCCCTAAAATGTCGGACTGCGGGCCCAGTTTTAAGTCCTTTGAAAGTAAGACCTGGCTCAGTGGATGTGTGCTTGGTTGCCCTATCTACCACGGGCTCATCCCTATTATTGTAACAACCCCTGTCTCCGAGACTTACCCGTGAGCGTGTTGAGCCTGCACAGTCGGGGCAATCACTCCGTCCGCTATCACAGGATGCCTGCAGGAAAACTAGCATGTGAACCGCGTGGTAGCCAAAATGTTACAGGGAGATATTTTGTGGTCCTAGGGCACTGGACCAAGGCAGGTTAATTTGAGGGGGAGCTTCTGGAAAGTTTGAGAAAATACATGTGTCAGAGACAGGTATTTGAGTCAGGCTTTGGTGCAGTTTATTACAAAGAAACCACTTCCAACATGAAGTGAAAAAGAAACACTTTAAAATTCAATAATGAGCCTGGAAGCCCTAGCAAAGACTTGCCATTTAAAGACACATTTCTGGAGGGAAGAACAAACTCATGCAATGCAAATGTAAATATATTTGAGATAAATGAAAATGCAGAGTAGAGAGAGAGACAATTTCAAAATATAATAAGCATTTATAGCTTCTGCCAAAGATGCTAGATAGATGGCTGAAGGGAACCACACATACGTCATGACCCGGGGTAGTTCGACGAGTGGACATTGGTCAGATGTTTTGTAGTGATTTAATGCAGAACCGTTAGACCACAAGTTCATGTTTTGACATCTCATATACGTAAAGGGTACGTCACTGATACGCAAATCCTGTCTCTATTTAGCTATTGTTTATCAAAATCGGTTAGTATAATTTCTCAGAATCCTTAAAAAAAGCAGAAGATGTACAAATGTTATTGGCACGCAGCTGTCGTAAGTTTCAATAAGGCAAGCTCGCGAAAACAATTACGATAAATTGAGAAATTTAGAAAATGTGAAAACAACTGTTGCCCCACGTTTTCCTCTTGCGCTAATAAGTTCCTATAGTTTCTATGGGTAAGCGCAAGACATGAGAGAGGATTATTTGGCCTGTTGTTGACCAAGATGAGCCGATTGGTACAAAGAGGGGGCGGGGGTAGGCATGGGGGGAGCTGCGCTTCGCTGAGGAGATGTCCTGTGAGAGAAACACTTTGAGGCCTAGCAAGAAAAGAACAGCTGGGACAGTATGGTCCACTTAACAGATTCCTATATGCTAGCTGGTTAGGCCTTATCTGGGCCTTATGCCCCAGGTGTGGGCAGAATGGGCCTGGGGTACTTTATGATAAAATAGACCCTGCTTCAGTTAGGAAGGGACAGAGTGCACTGCTGAGTAAATATATATAGTTGGCCAGTCCCTTGAGCTGATCGTCACAGGAGAATTGGTTACAGTTTGGTTAAAGTTTCTATGTGACCTAATAATAATCAGTTCACACAGGGCTTCCATTATGTGGAACTGGGCAAGGGGCCTACTATCTGCTCATGTCTGGACCTGTGTGGGCACAGACAGACAGACACACACCCGCACACACCACAGACAGACACACTAAAAGTAATAGAAGTAACTTAACACTGAGACAGTAAGGAACAGACTGGAAGGAAGGGATTAGAAGCAGCCGCAATAGGACATATATTTCCTAACCAGTGCATACTAATGTGCTTCCTTGTTGGAAGGGTAGGATTGTCATTCAAGCCCGGCTAAATTATGCTAAAGCAATTTGATTGACAGACACTTACTCGCACGCACAATCACATTTATTAGTTATTTGGAATATGATCAGCACATCAGGAACATGCCATTCGATCAAGATGAGACCAACAACATATGAAACTGCACAGATCCAAACACCAGATTTGCATCCCTGAGCAAAATAAATGCTGGCTGCTCGGGATCAATGCACAGTGAGCAGTGATGTCCGCTCCGTGGAACCTGCTCGGGTGTGTAAGACACATCAATTGACATCTTGTATTGGCAATGTGCTCCCTATCTCATGCAGAACCCCCCACGGTAAATACTAGAGGTTGGTGTCAAGATTCCAAATGTTAGGCATAATCCCAACAAACAGAGGGCATTCTGGCATCTGCATTATTAGTTAAGCATGGGATTTTCTAGATATTTCAGTGTTTATACAAAATCTCGAAGTCTGATGCATGGAGGGTGATTCTTTGTCTGGCTCTGACCACATTCTGGAAGTTTGGAATCATTGAATTTGTGGATCCCTAAATAAACACTGCCCTAGCCATAATTTGTAAGATTTGAAGATTAAAACCTAGGTCTATCAAACATTTCCCCCAGTAAAAAAACACACCCGCTGGTTTCGACAAACAAGGGTGCTCCAATTGTAGACTCAAAGCTGAAGTGATTTAGCAAACCCAGGTGAAAAAGTACGAAATGGCAAAGTTGAATGCCAGAAGTATCAATTTCAGTTTAGAACTGATTTAGCTTGTAATGTTGTATTTGTGATTACAGCATTAACCAGTTGGTGCAGAGTTATTGCTGGAAAGCTTACCTTTCTGAAGATCTGAAAAGGCAATTAAACGCACATAAGAAGATGACATATATAACGTGATACTGACATAAACATGGAGAGGCTTATAAAAGACTTGGGTGAAAGGCGGCACTAGGGCCGACTTGGTACCAGCATCTGAAGTCAGTAAATATGAAAGCCGCCTTATCTGACATGACACCGCGCTCTTTACACGCATGTAGTTGGTGCCCTGGGGATCCCAACGGCCTAAAGCCAAGGTATAGGTATCAGAATGTCCTAGGGGTCACTCACTAGGAGCCAACAAGTGTAAGCTGTAACTATTGAACCTGCCATCTCTGAGCGTGATCACAAACCTCCTTTTTAGGAAGAAAAGGCATTAATAGTTACTCACTGGTTTAATTTTTTTTGTTTTGAAGATATCTTTTCATTTGTAAGTATTGTGAAATATTTGAAACTTTCCATAATATACACTTTCACTTCATCATGGGTGAATTAGAAGCAACTCTATCCATTCCTAAGGCTCAAGAGACAAGTGCACTAAAGTTTGTGGCTCGGTTTAAACCCTTCAATGGGTGATTTAGTAATTAGCTAGAAAACCTTTCTGCGCAGATTGTCTTCACTGCTGAACTTGTTAACAATTTTTTTAAACTAATTTGTATTTGGATAAGATGTTCATTGAAGATGCTAGTCAGCATATATTCCACACTCCGCACCTCATATATTCTAAAATATGACCCCGCGTAAGGAATGTGATGATCTGATTATGCAAAAATGACCCTTTGAATAAGCTTTTTAACTGGTGGTGTCTGTGGTACACCTCAATGAAATTGATTCCTTAATATAGTCTAGCCAATTATGTCCAATCACCAATAGATTACTAAATGGTGTGAGGGGATATGCACTACTTTTAGGAGGCCCCAGTTCTCTGATAAGACAATTTCAGCGGATCCAGAATATGGCAGCCAAACTGGCTCTGTCACGTGCGCGTTCTGCATCATCATCTTTGGCACTTAAAGGACCTTCATTGGCTGCCTATTCATCAGCGGATCTGCTTCAAGGCTTCCTGCATTGTCTTCAGAGCACTTCACGGATTGGAACCTGTTGTTCTTCAGAATAAATTTAAAGGGTACTCGGCAGTTAGGCCTTTGCGCTCCTTTTGGTTGTGGTCCCTTGTATTCAGAGGATACGAATGGGCGGCCGTTCCTTCAGCTTTACTGCCGCTAAATTGTGGAATGCTCTTCCACTCTCTTTAAGGAAGATGAGTGAGCTGACTCCTTTTGAAAAGGGTCTGAAGTCCCACCTCTTTCCCAGGGCTGTGTGATCCTCCTCTGCTTGAGCCGTAATGTTGGAGTCAAAGCGCCAGGATACCCTAAGGGTGATAGTTCGCGCTATATAAGTATGCCATACATACATACATATGTGTTTTATGCAATCAATCACGGTGGGCATTATAATGCACTCTGATGCAATTTGGGACTTTTTGGACAAACATATTTATCCAGTACATGTTAATGAGGTGTCTCATGTAAATCATCCATGATTTATATTGCATCTCCCAGGTTTCCTTTTTTTGGGATTGACGCACTTGCTTTTTGTTAAGCTGCATCATACTTTTCTGGCAACAATCGATGAGCTAACGGTACAAGATCAGACCGCACCCCTGGAGGTACCACCTTCAAACCTCTACCTTGCTATCTGTCTCCAACACACACTGATTAGAGCTGAGTGGTCTCATGTGATTTTGTTCTTTAAGGATAATGTTGTTTCCGTATCATGTTTTCGCAGTGAATGATGTTGACGTTGGTTTATGTCCCACGGTAGGTCCTTTGATTGCCACCTCCATCTTTTCACTGAGACCAAAAGAGAAGGATGATCTGCTGTCGATGGAGAATCAGGACCTGGAGATCCACAGCAGGATCACCGCACGCTCAAGTGAGTATGAAACTAGGAGGGGCTCTTCGAGAGAGAAAAGAAGTAGTTCAGAGTTGTTTCCACGTTTATGTATCTATTAACAGTTTCATGGCGTGTGGACCAAAATATCCTGGGCAGCAGAGCTCTTTACTTATTTCACAAGAACACAGTGAGCTGTGTATATCAATAGCGTATCACATCTCACTCTAGGTCAACATAACCTTCACTATCCATGAAGTTATTGTTCTAACATCTAATAGGTAGATTTGATGCTGAAATCCTACAGTTGCCTTCAAAACATATCATCGAATCATGTGCTCCTAGCAGGAGGTTTGGAATCCCATTCTTTCCTTGCACTCTCTGTGAAAGCTTGCTTTAAAGTTCTTGATGTTTTGAAGAGTTTAAAGACCGAGTGTGTTAGGAGTTCGGTGTGAGCAAGAACCACGTGAGCACTGAAGCCTGAGTCAAAACAGGTGGTTCAAGCCACAGTGCACAGAAACGTTCGTTCGACCTCTCTTAAACAGCAGTTTTTCTTCCTCAAATGAACCACATTGTTGTTGCCTTTCTGCCCTCCCATGTTCTAACGGTTATCTGGCTTACCCGTCATTTTACCACTTGTAAAAATAATGGGCACATTAACACACTAATGGATCGCCACTAGCTTTCCTTGCTGGCCCGCAACATCTTCCAAACCAGCTGCTTTTTAGGTCGAGGACTGCGTCGCACTGTGTAGCAGTGTGGGCAGAGCCCGAAGATTTAATGTTTCTTCGAGGGCGCTTGGAACCCGCCCTCTTCTCCATTGGCTGGCTTCCTAAACGGAGGCCAGCCATTGGAGGAGAGGGGCGTCACTCGGTTCAAGCCCCGTCTTTTTCGGATTCGGGGGCGTTTTTTTAAGCTTTCTTGTTTTCTTTCTCTCCTCTTCCCATTGGCTGGAATTTTACCTTCCAGCCAATGGGAAGAGGAGAGAACGAAAACCACGCCCCCGAATCTGAAAAAGACGCTGGTTTCTCCGAGGCATTCCTGCCTCGCCTCGGAGAAACGTGGTCGTGTGGAGCGCTCCTCTCTCTTGAAGTAATTTCTGCCCTCTGTTCTCTCGTTTTTCTTGGTTTTTTTTAGTACCCATTTTCCAGCCCTCTCTAAAAAAGCAATCGAAAAAGTCAACTACGTGGAGTTTGAGTCCCGCTGCTGTCAGGAGGGCTTTATACCTGATCAACGTGTATGTGACAAAAGAAAGAACAACCATTGAGTTCCCCTTACTTAACGCTCGGCCCTTCAAAAACAGTGTTTCTCTGTTGGATAAAGAGCCCTGTTTATTTGTGGGCTGGCCCAGAACCTGCAGTGCAAAGTTTGTGACCGGTATTAATTTGGTTAATGCACGATTTACGGCGCGGTGGAACTCTTGTGGGCGGTTCAGACTGGAGAAAGGTTGAGTCACGAGGAGACTCATCAATGGCGGAAAGAAAGTTCTTAGATATATAGCACAATTCTATTAGGCGGCATGTAACCAATGGCTGCGGTTGTCTTTAGGGGGCAAGTTTCTGGCAAAATTGTTTGACGTGATGCTCCTGAATGCGCTTAAAATCACTGCGTCTCTGGGACAGTATCATAGATGAGTTGCCTCGGATCACACAGTGCACTTTAATGGCCGTCTGGATTTCGGCTCCGTTCGCCTGGGGCCAACGTTGAGAATTTAGCAGCAATGTGTTTCCCGCTGAGAAGATTGCAGCGCTGCACAGACAAACCAAATAGTTCCTTTCTCGCTAGGTCAGGTATGTCTATTGTATTATTATTGCTTTTACGTAGCGCTTCATGCCACCGACGAGGTATCGAAGCGTATCAGCAGATGGACCCTTTACACAATAAGAGAGTGCTTGCTGGCGGCAAAAGGTAACCGTTAAAACCCCGCTTCCTTCTGCAGATAACTGGTTGTTTCGGGGAATTAGAAGGATGCATTTGTACGGTTTCTTTAAAGAGCGGTAGACCCGAAGAAAGGAACTCGTAGAAAGTGTCCATTTGATAATGGCGCAGGCAGGCCTGTAGAGCAGGGCCCCGTTTGTCCCCTCCAACACAGGCTCTCATTTCACAAGAGGCGGTAATTTCCAGTTACGGTCATTTCTTTTACAAGGATGTCTCCCACAAGGTGCTAGTATTGCATTACAGTGACAAGTGAACATGACAAACGGTGTCCCCTTCACGGATCCCCTGGCTCAAATCTTCCTCACACAGGGGGACGGAGTCTGGGGTGAGGGTAGGGGGTTGCAGCTACTCAAGTCTGGAGAGAATCTGTGGCTGATGGGCACCCGAGGTAGGAGCATTGACTCACAGTAATGCAAAACTCATCGTTTCAGAATGGAACCATTTTCAATATTATATACAACAAAGCCACAGTTGTTGCTTATTTATTTTATGCAACTAACAAACATTGACAAAGCTATTAGTTCCGGCTTGTTGTAGCTATAATGTTTCGTGTGGTATCACATATCTGGATTCAATGACAGAAACAGCATAATACCAGTCAGGCAACACACTATACTAAAGTCAGATTTTTAGTTTGTGTTTTAAGCCACGCCCCTAATTACACCGGCCACGCCCCTTTGAAAGACCACTAGTTTTTCCTCCCACTTATAGCCCTGCACCTAGGCTCTGGCAAATGGCAGGAGATGGCTGCTTTGATACATTATCATTTCACTAAACAGCAGCGTGCATCTGTGCGCTCTTCTCTCTGAAAGGGAAAAGGAGGGGGTGTGGCGTCTCAGCTTGGTAGTTTAAATCTGCTCCTGACAGAGAGGAGCGTAGCTGTGAAATAAAATTGTTTACAATAGTGTGGGCAGCCGACTATTTCTAAGGCAGCACTAAAATGTGTACCTCTGCATTTCCACAGAACAGCGCTTTAGCATGCAGATTCCTTCTTATTAGCGCCAAGCAACCACATGGGTTTGACCACTACTCTTTACACCACTTCCCCAAAAACACAATATTTGTTCTTCCCCAGCACTGCTGGTTTGGTAGATGAGAAGTGTGAAGGGCGGGGCTGTAGTTTCTATTGCTCAGATGAAGAAGTTTTGAAGAAGTTTTTAGACAGGGCTTCTGTGTGTCTTGATTAGTGTTACAGGAAGGCTGAATGACGGCCAGATGCAGGATCTAATACTTAATTGTGGTATGTTGTAAGTGCGCTACATGAATGCTCTGTCACAGACACATTCTGCACTTTGGCTAGACAGGGTCTCTTTCTTAACGGACCGGACCTCTCCAGCCCATTTGAAGCCCCTCTCGACCCCGACACCTGCTTCTCTTCACAGGAGGACGCCGGCGCCTCGAAGCGGGTGTTCCTGTTGGCAGTGGTTGGGATGCTGGGCACAACTGGCAGCGTCCGGACAGGCTGTGTCGCGGGGGGCTCTGCCCATCGTCGTATGTAGGATGCAAATCAGAGGCCCCCTCACCTCTAAACACCTGAATTGTGAGGAGGGGTGAGGGATGCTCGGGTGGAATCCCATCCTCGTGACGTCACGGACGGGCCCCTCCTCCCGGGCCCGGCGGGGGTCCTCGTTGGCACGCGCGGGGGGATTCCCCCATCTGTTGCTTGTCAGCTTCCCAGGGTCGGAGCGCTGCAGGGGAGGAGGGTTGCAGATCCGCGGAGCGGACCACTGTGCGTCCCGCCGCGGGGGAGGAGTGCCCTGAGTCTGCCAGCGCTAGGTGCCAGCCTCTGCTCTTCGCCTCGGTGGCACACATCCCTCTGCCACCAGGTTCACCAGCTGCCTCTCTCCGCCTTCCCGGGGCCAATGTGAGTACAGAAAAGTTATGGAGCAGAAGTGATGGGAACTGAGGGTGGTGGGGAGGAGGTGAGGAAGAGGGGAGGGGAGGGGAGGGGGAGAGTGACCCGAGCATACTCCGAGTGCTTCCTGTGCAGGAGTGAGGGATATAGCTTAGCTGGGTCGTGAACACTGCTACTGCACACTGCATACCCCAGGTGGATATCCATTAGTGCAGCCGGTGCAGTGGCACCAGGGGCCAGAAGCCTGATTATTGGAAGGAGGCTGAGGAGGTTTGGCAATGGAACAAGTGTGTACCGAAGTTTAATACTTTGTATGCAGTGTCAGGTGAACAGTACCGTGCGCATACATGCGTACACTATGGAAAACGTATGCGCCTCTGAAAGGCAGGTGGGGGTCAGCGCATCACATGTCAAGGACAGACTGACCCTGCCCCAGCTCCGCCGCAGTGTCTCAGAGGCACCGCTCTCTTGTACAAACTCACCGTTAGCTCGCTTCTCCACCTCTGCTCTCTCCGTTCTTTTTTCGTGTACCCTCCATGACGTCCTACTCACTTGACTATAGAAATCCCCCTCCCACCTATAAAGGGCTGCACAACTTTTCTTTAATTCTGAGAAGTGCTGAAGCGGGAACTTGTGACCTCACAAAGAATACTAAACAATGCCGCCTGAAAGGAGGATCGGATCACTGCCCAGGACGCCAACGCCTCCTACGTGCAGCATTGACTTCTGTGGTCCAATTGACCTCACCATTCCACTCTTTAACCACACGTGCCCAGGCCTATAGGAAGCGGCCTTAACAAATGTCCGAGATATGATGAAGACCGAGGCCTGTGTGTGTCTGTGTGTGTGTGTGTGGGGCTCTGTGTGTGTGTGTGTGTGGGGGGGGCTCTGTGTGTGTGTGGGGGGCTCTGTGTGTGGGGGGGGGGCTCTGTGTGTGTGTGGGGGGCTCTGTGTGTGTGTGGGGGGCTCTGTGTGTGGGGGGGGCTCTGTGTGTGTGTGGGGGGCTCTGTGTGTGTGTGTGTGTCTGGGGCTCTGTGTGTGTGTGGGGGGCTCTGTGTGTGTGTGTGGGTGCAAATGCAATAGGTCTCGCATATGCAAGCGATTAACTTATTGGCAATATAAATGACAATCCCATTTATTTATGATTTAAAAAAAAAAATGTCATGAGCAATGCCAATAGCTCTACCTTTAGTAATGCAGAGACTATTGCATTGTAAATGCTTGTTTACAAAGCCATCAAAGCCTATTTTTCTGACAAGCTTACAATGTCCAGTCTAGTCAGGCACGCCTGCAGCCGGGACATCATCAGACCGGAGACAAAGAAGTGCGAAAAAGAAAATTAAGATGACGGACCTTATCAATTTATCTACCCAGGATCTAGAACAATATCCCTGTATCAATTGGGACTGCTACAGGCCTACTCCAATGGAGGAAAGCCGAAGTCCCCTTTCTCTGAAGAAAACAAAATATAGCAGTGTGAGAGGCTGGCTTAATATATTGTGCTCACTTATGTAAGTGTAGCACCCTGCACTAATCCATACAAACCTTGTGGTGATTTTAGTGGTCTTAGACAACCTTAGAAAGCTCTCTAAGTGTTAGCTGTGGAGAGCAGCCTTTCGGCTTAGTCCAGATAGAGTGTAAAGCAGCTTGTTTTATCAGTGATTAATCTTATGGTATAGGCTAAGTGAAAAAGAATCAGACAGTGTAGTTATAAAAATATAGATTTTTTTTTACAATCTAACACAATGTATTATGTCCTACCTAGAAATATAAACACAATGCACACAATACGTAGGAAATACCAGCACGTAAGTAGCACAAACCTGGACCAACTCCATGTCCACCAACACCACCGCCATCCCGGATAGATACAAGATCCAGAGGAAGGACAGCCCCAACAGCCCAGGAGGAGGACTTGCCATTGCACACGAGCACCCTCCGACTCACAACCTCCAGCGTGAGCGACAGCCTGCTCAACACCGAACAGCCCCATTTCCAGATCCAGACCACCCCCAGAACGACCCCAAGAGGCACCCTCGTCTACAGACTTCCCGTACCTCGAACCGCGTTCACCAGCATTGCCAACCTTATCGCACCCCACGCCATCGGCTCCATGGGCTACATACTCATCGAGACCTCAACTTCCACCTCGACAACCTCAGCGAGCCCCAACTCCGCCACCCTCCTGGGCAGCCTTGCCAACCTCTGCCTGAAACAACTTGTTGCCACCCCCACCCACAAGGTAGGACACACCCTCAACCCCGTCTTTGCAGGAGGTAACATCCACTTCTACCACACCACGCAACCCCATGGACGGACCACACCTGCGTACACTTCCACATCGCCATACCCACGGCACCCAAACCTGTACCCCACCCCCCACGAAGAAACTGGAGCAAAATCACAGAAGGGCAACTCAACTCCACCCTCAACTGCGACACCCCCGCTACCTCAGCTTATGCCAACTTCGCAGCCAAATAACTCCACAGATGGATGACCAACTGCGCAGACGAGCTCGCACCCCTACGTAACCCCGACAGACAGCGCCCCAGGAAGGCCGCCTGGTTCACCGCCGCCCTCCAAGAAGCCAGACGCACCTGCAGACGTCTCGAGAAGAACTGGAGAAACAACAAATCCTCAGAAGACCGGACCACCTACAAGAACGCCATGACAGAATACCACCAACGCATCAGATCAACCAAAAGGACCTTCATCCAAAACAATATCCTCGCCAACGCCAGCAACTCCAAGGAACTCTTCAGCGTCATCCAGGAATTCACCAGACACCCCTCCCCCCCAGCAAAACCACAGACATCACCCCCTCCCAGGACTTCTGCAAACAAGCTCAGCTCCTACTTCCATCTGACGATCAAGGGCCTCTACCACTCCATCCTCCAGCAACACCAGCCAACCCACCTCCTCCTGGACCCCAATCACAACTGAAGACACCGCATCAAGCATGAAAGGCATCCACTCAGGAGCCCCCATGGACCCCTGACCCCGCACATCTTCCACAGATCCTCCGCCACCATCTCTCGAGATCTACGATGAACCATCAACGCCACCTTTGAATCTGGCATCTTTCCCGACAACTGGAAACGTGAAGAAGTCAGACCTCTACTCAAGAAGCCCTCAGCTGATCCCATGGACCTCAAGAACTACCGACCCATCTCCCTCCTCCTCTTCGCGGCAAAGTCACCGAGAAGACCGTCAACGTCCAACTAATGAAATTCATCTAAGAAAGCTCCATCCTCGACCCCTCCCAATCAGGATTACGCAGCAACCACAGCACCGAGACTAGCCTACTCGCTGCCACAGATGACATCCGCACCCTCCTCAACCAAGGACAAGCCGTAGCCCTGATCCTACTCGACCTCTCTGCAGCCTTCGACACCATCTCCCTGCGCACACTCGCTGCCAGACTCCACGAAGCCAGCATACAGGGGACCGCTCTCGACTGGCTCTGCTCCTTCCTCGCCGACAGAACCCAAGAAATCACACTTCCAACCTTCCTTGCCGAACCCACGGAAATCAACTGCAGAGTACACCAAGAATTGTCACTCAGCCCCACGCTCTTCAACATCTACAAGGCCCCCCTCGCCGCCATCATCAGACAGCACGGACTCAGTATTATTTCCTACACCGACGACACACAGCTGATCCTCTCCCTCACCAAGCACCCCCATCATCACCAGACTCAACTTCCAGGAAGGAATGAAAGACGTCACATTCTGGATGAGCAGCAGCTGCCTGAAGCTCAACTCAGGGAAGACCGAGGTCCTCGTCCTCAGACCCTCCCCCTCTGCATGAGACAACACCTGGTTACTCACCGCCCTCTGCACCACCCTAACCCCACGGACCACGCCCGAAACCTCTGCATCATACTAGACTCCTCCCTCTCCACGACCCGATAGGTCAACACCGTCGCCTCGACCTGCTTCAAAACCCTCCACATCCTCCGAAAGGCCTTCAAATGGATCCCCCCGAATCAAGGAAAACCGTCACCCACGCACTCATAACCAGCTGACTGGTCTACGGAAACGCCCTCTATGCCGAGATCAACAAGTCTCTGCTCTCCAAACTCCAGACTATCGAGGACACCTCAACCAGACTCATCCTTGGCATTCTCCGACACAAACCCTTCACCCAGCACCTGCGTAACCTCCAATGTCTCCCCGTCGAGAAAAGAGTAACCTTCAAGATACTTGCCCACGCCTACAAATGCTTCCACCGGACTCCAATACCTCAATGACAGAATTTCCTTCCACGTACCCAAGAAGAACCTCCGATCCGCCGACCTCGCCCTCGCCAAACCCATACGCATTCGCAGAGCAAGAACGGGTGGAAGAACCTCTTCCTACATTGCGGCCAATACCTAGAACAGGCTGCCGATTAACATCAGATGATCCCCCACCCTGCACATCTTCAGGAAGACCCTCAAGACCTGGCTCTTCGACTGATCGAAGCTGTCCCAACCCCCCCAGTGCCTTGAGACCCTCACGGGTGAGTAGTGTGCTTATAATTTCCCTGATTGATTGGTTTTTGCCTGGGGATAGTCGTTCCCCCCTGATTGTGGCGGATATGTCGCTCGGCCGGCAGACCCCACTCAGGGTGCGGCCATCTTGCTGCCGGTGAGACCACGGCCCGTGATCTAATCTTTGTATATGGTTGGATCGAGCTCTTTCAATGTGTTATGTGAGATTAAAATAGTCTATGTACATTATTGATTTTGAATGAAGTATAGATGCATTATAGAAAAATGACCTGCAAAGATATTGGTTTTTAAATCACAGTTTATTGATGTATGTTTTTAATCTGTGTAGAATATATGATTTATGAAAGATATATTCTATTGTTTTTATGTAAATAAATATGAATTTCCTTGTATAATGAGAGTCAATGAGTTATTGAAATTAATTTGATGAGTTTATACGGTTATTGAATGCTTTTCCATTTAGCCTCAGGTAGTATAATTGGGGTTCCACGGAATTGAGTCCACACAAAAGGGAATTGTTTCTGGTTTAAGCATAAGACTACCCTGTCCCTTCCGGCAGTGAAGGGTGACTCAACAGACAGTGCCTGTTCATAATCACACACTCTCTCCCTCACACACTTTCACTCTTCCTCTCACACACAACCTGAAACTCACAACAATGTTCTACTACAAATGAAATAAGCCAGAGAAGACTGAGAGGTGATTTGGCGCCAGTAAAAGAAAACAAGCAGTTGTATTTTTTTCTTGCATTTTCCTGGATCCCAGGCCAGGGTTTTTGGGGTTATTCATGCGGTGGAAAGTGTTTCTAGCGCCATCTTTAGACCAAACCTTCTGACCAGGGCAGTGGGAATCAGCTGTGGTCTCCCTTCTAATAGACAAAGTATTCTGCAGCTGTAGCCTGTCTGCAATTGTGTTTCACTCAATATTTCACATTCTTCACTTCCTTTTGACATACTTCCCTTTTAATATATCTATGATGTACATTTTAGTTCATGCTTAATTACATTTGTGAATGTTAATGGTCTGTTTACAGTTCTATAGCCGTTGTTTGAGTATTTGTTATAAGCTGAATGCCAGCACCAATTCATACTCCTAAGAGTGAAAATGATGTAATCTGTTTGTTTAATAATAGGAACTGCGGCTGCAGAGTCCGAAGCATTGTCCGGCGGAAACCAGCATTTGAGGGATGCTGCGGAGAGGGGTGAAGCTGCAAGCAGTGATGGCCCCAGCACAGGTCAGGAAGAGTCCATTGCAACTGTTTTATTCTCTGATTTCTAAGTATGGTAACTAATCTAGCATGGCATGTTGACAGTAAAACCCTCTGGGGGCTTATCTGTGCCAGTAAGGTTGCATTCTCTCACATATATTTTCTGAGTGTGTTACTGAGGAAAGTGTGTGGGATGGTGACTTTTATTTGAAAATCAGAAACTAGATTCAACAGCATGGGGCTTGATCACAAAGATGGGACAGGGTTCTGGATCCTGTGCTAAAGCGTGCTTACACCGGGATTGAGTGTCGCGCCCTGCAGGGGTCACTTCACAGGGTGCTTACCAGATAGTGTAACTCTCGTGCCCCCACAGCGTCCCTTGGCCAATTTCACAGGAGGAAAAATTAATTACGGGGACAAGCAGTTAGTATTCAGTTCTTCAAGCACTGATTTCCACGTTATGCTCCATTTCCAAGAGAAAACCAAAATAGGAGGTATTTACCAGACCAATGTGTGTTCAAAAGTAAACTGCAGAGGTAAATGCTGAGTTGGACATGTCGTTTTTTTTTACTTCAAAGGGTGATGAGTATAGAAATAATACTTTAATAACCTGTTAGTATGACCCTATCTGAGTGGTGCAGTTCTCTCTCTCTCTCTCTCTCTCTCTCTCTCTCACCAATCTGACGCGTTTCGGCGGTCTGCCTTTTTCAAAGGTTAAAAAATTACATGTGCAAAGTCTCAGGTGTTTTAAGTTGCGATAAAGTCGCATGTCTGCATTCTGCCACACTACAGACACCATAATCCACTCCAAATTGCAGGAACTGCCAATTGACATGCTAAAAGAAAACAAAGCCCATGGCCTGAATGGCTTGGCGGGAAAATTCTACCAAACATTTTCCCAGTCACTCCAACCGACCATACTAAAACTGTTTAACCACTTCTCAAATGCTGGTGTAATTACAGGAACCACAGTAGAAGCCAACATTGTAGTAATCCCGAAGGGAGGGAAAGACCTAACATCACCCAAAAATTACAGGCCCATTTCTTTGATTAATTTGGACTGTAAAATCTACGCCAAGATCCTAGCCAAACGCCTTAACCTATTAATCAGTCATTCCCAAGTTGGCCTCCTTAAACATCACATGTCAAATGACGACACTCGTCTTCTGTGCCATGTCCTTCGGAAAGCTTCACCAGCTAACTCAGCCTCTGTCACGATCACAATATACGCCGAAAAAGCGTTTGACATAGCATCAAGGACTTTCCTCGAACATTCCCTTAACGCTTTTAACCTATGGGACGGATATATAAAAAATGACCATGGCTCTATATACTAAATCCAAGTGCCCGTATCTGCACCAATGGCTCCCTACACACCTGCTTAAGCTACACAAAGGCACCAAAGAGAGATGCCCGTTCTAACCACTACTAGCGTTGCAACCTTTTATTCTAAACATTAAAGGCAACCCTGGTATCTCTGGAATCAATTTCAATGGCAAAATAGTGAACATTTCAGCTCATGCAGACTATGTCTGATATATTTTCTGACATATACTGCAGGTATTTTGCACTCCGAATGCCCTTATTGGAGCGATGGTTCTGGTGATATTTGTATATTTGGTCCCTGGAGCTATTCCTCATTTAGCTTACTTATTATTTTTCTAGCTGATATCTACCTCGTTGCCCCGCCCCCTTCCACCACCTCCTTAGCCATAGTTACTTGTCCTCTTTTGATCTTTTAAAACTGGGTACACGTGTGATTTAGGTGTTCTCCCAGACGTTCAGTTGAATAATGGACAGATCATGAATGGACGAAGGAGCCTTTGTTCCCAGTGTCGACTCCTTTCTGTATTCTTTGCTCAATGAGACTCAGATCTGTGAATCCTCATTTGAAACTCGTAATACATTTTGCAAAAAAACCTCAGTAGAAGGGAACACCAAAAATGGCACATTACCTGTTCCCGCTTCTCTGTGCTCTCATTTAAAGAGGGGAAAACAGCTTTGTTTCTGACGAAGGGGCCTCATCTGACTTTGCTAGCCGAAGCACTGGCAGTTGCCAGTGAACCACCAACTATGTGGTATAATTCTTTTCCCTTCCTGGGACAGACCCTGCTGGGAAAAACATGAATGTAGGGGTATTGCTTTTTTTTTCTCCCAGAAGTGAATCCCAGATGTGGGGTTTTCTTTCCCAAAATCAGGAGTGCCGAACAGTAATCATGATATGACAGGCCAGTCGACATTGCCAAGTTTCTCCAGAAGTGATGCAGCTGTGTCGGTGGGAACACTTTAGCGAATACACCCCATTTATTCTACTGAGAAATCTAACTATGACAGATCAGGCAACTCTCCAGGATCTAAATGTGTTTCTTGATGTTTCAAGTACAGAAGACTCAAATATGAGGTAATGGTTTAAAACTAAAAAAGTAGATCTGGGTGAGTTGCTCCCGGTCCCCGTTACTAGCACCATCTCTTTCTCTCTCCAAACCGCTTATATTCTCTTCAATAACCTTCAGTGCCCCGGCCTCGATCTTGTTCTTATAACAAACTAGCAGCCCGTCCCGACCTTGTCCGGGAGCAATCAGGCTTCCCTGACCCCCGCCCGCCCCGACATTGTGCAGCAGCCTGGCCCGCCCCGACATTGTCAAGCAGCCCGGGCCCCCGCCCGCCCCGTCCCCCGCCTGCCCCAACCCCCGCCTGCCCCGACCCCTGCCCTGCCGGAGCCTTACCTCTGCCGCCGCTCCTCCACCGCGCTCCTCATTTCACCGCACATTGTGCAGCAGCCCGGCCCCCCGCCCGCCCCGACATTGTCAAGCAGCCCGGGCCCCTGCCCGCCCGCCCCGTCACCCGCCTGCCCAGACCCCCGCCTGCCCCGACCCCCGCCCTGCTGGAGCCTTACCTCAGCCGCCGCTCCTTCCCCGCGCTCCTCATTTCACCGCTCTGCCGCTCCTCGACGCTTACCGCTCCTCCCGCCTGTCCGCCGGTCCTCACCGCCATTCCGCCGTTCGTCACCGCTCCTCCCCCGCGCCATGTCCGCCGCTCCTCCTCGCGTTCCTGGACGCCGCTCCTCCCCGCGCTCCTGACATCAGCACGCAGGTCGCGGCCGGCGCTACTTCGAAGGGACTACTTTTTTTTAATGTTAATTTTTTAAATAACGTTTTTTTTTAAATTTATATAGCCTATAACCATCTACACACCCTGACGATTCCAACGGTGTATCGGGTGTGTGGATTGGCGCTGTGGTTCCCGAGTTTACCCGCCTCAAAGGTGCAAAGGTCTTCCTTTATAATAGTAGTATAGATAATTCCGTGGAGTTTCCCCCTAAGCCAGGCCTTGTAGGTGTCCCAGACTACATCAGGTGTTGTAGAGCCTGAGTTCAGTGAAAAAAACTCCGAGGACGGGGCCTGTACAGCGGCTATCACCTCTGGGTCCTGCAACTTGGCCCTATTAAGGGTCCATCTTGTTGATTGCCGCTGTATCTCCTTTATCTGATATAGGCAATGTAGAGGTGCATGGTCAGACAAGTGACTCGGGCAAACTAAAACTTCTCGTATATTGGCCATTGAGCCTCTATCAAAAAAAATATAATCAATCCTAGATGAATGACAGTTCTTCTTGCTATAGTAAGTAAAACCCTTCTCGTCTCCTTTTATTCCCCTCCACATATCGACTAAGTCCATATCGTGTAACATATTAACTAATGCCCGACGTACCTTTACCGCTCCTTTGCAATGGCTTAAGTTAGATCTATCCTTTAGGGGGTCAATCAGGACATTAAAAT
This sequence comes from Lissotriton helveticus, assembly GCF_964261635.1. Taxonomy (NCBI): domain Eukaryota; kingdom Metazoa; phylum Chordata; class Amphibia; order Caudata; family Salamandridae; genus Lissotriton; species Lissotriton helveticus. The sequence goes on from NC_136061.1 coordinate 20,689,204, forward strand.
CTCCCCCTATCACATATGGTGGGGGGTCCAGCATCAACACTGATTGTAATTTGTGAATATAAGCTGGATCGTCCGTGTTTGGACCATAAAAAGAGGCGCAGATCATATTCTGGTTTTCAAATGTGGAGAAGTGTGGCTCAATGGTTAGAGCGGCAGACCCTGATGCAGAGGTCTAGCCTGGACCAGGGTTCAATTCCCCGCCTCGGCGGGTCTTGGGCTCAAAAATTCCACGGACCTGATAATTCACGCCTCGGTGCCTATTCCAATCATGGAGTCCCACTCTGCAACTCTGGGCAATAGCTTGCTTAATCTCCACAACGGCCCCCACAACGCTAAGGATGCCTGGCCTCCACCTTGGGGGTGCCCAGGAGTGGACACCTCACAGGGAAAGCCAGGATGGGTTCCACAGCGGTATCCGTACAAGCGCCTTGAGACCCTTGCGGGTGAGTAGTGCGCTATACAAGTATCAATTTACATTTACATTTTACAAATGCTAATGTAACGGTCAACCATCTCCCAGAGGAGTCAGACTGGACTTTTTTTATATTACAGGGCGTCCCTTGTTTAATTAGGATAGCGACCCCTCTGTTTTGGGCTGTTTGTTTTGAAACACCAAAACACTTTACCCACGCAGTCTTTGAGAAAACTGAGGTGCTTTCTTCGTAGCTCAGGTGTGTCTCCTGTAATAGGCAGATCTTGGGGAAGCTGGAAGAGGCGAGATCAGAATACAGAGGGAGATTAGAAGCTAAATGTAGGGTGCAGTGGGATACTAGTAGGATGCAGAACTACGAATATGGGGAGAAGGCTGGTGCCTTATTAGCATGGAAAGCCAGAACTGACCGAGCCAGGAATGACATAAAAGAACTTAAAATCAATGCTAGCGGTGATATTTCAAATAAGATCGAGGATATACAGACCTGTCTTCTCTCTATGTTCACAGAACTATACAGGGAAGACTTGGCTCCCTTGCCAAGTTCGATTCAGACATTTCTTAGCAACAAACAACTTCCCGTACTCTCAGAAGAAAGTAAAAACAACTTGGATGCCCCCTTTACGTTGGAGGAGATCGCGGCCCAGATAAATAAACCCAAGAATAAAAAAGCCGCTGGATCAGATGCACTCCGAGGGAAATATATAAACACCCTAAACCGGAGCTCTTAGAAGTGTTGGAAGACACCTTTAATTCCATCTTTAGTTTAACTGGGAAGGTCCCCAACACTTGGAAAAAGGCAATAATAGTTCTGTTATTAAAACCTGGCAAAGACCCAAAAAAGGCAGACTCTTACCGTCCAATCTCTCTGCTAAATGCTGATTATAAGATTTTTATGGGCATTTTAGCAGGGAGATTGGCCAAATTGACACCGAAGTTAATACATCCAGACCAGAAAGGGTTTGTCGCAGGTAGATATATCCAGGAACAAATACAGCTCCTTATAGGTAACATCGATCTGGCTATCCGGAGGACAGAACCCTTGGCCGTAGTCGCTGTCGACGCGGCCAAGGCCTTCGATAGAGTTTGCTGTGTATATCTATGGGAGGTTCTGAAGGCTATGGGTTTCGGTCCAATCTTTATACAGATCCTGCAGAACTGTTATCAGGGTGCCTCTGCTCGAATACTTCTAAATGGGTTTCTCACTGCGAGTTTTAATATTCAGCGGGGCACTAGGCAGGGGTGCCCGATATCACCTCTTTTGTTTAATTTGTATGTGGAACCATAAGCCCAGATGCTTAGATTGGAGGAATCAATCCACCCATTCAGATCAGAACAATATAGCTCAAAAATAGCTCTGTATGCTGACGACTAGATATTTTATACAAGCGACCCAGACACAGCTATCACGAGGGTGGAGGAGTGTATGTGCGAGTTCGGATCACTCTCTGGGTTTCTTGTTAATAGATCTAAGACGGAGGTGATGTGTTGGAACCTAGAGTGGCCAGGGACAGTAAGTGAAGAGATGAGATACTTTTTTTTTTTTTTGCAGAGTTTTATATAGCGCGAACTAGACCCGAACCGAATCAGGTATTAGAGCGCTTTACATAGCACCAGTTACGTTACATGAGGACACACTTTCATTTTAGGCACGGGAGATTAAGTGATTTGCCCAGAATCACAGGAGATTTTTGGCGTTGTTACCGAGACTCGAACCCAGATCCCCAGGTCCGAGGTCGAGCGCCTTAGTCGTTAGGCCAACCCCTCTCCCCACTTGGGGATCTATGTAGTGAAGGAAGTCGAAAAGATTCCCGAGCTGAACCTAAAGAGGATGGTAAAGGAAATTGATAGTTTGTTTAGCAGATGGAGAAATCTCCCACTGACCATCTATGGGAAAACTAACTTAGTAAAGATGGTTATCCTCCCCAAGTTGTCCTATCTCTTTTCTTCAATCCCATTAACATTTTCGAGTAAAAGTCTGACGAAAGTACAGAGTAAGATCAGCAGTTTTATTTGGGGTAATAAAGGGGTCCGCCTGGCGTGGAAAAAACTTAGGCGCAGATTGAAAAAAGGAGGGTTAGCACTCCCAGATGTAAGGCTATACGCAGCAGCTTTCCAGTTTAAAAGCATACGGATGCTGCTAGTGAAGCCAGGGGAGTCAGCTTGGGGGAGGCTGTTGGGTGAAATGGTGCAGGTGGAAGGGGGAGGAGATGGTGAGGCCTTTCTGTATAAATTTGGATCACCAAGGTTCTTCAAGAGGGTGCGACTGAAGATTATAAGGGCATCTCTGGAGATATGGTGCAGGCTCAGGCGCAGTTGGGGCATTTGTTACTACTCCGAAAACGCTCCTGTGTGGGATGCACCAGGAACCCCGGCTTGCCTGTAGGATAGCTTGGCATTACCGATAAAGAGGGCAGGTATCAGAAATTGGTCCGAATTATTGGACTCCGGGGGGATATATCCCTGGGAGTACCTGAGGGCAAAGATTGGTCCGGGGCTCTCAAGATTTAAGTACATACAGTTAACATCATGGTATGAGGCAGAAAAGCGGGAAATTAGCGGAAATAGAGAGATCGAAGACCTGTTGCAGGGGATACGCCCATTGAATAAGGAAATCTGTATGTGGTACAACAGTTTGTTGGAGGCCGAGGACCAGGAGACACCTGCCTCTGCTGCAGTGTGGACAGAAACCATATTTGGGCCCTCAGCAGACTCTTTGTATATATCTTCATTAAAGACCTTATACAGATCTGTCAAACCTGCCTGTTTAAAAAAAAAAAACACTTCTTCGTCATTAATAGACTCTACTATACCCCTGCAAAAATAGCAAAATTTGCCCCAGATCCTGCCCCCAAATGCCCTAGATGTGCCGCACCTCTTGCCAACGACCTACATATCTTCTATGAGTGCTTAACTCTGGCAAGATTTTGGACTGAGGTGGGTGACAATCTAAGGTACATCTTAAATACTAACAAAGAGATAAATATGCAACTGGTATTTTTTGGAGATGATGGTCGCCTCGGTCAGACTCTCTCGCAGAAAGACAAGGGTCTATTACTGTATTTGATTCTGCTGGCCAGAAGGGAAGTGTGTAAGAGGTGGAAAGACCCCATACCCCCGCAAAGGGAGGATTGGCTCAAAGCTGCATTTTCTATTCCGCGATTAGAGTACGATGGCGTAGAGGATAAGATCTCGAATATTTGGCACCCCCTTGTGAGCTGGGGTAAGAATCTAAGATTATGGTAACATCATTGGTCTTATGATTACACCAGGGTCCCTCACAAAATAAAAGGACTGGTCGGACGACCCAAGCGAGTGCGGTAAGCCATAGGGGCGACAGATATCGAAGGCAGCTTCATAAGACCCGCAGAGGCTTGTAAGGTGAGATGAGGACCAACAAACAAAATAAATAAATAAATAAATAAAACTAAAAAAGTAGTTCATTGTTAGTAATGGAAGAAACATTCTCCCTAGGAGACTAGCTCAGCATTGCATTTTCATCCTATGAATAGCTGTTGGTTTCAATTCAAAATGCCAGAACAATAATATTGATGAAGTAATTGTAACAGTAATATATCAACATTCTCTTTGACACAGAAGAGAGTTGGACTGTATGACCCAAGGGTCAAATCTATTGCTATAAGAATTTGTTAACTTGAAATCCCATCTCCTCTTCCTTAATGACACGGCCTGGCATTATGGAGGACGAGAGAATTGTATATACTCCACACTGCAGAATGCTTTTGCTTTTAGGTTCTTGTAAAGATTAAATTCTGAAGTGAGGATTCGGTAGAGAAGTGAAGGAGATCGGATATTCCAATTTCCTTTTGAAGGCAGGAAGGTTGCTGGAGTTGTTTGTGTCGGTTGCTCCGTAGCGTGAGACGGCTAGTGAGAAGCGAGACTCCTCTGGTGTTGCAGCTATGACGTCTATGCGTTTGTTTCCGCAGAGGGCTCTGGTTGCAGTGTATCTCTTGATTTTTGACTCTTTGTTATGTGGAGCATTCACTGGAAGGAAGTGAAGGGCTCTGTGGTTCTGCGTGATTTTTTGGGGGGTTTGTCAACCTGAAGAGGAGGCCTGCTGTATGCAGCATTTTGTGTTTTCTGGAGTCTGTTGTAGATGGAGTTGCTGAACTCAATGCAGGGCTAGAGCTCTAACTAAGAGCGTGTATTGTTCGGTGAGAGGCGTGAGGAGTACATGAAGGGTATTGTATTTTTTTATTTTAGATAAGTGGTGAAAAGAGTACCACTGGCTGAGTTTCCAACCTAAGTTTTGTTTTGGAAAGTTGGTGGGGGCAGCATGTCACTGTCTAGAAGTTGTGGGGTGGTCCCAAAGTCCAGTCACTATTCTTTTAGATTGTTCTGTCTCCTCCAAACCTCAGTTGCTTTGATGCCATGTAAGACCTGCTTTTCTTTGCCAGTGACTCGCAAGTATATTCACGTGTTTTCAGCATGTGAGTGCAGTAGGAGAAAGTGAGATCCTATGAGGTCCATGAGCAGTTTAACTTATATTTGCAACAAGGAGTATATTGAGGTATCTCGCGTGTCACTGCCCATAGAGGGCCGTAAACATGCCTCAACACCGCTTCATAAGACCATGCTTTGAGAAAGACTTTGAACCTTTTCAGTGACGGCTTGGTGATGTGGTCCACTGGTTGCAGTTGGTGCAGGACAATAGGTTTGCCCATTATATTGAGGCTGCGTATAACTTGAAGAGGATTAGCATACAATATCCATGTTCCACCGCCCCTAGCATTCTGTCCCAGACCTTCATGATGGCTGTTTCTGAGGTGTCTGTGGTGCCATCAGAAAGGCTAAGTTCTGTGGTGGTATTTCTTTAGTCCTTTTGGGAGGCTAGCCCGCGTGGTTGTGGAAGTGAGGAGCACTGTTGTCTTTGATGCTTTACACTTATTCATTGATAAAAAGTTTAGGGACTGGTACTGCTAAGAAGGGGGAGAGATGGTTCACTGAATATTGATGAATTTTTGGACCGCTTATGATAGGTCATCTGGTCTGTTGATTGAGTCTAGCATTTGACCAGAGTATTGTTAACTCCAGCTAAGACAGAGTATGGTAGGTGGACCCATCATGTTTCAGTACCAATCAGAAGGCTTGGAATTGTGATGTTTGCAGGGCAGATTGTAGGATGCTGCATTGTTTCTTGTGTTGCTTTTGGGAGTCTGAGAAGCAGGGATTGGTTATTTTCCTGATTAGGCCTGAAGGAGACAAACATGCCCACTGCGTTGGCAATAGCTGTGTGCAGGGATGCCAGGAGGAAGGTGTGTGGGTTTGACCTGAAGTAAGGCTTGCAGCCAGTTCGCCCATGAATGTGGGGTAAACTAATCAAATGACAGGTGGAATCATTAATTCATAGCACAACCCACTTGCTGGATGTAACATTAGTTATTTTCCAAAACTATACAATGTTTGTTCTTTCCCCCACAGCATTGTACTGCCTCCCAAATGGAGCACACATCTTGTAAAATTGACTCATAGTTTTAGACCCGTGTGTTCCAGTCATTCTAGCGTGGACCTCAACCGGCCCGCTCATGTTTGTTCAATTCTGCTTTAAAAGCCTTCTCAACACTGCATACATTATTGTTGTAAGGTACCAATATGCTATCTGCTGAGGTATAGAAATGGTAGTTAACATATATTAACAGTTGGTTTGAGCCTCTTGATGCCTGATCCATTGGACGTGGTCGCTCCACCTTTTAATATGGTTCCTCATCTCCGTCTGTGCCACTTTCAAACTCTTCTTTCTATAAAGACTTACCGTGTGTCCACTGTGTGTCCTGTCTGTTCCCTATCAGAAAATTATGAAGACAAATATATTCATTCTGTTTATCACCTGTCTTGTGTAGGTAATTTACATTTTAGGAAAGCTCTTTCAATTACAATCATTCGAATCTGAGGCTACTGGTCTGCTTTTAAAACAGGATATCACGTTGTCACTCCTGGCAGCTTGCTGAAGAAGGAAGAGGAGCTGAGGCCCACTCCAGTGGATCATCGTGACTCTGAAGGTGGAGAGTGTAGCCCTGGCCAACACTTGGGTAAGGTACTTGCTTGAATTGAGTGTGTGAGTAAAAGCATTTGTGGAGAGCTAAACATGAGCGGAGTCACAGGGCCAGATGTACCAATATTAGAAAAGGCGATGACCTAATTGCTTTTTCCTGCGAATCGCAATTAGGAAATCGGTATTCCTAATGTGTGCTTGTGAGTCCTAGTAGGGTTTAAATCAACCTACCTCATGAATTTTGATGAGGTAGGACTCAGTCTGCGACCCATTCGAAATCAACACCATCACGGGGATGGTGGCCTGCTTAAGTCAGCAGACCACCAAATCTGTGATTGCTATTAAATAAAACAGCCTTCTTTTCTTTTGCAACCCATTTCCTTACAGGAAAATGGGATGTGTTTAAAAAGAAATGTTTATTTTCTTAAATTTGTTTGTTTAAAAAGACGCAGTGGTTCCGTAGACCACAGCCTTCTCTTAAACAAACTTTTTTTTAAACATTTACAAATGAAAAAGGGTCCCAAGAGAACACCTTGCCATTTGCGAATGAATTACAACTACACTCTGGTAGTGGGTAAATTATTAATCTTTTGTTACCGGAATTTGGTTGCAAAACATTAGCGCATACCATTCCAATCCGGTATTTGGACGGGGCACCCATTCCAAATACTGAAACAATATTTGGTTGCAAACCGAAATTGAAATTCGTTAACATGAAAAAATGTCATGTTTTGTGGGAGGGTTTCCATTACCTGGAGATATGTAACAACTGAACAAGCACTCCGCTGGATTCCGAACTTGGCCTCTTAAATCGACAGATTGCACACACAGCGTAAGTACTGGCCTGACCTTCCTACTGGGAAGAGCAGCAATATTCAAGAGGTGTCATTATCCAGAAATCTTTTTCTAGCTACAAAACTATCTACATGATGTCTCTAAAGATTGCTCCTCCCTCTCTGGACCAAAATCATCAACAGCTCCCTGCAACAAGGCCTCATTCCAGACTCCCTCAAGGTGGGGCAAGTCACGCCTATACTCAAGAAACCTACAGCTGATCCGTCTGACCTAAACAATTACCGGCCCATCACCAATATCCCCACCCTGGCCAAACTGCTGGAGAAATGTGTCCAACTCCAACTAACAAAACACATTGACCAATTTGACCTCCTCAACCCTCATCAATCAGGCTTCCGAGCGAAACATAGCACGGAAACAGCTATGACTCACATAATTGATGACGCCCTCCAAATTCTTGATCGCAATGAGTCCTGCCTCCTCATCCTTCTTGACCTCTCGTCAGCTTTTGACACGGTCAAACATGAGAACTTGCTGGAGCTGCTAAGCACTAGAATGGGTCTTTCGGGAACTGTACTCAAATGGTTCTCGTCCTTCCTTCACAACCGGTCTCAGAAGTTCAAGATCGACAATGTGCTATCTACACCTGTGCCTGCAGATCTAGGTGTTCCACAAGGATCCTCCCTCTCCCCCACACTGTTCAACCTCGTCATGGAACCGCTCGCAACCTTGCTCCAAGCCTCCAATGTCCAATTCCATATGTACGCCGATGACACACAACTTTACCTAAAGCTACAATCCCCGGAAGATATCAAACATCTGAATTCCACGCTTATTAACACTCAATCTTGGCTGGCCGATAATCACCTCAAACTAAATGCTCTGAAAACTGAGTTCCTACTCATCTCACCCCCGGCGAAAATTTCCACCACCCAAACCTGGCTCAATAACCTAACAGCACTCAATATCCAACCTACCATCGTGGATTCGGCGAAATCCCTAGGCATCACACTCGACGCCAAGCTCAACATGCAGCAGCACGTTAGCAAAGCCACAAAAGCAGCTAATTTCCAAATCAACACACTGAGGAAAATTAAACCCTTCCTCCCTGCCGAAGACTTCCAAACTGCTGTAAAAGCTTTAGTCATCCCTCGAATAGACTACGGAATTGTGGCCCTCAGCGGACTCCAGCTATCCACAACAGCACCCTTAAGAGCCTCCCTGAACGCTGCCGCGAGACTCATTACTGGCTCAAGAAAACATTCGCATATATCCCCAGACTTAAAATCTCTAAAATGGCTGCCTTTTGAAGCCAGAATAAAGCTAAAAATTGCAGTTATGACACACGCGGCCGTGCACCACAATGCCCCCAACTACCTCGCTCAAAAGCTGTCTATATCAGGAGGTTCGAGATCCAATAGAAGTACACAAAATCTACTCCTGAAACCTCGTAGATTCTGGAAAGAGAAAACATACAAGCGCTCCTTCTCAGGAATGGCACCCAGGATCTGGAATGCGCTCCCTCCTGAAACCAGGCTGATCTCCTCCATTGCACTCTTCAAGAAAGAGGTGAAAACCATCCTTCTGGCCAAGATCTCCTGAACCTATAGGTGCTGAATCAGAGACTCTGCATTGCTTTGTAGCACTGTTCACCTTGTCCTTTGGCACTATACTTCTACTTGATGGGGACACTACTACGCTACTCCCTTACTACCGACCAATATATGATACACGTTGGTCTACTGATTCACTCTCCCGATGCCCCCACTCAGTGTTCTCTCTACACTAAGACATTGGTATAAGCCATCCACACACCCAAGGTGTACCTGAACACCTCTGTAGTGGGATCAATGACTGGTGCCGTCTTATATTACTTGTTTACCTGACTGTATATTGATATGTTTTATGTATGTTATTATTATCCTACCATGTTAGTGACTTTTATACTGCTCCCATTATCTCTGTTTCATTCCTACTGCCCCTGCCCTGTCTTTGTGAAGCGCTCTGATATCTGTAAGGATCTTGTTCGCGCTATATAAATTTGAATAAATAAATAAATAAATAAATAAATGTAGGCTTTTGCGATTCCTTAATTGTGATTATTAAGGAATCGCAATTAAGTAATTGCAAAAGCCTATGCATGTAGGAATCGCTATACAATTAGCTATTCCCAGACATTCCTTATTTGCGACAGGTGAGACCGGTGATGTAATGACAGGCTGAGGCCTGGACGACAACGCCACTCCACTGTCCTCCTGAGGCGGAAAGCCGGGAGATCGCTTGTCTGTCTGACAGCGTTTTTAAATTGCATTTGTTAACTGTGCTTTGAATTTTGTTTTGCGCCGCTAAGATTTGTAATTTTAAACTTGTGCCCATACCTGCAGCAGAGGTCTGATCCAAAAACTGCGGCCTTCTTAGGCGTACTACTAGCCCCAGCGCTCTAGCGCTTCAGGCACCAGCATAAAAGCAGACGGCTATGCCTCCGCGCAGCGAACGCGATCAGCGGGCGCGCCGAAGTCAAGTCAAAGTCCAGCCCATCTGCGCCCGTCCGTACCGAGGACGGGCCAAGGGCCATACATACTACTCAGGTAAACATTATGACCAGAGACGATATATTGTCCCTAAATAAAAACAATAGGCATTGTCGTCAAGCTCTTAATGTAGACACCTGGGTGGGCCGGATTAGTTGTCACGGGTGCAAACTTCTCCTGGAACCTTATCAAAGACCAAGAGGGACTGAGACAACCAAGAGCTTAAAGGGTGGTCTCATAAATGCACGGTCCATGTGTAAAAATACACTACATATATATGATCTTATTACAGAAAAAGAGCTGGATTGTTTGTTTATTACCGAAACATGGCTGAGAGAGTGGTCCAACCCAGATATTGTACATGCCTTACCTCCTGGTTTCGCTCTACAGAGGCAAGATAGACCAGTACAGCGGGGTGGTGGGCTGGCAATTATTTACAGAGAATCCTTAAAATGTACAATAACAGAGCTTACAGACATTAAAGGAGCCGAAAGCTTAAGCTTTTGCATTCAAGCGCGCGATACGTTCACTTTCGCTGGCGCATTGGTGTACCGCCCTCCGGGCCAACCCTCGCAGTTCTTGGAAAGCGTGGGGGAAGTCCTAGGTGACCTGACCATGAAGTACGCAAACTTCACACTATTTGGAGACTTAAACCTCCACTTGGATACTTTAAACGATCACTATGCTTCCTGTTTTAGAGAAATTATACATGTTTTGGGGCTGACAACGCAAATCTCAGAACCCACCCATATGGCAGGGCACACACTGGACTGTATTAGCTCCAATGTGGATACGATAAAGGTAGAGTCCCCTTTGACACAATCCTGGACAGACCATAAATTCATTGAGTTTAGTCTCAGGGTTGATAGCAACGAGATAAAGAAGAAGGGTGCATCTAACAATGGCAAATCCACTCCGTGCTGGGGCAAAATTATAGAACACCCGGACCTCTGTAACTGGGTGAAGGAGAGCAAACCCTTTTTCTCAGGGAACACCACCACGGATACCCAGAGATTTGAGGGATGGATGACTGCTATAAGGGATAGGATAAAACTCCCAGGTATAAGACAAGGCCAGGGACTGGTTAGTCTCCTACCTGGACAGCCGTCAGCAACGGGTTTCGCTACCTCCCTTCAGCTCAGAGGAGCGGAGAGTGGGACAAGGAGTACCCCAGGGCTCAGCCATCAGCCCCATACTCTTTAATATCTACCTCCGCCCTCTAGTCCAGCTCATTAAATCATTTGGTATCTCCGCATTTAATTATGCGGATGATACCCAGCTGGTCTTTTCCCTGGAGGGACAGGATGCAGTCCCATTGGAGTCTTTTCACCGGTGCATGCAGGCTACAGCGGAATGGCTCCGTTTGAATTTGTTACAGTTCAACGGAACCAAGACAGAGGTCTTGCACTGCTCCACTGACCGAGTTCCCCGAGATCTCCCTGATGATTTTTGGCCCCCGTCCTTTTTAGAGACGGTGTCAGCCGCACAATCGGCGCGCAATCTGGGCGTCATTTTTGGGCCTAACCTGCAGCTGGATCTGCACGTGAATAAGACCACCTCAACGTGTATGATGCTGATCCGCATGCTGCGCAAGGTTTTACCCCTTCTCCCTGAGCAAGCCAGACCAGAAGTAGTGCGAAGTACCATCTTAAGTCGACTCGACTACTGCAACGCACTGCTTCTGGAGGCCCCGTTAACACTTATGGGCAAGCTTCAAAGGGTGCAAAATATGGCTGCCAAACTCGCCCTTTCCCGCCCCTACCACAGCTCTTCCACGGCAGCGCTGCAGGAACTCCATTGGCTGCCGGTCCATTTACGCGTACGCTATAAAGCAGCGTGTATTGTGTTCAGGGCTATCCATGGCCTGGGCCCAATTCCTCTGCGGCGAATGTTTGCCTGGTATCTCCCATCTCGAGCTTTGCGTTCCTCGTCGTCCAGGCTACTTGTTGTCCCGCGCTTCCAGAGAGTGAGGATGGGTGGTCGTTCGTTCAGAGTAGCGGCGGCCAAACTTTGGAACTCCCTGCCTCTATCCCTGAGAGGTCTTGAGGATCTTTCAGCCTTTAGAAAGGATTTGAAAACTTACCTTTTCCCTAGGGCGGGTTGAGCTATTGCTTCTGCTTGGATCATGGGTCAAAAGCGCCAGGATGCCCTTGGTGGTGACAGGTTGCGCTATATAAGTATACCACAATACCAATACCAATAAGATATAGACCTGGGAAAGGGAGGGCATCTGCACCCTGGTTCTCGAGTGCATTAAAAGAAATGCTAGGAGAAGTTAGGGTCTTAGAACGCAGGTGGCGACGCCATTATGGCAATAATGAACATGAGGCGTATAAAACAGCCAGGAGGCACTATCATGCCTCGATCAAACTTGCGAAAGCCAATCATTATACGTCACTAATTGAAGCTACTAGTAACAAACAGAAGGACATCTTCAAAATTGTCAATAGCTTCAGAAATCCCAAGGTTTTATCTCAGGAGATCCCACCCTCCCAGACCCTATGTTACGAGATAGCAAACTACTTCGAACATAAAATAGAAAATCTCACGAAAGAATTCCCTCAGACTGAGTCAGTGGACTTGGAGGCAAGGGATAATATAGACACTCATAAGCCCTGTTGGGAGACCTTCATCCCGATTAGCTTGGAGGACACATATCAGGCGATATCCTCCAGTAAGTCAGGGTCTCCTTTTGATCCCTGCCCCCCAACGTTGCTAAAAGCTATAATAGAGGAGGCTAATCCCGAAATAAATTCCATTATCAACTCATCCCTTCTATCAGGTGAGATTCCATCGCAATGGAAAGTTGCAGCAGTAAGAACTCTGCAGAAGAAGGCACTGCAGGATCCCACCACCCTATCTAACTTACGACCTATTTCGCTCCTTCCAGCCCTATGTAAATTGACGGAATCCTGCGTAAACAAACAGCTAATGGCATTCCTAGAAGGGAATGATATTTTTCATCCCAAACAAGCAGGCTTTAGGGCCCAGCACTCAATGGAGTCTGCCTTGCTGTCCTCGACAGAGACCATTCGAGCTGCACTGGATCTGGGCAAGAAGGCTGTCCTGAGCCTGCTGGATCTTTCTGCAGCATTTGACATGGTGTCCCATGCTATCCTTCTACATCGCCTGGCAAATGCTGGCATAGCAGGCACCGTGTTAAAATGGTTCAGAAATTTCCTGACGCACAAGCGCCAGGTCATTACGCTGGGGCAATTTTGCTCGGAGGAGAAGGCTTTGAACACAGGGGTACCGCAGGGCTCGAGTTTGAGCCCCACACTTTTTAATCTGTATATGGTCCCCCTGATCAAACTGATCGCTTCTTTTGGCATCAGCACGATTGCGTATGCCGATGATACACAGCTGGTCCTTGTCCTTGACAAGGACTCGACCAATGCTGAACAGACTTTGCAAGAATGCCTATCTGCGACATTGACTTGGATGACCAACAACCATCTAAAGTGTAACTCCACTAAAACGGAAATTTTGCCATTTGGACCAAACAACTATTTCTCTCCTCAGTCATGGTGGCCAAAGGAGGCAGAGGCCCCGCCAAACACTATAAATGCAGCACGAAATTTGGGGATCAAATTTGACGATACCCGGTCCTTCAATCAGCAAACCAGGGAAGTGGCCGGTGCATGCTTCAACATCATTAAGGGCCTTAGAAAATTCTTTGATCTGCTCCCTCTGAGTGCCAGACGAACGGTTGCAGTTGCATTGATAACATCTAGACTGGACTACTGCAATAGCCTATATGCAGGATCCAATAAATCGGTCCTGCACAGACTTCAGATGGTCCAGCATGCAGCCGCCAGACTGGTACTCAGATGGCCGAGAAAATCCTCGGCCTCTGCTGCATTGGATGCCTTGCATTGGCTCCCGATTCATAAGCGCATCCTGTTTAAGGTCCTAACTATTACTTATAGGGCCTTTCATCATCAGGTTCCGCTGTATCTGCGCAAACACTTCACGCGATACCATCCATCTCGGGAACTCAGGTCATCCACAGCCAACCTGCTTATTGTCCCCAAATTCAAGCTGGCGACAAAGGGAGGTAAATCCCTAGCAGTGATTGGCGCAAAAGCCTGGTACAAGCTACCCCACCAGCTTGGTGAGGTTACTACTGAGGAAAGCTTCAGAAAATTGCTAAAAACGTGGATCTATACACTGTCAGACACAGGATGCAAAGCACTGATATGAATTTCATCCACAGCTAAGGACAGTCCAGCTGTACTCATCTGCTGGCAGGCGGGTAGTCAAAGCGCCAAGATACTCCCTGGAGTATTAGTGCGCTATATAAATATGTTCTCACATCACATCTCACATCCTAGGCCAGGTGATGTAATGACAGGCTGCGGCCTGGACAACATCGCCACTCCTAGGCCAGGTGATGTAATGACAGGCTGCGACCTGGACGACATCGCCACTCCTAGGCCAGGTGATGCAATGACAGGCTGCGGCCTGGACGACATTGCCACTCCTAGGCCAGGTGATGTAATGACAGGCTGCGACCTGGACGACATCGCCACTCCTAGGCCAGGTGATGTAATGACAGGCTGCGGCCTGGACGACATCGCCACTCCTAGGCCAGGTGATGTAATGACAGGCTGCGACCTGGACGACATCGCCACTCCTAGGCCAGGTGATGCAATGACAGGCTGCGGCCTGGACAACATCGCCACTCCTAGGCCAGGTGATGTAATGACAGGCTGCGACCTGGACGACATCGCCACTCCTAGGCCAGGTGATGTAATGACAGGCTGCGGCCTGGACGACATTGCCACTCCTAGGCCAGGTGATGTAATGACAGGCTGCGACCTGGACGACATCGCCACTCCTAGGCCAGGTGATGTAATGACAGGCTGCGGCCTGGACGACATCGCCACTCCTAGGCCAGGTGATGTAATGACAGGCTGCGGCCTGGACGACATCGCCACTCCTAGGCCAGGTGATGTAATGACAGGCTGCGGCCTGGACGACATCGCCACTCCTAGGCCAGGTGATGCAATGACAGGCTGCGGCCTGGACGACATCGCCACTCCTAGGCCAGGTGATGCAATGACAGGCTGCGGCCTGGACGACATCGCCACTCCTAGGCCAGGTGATGTAATGACAGGCTGCGGCCTGGACAACATCGCCACTCCTAGGCCAGGTGATGCAATGACAGGCTGCGGCCTGGACAACATCGCCACTCCTAGGCCAGGTGATGTAATAACAGGCTGCGGCCTGGACGACATCGCCCCTCCTAGGCCAGGTGATGTAATGACAGGCTGCGGCCTGGACGACATCGCCACTCCTAGGCCAGGTGATGTAATGACAGGCTGCGGCCTGGACGACATCGCCACTCCTAGGCCAGGTGATGTAATGACAGGCTGCGGCCTGGACCACATCGCCACTCCTAGGCCAGGTGATGTAATGACAGGCTGCGGCCTGGACGACATCGCCACTCCTAGGCCAGGTGATGTAATGACAGGCTGCGGCCTGGACGACATCGCCACTCCTAGGCCAGGTGATGTAATGACAGGCTGCGGCCTGGACGACATCGCCACTCCTAGGCCAGGTGATGCAATGACAGGCTGCGGCCTGGACGACATCGCCACTCCTAGGCCAGGTGATGCAATGACAGGCTGCGGCCTGGACGACATCGCCACTCCTAGGCCAGGTGATGCAATGACAGGCTGCGGCCTGGACGACATCGCCACTCCTAGGCCAGGTGATGTAATGGCAGGCTGCGGCCTGGACGACATCGCCACTCCTAGGCCAGGTGATGTAATGACAGGCTGCGGCCTGGACGACATCGCCACTCCTAGGCCAGGTGATGTAATGACAGGCTGCGGCCTGGACGACATCGCCACTCCTAGGCCAGGTGATGTAATGGCAGGCTGCGGCCTGGACGACATCGCCACTCCTAGGCCAGGTGATGTAATGGCAGGCTGCGGCCTGGACGACATCGCCACTCCTAGGCCAGGTGATGTAATGACAGGCTGCGACCTGGACGACATCGCCACTCCTAGGCCAGGTGATGTAATGGCAGGCTGCGGCCTGGACGACATCGCCACTCCTAGGCCAGGTGATGTAATGACAGGCTGCGGCCTGGACGACATCGCCACTCCTAGGCCAGGTGATGTAATGACAGGCTGCGGCCTGGACGACATCGCCAGTCCTAGGCCAGGTGATGCAATGACAGGCTGCGGCCTGGACGACATCGCCACTCCTAGGCCAGGTGATGCAATGACAGGCTGCGGCCTGGACGACATCGCCACTCCTAGGCCAGGTGATGCAATGACAGGCTGCGGCCTGGACGACATCGCCACTCCTAGGCCAGGTGATGCAATGACAGGCTGCGGCCTGGACGACATCGCCACTCCTAGGCCAGGTGATGCAATGGCAGGCTGCGGCCTGGACGACATCGCCACTCCTAGGCCAGGTGATGTAATGGCAGGCTGCGGCCTGGACGACATCGCCACTCCTAGGCCAGGTGATGTAATGGCAGGCTGCGGCCTGGACGACATCGCCACTCCTAGGCCAGGTGATGCAATGGCAGGCTGCGGCCTGGACGACATCGCCACTCCTAGGCCAGGTGATGCAATGACAGGCTGCGGCCTGGACGACATCGCCACTCCTAGGCCAGGTGATGCAATGACAGGCTGCGGCCTGGACGACATCGCCACTCCTTGGCCAGGTGATGCAATGACAGGCTGCGGCCTGGACGACATCGCCACTCCTAGGCCAGGTGATGCAATGACAGGCTGCGGCCTTGACGACATCGCCACTCCTAGGCCAGGTGATGTAATGACAGGCTGCGGCCTGGACGACATCGCCACTCCTAGGCCAGGTGATGTAATGACAGGCTGCGGCCTGGACGACATCGCCACTCCTAGGCCAGGTGATGTAATGGCAGGCTGCGGCCTGGACGACATCGCCACTCCTAGGCCAGGTGATGTAATGGCAGGCTGCGGCCTGGACGACATCGCCACTCCTAGGCCAGGTGATGTAATGACAGGCTGCGGCCTGGACGACATCGCCACTCCTAGGCCAGGTGATGTAATGACAGGCTGCGGCCTGGACGACATCGCCACTCCTAGGCCAGGTGATGTAATGACAGGCTGCGGCCTGGACGACATCGCCACTCCTCGGCCAGGTGATGTAACCATCGCCACTCCTCGGCCAGGTGATGTAATGACAGGCTGCGGCCTGGACGACATCGCCACTCCTAGGCCAGGTGATGTAATGACAGGCTGCGGCCTGGACGACATCGCCACTCCTAGGCCAGGTGATGTAATGACAGGCTGCGACCTGGACGACATCGCCACTCCTAGGCCAGGTGATGTAATGACAGGCTGCGGCCTGGACGACATCGCCACTCCTAGGCCAGGTGATGTAATGACAGGCTGCGGCCTGGACGACATCGCCACTCCTAGGCCAGGTGATGTAATGACAGGCTGCGGCCTGGACGACATCGCCACTCCTAGGCCAGGTGATGTAATGACAGGCTGCGGCCTGGACGACATCGCCACTCCTAGGCCAGGTGATGTAATGACAGGCTGCGGCCTGGACGACATCGCCACTCCTAGGCCAGGTGATGTAATGACAGGCTGCGGCCTGGACGACATCGCCACTCCTAGGCCAGGTGATGCAATGACAGGCTGCGACCTGGACGACATCGCCACTCCTAGGCCAGGTGATGCAATGACAGGCTGCGGCCTGGACGACATCGCCACTCCTAGGCCAGGTGATGTAATGACAGGCTGCGGCCTGGACGACATCGCCACTCCTAGGCCAGGTGATGTAATGACAGGCTGCGGCCTGGACGACATCTCCACTCCTAGGCCAGGTGATGTAATGACAGGCTGCGACCTGAACGACATCGCCACTCCTAGGCCAGGTGATGTAATGACAGGCTGCGGCCTGGACGACATCGCCACTCCTAGGCCAGGTGATGTAATGACAGGCTGCGACCTGGACGACATCGCCACTCCTAGGCCAGGTGATGTAATGACAGGCTGCGGCCTGGACGACATCGCCACTCCTAGGCCAGGTGATGTAATGACAGGCTGCGACCTGGACGACATCGCCACTCCTAGGCCAGGTGATGTAATGACAGGCTGCGGCCTGGACGACATCGCCACTCCTAGGCCAGGTGATGTGATGACAGGCTGCGGCCTGGACGACATCGCCACTCCTAGGCCAGGTGATGTAATGACAGGCTGCGGCCTGGACAACATCGCCACTCCTAGGCCAGGTGATGTAATGACAGGCTGCGGCCTGGACGACATCGCCACTCCTAGGCCAGGTGATGTAATGACAGGCTGCGGCCTGGACGACATCGCCACTCCTAGATCAGGTGATGTAATGACAGGCTGCGACCTGGACGACATCGCCACTCCTAGGCCAGGTGATGTAATGACAGGCTGCGGCCTGGACAACATCGCCACTCCTAGATCAGGTGATGCAATGACTGGCTGCGGCCTGGACGACATCGCCACTCCTAGGCCAGGTGATGTAATGACAGGCTGCGGCCTGGACAACATCGCCACTCCTAGGCCAGGTGATGTAATGACAGGCTGTGGCCTGTGCTTCTATTCACAAGTTAATTTTGAAATACACAAAACTATGTTTAGTCACTTGCATCTAACACACACTCTAGGACCTGTCATTAGAGATTTGACCGAGCTTTCCGAATTCAACCCACTGCAATGCAAGACACTGGTGGGAGACATGGCCAACACAATATTGTATTACTTGTTCTAACACTCATAACTCTTTTAAGGGATAGTTGGACAAACAATGTTGTGTCTCTAGATAGTGACTGGGTAGAGGCCAGGATAGCCCCTAGGGAGGTGGTTGTGACTTCTCAGGTCAGCATTATTCAGCTGCGCTATATCCTCAGAACATACTTCACCCAACATAGTCTGAGGCTGGGTGGAGGGGGGGGGGGGGGCGCTCTCTCCCACATGTCTCCACTGTATTAATCCTAAGGCTGAGCTCCTTCACAATGTAAGGGATTGCATGCGTATGAAACCGTTTTGGAAGATGGTTTCAAACACTCTTGAAATGGTTACTGCTTTGAAAAGTCACGAGAGTCCCAAATTCGCATCAAAACATATGACTAGTGCGATGGACTTGAAAAGATACAAGATGTCTCTCATTCAGTTGGGTTTGTTGGTGTTTAGGAGAGACCTGGCTAAACAGTGGAAGAACAGGGGTGAAGTCTTGGGCCAAAAGCATGGGCACATGATTGGCTTTGGGAGTACCTCTATGCAAGGCGTGCAGAGGCCTGTGTAAGCGTACTGAAACATGGGGTGCCTGAACCTTAGCCCTGGTAGGAAAAGACTACTCTGGAGCTTTTATATTTACTACTACCAATGATGATCGTACTGTTGGTGACTTTAAGTGGGATGAAAAAACTGGGGCGGGGGTCTCTCATAGGGGCGTGGCTGTTGTAATTAAGGGCGTGGTTTAAATCAAATAAATAAAAAATCAGTGCTTAGCATAGTGCGCCGCCCAACTGGTATTTTGTTGCTTCTGTCCTTGCATCCAGATATATGATACAACTAGTAGCATTACACCTACAACAGCCAGAACTATTGGCTTCAACAATGGTTTTTAGTTGCATAAAATAAATAAGCAACAACTATGGCTTTGTTGTATATAAATGGTGAGCCGTGAAAGAACTTTAACGAGTCTATTTGAAGTTAACTCTAAGGCACTGAAGTAGAACTGCTACAGAGTTAAGATTTATTTCTCACCATGAGGGCAGAAATAGAGAGGCCTATAGGGACCGGTCTCAGCACCTGATTTCTGAAACTGCCGGTGCTGAGCACTGGCAGGACCCGGCCCACTTAAAGGCCTGGCTGTATGTACCATTGGCATATGCTCACTTGACGAGTATTAAGATGTTATTTGTCAGTATTTGAATCGTACACTAAAAATTGGTTTTGTTTTTACAACTAGGATTGATAGAAACAACATATATTAATTTATCTTTAGCTTCATAATTTCTTCTACTAGGATCTTTCATTCTCTCTGTCCTTGTTCTAGCTTTTGAAAATATAAGTTTGAGGCATATGAGCTGCAGATCACACACTATGCATAGATCGCCATCTGGTGTTGGGCCAGGATGTTTGCAGTTGTTTATTGTTTTGTACAAGTCTTTGGAAGTCAGAAGATAGGTGACTCCTCCTTTGGACAATAGTGCGCATGGGCATCAACTCCATCTTCAGATTGTTTTTTTCCGGCATCGGGCTTGGATGTGTTCAACGCGTTCCAGTTCGATATCGTTACGGATTTAACTTTCGACGTGCAATCCTTACCTTTCTTTGATATTTTTTTCGATCGCGCTTTTCCTTTTGATGCGCATCTCTACAAGCTTCTACTTCGGTACCAGTCGTCGAAGCAGGCCTTCGGTCCATCAGGGCTTTTTGGCTCATGGAAAGAACTCCCTTCAAAAAGTGTCCTCAATGTGGATCCAAGTTTCCACACGCCGAACTTCATGAGATGTGTAACCTCTGCCTTTCACCTGAGCACGAGGCCAAAGACTGTCCGGCTTGCGCCTCTTTCAGCTCCAAGAAAACCAACAGAGAACATCGAGCTCGAAGACGCATGGCTCCTTCGCCGACATCGATACCGGATGACATCTTTTAGGAAGGCATCAATGTGCCGAAACAGGAGCGGATGGAAGAAGGCACCTTCAGCGCCTCCGAAGCTGAGGAATCTGACGTCGAAGACATCACCCCGGGGCAACGGTTCGTAAGTACTGACATCGACCCCTCCCCCCACCCACCGATTCAAAGGCTTCTGTAACGCCTTTGGGCCTAGGTTCACACTGGGATAAGACTTCCCACGCCCCGCCTACGGGCCCGGCAAGAAGTCTACACATAAGCCTTCAGGCCACTCGGAATCGAGCCAGCCTACCGTTGGTGCCAAAACCCCATCCTCTGCACCGACAAACGAGAAACCGAAAGAGAAACCATTGTCTTCGTCCGCTCCAAACCCTGGATCCACATCGGCGCATTCGGCACCAAACCTATAGAGACTGAACCTTCGGATCCCCTGAAAAAAATCCTCGGAACCAAGGAAGCCACCGGTTCCAAAAAACATGAATCAACCTTCAGATCCCAAAAAATCGTCGGAACCAGGTTCACAACCTTGCTGGAACTAGCAGTAATCCTGCACCAAAAACTACATCTCTCCCCACAACTGTTAACACAGAACCATGGAGAGATCAAACACCCAGATCCAGCACAGCTCAACCGGGCGATCTGGCTCCTAAAGTCCTAGAATTTGGTTATCTCAATCTTCCACCTGATTGTATGAATGTCATCAAAGAAGCTAGACCCCCCCACCTCTAGACCCTGCTACGCAGCCAACTGGAAAAGGTTTGTAATATTTTGTGCCAATAACACAATCGATCCTCTAGATGACGAAAAAATAACTGGTTCCAAAAACATCTGGCACACACACCTCGGATCACAAAAAATCATCGGAGCCGACCAAGCAACCGGGTCCAAAGAAACCAAAGGCGCATAAGGCAGCGCCAAAAACTGTGCCACACAAACATACGGACCCGAAAAAATCGGCACCGAAACACATACTTAATAGGAGGAGCTTTTTCAACCCGATCCTAAACAAGGAATTCTAGAAATAGACCCAGAAACAGGTCATCTTTGGATTATTCCTTCCAACAAAAGGAAAATGGACAAACCTACACCACCTCCAATTCCTTCAAATAATACCACTATTGATGAAGGGGATAATGAACCTCTAGGAGAACCTAGTCATCATTACATCCCAAATGACCCATGGGAAAATTATGGCACGCCAGTTTTTCTTAACACACCACAAGAGGATGTCTACCCATCTGGACCATCCCCTCCAGAGGACACTATAGGTTTCACTCAGCTAATACACAGGGCTGCAGAATACCATGGGGTACATTTACATACAGACCCCATAGAAGAAGACTTCCTCATGGACACTTTTAAAACATCCCAAAGGTCCACCTCCATTCTACCAATGTTAAAAGGGGTAATTAAACACGCTCCTGAAGTCTTTAAAGACCCTGTGAGAGCTAGCGTCATTAACCCTAGAATAGAAAAGAAGTACAAGGCTGCCCCAACTGGCCCTGCATACATTAAGAGACAGCTTCCCTTAGATTCCTTGGTTGTTTCCAGGAAAAGGGCCAACTCTCAAACCTCAGATGATGCTCCACCACCTTACAAGAAGTCAAAATTCTTGGACGCATCTGCCAAAAGAACAGTGTCACAAGCAGTCAACATATAGAGGATTGCCAACACACAGGCTTTACTAACTAGGTACGATAGGGCGCACTATGATGAACTAGAGACCCTACTACAACACCTTCAAGATCAGTATAAGACAAGAGCCCATGATCTCATACAAGAAGGTAAACTAGTAACCAATACCTCCATTCGATGTGCTCTAGATACCGCAGACACAGCCTCCCGAGCCATTAATACCAGTGTCCTTTTACGCAGACATGCCTGGCTAAGAATATCAGGGTTTAAACCTGAGGTTCAGACTACCATACTGAACCAACCCTTTGAACAAGAACACTTATTTGGACCTACGGTGGATTCATCTTTAGAAAAGAAGAAAAAAGATACTGATACCGCCAAATCAGTGGGAGTCTTGCAATAGCAAGCTCCCAGAAGTTCCTTTTGTCGCTCCTATTATAGGAGCACTTCTAGAGGCTTTTACACCGATAACTCCTCCACTTCATATAAAAGCCCTACACAGACCAGAGGCTATTACAGAGGAGGCTACAGAGGCAATAACAGCAAAGGTAACGGCAAAACTACCAATAGTCGTACTGCCACCACCTCCAAACAATGACTTCCCACCGCTCCCCCCGGACCATTATACTCCGGTCGGGGGAAGATTAACTCAGTTCCTACCTGTCTGGAACAATATCACCACGGACAGGTCGGTGAGACAAATCATCCAATCCGGTTATTGCCTACAGCTCACTGCGACAGCCCCCAACATACCACCCAAACAGCATCGAGTATCAACAGAACATTTAACGCTTCTAAAACAAGAGGTGCTTTCCCTACTGCGCAAACATGCAATAGAACCAGTTCCCCGTCACCATCAAAACACAGGAGTTTACTCCCCGTATTTTCTGATACCAAAGAGGGATGGAACCCTGAGACCCATCTTAGACCTCAGACCATTAAACCCATACATCCAATCAGACCATTTTCACATGGTCACTCTTCAACAGGTCCTTTCCCTACTCAAACAAGGCGATTTCCTTGCCACTTTAGATCTCAAGGATACCTACTTCCACATTCCCACTCACCCTGCTCACAGGAAATATCTTCGGTTTGTAGTAGGCGGTCAGCATTATCAATTCAAGGTTCTCCCATTCGGAGTTACCACAGCACCCAGAGTATTCACAAAATGTCTAGCAGTAGTCGCAGCCTACTTAAGAAGACACAAATTCACATCTTCATGTACTTGGACGACTGGCTGATAAAAGCCAAGTCACATACCCATGTGTAAATCACACGCACACCACAATCCACCTGCTTCACGACTTAGGGTTTACAATAAATCCCCCAAAGACTCACCTCCAACCATCCACATCCAACAATATCTAGGTGCCACAATAGACATCTCAAAAGGCCTTGCATATCCCAATCCAGCCAGGATAGCAAGTATGCAGGCCCTCTTAACAAAATTCCAACCGCAACATTCACTGACCGCTCGAGTGTTTATGCAACCAATAGGAATGATGGCCTCTCGCATATTCATAGTACCTCACGCAAAACTCCAGATGCGCCCCTTACAGGAATGCTTAGCCCTCCAGTGGAACCAAGCTCAAGGTCAGTTAACAGATCTGGTGTTGGTGGACGGCCTCACCCATTGCTCTCTGCTGTGGTGGAACATCCAAAACCTTTCCAATGGGCGACCGTTCTGTAGTGTAGTTCCTATTTCCCAATAGGCTCTGCGCATTGGAATAATACCTACAGCAGTAAAGGCCTAGGCCAGACGTTAACTAGGTCTACTACTGTCGATACTAGACTTAAAGTTTTGGGTTTGCCAGCTTAGCTCAGAGTTCACTAGAAACTTTCTCGAATGTTCAAGGAGGACTTAACTTCCCTGATTAGACAAGAAGGGATTTAGTTTCTGACAACCATAGAACATGACAACTTTGCTCTCCCCTAATCAAGAGTCAATCTCGAGAGTCGTGTGAACAAAAGGCAAATTATTTTACTCAGTCAGTACGTGCATTCTTAGTCTCATCAGAATGTAGAGAAAAGGAAGAGACGGGCGTGTTCAATAAAAAGGTGTTATTTATTGATCAGTCTCTTTTCTCATACAAGAGAAATGGATCGATATTATTGCAATACTTATAGTTAAGTAAAGTGCATACATTAAAAGCAATAGTATAAAATAATACTGTAAAAACATTGATATGGTTTCTAAGCCATATGATGTTTTAAAATGAATAAAATATATTACATACACATATACATTTGACTAAACGTACTCAACTGGTGTTTCTAGATACGCCTACCCCGTGTACCTGACCTAAGTCTAATACGAGGGCGGGAATAGATAGTTACAGTTTAAGTTAAGTTTGTTTTTGCCAAGTGAATAACTAAAGAATTCTCTGTGAGGGGTTATTCAGTTCTGTACCTGGAAGTTAGGATGAATGAGGAATGGTATCTCTCTCTCTGGTCTCGATATTCCAGGCTGCCTGCGAGGGCTACCCGGAAACGCCGGTGCTGGATTCTCGGCAGGAGAAAGCAGCTTCTCTCAGCGCGTCAGGAAGGCGGGGCTGCTGCCAGCGGGGTCTGCTCTGCTCTTGGCTTCGGCAAGTATGGCTGCTCCGTCTCGTCACCACGCGTGTGTTTGCATATGGCAAGATCGGTAATATTTATACCTTTAAGGTGCCGAGATTGACGTAAGGATGGACATAGATACGTCAATAAAGATGTCATACGATTTGCTCGTTAGCACATTCTTTTACTAAAGTTCTCGGTGAAATCAAAACAATGGCCGCAGGGTTTTGCCCAGGTTGTCATAGGTTTGATTTGTTATGAGAACTCCGTATGCCTTATCAGGGGCTGGAGGAATATCGCTTGTCTAATTAGATCGCAAGCGTTATGACCTAATCAGATAACACGTTCCTGTGCCGTAGTGTGACTGCGTCAGATAACGGTATCTGCATCATGGGGGTTTTCTGCCTCATGGGCTGACTGCTAGTTAACTTGTTGGTTTGTTTAACTAGAATAGGGTCAGGAATAGGGGGATCGATTCAGAACCTATAGGAATACATGACACCCACTCCACGCTAACTATGGACATATTTACTAATCTAGGCATAGTATAACATAGTACAACATACTATAGAGTAGTGTGTATACCTTACCACCCCAAAATACATAAATGCATTTTGAAATTCTTCAAATATACTGAAAAATTGCAGACATATATATTGTATGCACTCAAGCTGTAGAATAATGCCAAAGTAATCGCATTTGTATACATTATTGCTCGTTTGGTATATAAGAATTACACATGAAATGGTTTCTTAAATACAGAAAAAAGATTCGAGACCATTCCATCACAGAATAAAATATTTATGAACATACCAGCGGGCAGCTAAAGTCTATAAAGTATCTAAAAATAGAAATCTTAGTTCTTTAGGAATAGTTTCTTACTTTAAGCAGAAGATAAGTGTCCCGAAAAACCGAAAAAATGAATTGGGGCTTCTGAAAGAGTTGCTGTCCGTGAACTGGAGTGAAAAATAGTTCATGTGACTTTATTATTTAAAGTTGAAGGCCGAATTCAGGGAACGCCGTGTGCGGGCTTGTTCAAAAGTCTCTATTTCTGTTCGGGTGAGAACATCATATCATTTAGGCTTTCGAAAAAAACTGTCAACAGCTTCCTGGGAAAGTTCCACTAACTCGGAAATAGGTGTAATCATGCATTCTTGTGCATGATTGTCTCCATTGACATTCTGATTCGCATTGCTGACAGAAGGTCGTACCTGTTCGATGCTGCTTTCATCTTGAACTTCACTACCCATCAATCGTAGTGGTGAAGCTTCCACGAATGCCGTCATCAGGATTGGTAGCCTTTGAGGGCAGCACAAAGCATGAACCTTGATCGGGCTCAACAATGTTTCTGCATCCATCGGCGCATCCGATTGTAGCGTCAGACAGGTGTCTAACACGCATTCTTCTCCGCATAGCAGACACCTCAATACAGGTAAAACACATCTTTGCCACATTGGTCGAAATGATCGAAACCAAGTCATGTTCAGGTCTCTAAGCCGGGAGAGTCCCAGGATTTTTGATATCCGGTCCCGGTATCCAATGGCTAGGATTGTTTCTTCCCTTGTCGCAAGAGTTTTGTCTGTGACATGGGTTGCCATAACGAAAAATAAGGACTAAGAATAGGATTCCTGCAATTAGTCTCAAGATCAGGGGAAGTCCGCCAAAAATCGAATGGACGAAATCTGGAAAAATACCCAGTATGGCTTTGAATGGTGTTAATGCCATCGAAAATACTGTCTTAAATACCTTTGAGACCCCATTGGTATCAGAAATATTTAAGATTTCATTCAGGATTTCCGCGAAATGTACGGGGGAATTAGTTGATAATAATGTATGTATCTCTGCAGTCGTCCTTGCGACTTGTAGATCATACGTTTCTTTTGATGACGAGAGCCTGGTAGGCGTCTGAAGAAGCACTGTTTTCATTCTGCTTAAAGTATCTATTCAAATAGAAGTAATTTTCAAATCGGGCCATGCCCTTGCCTCCCTGTCTGGGAAGGAGCTGGGGAACAATGAGCGTCCACAGCACTTGACCTTCGCAGTCGTAGTTACTAGATAAGGAATCCCGGGCATAAGACTACAACATCTACGGTCTACAATAAGAATGTAACTCCCATTATAGAGTCTTTGAAAGAATGGTTCTATTTCTGTTGCAGGTGCGCCTTGCTGGTGACATGAAAGGTTGTATGAATTCCCTTCACAGGCTCCATGCAAACTAATTCCGTTACACAGAAGTGTGCCACTTAGTGACATCGCACAATTGTTGCCACTAAGAAACACTTTCTGTCCTTTATTACTGACACATGCATGTGAATAGGGCAGGTTCCATGTTGTTTTAAGGTACCCCTTTCCCAATTTCTCGTACATGCCAGCCTGTATATATTTTTGGCAGTATTGAAACCTGAAGGTTGAGATTGGAATATTTATTATCCCATGTATTATCCATTCACTGACAGGTCGTTCTGACATTGTCACTGGTAATCTTTCGAGTTTTTCAATGCTCAAGATTGTATAATCAGCACCCTTTTGTGCCATACTGATTTGTCTATCAGTAAGGTTAAAGATTTGGAATAGTGATGTTGTGTTGATTAAACGCCAAGGCACATAGCCTGAACGCGGATTTTGTAACGTCCAGCCAAGCTGTACAATAGAACGCAATTGAGACTGACCGTGTTGTAATAACAGTAAGTCTTGCGATAATATGTCGATTGCTGAAGACACAATGCTGTCCAAAGAAAAAATTCTGGAGGACAGAGTCATTAACCCATTGTCCACTACAGAAAGTGATTTTTCCAAATTAATACGGTCAATTTCCCGTATTCTCTCTGCTGTCTCAATTTGAGTAACCTTCCAGGCCTCATTATATGCTGCATATACAGAGGCTGCTATGAAACGCTTTTGACGCTGTTTGCGTGGTCCCAAAGTGAAATCACGCAAGTCAGCACCATCAGTAAGTAAAGTTAGGTGTTGCTTAATTTCTGCCAGTGTGGAAGTTTGTAGCCACTGAAGGCATAATTTGCCCACACTGTAGGTGGTTATTATCCCTGGGTGATGTCTTTGAGGATATCTAGGGTCTGGCCTGGTCATTTTGAACCCCTGTGTTTTGTTCAGGAATCTGTCTTGACAGTTATTAGTATCTGTGAGCCAGATCAACCACTGTTTCCAATCAGGATGTGTTCTGTTTTGGTTTAATATATGGTTTACGTCTATCTCTTCATCTGTATCAGAGTTATTGCTAAACATTGTTGGCTTTGGAATAGACGGTTTATTTAAATCTTTGATTTTGGCTAGGCCAAGACAGGTGGTTTGTTGAACAGTGTCATTTAAAAATATCATTTGTTCTGGGATCATGCAGGCTCTAAACAAAGCTTCTATACCCTGTACTTGCCATTCTTTTGTACCCCAAACACTTTTCAATTCAACATTTTTGTCCCAATATTCAAAACCAAAAGTATTCATCTTTTCAAAGAATGAGTCTGAATATAACAATTTTGTGTTGGTTATCATGGTCTTGGTCCCTGTTTTGTTTGACAATTTAAAATAAAATGTTTCAGCATTACTTGTGTTAAAACCTGAAAAATATGAATATTTGTCGTAAACGGTTCTTGAGCTCCCTTTTGGAGGTGTTGCACAATGTTCCCATTGATTATAATTTAAAACATTTCTAGGTTGTGCAGATCTATGTAAAAACTGGTTACCATAGTGGTTATAGCAATACATACTATCATAATTTGTAGAACCCTGCAAATAATCATGTTTGGTAAATTTAGCAGACATTACTAAGTCAGACATCATATTATTAATGCTTTCGAAGTCCCAATCATCAGCAAATGAGTTTGGTTTTGCAAAGTCACTCAATGAGATCTTAATTTGGTGTGGATATTTCAGGATCTCGACCGGACCATAAATTTCATAGTCAGTGTTGTCCCAGGCTACCCCACCCGGTATCGGATTGGCTGTGAAGTTGGCTGAAGAAAGTTCTCTTTTCTCGACGTGTGAGGATGTGTGTGGTTTGAGGATCAAGTTGATTTTCTGACTTGCTGTGTCCATTTTAGCATATTTTCCCTCAATGAAGCGTCCCAAAGTAAGTACCATGATGAGCCAAAGTATGAGGATAAATGCACCAAAACCCACCCAAAATTCAATCCATGGAGAAATCAGATATGTTTCTTTCAGTTGTTTCAAAAGTTCCTTAGCTTTATCTTTAAAGGTTTTTGATGATGGCTGTGTCTTTGATTCACTGAAGCCTTCAGAGGAATCATCGAAGTTTATGAAGTAGCCGGATGCAGTTCTGTCAATTGTTCCAATTGGTTCAGGATTTCTGTTTCTTGCATTTTCACTTGTTACTTCATTATAGATTGGTGTGTCTTTGCTAAATGTTTTTATTTGTGTTTTCAGAGGTCTGAGTTCTATTGCATTGCTGCATAGTCCTTGTTGTTCTTCTGTAGGCGTTTCGAATGTGATGAGCCTCTTAGTTAGGACCTCTGTACTGGTAGCAAACCTTGGTGTTCTGCTACTTATTGGGAGTCCACTTGGCCTACTGTTTGTTATCGGCCACATGTTGTGGTTTTACCAGGTCGATTGATACAACTCGGTTCTCCTTTTTTCCAGCAAGTGGCGGTAGTACAACTGATCTTGTCCCGTTGACAGACAAGACAGGAACTGCTTTTCTGTAAGAAGGCCCAAATTCCTTCTTTACCGCGATCTTTTCCCTGACTAGATCCCCGACTTTTGGAATCCAGACAGGTCTTGCTGGGACAGGTGGTGGTTCTTCAGTGGTTGTTGGCTGTTGTTTCAACTTTATGTTGCTCAGGTCTTTTCTTGTTTTGTTTAAGTCCTGCAAAATAGCCAAACGGTCTTTGATATCAAAGGTTTTTTCTTTCACCACTGAAGTCTGACTATCAATGTCAGAGATCATCATCCTAGTTCCAAATAATAATTCGTACGCACTGAATCCCTTCAGAGAATTTCTTGGCAAGTTATTGAGACTACGTTGGACACTTATTAGATGTTTGACCCACCCAGCTCCCGAACCTAATATCCTTTCCGTTATAGATTGCTTTATGCCTTGGTTTTTTCTTTACACCGTCCCGTACCCTCAGGAAGGAAGTGAGAAGATTTCCGCTGGACTATGCTCATTTGGCCATGTTTCCCCCCAGGCTGGAGGGCTTGAGTGAAAACAATAGTCAAACGTAGCATGCGCTTAGCGTATATGCCATTTAGACCCGCAAATCTTTGTATAACAGTCCGGACGTCAGCCGAGTGCTGGTGATCTACATTATAAGTGGAACTAGCCTGTATATGTTAATCGCAACCCTTCCTTTTTACTCCTGATTTTTCCTGGAGTAGAACGACGAGATATTAAACTGTTTCTCTCCCCACTGCGATCTCTGTTGCAGTTTGGGCAGTTTTTTACAAACATGGTATGACGCAGGCTCATGCCTGGCCACCAGTACCGTGATTGTAATTCTTCCAGAGAATCTTTTAGTTTGAGGTGTCTGAGACCCTCGCCCATATGTGCGTCTGCTATTAACAATGTTCTCCTGTCCTTGTTTGGAATCACTCTATCCCCCACTCCAGGGATTCGAGCAAAAGGGACGGAGTTTGCATCGATTATGTATGTATAATTGAGTGGATAGTTGATCGGTAACGCTGAGCAGTCGCCTTTTGATGACGTTTTCACCGCCAGCACTGTTTCACCGTCAATGTATTTTAATGTACGCTTTTTTCGAACTACGGGAGCCGATTTAGTGGCTGCCGCTGCGGCTGTTTCAGCCAATGAATTCCCTACAACGTGAACGCCATCACGCTGATGACTCAGTGAGTGAGTCACGTGAGTCTTTGGTAGTTCTTTTTGTAAAAGAGCTATTTGTTCCCAGAGCAGTTTCTGCTTTATTGGTGCATCTGTGTCATCTTTGTAACCGTTTTGAATCCATGTCTGCAAATCGCTGTTATATGATTTGACGCAGTAATATGAATCTGACACTATAAAGGTCGGGAATTCGCGATCCGCATTATCTAGTGCCATTTTCAATGCTATTATTTCAGTTTGTTGTTCTGAATTAGTTTCTACTGAGTGTGTTTTTGTTAATAGAGGTTTTAGTTTACCTCCGCGCCACACTTCTTTTGTAATCTCACATGTGGGGTTGTATGCTTGTTCTCCCCAAACGGACGGTTGAGCATGTCCGTCTGTATAGATTACACAGGCGTAATGTCGTAAAGGCAGAATGTCGATTGGCAGAGGATATGTTTCTTCATATACTAGATTTTTCAATTCTTCTAGTTCTTAGAAAATTGTCAACCAGGCTATACTTGATAAATCATATCCTTCGTATAGGACTGTCAGATGGGCAATTCTGGATTTTTTAAAGTTGAATTTGTAACCCTCTGCAGCGAACCCAAGTATTATGGTGTTCACTCTTTTCAAGTGAGTCTCCAAGTCATCATCTGTTAAGTAAATGTCATCGACATAAGATAATGCTTCATCATCATATAGATGAAGTAATTCTGTTACTCTCGCTGAGAATACCCCCGGGCTGTTCTTGTACCCCTGGGCTAACCGACAGAATTGTTTTTGAGTGCCATTTACTGAGAATGCAGTTAAATATCTGCTCTCTGGTGCTATGTTTTGACAAAAGAATCCATTGGAGATGTCTAAGGTTGTTTTGTATTTTTTGCGCACTATGTTATTCATTAGTGCAGCACTGTGTGAGTTTTGCACTGCAAAAGTTTTGCAACATGTGTTACGGTGTCGGTAATCCAAAACTAGACGATAAGAATTGTCTGGTTTGGAGACCGGAAACAAAGGGTTGTTCATTTGTGAGGTGCAAGTTTCAATCACCCCCTGGTATTCTAGCTGATCTAGTATTTCATTTACCTGTTTTTTAGCTTCTTGCTTAATTGGGTACTGCCTTTGTGCAGTAGGTTGTGATTTTAACTGGATTTTGTGAGGAGGGGAGTCCTCATCCCATCCTACATGATTTTTATATAAAGCAGGTGCTAGAGCCACTGCCCACTTTCTGGCAAGTGTGTATTTTTTATTAATTGGAATTTGATTTGAGAAGGCAGGCATAATTACTTCTTCGCCATGAGGGCACTCCCTGACAAACTCTGGTGGCCAGTCTTTTTCAGCTAGAAGGATGTCATAACCCTTGGAGAGGTTATCCCAAAATAGTCCCCTTATTTTCCTAGTCTTATCTCCCTCTATACGTAATGTTATCTCGTATATCTTGTGAGGTTTGCTAACCCTGGTGTCTGCAGTTTCCACTTGAAGATATTCATTCGTGTCCACTGTCTCCAGATGATTCATAAGGACTTTGCGAGCTATGCTCACTTCTGCTGCGCTGTCTAGCATTGTCTGAGCCCACTCTCCGTTTTTCAGTTGTGTCCTCAGTATTCTCGGCATTGTTAACTACCTTGATACTGGCTACCTTCTTTTTTGGAAATTGTAATTTCTTTTTTAGTTGAGCAGGTTCCTTGTCTTTGGACTTGGCGTGCTCTTCTCTTTGTTCTGATCGTCCTCTTCTTTCCGATTTCTGCGAGGAAGTCTGAAAAGATTGAGAGGGACGTGTATCAATGTCTTGATATCTCTCAGGCTTTTTTATATTATCCCTATTTCTAAGGTGATATCTTTTCCCAGAGGGGTCACTCTGGGGTGACCTGTGTCTTTGGTTCGGAGATTTCTCTCTTCGCCTAGGAGACCTTCCTCTGGACTGGAATTTCTTTTCTTTAGGATTGGATTGTTTGTTTCCATCCCAGTTCTTTTTTGGTGAATTATTATTAAAAAATATTTTTTCTGGACTTTCAGTCAGTTGCGGTTTTACTGGTATTCCACCTAAACTATCTCTACCTAGTTCCTCATAGGATTTTTCTATGATTCTGGCAATTTCAGCTGGTTGGTCTGCTATATCTGTCTCTTTTAACCTCTGGCGGATCGCCACGTTTGCTGCTTCACCTTTTATGTTGGCTAATAATATAGCCGAGACCTGCTTGAAGTCTTTCAGTAATTTCATACCAAGAGTTAAAGCAGGTTCTGGACCGTATTCGTCTTGAATTTGTTTTAGCACATCTGGTATCACCGAAATGGATGGAACACCGTGCGTTTTTGTGTAGATGGAAGCAAAGACTGTACCCCAAGTGTCACAGTCCTCTATGTGTGGTGCGATTCCCATTGGGAGACAGATAGTCAGAATCCTGTGTTTTTCTAGCGGGGTGGTGTCAGGAAACACCGCCTCTATTTGGGTAATTTTCTGTGCCAACCAGAATGGTATTTGTTCCCGTTTAGCCGGTACTTTACCTAGGCAGGATTGGATGTTCTGTGGTGTAATTTTATTTGTGTTCCCCTGGTGAGGGGTCAGCTGTGGAAGTTTAATCGCTGGCTGAATTGTTGAAGTCCGCATCACATACTGAACTAATTGTCTATGAATTTTTATTAATTGTTTTAGCTGTGTTAAAAGGTTTGGTGCAGACATCCCATCGATGTCTGGATGTGGTGTGTATCCGGCTAGGACCGGCCACGTTGCTCCTGGTCTACCTAAAGGACCGAGCCTGGTGATGTGATTATTATGTTTTAGGGCGCCATCAAATAAGAGCAAATGCTCTTGGAATTTGAGTGGTACTTCCACCTCCTCAAAAGGAGTGTACTCATTAGGAGGTTCCTCTATTTTGTAATAGTGGAAGTACTTTGTTACAGCATTTGCTGCTGGAAAATGTATCCATGAATAGTATACCTCTGTCTGCCGATATTCGTGTGCCTCAATTACGAATATGACTGTACCACCTCTAGGTGTCAGTCCATTTTCTATAAGTTTTAAGGTTATAGATTTTCTTTTAATGACCGGGATGAGTATTATCTCCGGGTCTGCATTTTGTAGTGCAGTATCAGCTTCTGCTATGTCAGCTGCTAATCTAACTGCCTCTCTTTCTTCATCACTTTCTGCCATTTTACCGACAGGATGGTTATTTTGTTTGTTTGCAGATCAGGTTTCTTATGGAAACAAAGATTAGATGCACAATATTTTGGAACTGTTTATCCTTCAACGTTGACTATACCAAGAACCATACATAGGAGTTCCCTCCTGCGAGGTCTGGCGGATATAACCTTTCACCCACTCCAGACGTCTTTGGAGTATTTTGGGAAAAGGGGTCTGAGTGAGAAAGCACGACTGAGTTACTCTAAATGTCTTACGTTAGTTTTATCGCCCTTTCCAAACGCGTTGGGCGCCATGTAGTGTAGTTCCTATCTTCCCAATAGGCTCTGCGCATTGGAATAATACCTACAGCAGTAAAGGCCTAGGCCAGACGTTAACTAGGTCTACTACTGTCGATACTAGACTTAAAGTTTTGGGTTTGCCAGCTTAGCTCAGAGTTCACTAGAAACTTTCTCGAATGTTCAAGGAGGACTTAACTTCCCTGATTAGACAAGAAGGGATTTAGTTTCTGACAACCATAGAACATGACAACTTTGCTCTCCCCTAATCAAGAGTCAATCTCGAGAGTCGTGTGAACAAAAGGCAAATTATTTTACTCAGTCAGTACGTGCTTTCTTAGTCTCATCAGAATGTAGAGAAAAGGAAGAGACGGGCGTGTTCAATAAAAAGGTGTTATTTATTGATCAGTCTCTTTTCTCATACAAGAGAAATGGATCGATATTATTGCAATACTTATAGTTAAGTAAAGTGCATACATTAAAAGCAATAGTATAAAATACTGTAAAAACATTGATATGGTTTCTAAGCCATATGATGTTTTAAAATGAATAAAATATATTACATACACATATACATTTGACTAAACGTACTCAACTGGTGTTTCTAGATACGCCTACCCCGTGTACCTGACCTAAGTCTAATACGAGGGCTGGAATAGATAGTTACAGTTTAAGTTAAGTTTGTTTTTGCCAAGTGAATAACTAAAGAATTCTCTGTGAGGGGTTATTCAGTTCTGTACCTGGAAGTTAGGATGAATGAGGAATGGTATCTCTCTCTCTGGTCTCGATATTCCAGGCTGCCTGCGAGGGCTACCCGGAAACGCCGGTGCTGGATTCTCGGCAGGAGAAAGCAGCTTCTCTCAGCGCGTCAGGAAGGCGGGGCTGCTGCCAGCGGGGTCTGCTCTGCTCTTGGCTTCGGCAAGTATGGCTGCTCCGTCTCGTCACCACGCGTGTGTTTGCATATGGCAAGATCGGTAATATTTATACCTTTAAGGTGCCGAGATTGACGTAAGGATGGACATAGATACGTCAATAAAGATGTCATACGATTTGCTCGTTAGCACATTCTTTTACTAAAGTTCTCGGTGAAATCAAAACAATGGCCGCAGGGTTTTGCCCAGGTTGTCATAGGTTTGATTTGTTATGAGAACTCCGTATGCCTTATCAGGGGCTGGAGGAATATCGCTTGTCTAATTAGATCGCAAGCGTTATGACCTAATCAGATAACACGTTCCTGTGCCGTAGTGTGACTGCGTCAGATAACGGTATCTGCATCATGGGGGTTTTCTGCCTCATGGGCTGACTGCTAGTTAACTTGTTGGTTTGTTTAACTAGAATAGGGTCAGGAATAGGGGGATCGATTCAGAACCGATAGGAATACATGACAGTTCCTAGAGGCTGTTCCACAAATCATGTTAACAGCAGACGCATCACTCACCGGCTGGGGAGCTCATCTACTACATCACACCATACAGGGCAGGTGGACACCACAGCAAATGCTACTCCACATCAATCATTTGGAGCTACTAGCAATATTTCTGGCTTTAAAAGCATTCCAGAAACACGTATCAAATAAAGCCGTATTAGACGGACAGTATAGCAGCAATGTATTATCTACAAAAACAAGGGGGGGGAAGCACTCTCTGCATCTCTCTCAACTAGCTCAGAGCATGTGGAGATGGGCAATTCCTCAAACCATATTCCTCGTAGCCCAACATCTTCCAGGAATACAGAGTCAGATGGCAGATCTGTTAAGTCGTCAGACACAACAGATTCACGAGTGGTAACTTCATCCACAGGTCCTTCAACCGTTTTTCTAAATGTGGGGGCATCCAGAGGTAGATCTCTTCGCCACACATTTAAACACAAAATGCCCAAGATATCCACACCTATTGTCCAAAGGCAATGCGATATGGATGAATTTGTCAGGTAGATTTGCCTACGCTTTTCCACTTGTTCCACTAGTGGTCCGCGAGCTGCAACAACAGTCATTAACACTGATCCTAGTTGCTCCAACATGGGCCAGACAACCCTGGTACACAACCTTGCTGGAACTAGCAGTAATCCTGCACCAAAAACTACATCTCTCCCCACAACTGTTAACACAGAACCATGGAGAGATCAAACACCCAGATCCAGCACAGCTCAACCGGGCGATCTGGCTCCTAAAGTCCTAGAATTTGGTTATCTCAATCTTCCACCTGATTGTATGAATGTCATCAAAGAAGCTAGACCCCCCCACCACTAGACCCTGCTACGCAGCCAACTGGAAAAGGTTTGTAATATTTTGTGCCAATAACACAATCATTCCTCTAGATGCGTCTATTCAACACATCATATGTTACCTACTACATCTTCAATGATGTAATCTAGCATACACGTCAATCAGATTAATCTCGCTGCCATAGCAGCCTATATCCAAAATAGACAACAGCTTGCATTATTCAGGGTACCTGCCATTAAAGCATTTATGGAAGGCCTCAAAAGAATAATTCCTCCCAGAGTACCACCCTCTCCAGTGTGGAATCTAAACATCGTCCTCACTAGGTTAATGGGTCCTCCATTTGAACCTCTGCATAAATGTAAGCTACAATTTCTTACATGCAAAGTCGCTTTCCTTGTCGCTTTCACATCTTTCGGGAGAGTCCGTGAGCTACAGGCACTTAACTATTCAAGAACCATTTTTAAAACTCCATCAGAACAAAGTGGTTCTTTTAAAAAAAAAAAAAATTTTTATTGGAAATTAACAACAACAATAACATGGTACACAAGGCAAAAATGGATTGGAAATACAGTCATGGGTCCACGTACTCGGCGCTTCAGCAATGTAGCACACATAATACAGCACAGTGTTTCAAGGGGAGGGGGCAGCGAGGAAACCAGCAGCAATACAATGTAATTAATATTAGGAATGTCAATCAGGGGGACAAGGTGGCATCAGGAAACAAATCTTGAGGAGGGGTACATATATTGCCACAATATGAGTTCCATTGCGACCAGATTCTACCCCACTTTTTGGGCCGTCCAAGCGACAGATAAACAGTCTTCTCACGAAACATGCACCAGTCCATATTCTCCGCCCACAATGCTGCAGTCGGAGACCTATGGGAACCCCAGAGCTGTGCAGTATCTCTTTTGGCGATAATGTTACCAAGGGTCGCCCAGGTGATCTGTGCCGCATTGTAGTCGTTGGGCTCCCAGACATTCAGGAGGCAGCGCCTAGCCTCTGGCAGCAGCGCCACCCCAGTGACTCTCTCCATTACAACATGCACACGGGACCAAAACTCAACCATCTCCGGGCATTCCCACAGAATATGAAGAAACGTACCAGTCATACCACAGCCACGCTTACACAAATCATCAGAAGAATATCCCATGCGTACCAGACTCGGGCCAGTGACATACACACGGTGGAGGATCTTAAATTGAACAAATCTAAGGCGTGCAGGTATGGCAACTTCTTTTGGCGAGGACAGGGCGGACTGCCAGTCCTCATCATCTAATTCCAGACCGTCGGCAACCCACGAGGCCCTCAGGCGCACGAGCAGGTCAGCCCTGTTATAGATCAGCTTCTTGTAAATTAAGGAAATAGTGCTGTCGGGCACATGTCCATCAAGAATACGATCCTCAAGGGGTGAGGATTCAGGGATAGCCGTACCCACAGCAAAGATCGACAGTAGGGCATGTCGGACCTGAGCGTACCTGAAGAATTCCCTGTCCCCGAGTTCATACTCCGCCTTAAGCGAAGCAAAAGTCTTAACATCACCTTTGGAC
Source organism: Lissotriton helveticus (assembly GCF_964261635.1). Taxonomy (NCBI): domain Eukaryota; kingdom Metazoa; phylum Chordata; class Amphibia; order Caudata; family Salamandridae; genus Lissotriton; species Lissotriton helveticus. The sequence continues at coordinate 20,726,771 of NC_136061.1, forward strand.
CAAAGATCCCCCACCTTAGTGATTCCGATCATATCCCATTTGTCAAATCCTTTCGTTCGCCATAAATTACCCAGACATTCAGAGTCATACAAGGGGGTCGCTCGAGTGAATCGATCCTTCCATCCCAAGGCCGCATTCGCATCATGCCACACACGTACCGTGACTTTAGTTGGGCCAGTCAGTGATGTACAGAGCCTCCTGGAATACAGCGCCCTATTGAAGTTCCCCCCTGGCAGAAGGTGTTTATCCATTGCGAAGGCAGGGGCGGGACCGGGAACATACGTTGCGTGGTTGACCGCACTCAATTGGGAGGCCATATAATAGCGCCTGATGTCAGGAAGGGCGATGCCACCATCATACCACGGTAGCGTGAGTTTAGACAGAGCAAAGCGTGCACGGCCATCCCAGATCAGTTGCCGTTGTAGACTCTCCACCTCCCGAAAGTAACGAGAGGGAACGGGGTCAAACGAGTTCTGGAGCGCATACAAAAATCTAGGCAGCGACATCATCTTAAAGAGAGCCGCACGACCTAGCGGTGACAGTGGCAAATGACGCCAACGTGTAACATCCAACTTCAGCCGTCGAAGAGGGGGCAGCAAGTTGCGCTCATACCGAACGGTGGGGTCTAAGGAAACATATATCCCCAGGTACTTAAAACCGGACTCAGTGACTTGAATCGAGAATCTACGAGGCAATGGGGGGAGACCACCGGCCAAAACATAGACACAGGACTTAGTCCAATTAATAACGAGTCCCGAGTTCTTCCCGAAGGAGGTAAGAACATCGAAGAGCGCGTTTAAGGATTTCTGAGGGGAAGTTAGATATAGGAGAATGTCATCCGCGTATAGCGAGACACGATCCTCGAAATCGGGAGACCATCGAATGCCTTTTATGGAAGGCTCCCAACGGAGCCACTCTGCCAATGGTTCCAATGCGAGGGCGAAGAGCAGAGGAGACAGCGGGCAACCCTCCCGAGTGCCACGTCCGAGTGTGAAAACACCGGACGCCTTCCCGTTAACCACCACCTGGGCAAGGGGCCTCTCAAAGAGAAGCTTCACCCAAGCGATGAACACGGGGCGGAATCCAAATTTTGAGAGGGCCGCTCAAGGATAAGGCCATTCGATAGTGTCGAAAGCCATGGTAGCATCAAGGGAAGCCAAAATGGCCGACTCAGTGAGAGTCCCAGCCCTCGCGAGAACTCCATGGAGTCTCCGAAGATTAAGGGCGATGTTCCGATGAGGAATGAAACCGGACTGATCCGGATGGATCAGGTCCCCGATTACCTTAATCAAACGATTATCTAACAATTTAGCTAAAATTTTGGGTTCGGCGTTAAGCAAAGATATAGGCCTATATGAGGCACAGCGATCCCGAGGCTTTCCCTCCTTGTGAATTACCACAATCGTGGCAAGTCTCTGATCAGCGGGAAGGGAACCCGAGTCCAGAGCCTCAAGGAACATAGCCTTCAAGTGGGGCGCCATTTTGTCGGGTCGCAGTTTGTAAAGTTCAATGGGTAGTCCATTGGGGCCCATTGCTTTGCCTGAGCGGAGGGAACGTATAGCCTCCGCTACTTCATCCACCGTGAGGGGTGCATCCATGAGGTCTCTGTCATCGTCGGAAAGGCAGGGCAACGAAATATCACGAAGCAACAACCGGAAGTCTTCCTCGTCCCTGTCGCAGACAGAGGCATACACCGTTTGAAAGTGATCAACAAAACACTCAACAATCCCAACAGGGTCAGTAACACACTCACCATTCAGCCTCTCAATCACGGGGACAACACGATTCGCTCTTTCCTTCTTGTCAAGCCAAGCAATCAATTTACCAGCCTTGTCACCCACATCATACATCCTGCCCTGTTGCTCCCTGTTCATCACCTTGGCCGCGTCTGTGACGACGGACCTATAATCGGCCTGCTTCAGGGAATGCATTTTTAAACGTGTTACTCCTGTATCAAGGTCACTCTCTAGTGCAGTTATCTCAGTTTCCATGCGCACAAGCTCCTCATTTTTAGTCTTTTTGGCAGCGGCAATCAGTGAAAGAGAATGCCCACGAATGACAGCCTTAAAAGCTTCCCACAAAGACACAGAAGAAGAAACAGATCCCACATTGTCATTAAAGTAGTGATCCACGGCTTTAACGAGTTCAGAACGGGTTTTTGGGTCACGAAAATACCAGGGGTTAATATGAGCCACTCTGCCCGCGCTGCCCACACCCATCGCAAGCCGGAGCCACAAGGGGGAGTGATCAGAAATACCCCTGGGAAAATGGCGAACCTCATTGATGGAGAAGGATTGAGCCGATGGCATTAGAAAATAGTCCAACCTAGAAAGACTACCATGTGCCCCAGAATGGAAGGTGTACTGAAGCTGTGTAGGGTGCAACAACCGGCAGCTATCGACGAGCCCAAAGGTATCAAGGAAGTCACTCAGCCACATCTGGGAGCTGGCCAAATCCCTGGGGGGAAAACGGTCAGATGTACCAGAGACAACGGAGTTAAAATCCCCTCCGAGGATGAGAAGGCCCTCAGGCAACCCCAGTAGGACCCCACCCAAGTCGGCATACGTGGAGGCCTGAAGACCCGGGGGGATATATACCGAAAGTATGGAGAGTGTCTTCCCTTCCCATCTACCCGTGATCGCAGCATAGCGCCCTCTATCATCAAGTATAACTTCATCAATTTCGAGGGGGAGAGAAGACCGGATAAGAATGCCAACCCCCTGGAACCAGAGGTGAAACCAGAGTGAGCAACTAGGCGGTATCCACGTCTGTTCATGGCTCGACACGTATTCCCTATAAGATGCGTCTCCTGAAGGAGAACGACATCGGGAGTATGGCGCCTAAGGAACTGCAACACCACCCCTCGCTTTATCCTGTCTCCCAAACCATTAACATTCCATGACAGTAGTTTCAACTCACCACCCCCCTTCCCCAAGAAGAAGCAGAGCGCCCCCAACACAGAACCCGAAGACCGGGACAATTAAAAAAACAGTTGAATGCCTTGTGAACTAAAACAACCACACACACACACCCCCACACCCCACAACTGAAACCCGTTACAACACCCCCCACCCTGCACCCCTGCGTTAGACTCAAAATCCACCCCAACTTGCAGTGTGCCTGTCGCCCCATGAAGAAACTAATCTACACAAAGAACCCCAGAGGAGAAAGAGACCCCTTCACCCCCGCCACCCTCAGGCCAATGTGAAGGAAGAACTAAAGAATCATTGTCCAAACTCAGCTGGAGAAGTTGAAAAGTTCAGACGTCGGGATCCACCAGTCACTCCTGCTCCGGCAAGCCACCGTCAGCTCCGCCGGGGTGCTCAGTTCGATCATCCTTTTTTGGCAAAGAATCAAGCCAGTCACTGACACTGTCCGGGCGATCGAAGAAAAACGTTCGTTCCCCATACTCAATACGAAGTCTGGTCGGGAACAGCATGGCGTACTTGAGGCCCGAGTCCCGTAGTCGTCTCTTGACTCCCTGGAATCCCATTCTCTGCCTCTGAACGAATGGGGTAAAGTCTGGATAAAAGTTCACGGTGGCATTCTCGAACTTCACAGGGCCCTTGTCCCGCGAGGCTTTCAGGATGGCATCTCTATCCCTGAAGTGGAACAGTTTAGCAACGATAGGTCTCGGGGGGGCACCCGGCTAGGCCTTTCCGCCAGGAATTCGATGTGCGCGCTCGACCGCAAAGAACTTAGTGAGTCCGGCGGGAGCAAGATAATTGGTGATCAGATCTTCCACCAGGAGGTCGGTTGCAGAAGCCTCGGGATTTTCAGGGACCCCAATAATGCGCACGTTGTTGCGACGGGCCCTGTTTTCATAGTCCTCCAGACGACGGGCCAGCACATCCCGGGAAGAACGCAGATTCCCAATCTCGGTCTGAATGTCCGTGACATCAGTGGTCAGGCTGGAGGTCTTCAGATCTAACACCTTGACCCTCTCATTAGCCTTTGCCAGGTCCGCTCTAATCAGCGTAACATCCACGGCCACCGTGTCGATCTTGGAGGCAAGAGCCTCATACTGTTGGTGATAGCACTCATCACGTCTTTTAGCGACACTCCTGGTGTCGTACCGGAGGCAGCCTTAGGGTCACCAGGCGTACGGCCAACACTACTGGGGGAACCCTTCAATAGGGAGTAATGATCCATGATATTCGTCTGGGTCTGTCCCCCTCGGTGAGGCGTCTTGATCTTGCGTCTCTCCGTCTCAGGTCTGGCGGCCATATTGGAGATAGGACCCCTCAGGGGTCCGCGCGACCTGGTGAAAATGGCCGCCCGGATGTGGTCAAAAACAGTGAAATCGGCAAAAATCAAAGTAAATTCCAATAGCGCAGACTAAATGGCAAAACGCCAGGAGGACACACCACGGTGCGAGGGCATCAGGCAGGGCCATGGGTAGATCCAAGCAGCGTTTCAGCCGATCATTGCCGGGAGTAGGAAAATGAAACTGAAAGTCAGACAGGAGACCGCTGGAGGGGAGACCCCTCCGGCCGATGTTATTCAACTACTCCCCGGCTGGCAAAGTGGCCGAGCCCCCGGTCTGGCCACGGGGCGGGCTGCAAAGTTTGAGACGGCGTAAAAGTGGACCCCAACGTCCGATTTCAATTCGTCAAAGAATGTCGGGATCAGCAAGAGTTCGTCTTCAAAAGCCCATCTTCAAAATCAGGATGTTATAAGGATATTGTTAGACGGGGACCCTGAGGGTCGGCCGAATACTGAGGGAGAGGTCCCCGATGAGGACCGTCTCCGGCGATCGTACAGACAAGTCACCTCCCTCCCCACAAATAGGCACCACACCAGGTCGAGTTCAATGCTTTATATAAGGTACGTAAGGCAAGGATAGTAGCGATACAGGATATCTCGGACCGGAGGGTCCTCTCTCTTCTAGTCTCTGTAAGGAAAAGGGGGTAGCGGGACAGTCTTGGTACCGGGTCGGTACAGGGGGTGGCAAGAGGCGAGCTCACAATCCTCGAGCTGGAGAGTCTGTGAGTCGGGCCGCGGCAGCGCCAGCAGGCCAAGGCGATGGTGTCACGAGGCAGAGGGCCGCGGCAGCGCCAGCAGGCCAAGACGATGGTTTCACGAGGCAGAGGGCCGCGGCAGCGCCAGCAGGCCAAGACGATGGTTTCACGAGGCAGAGGGCCGCGGCAGCGCCAGCAGGCCAAGACGATGGTTTCACGAGGCAGAGGGCCGCGGCAGCGCCAGCAGGCCAAGACGATGGTTTCACGAGGCAGAGGGCCGCGGCAGCGCCAGCAGGCCAAGACGATGGTTTCACGAGGCAGAGGGCCGCGGCAGCGCCAGCAGGCCAGTCACGGATGAGTTCTTCTCGGGTCTCTCGACTCCAGGATACAACTGCCCTCCTGGTCCGGCCCTGCCCCAGTTATAGGTCTGGACCCCTTTGATGTCCGGACCCTCGCGCCTGGGGGGCCGGGAGGTCCGGGATGAGGGAGTCCAGACACCCAGCAGGGGGGTGGAGCCAGCGCCCAGGGCGGCCTGGGGTGATCGACACCTGGCGGAGGAGAGCCGTTTGACGATTCCTTCTCCCATTGACTCGCCAAGTGGTCACTCTGCCTCCTGGGCGGAGGTTGGTGCCTCGATGTCGGGGCCGGCCGGGCCCAGGGTTAGGGTCGAGTTGAGGCCACGCGGCCTCGTGCTGTAGTACCCAAAATGGCGGCTGGGCCGAGGCCGGGGTGTGGATGGTGACCCGGGCCAGCTGGGTCCGGGGCTGGTGTCTTGTGGTGGAGGGATTGCAGGGTACTTCGGGTGGTCGCCGGGGACCCTGGTTGGGGATTCAGGGAGAGCCAGGGTCCGGGTCCCGTTGCGGGGAGGGGGGGGACAGCCCGACCATGCGGCCTGTCCAACATGCGTCCCCCCCAGCTGAAGGCGGGGAGAGTCAGCCATCTTCCTGGGGACTCTCCTCGCTGAGGCGGAAAAAGCGTGACAGGCCGTCGGCGTTGGCGTGGTCCTGGCCTGGACGATGTTCCACCGTGAAGTCCATCCCCTGCAGGGAGATGGACCAGCGCAACAGCTTCGGGTTCTCCCCCCGCATTTGCATCAGCCATTGCAGGGGTCGGTGGTCCGTTTGCACCCGGAAGTGGGTGCCGAAGAGGTAGGGCCGGAGCTTCTTGAGTGCCCAGACTACGGCGAAGGCCTCCCTCTCAATGGTGCTCCAGCGCTGTTCTCGGGGCAGTAGGCGTCTGCTGATGAAGGCCACTGGTTGGTCGACCCCTTCGGGGTTGAGTTGGGAGAGGACGGCCCCCACACCATGATCGGAGGCGTCCGTCTGCACAATGAATTCCCGGCTGTAGTCGGGAGCCTGGAGCACGGGGGCCGTGCACATGGCGGTCTTTAATTTCTCGAAGGCCGATTGGCAGTCCGGGGTCCAGTTGACTGTTTTGGGGCTCTTCTTGGAGGTGAGCTCTGTGAGGGGCCCCACGATGCTGCCATAGTCCTTCACGAACCGCCGGTAGTATCCGGTGAGCCCCAGGAAGGCCCGGACCTCCGTTTGGGTCGTGGGGGGTTGCCAGGCCTGGATGGCAGCAATCTTGAGCTGGAGAGGGGCCACCAGCCCGCTTCCCACTTGGTGTCCTAGGTAGGTCACGGACCCTTGGCCAACCTGGCACTTGCTGGCCTTGATGGTGAGCCCGGCTTGCTGGAGGGCGTGTAGAACCTCCCGCAGGTGGCGGAGGTGGTCGGTCCACTGATGGCTGTACACAGCAATGTCGTCCAGGTAGGCGGCGCTGAAGTCTTCCAGGCCCGCCAGTACCTGGTTCACCAGCCGTTGGAACGTTGCCGGAGCGTTTTTCATGCCGAAGGGCATTACTTTAAAGTGGTAGTGCCCGTCCGGGGTAGAGAAGGCGGAACGTTCTTGGGCCCTAGGGGTGAGGGCGATCTGCCAGTAGCCCGCTGTTAGGTCGAAGATGCTCAGGTAGCGGGCGGCCCCCATCCGGTCAATTAGCTCATCTGCCCGGGGGATGGGGTGAGCGTCGGTCCTGGTAACTGCATTCAGCCCCCGATAGTCCACGCAGAACCGGAGCTCGGGGGCAACGCCCGGGGCGGCCGCCTTGGGAACCAGGACGACCGGGCTTGCCCAGGGGCTGTCTGAGGGTTCGATCACTCCTAGGGCCAGCATTTTGGACACCTCGGTCTGGATGCAGGCGCGCACCCGGTCTGGTACGCGGTACGCCCGGTGTCGAATAGGAGGGCTGTCCCCGGTGTCCACGTCGTGAAGGCACCAGGGGGTGACTCCGGGTGTGAGGGAGAACAGGGAGGCGAACCGTCTCAGGAGGGCTTGGCAGTCCTGGCGTTGCTCCGGGGACAGGGCCTCGGAGAGCTGGACCCCTTCCACTGAGCCATCCCGCTCGAGGGTCCTCAGTAAGTCCGGAAGGGGTTCGGAGTCTTCTTCCGTCCCGTTATCGGTAGCCATCAGGAGGCTGAGTTCGGATCGCACAAAATGGGGTTTGAACCTGTTGGCATGGAGGACTTGTAGAGGGTTCCGGGCAGTCTCCATGTCGATTAAATAGGTGACGGGCCCCTTGCGTTCGATCACCTTGAAGGGTCCGGACCATTTGTCTTGGAGTGCACAGGGTTCAACCGGGGACATCACCCAGAACCCGTTGTCCCGGTTCGAACTCAATGGGGGATGCGTGCTGATCGTACCATCTCTTCATGTCCTCCTGACTGGCCTCGAGATTGGCTTTGGCGGTTTCTCGGAACCGCCGGGTCTGGTTGCGGAGAGCCAGGAGATACCTGTAGATGTCTGGGGGAGTTTTCTGGGGAGGCTGCTCCCAACCTTCCTTGACTAGGCTGAGGGGGCCCCGGACGGGGTGCCCGTACAGGAGTTCAAACGGGCTGAAGCCGAGGGATTTCTGCGGGACCTCCCGATAGGCAAACAGGAGGCATGGAAGTAGCACGTCCCACTGGCGTCGAAGGGGTTCCTCTAGGCCCATAATCATTCCCTTGAGGGTGCGGTTGAACCTCTCGACCAGTCCGTTTCCTTGCGGGTGATAGGGGGTCGTGAATTTGTAGGTGACCCCGCATTGTTGCCAGAGAGACTTCATATATCTGGAGATAAAGTTCGTGCCCCTGTCGCTGACGACCTCCCGGGGGAACCCCACCCGGGAGAAGATCCCCATCAGGGCTCGGCCCACCACGGGGGCCGTCACAGTCCGAAGAGGGATGGCCTCGGGATAGCGGGTGGCGTGGTCTACTAGGACCAGGATGAACCGGTGTCCTTGGGCTGTTCGGGGGTCGAGGGGCCCCACAATGTCTATTCCCACTCGTTCGAACGGGGTGGTGACGACAGGAAAGGGTTGTAAAGGTGCTTTGATTTTTCGGCCACTTTTTCCGCTGGCCTGGCAGGTGGGGCAGGCCCTGCAGTGGTTGGTGACATCCTTTCGCATTTGGGGCCAGAAAAAATGGGTCACCAGGCGGTCGTAGGTTTTATCCTGTCCCAGGTGTCCGGCAAGGGGGACATCGTGGGCTAAGTTCAGGAGAAAGTCTCGGAAGCGAAGGGGCACCACCAGTACCCGACTGGCTCCTAGTTCTGCAATTTTCTGCTCGCTGTAGAGCAGGTCTTGGTCCCAGTAGATCCAGTGGGCCCCCGAGGTATCCCCTGTGCTTTGGGCCAGGGCTTGCTGCCGAAGTCCTTCGAGAGAGGGACATGTTTTCTGTTCGGCCCGGAATTGTTCCTGAGTGGGGCCTTCCTCCTGATGCCATTGTGCCAGGTCAGGGACGTCCCGAAGCTGGTCGGATCCTTCTTCTGTTTGGGTCGAGGGACTGGCTTCTGGGGCGGCCTCCTCTGGGATGAGCGCGGGAGGAGGTTCCGGCCACTCGGGCTCTTCTAGACTGGGGACCGCGCGGGCGGTCATGGACCGGGTCGTGACGCAGACCCATTCGGGGAGGCCGAGCATCCCCAGGTGTTCCCTTCGTTCGACAGCTGCCCAGGGAGAGCTTTCGAGGTCGTTTCCTAGGAGGCAATCCACGGGGGCATCATCGCGGACAGTTACCCTTAACATCCCTGTTACTCCTCCCCACTCGAAGGGGACGCAGGCCATGTGGCATAGACTTTCGGAATTGTCTGCTGATCGGACAGGGCAAAGAATGTTCGGCAGGATTTGGTCTGGGGTGATGAGGTGGCGTCGGACCGCCGTTACACTGGCCCCGGTGTCGCGGAGGGCTTCCGCCCGGCGGCCATTAATGTTGACCCACTGACTGTACTTCTGCGTGTTGGCGGGAAGGGGGGCCCGCGGAACCATCTCTCTCTCCCCCAAGCAGACCAGCGCCATGGCGGCTGGTGCCCACTCAGAGGGGTCGGTCTCGTACTCTTCTTGGTCTTCCGGGATTAGTTCTTCCCCTAGGGCGGCCGCTGCGACCTGGCGGGGGGTAGTGTTCGGATTCTTTGGGCAGTTGGGATCACTGGCGTAGTGGCCGGGTCGCTGGCATCTGTGGCACATAACGTTGGCCCGGAAACCGGCCCGGATGGCTGGGCTCCCTCGGCCGACCGGGGTCGAGGGGCTGCTTGTGGGTGACAAGGGGCCGGGGTCTCTCCCCCGACCCTGGCCTCCTCCTCCTCCTCCCCGGGGGCGATGGGGCCCGGGGTACGGTCTGGATGATTCGCTGGGTCCGTTCCGGCCAACTCGGGTGCTTTCCCACCGGTCAGCTTCGGCGGCGAGTTGTCGAGGTTCGGTTAGTTTACTGTCCAAGAGGTGTTGCCGGAGTTCCACGAAACAGTTGTTAGACAGGTGCTCCCATACGATAAGGTCAAAAAGTTGTTCGTAGGTGGTCACTTTGTTGCCCTTGATCCACCCTTCGAAGGCTCGACTAAAGAAGTTCACGTACTCCACCCAGGTTGTACCCGGAATCCGCTTGCAGTCGCGGAACCGCTGGCGGTACATCTCGGGTGTGAGCCCGTATCGAGTGAGGAGGGCGGCCTTCATGTGGTCGTAGGATGTCATCAGATGGTCCGGGAGTTGCAGCAGGGCGTCCCGCCCTTCGTTGACAAACCTCCCCCATAACCCGGCTCCCCAGTCGCTCCGTGGAATCCGGTGGGAGGTCATGGCCACCTCATAGGCTTTAAACCACTGCTGTATATCATCGTTCTTGTGGTATTCCCGGATGACATCTTTGGGGATGTGAACCTTGGGCTCGGTAGAGGCAGGCAGGGTCGGTCGTTCGGGGAACCCGAGTTCTTTATTCTGTTTCTGGATTTCCAGTTCCTTGAGGTTGCGCTCATGTTCGTACGCTAGTTTCTTGTCCTCTAGCTCTCTCTGTTTTTGCTTCTCTTCTCGCTCCTCTCGGAGCCGTAAGTGTTCCAGAGTTATTTTTTGTTCCGCCAGCTTGAGTTCTCCATCCAAGCGAAGTCGGGCCAGTTCTAATTCGTGGAGTCTGCTTTTTTCTCTTTCTCGGATCTCTTCCAGGGAGAGACCCGCTCTTCTTTCTTCAGTTGGTGCGGGGCTCGTCTCGGTTGTTCGTGTTCGGGGTATGGCCGTACCCGTTTCTGCCCAAGCTTCTAGGGCTCGTTTGAAGTCTTCCTTTGTGCTAAGACCTGTGGTTGGAAGGCCAAGTTCTATGCAATATTGCTTCAGTTCCCGGTGGTTGTAGTCTTCCAATTTTTCCATCTGGAATGTTTCCGTTGTTCCGCTCTCTGTTGTCATGGTGGTTGTGTGTCGTGGGGCGAGTGACTTTCTGTACGATTATGCGTAGGTTCGGATCCCGTCGCTGGCCACCAATGTTAGACGGGGACCCTGAGGGTCGGCCGAATACTGAGGGAGAGGTCCCCGATGAGGACCGTCTCCGGCGATCGTACAGACAAGTCACCTCCCTCCCCACAAATAGGCACCACACCAGGTCGAGTTCAATGCTTTATATAAGGTACGTAAGGCAAGGATAGTAGCGATACAGGATATCTCGGACCGGAGGGTCCTCTCTCTTCTAGTCTCTGTAAGGAAAAGGGGGTAGCGGGACAGTCTTGGTACCGGGTCGGTACAGGGGGTGGCAAGAGGCGAGCTCACAATCCTCGAGCTGGAGAGTCTGTGAGTCGGGCCGCGGCAGCGCCAGCAGGCCAAGGCGATGGTGTCACGAGGCAGAGGGCCGCGGCAGCGCCAGCAGGCCAAGACGATGGTTTCACGAGGCAGAGGGCCGCGGCAGCGCCAGCAGGCCGAGACGATGGTTTCACGAGGCAGAGGGCCGCGGCAGCGCCAGCAGGCCAAGACGATGGTTTCACGAGGCAGAGGGCCGCGGCAGCGCCAGCAGGCCAAGACGATGGTTTCACGAGGCAGAGGGCCGCGGCAGCGCCAGCAGGCCAGTCACGGATGAGTTCTTCTCGGGTCTCTCGACTCCAGGATACAACTGCCCTCCTGGTCCGGCCCTGCCCCAGTTATAGGTCTGGACCCCTTTGATGTCCGGACCCTCGCGCCTGGGGGGCCGGGAGGTCCGGGATGAGGGAGTCCAGACACCCAGCAGGGGGGTGGAGCCAGCGCCCAGGGCGGCCTGGGGTGATCGACACCTGGCGGAGGAGAGCCGTTGACGATTCCTTCTCCCATTGACTCGCCAAGTGGTCACTCTGCCTCCTGGGCGGAGGTTGGTGCCTCGATGTCGGGGCCGGCCGGGCCCAGGGTTAGGGTCGAGTTGAGGCCACGCGGCCTCGTGCTGTAGTACCCAAAATGGCGGCTGGGCCGAGGCCGGGGTGTGGATGGTGACCCGGGCCAGCTGGGTCCGGGGCTGGTGTCTTGTGGTGGAGGGATTGCAGGGTACTTCGGGTGGTCGCCGGGGACCCTGGTTGGGGATTCAGGGAGAGCCAGGGTCCGGGTCCCGTTGCGGGGAGGGGGGGACAGCCCGACCATGCGGCCTGTCCAACAGATATGTGCGAAGGGCGGCGCGGGTCTCGGGAGCCCTCTGCTCACACGACCATCTTGGATGCCCGCGAAGCTCCTCCGATTAACACACAAAGTGGTTCTTAGAACAAATCCCAAATTCCTTCCAAAAGTGATTACTCTCTTCCATCTCAACCAGTCTATAGAGTTGCCAGTATTCTTCTCGCAACCACAAACAGTTGCAGAAAGAGCTCTTCATTCACTAGACATTAAAAGAGCACTTTTCTACTACATTGATAGAACAAAACCTTTTCGCATAACAAAACAACTTTTTGTTTCCTTCTCACCACCACATAAAGGCAATATCATATAAAAGTCTGGAATTGCAAGGTGGATCGTCAAATGTATACAAATTTGTTATCATAAAGCAAAACGGACACTTTCTATTCCCCCTAAAGCTCATTCCTCTCGCAAAAATCCCCCAAAAATGGTTGACCAGTAAAAAAGACGGGCACTGTTTAGCCTGGTATTCTCCCAAGCTCAGAGAGTTAAAACAACTATATAAGCGCCTGGATAGAAGCTGCAGAAAGGACTTCTCTATTACTGAGAAAACTAAATATAGAGGAGCCATTAAAGCCAGAAATTAGAAATGCCCAATCTGGGTACTATGAAAAAAAGATTATCTGAACCTCTTACTCCCCACGCAAACATTTTTAAATTGCAAAATCCCTCCTTAAGCCTCCTACGGCCCCTTTGCCATCTGATAACACCTTAGGATGTTGTAATAATTTGGTAAAATTCTTTTATAAGAAAATTGAAGAGATCTATTCTACTGTGCCTTACACCCCCCGCAGTTCCCTTCGCTCAGGTGCCAAACACCTTCTGGTGGTACCACGAATCAGAAAGGCCAGACATGGTGGGAAAGCTCTTTCCTACTGTGGTCCTCGTCTGTGGAATGAACTCCCACTGCACCTGAGACAATGCGACGAACATCTGCAGTTCAGAAAAATGCTTAAGACATTCCTATTCTGCCATGACTGATCTGTCTTCCTCTTTCTTCCGGAATATACAGTTATCCCCTCACAGTTCCAAAAAAGCGCAGAGATACCCCTCAGGGGGTCGATTCTAGCGCTATACAAACAAACACAAATACAAAATACAAATACAAAATACCTTCCCCCCCTCTATCAGTTCCTGTAAATACCCTCCCTGCAGATGACTAACCTCGATTATTAGATCCTCTCATTGAGACAATCCCCCCTATGGATATGAAATCTTTAAAAATATACCTCGACTGTCTGAAATCCGTCTCCCCAAGTGATGTTGTACCCCCCACCACTCTAAAACAGGTTTACGATTCTGTCGCTCCAGTTATTCTGGACCTCATCAACATCTCATCTTCTTCTGGGCTCGTTCCCTCCCCATGGAAACTGGCCATGGTCAGAGCTCTTCTAAAGAAACCCACCCCAGACCCTGAAGTTTTTGCCAACTATCGACTGATCTCGCTCCTGCCAGGCATTGCGAAAATAAGTGAAAAGTATGTCAACTGCGTTCTCTTTGCTTTTTTGGAGGAGAATGAACACCTCCACCTTTCCCAAACTGGTTTTAGACCTCAACAAGGCACGAGACAGCCTTATTAGTGGTGGTTGAAGAAGCTAGAAAAATTCTGGATGTCAGTGGGTCCGCGGCTATTGTACTGCTTGACCCTAGGGCGGCCTTCAACGCGGTCAATCACCAACGATTGATTGCAAGACTCCAAGAGATAGGAGTCACAGGAACTCTACTTAAATGGCTGGAGTCTTTCCTGGTAGATAGGTCATTTGAAGTCTTTGAGGACAAATTAATCTCAGGAAAGGATGCCTTTGTGATGTGGGGTGCCTCAGGGCTCTACACTGAGCCCTACGCTCTTCAATGTTTATCTGCACCCTCTGGCCGAGGTGGTTAAGCCCTTTGGTGGTCTCATACGCTGATGACACTCAGTTGATTGCGTCTCTTAATTATTTGGACAACACAACGAGTAATGTGGCCAATTGCTTGGAAAGGGTCTCCGTTGGATGGATGGCTCTTTCCTAAAGCTGAACGCAGCCAAAACCGAGCTGATGTTTTTGGGTAAGACCACCAACATTAATACCAGCGTTCTCTGGCCAAATGGTCTGGGTGTTATGCCCCCACCCAAAGATCAATTAAAAAGTCTCAGGGTGTGACTGGATCACAACCTGAATTTTAAGGAGCAGGCGCGTAGGGTGGCAGGTACCTGTTATCCTGAAAATGATTAGGAAAATTCTACCCCTTCTGCCCTTCAATGCTAGGAAATTATTCGTGCAAGCCCTGATTCTCTCTCGGCTTGACTATGCTAATGTGCTTTACTTAGGCTCTCCTTGCTCTACCATTAAAAAATTGCAAACGGTCCAAAATTGTGCTGCACGACTCCTTATGCAAGCTCATAATCTGGAATCTGCTAAACCTCATATCCTCTCTCTGCACTGACTGCCGGTCGCCGAAAGAATCCAGTTTAAGGCTTTGTGCATTGCACATAAGTAGCTCTCGGTTAAGGCCCCACCGATTCTTGGATCAATCATTTCCCCCACCTTCCAAAAAGATCACTGCGCTCTGAAAAGAAACATCTAGCAGCCGACCGTGTTCGGAGTGGTGGACATCTGTTCTCCTTCATTACGGCGAAATGCTGGAATCAGCTGCCAGACCACATTCGGCTTGAGGCCAATTATCTTTCCTTCCGCAGTCTCCTGAAGACTCTGCTGTTCCCCTGAATCTTCGGCTCCGTCTCGGTTGAGTACTCTGTCTCTAGCGCTGGGAGGCCTTTGGTAGCCATGCGCTCTATAAGTGTAAATTCATTCATTCATTCAAAATAGGGGCTTCCATGGCTTTTCTAGGAAACATCCCCATAAATGATATCTGCAAAGCAGCTACATGGTCTACACCGCACATATTCACAAAACACTATTGTGTAGATGTGCAAGCAAAACAAGCTAGTGTGGGCCAGGCTGTACTCAAAACACTATTTCAGACCACTGCAACAGATACTGGTGGTTGCCGCTAAGGGGACAGTACTGCTATGCAATCTATGCATAGTGTGTGATCTGCAGCTCGTATGCCTCGAACGGAAAATGCTACTTACCAAGAATGCATCTGTTCTTGGCATGTAGAGCTGCAGATATACACACACCCACCCACCTCCCCGGCTACCTTTATCTGTTCCAATATTATCTTAATTAGATACAACATACATAGACATCTCTCTCTGTTCTCACAAGACTCCATCATTTCCCTTCTTGGCGAAAAAACTATCTGAAGATGGAGCCGATGCCCATGCGCACTATTTTCCAAAGGAGGAGCCCCCTATCTCGTGACTTCAAAAGACTTGTACAAGACAATAACAAACTTCAAACATCCGGGCCCAACACCAGATGGCGATCTATGCATAGTGTGTGAATCTGCAGCTCTACATGCCAAGAACAGATGCATACTGGTAAGTAGCATTTTCCTTTCTCTTAAATTCACCTATTTTAATTGAAAGGCTTTCTGTGTGGGGTAGTTAAACATACCACTTTGGTTATTAAGGAGATTTCTTGATTTTTGTCTTGTATTGTTTTATAACAGGAGCTTTGGATCTTGCACCAGGCGTTTCATTCAACATTAAATCAGAAAACAAGTCTCGTTCTGAAGGTCTCGTCAGCTCTGAAAGAAGAGAAAGGGACTCCAGTCCCACAGGTCAGTGAGTAGTACTCACCTGTATTTCTGGCAAACACACCTACAAGGTGCTTGTCGAAACGCCAGCGTACTGGGGCAACTGCGTAAAGGGCTACCACTTATCAAGCGTCAGCCCTTTCCCGGAAGTTGCTCCGTTTTCTTGGTGTATTATGAGTTCAGAAACGTGCAAATATTTGAAATGCCGCTATTTACCCAGTTTCTCCCACATACTTTGCACTTCACTTCTTACATTCCTCTGTGTATCACAGCAAAGGCTGTCATCATCTTGGTCTAGACTTAGGCAAATGCCGAGTAGCACTGAATCTCCCATGGCACAAACTCCCTGAATATTGTTTGGCACTAGAAATCATTATGTGGGGTATGTATGTAACCATGTGGATAGCAATGTACAGTCTTGGTTTCTGACGCAAGGGCTCACTGCTACTAGTTGCGTAAGAGGGAACAAAGAGGAGTGAGTGCAGAAAAAATTGAAAAGACCCACAGCCATATTTCCGAAACTTCATTCAGGGACCTTCACAGTGAAGGTGAACTCTGTCCAAGAGGATAGTCATCAGGACGTTAGAGCTCAACGCCTTTCCTTAAGGCATTGAAAGTGGACAACTCAAAATTATGGTGGTAAACCCTAAAGACCGTGGCAGGCCGCATTCTGAAACACTTGTGGGTTCTGAACTAAAGCATCCTGACATGTCTGGTAACTTTAACTGGTCAGTACCAAGTGGACTAATTCAGCCGGATAAAAGTCTAATCGTATGATTGGCAAGATTGGCAGTGGGTCAAATAGTCATCCTTAGAATACCAGACTGATAAAAAAAACACCTGTTATCAAATCTATAATTATTTGCCTACCATACAACCTCATGTTAGACCCAGCCAAATTCGGCTCAGTCGTGGTGTTGCTCCAAATAGGAACAGTCCAGCCTGAACTACCCAGCCAGGACCTCTGTAAACCGGATTACAAGCATCCGAACAGCAATTTACACATCAGTGGGTCTAACTCGAGGCGGCATAGTGGGCAAAAGAATGATGGATTGTAATTCTACCGCAAGGGATTGCCATTAGTTACACTTATTAGAGGCATTCCTCTCTACATCTTTTGTGTGTTTGACATATTGTTTCAAGTGGCCACGGGTGTGTGTAAAGATGGGTCCCTTGCTTACTATGCCCCTGGAACCAAGCTATGCCCAACTGAAGAGACTCAATCAGGCAGAAACCACTTTTGGGTTGCTTGTGTGCTGGTTCGTGGGGGACTTGGCTTGGTGGCTCAGGGTGGACTGTCCTGTTGGAGCAGAACAAAAACTGATTTATATCTGGCTTGGTCTAATTTGAGATGTCACAGTGGGCAAAAGAACGATGGTCTTGAATATTACCCAGAGCCGATGCCAGTGGTCAGTCACATTTATTGCAAGCCTTCATCATGTATTCGATGTACTGCCCTAAGTGGCCGCGCGTAAGCCCAGATGTGGGTCCTTGCTCACAGTGGCACTGGAATCAAGGCCCAATCGGGCCAAACCTGTCTTGGGTGCTTGTGTTCTGGTTCGGAGAGGACCTGATATGACGGTTTGAGCTGGACTGTTCCTGGTGGAGTAGGGTCAAGACTGATTTGCACATGGCTTGGTCTAATCTGAGGTCGGGTGGTGAGCAAAAGAACAGTGGGTTGCAATGCTACCCCTGGCGATTGGCAGTGGTTATACTTATTGCAAGCATTCCTCCCATCACATTTTGTGTGTTTGATGATGCTGAAGCCTATTGGCGTATGATGCTGGGTGTCATATGTGCTGTAGGTTTGCTTCCCTCGCTGACTCAGTCCCTAGGGCGCTATGGAAAGAAGGAGCATGTAATGAAGGTCGTTCGAGGTCAGTGTAGTCAGTCAGAGACCTGTGCATCCTTCTGGTCAGCTTGGAATCCCACCGCAGGTCAAGAGTGAGCCTCCAGCAGGAGGACGACTCAGCTTTGCACCGCTGCTGAGTTTACGCAGTGGCTTCTCCCCATCATTAGCTGTCATACATAAGATGACACTGGGCCAAATAAGGCAAGTAGTTGTGGTATGGTGGAGGGGAGCTGCTGAGGTCAGGTAGTGCATGAAGTCTGATGCAAGCATGCTGTTATGAACTGAACCAGACATTACTTTTTTATCGTAGAATGTAGTGATGGGATAAGTCTGGCTTAAATCCGCGTACTTGCTTTGGGGTTGCTCATGCCTGCCATAAGACCGCAGGAATTAGGTTGTCGTGGGGTGGGTATGAGTAATCGATCCAGTCCATTTTTGTCTATATGTTTCGGTACATTTACTCCCCCCCCCCCCCCCCCCTCATTTTAAATTCAAATTTTAAAGGCAAAAGAGGATCCGGCATGTTATTCCCTCTTGACGGGGCAACTTGGAACGTCTCTAGAAATGTGGAATTCTGTATTAGTGAAATTTGAAACGTGACGAAATGCTGCCATTGTGTGTTATTTAAAAAAGAGGTCACAGTTTTGCTTTCACGGTAGCCGTGGTAGATTTTTCACTGCATGCCAGCCGTCCTCACCCTCACCTGCCACATCAAATTGTTTAGTCCAAGAAAACACAACTACAGACAGTCATGCCTGCAGCTATGACCCGGTCACATGAGTGATTTACTTATTGTGCGCAGCATTCTGCTGAGGGCAGTTTATGGCGCTTGAACTGAAAGAAAAAGAAAGCAAACCAAACATTTATAAGATAATCAATAAACAAATCAGTTTGAAATGCCTTTCAAAATGTTCCATGCTTTTCAGTTTAACATAGAGTCAGGTAAAGTCTGTTACAGAGCAGTGGGACACGGTCTGGCTGATGGACCGTTTAAAGCTGTATCCCTTAACGTAACAATGAATCACAAAATGAATATCGTTGAGACTGATCATGATCTGATTACGTTTAATAATGTGTTCCATAACAGGGTCTAAAGCTGCTGGATCAGTTTCATCGATTGGTATTAATGAAGAGGGTGAAACCTACACAATCGACATCCAAGACTACCAGAGAAGGGGCCATTTTAACAGTCCTACAGGTGTGTAACTTACCCGCGGCTTAGAAGCATTTATCGAAAAAGAGTTTGTGGTCCTCTGTAATCAAGCAGTGGTTTCTATGGTATAATGAGCTATTGCTTACTCATTCATTCTAACTTTAGTAGACCGTATTATTGATTGTATCGTAGTTGTATTTATATAGCAGTACATAATCCTAGCCAAGCACCAACACGCTTTGGTAGATGGTCGCGCGGTACTCCATAGATAGTTCTTGGATGGTAGGATGTGGGTTTGTAGTGTTATTTACAAGTGAAGTGTTTTGGGGAAGAGTTGGACCTCCATATGTACGTCGTCACATAGGAGCTGTGAAGATGGGTTGTTGCCACGGCCTACTGGTCCCAGCACCTGGTGACAGTCCAGTTCATTGTGGTGCTGTTGAGTGCCTGGATGTTGGGAGCTGTTGGGCTCTTAAGTAGATGGGGCATGCTAACTCTCTGAATTCTTCCGTCAGGTAGTTTGTGCATGGCACCCATGCTTTGTCGAATTTGGAATCTTGTTTTCAAGAGAACCCGTTAGTTTCTCCATAGCCACCAGATCCCATAGCTTATGGAGCCACTCTAGATGGGTTTGTACTCTGTCCTTGTCCCAGTTGGCCAGAACTACCTGTTTGACCGCACGTAGGGCCACCACTTTTCCTTTAAGGGAGTGTAGCGGGTATGTCAGTATGTTGGACATGCCTAGCAAAATGTAACCTGAGAAGCAAGGAAGGGTGTGTCGAAGATTCCATCAATGTCCCCTAGTACTCCCTCCCAGTAGCGTTTCAATTCAAGGCAGCACCAGAGGAAATGAGTTAGCGTTCCAATCTCGTCACTGTTACGTCAGCTTTTAACATATGAGCCCGCCCTCCATTTTGCCACCCTGGTGGGATTGTAAGACCAATAGTGGGTGTTCTTGAGAAGGGTCTCTTTGCAAGTTGCACTTGAGCGAAGGTACTGGCATGCCCGAGGATGTCTGACTTCTTTGTCAATGAAGGGGCGGTCCATCTCTGAGTCCCATCGCTTTTGCGCCAGCGACTTGGTCGGAGAAAGGGCTGGGTTCAGAAAGCTGTAGTTGTCCGACAAGAGCCTCTTATCGTCCAATCATGTGATGGTCCATTTCCCTAAGGGCGTCAGGTGTTTACTGGTGTGATGGCGAGCGCTGGGGTTGGTCGCTCTGTGTGACCTCTTTTTGATAGATTGTTTTTGGCTCTGTTGGGAAAGAACCTGCTCTTTGTTTCTTTCTTAAATTTCAAGCATACTTGTATGTTCTTTGTCTTTGCTAAAGATAATTCCATTATTTTGCTCCTCTTGCACGGGTTTCTTCCACCCATGCATGAGTTCTTGAAGGATGGGGCGGTCTGTATTTGTGCCTAAAAATTTATTTTTAAAACAGAGCCTGACATTTCCACACCTGTGGCATCGATCGGATTTACTGAAGAAGAAAAGTCCTATTCCACGGCCGTCCGAGGCCTTCAGAGGAGTGAAATGTTTTACTGCCCTACAGGTATGTAAACCGCTTACATTGCTGATAAATGGTGACAGTGGCTTAGATATTGTTTAAGACATTTATTTACTTTGTCATTTGTGTATGGAGGTGCAGATGTATTTCCCGCATTCATATATGATTCCTGTCATGGTCGGGTTCTGTCTCAGTATCAATGTCCTTCTGTATTGAAAGCTTGTGGAAGCTTCCATGGACGAGGATCAGGGACTGACACACAAAGCAGGCTGAACACTATGCAGATCCGTTTCTTTTGAAAGGCAGCTGAGGATGTTGTGCCGTCTCCAGGTGCAAACCTTTGGCACTTAGTGCAGCAAAGGCCGACGGACACCCTGGAAGTTCAGTACACGGTACAAGTAAATATTGTAAATTTCGTGGTAAGAGTTTGTTCTTTCAAGAAAACAGGTGAGTATATTGGTAGGATTTAATTTACAATTACTTGGACATATTTTACTACACAGGTGGTATTCTGCCTTAGTGGAGACTGCGCCACCAACTCTGAGCAACTCAGTTGCATGCCTGCTGCTATTATGAACGTGCAGGAGTAAGATTGGATTAGGCAATGTGACTTTGGATCAGCCTTTTAGCACAGGAATTGGACTCATGCCCGGGCCCAGTAGTACGATAGAGGAGACTAACCTTTTATGAGAGACAAAAACCTGGCATGCGCCACCCAATGTGGAAAGGGTGGCGAAAGTAGATGCCTTTCACCTGCATAGTCTTAAGATAGTTTCACCTTAGCTGATAGTGCACCAGAAATTTCTAGCAGGCGTGGCACCTGTGCCCAGATTAGAGTATCCAGTGGCGCATATGTGAATCTACTCAGTACTGCCTCATTAATCAATAAATTATGTGTGGAGGGTTCATCTTGCACCAGCCCATTGCATGATAGTGTGTTGTCCATTCCACCAAACTGAGGTCCTGCAAGAAAATTAATAATATTCAGAGGCTTCTGCATAAGATATAGGGCAATCTGAAAGAAGATCTCTCTCAGAAGAACGTTGAGATCTGATTAGTTATTTCTGTCTGCTCTGCACAGTCAGGCAGGTGATGATGGGGTAAGGTGTTCTTGTTCAATATTGAGGATGTTGGAAACCTTTAGACTTCTATCCAATTGCAAATTATCTGCATTTCTGATAGTGCCTAAATGCGTGGTTATTCCATGCATAAATTAGAGTTCGAGGCATGTGGGCTGCTGAATTCATATCTATAGCATAGATCGCCGCCTAGTGTTGGGTCCGGATGATTGCACATTGTTGTCCTGGAAGAGTATTCGAAGTATCACGAGATAGGTGGCTCCTCCCCTGGACTACAGTGCGCATGGGCATCGACTCCATCCCCAGATTGTTTTTTTCCGCCATTGGGTTCGGATGTACTTTCGTTCTCTCCAGTTCGGAATCGACAATATTCTCGAGGCCAAAAGGCCTTTTTCTCTTATCGTCGGTATTGTTTGCGTTCGGTGCCCGGTTCTGTTCGGACTCGCCTCCCGAGTTTGACATCCAGGGAGTCGCGTGACTCTTTGGTGCTCGTGGCCCAGTCGGTGCAGCAAGACCCTCGACGACGTGACATGGAACGGAGCCCGTTCAAAAAGTGTCCCGTGTGCGGATCGAAGTACCCACACATCGACGTCCACCCGGTGTGCAACAAGTGCCTATCGCCGGACCACGATGAAGCCAACTGTATGGCTTGTTCCCGATTTCGTTAGAAGAAAACGATTCGGCTTCGGCGCGTGGCGCGCATGGAGACCCGGCAGTCGGCCCCGGCACCGGTGGAAATCTTCGACAGCGAGGAAGCAGACGAACACGACGTTCAGCTGCAGATTTCACCTCCAGCGGAAGAAGTCGACTACGACTATCAAGTGGATGTCGAAGGCCTACCCGTACAAGAAGTCGTCGACGAGGTAGGAGAAGACGATGAGGCCTATGGGGCCATGGAAGATAGCTCAGAGGACGAGCTATGCCCCGTTCGAACACTTACGAAAGCTCAGGTCGAGGGATCGCCTATCGGCCTTACCCAAGACCTTCTACCAAAATCCACGGCCCCGCCTCCCGGCCCGGCTACGGACACTTCGACGGAGCCGCCATTATAGAAAATGAAACCTTCGGTGTCCACACTACCTAAAGTGGTTCAGGCGCCTTCGAAACCGAAACCTTCTGCTCCACTGTCGGCACCCTCGTCTTCCGAGGTGTCGGGACAGCCCAGGCCGAAGAAGCCTGTCGACCCGGCAAAGTCGGTGAAATCCGTCCAGCCGAAGCAGACCAAAGGCGTCGAGCAGAAGCCCAAGAAGGCCGTCCAGACTCAGTCGAGCAAGGGCGTCGAGCCGAAGTCCGGGTCGGGCGTCGAGCCGAAGCCAAGCAAGGGCGCGCAGAGCCGAAGGCCGCAAAGGGCGTCGAGCCGAAGACCAGCAAGGGCATCGAGCCAAAGATTGGTGCCCCTAAAGCGGTTGCCCAGGACGCCAACACAGTCAAGCCTCAGACCGAACATCCCAAGTCATCGACACTCGAGTCTTCCCACGTTGCTGGACCGAGGTCGTCTGTCATATCGGCGAAGCCGTCCGCTTCCTTCACAAAGCAGGTCTCGGACTCCCTCAAGCGTATCAGGGACAAGGCTTCGGCAGAAGACCCCAAAGCGCCTTCCGCACTGAAGCAGTCGGTCCCCACCTCCAAGTCATCGACGCCACTCCTCTTCACGTTGCCGCCGAAGGTGCCACCGAAGGCCTTTGCACCACGGGCGGCGCCCGAAGCGAAATCGCAGAGTGCTGTGGGGTCGACGCCTACTCTCCCGGCTGGGGGCTTGACGCATCGACCACCATTAATGGAGGAACAGTCGGAACGTTTCATCGATGCCGACACTGGGAAGCTTACGCTTTACAAGCGGAAAATTACAGCGACGACGCCTTTGGAATTACGACGACGACGCCTTTGGAGTCGTATACCATTCCTTTGAAGCGCAAAAGACCTGCTTCTGATTCACCGGTCTTGGTCGAACCACTGACTCCTCGGACTCAAAGAGTTGCCACGCCCTCGCCAACTTATTCCGATGCCGAGGATGCTGGGGATCAAGATGAGGAATACAGCTTCCCGGCCCACACAGATCCTGATGCACAGCAGGACGCATGGGTGGACACAGGTGACCAGGGGGATCAGCAACCCGCCCTTGACCCTCAGATATACAATATCAAAACATCTCCCACTGAGGATTCTGCGGCATTCAATGCCTTGATTGAAAGGGCGGCTAAGAACCACGACGTTGAACTGCATGCTGACCCTGTGGAGGTGGACTTCCTCTTTGACACTTTTTCAACAGCTGAAAAAACTGTGAAAACACTCCCAATGCTGAAAGGGGTCCTCAAACATGCTGCGGACATTTTCAAAGAGCCCACACGGGCAAGGGTGGTCAACCCTAGAATTGAGAAAAAATACCGACCGGCATCAAGGGCCAGTTGCCATTGGACTCCCTGGTCGTTTCTAATGCACGCAAGAGGGCGAATTCGCAAACCACTGGTGAAGCTCCTCCCCCGGACAAAGAGTCCAAAGTGCTAGAAGCATCGGGAAAGAGAGTAGCAGCTCAGGCGGCCAATATCTGGCGTATCTCTAACACGCAGGCGCTCTTGGCACGGTACGACAGGGCACACTACGACACACTGGAGACCCTGTTGCAACATCTCCCAGACCAATATAAGGAGGCTGCGGAGATGCTTATCCAGGAAGGGAAGCTCATCTCCAACGCTTCAATTAAGTGTTCACTAGACGTTGCGGACACTGCAGCCAGGGCAATTAACACCAGTGTGATGTTAAGACGACAAGCATGGCTCAGAATCTCTGGATTTAAGCCTGAGATCCAAACTACCATCCTCAACCAGCCAGTTAACCCTGACAGATTATTTGGTCCTGAGGTGGACACCACCTTGGAAAAAATAAAAAAGGATACCGAGACTGCCAAGTCCATGGGAGCTCTCCAATCCCAACAGTTTCGGGGGAGCACTTTTCGTCGCTCAGGCAATAGGGGTGTTTCCAGAGGCCAAATGTCCCAGCAAACACAATTCAATAAAGGTGGGGCGCAATCCTCTTACCCCAAACAAAATAGAGGAGGTTATCGGGGCAACAACGCCAAGGGCAGAGGCAAGGGCAACAACAACTCCCGTTCCTCCGCCTCCAATAAACAGTGACGCCCTGTCACTGCCCCCGACCATTCCACATCTGTCGGGGGGAGACTCCAGCAGTTCCTGCCAGTCTGGAAATCCATCACCACAGACAGGTGGGTCAGGAAACTTATCCAGTTCGGTTATTGTTTGGAGCTCACACCCACTCCACCCAACATACCACCAAAACACCGTCCTATGTCCACAGAGCATTTGCACTTATTGCAGCAGGAGGTTCTTGTCATGCTGCAAAAGGGCGCTATAGAGCTCGTGCCAGTGGAGGAGGAAGGCACAGGGGTGTACTCCCTGTACTTCTTAATCCCAAAGAAGGGCGGGTCCCTCAGGCCTATTCTCGACCTCTGGCCCCTAAACCAATACGTTCTCTCGGAACACTTCCACATGCTAACGCTGCAGCAAGTTCTTCCGTTACTCACTCAGGGGGACTTCCTCGCAACCTTGGACCTCAAGGATGCTTACTTCGACATTCCACTCCATCCATCACACAAAAAATACCTCAGATTCACCATTCAAAATCGGCATTATCAATTCAAGGTCCTTCCTTTCGGAGTGACCACGGCCCCCAGAGTGTTCACCAAATGTCTAGCGACAGTGGCAGCGCACCTCAGGAGACAACACATCCATGTCTACCCTTATCTGGACGACTGGCTGGTTCAGGCACAGTCGGCCCAGCAGTGCGCCGCCGACATGTCCCACACCATTCACCTTCTTCACAGTCTGGGCTTCTCCCTGAACTATCCAAAGTCGCACCTTCAGCCGGCCCATGTGCGGCAATATCTAGGTGCAACAATCAATACTCTGGCAGCCACGGCTCAGCCAACTTCAGCGCGGATCAACAACATCCAGTCGCTAATCCAACAGTTCCAACTGCAACACTCGCTTCCTGCGAGAGTGTTCATGCAGTTGATAGGCATGATGGCCTCCTGCATTTTCATAGTCCTGCACGCGAGGTTACATATGCGTCCGCTCCAGGAATGCTTAGCGCATCAGTGGAATCAGGCTCAGGGACAGTTGAAAGACCTAGTGTTGGTCACCGGTCGGGCATACACCTCTCTGCATTGGTGGAATCCACACAACCTTTGCAAGGGCCGACCGTTCCAAGAGCCTGTCCCACAGATAATCCTGACGGCGGACACGTCTCTCCAGGGATGGGGAGCTCATGTACTCCACTACACAGTGCAGGGACTATGGACAATACAGCAAAAGAAGATGCACATCAACTACCTAGAACTGATGGCAATCTTCATGGCACTAAAAGCATTCAAAGTACATCTGTGCAACAAGGTCGTGTTGATCCGGACGGACAACATGACGACCATGTACTACATCCAGAAGCAGGGAGGTACGCACTCTCCACAGTTGTCTCATCTGGCTCAGAGCATGTGGAAGTGGGCCATTCAGAGGAACATCTTCCTCATGGCAGAACACCTCCCAGGCACGGACAATCAGATGGCGGACCTGCTCAGCAGGTACAGCCACCAGATGCACGAGTGGGAGATACATCCATCAGTACTCCCATCAGTACTCCGCCCGTACTTCCAGCAGTGGGGTCATCCACAGATAGACCTGTTCGCCACAAGGGAAAACGCAAAATGCCAAAGCTTTGCCGCCAGGTTCCCTCACCCACAGTCGCAGGGCAATGCGATATGGATGAACTGGTCAGGCAGATTTGCGTACGCTTTTCCCCCAGCACCCCTCATACCGCTGGTGGCAAGAAAGCTAAAGCAGCACTCCATGACTCTCATCCTGGTTGCTCCAACGTGGGCCCGCCAGCCATGGTACACCAAATTTCTAGAACTCTCCGTGGTACCGCATCAAAGGCTACACCTCACGCCCAAGCTTTTGACGCAGAGCCATGGCGACATTCAGCATCCAGATCCGCAACAGCTCAACCTGGCGATCTGGCTCCTGAAGTCTTAGAGTTTGGCTACCTTGACTTGCCTCCTGAATGCATGGATATCATACGGGAGGCAAGAAAGCCCACCACCAGAGCCTGCTATGCAGCAAAATGGAAGCGGTTCGTCATTTACTGTGCTACACACAACATCAACCCGCTAGATGCATCCACTCCCAACATCATCTGCTATTTGTTACATCTTTACAAATGCAATCTAGCATACGCTTCCATCAGGATACACTTATCCGCCATAGCGGCTTATCTCCAGAACAGGCAGCATCTCTCCGTTTTCAGAGTGCCTGCCATTAAAGCCTTCCTGGAAGGCCTGAAGCGGGTCATCCCTCCCAGGACCCCACCAGCTCCTGTATGGAACCTCAATGTGGTCCTCACCAGGTTGATGGGCCCACCTTTTGAGCCTCTACATTCCTGTGAGATTCAGTTCTTAACATGGAAAGTGGCTTTTCTCATTGCCATTACGTCTCTAGGACGTGTTAGTGAGCTACAGGCGCTCACTGTACAGGAGCCATTCATTCAAATTCGCTCCAACAGGGTGGTGCTGCGCACTAACCCTAAATTTCTTCCTAAAGTGGTTTCGCAGTTCCATGTCAATCAGACCATTGAACTGCCCGCATTCTTTCAAAACCCAGAAACAGTTGCCGAAAGAATGCTCCACACTCTTGATGTCAAACGCGCCTTGATGTACTACATCAATAGGACCAAAGACTTTAGGAAAACACAACAACTCTTTGTTGCCTTCTCAGCCCCGCACAAAGGCAACCCCATTTCCAAAGCAGGTATAGCCAGGTGGATCGTTAAGTGCATTCAGATTTGCTATCACAAAGCTAAGCGCACTTTAACAGTCCCTCCAAAAGCCCAGTCCACCTGAAAGTTGGGGGCCACTATGGCTTTCCTTGGTAATATCCCTTTGGAAGATATTTGTAGAGCAGCCACATGGTCTACACCACACACATTTACTAAACATTACTGTGTAGATGTGCACTCCAAACAGGAGGCAGCTGTAGGGCAGGCTGTTCTTAAAACACTTTTTCAGACTTCTGCAGCTGGCACAGGCGGCCGCCGTTAATGGAGGGACTGCTATGTATTCTATGCTATTATATGAATTCAGCAGCCCACATGCCTCGAACTGAATATGCTACTTACCAGTATGCATCTGTTCTTGGCATGTAGGGCTGCTGACATTCATATCGCCCGCCCTCCTCCCCGGCGCCTGTAGCGGCTGCAGACTTTTTAACACTTACTCTTAGCATGGCCATCGCTTACACTATTACACTCCATCTTTGCCACAATGGCTAAAAACAATCTGGGGATGGAGTCGATGCCCATGCGCACTGTAGTCCAGGGGAGGAGCCACCTATCTCGTGATACTTCGAAGACTCTTCCAGGACAACAATGTGCAATCATCCGGACCCAACACTAGGCGGCGATCTATGCTATAGATATGAATGTCAGCAGCCCTACATGCCAAGAAGAGATGCATACTGGTAAGTAGCATATTCATTATTGGAAGGGTGTATTCTTCCCATCTGATTGGATTAATATTTCTTTGATCACATGCTACTATTGACTGGAAAGACCATCAGATGGTGGATGAATTCGTTTTAAATGATGATGCCTATGTAATGCACAGAAGTGTGGACATTAATTGCATGTTGCAGCAGAGTAAATTAAATCTTAGATTATTTTAAGGGATATTCATGATATAACATATGGAATGCTTAAGTAAATATGAACGAATCATGTGCTTTAAGTGTGCATTTGTTTTTTAAAGAAAGATAATGCTCTTATTTTAAATATGATCCAACAGGTAACAGAAGCATGAACAGAAAGAGAATCACGGGTAATTCCTTGAAATGTCCCGATAGATCAACATTCTACAGACCCATGGCAAAACGTCTTAAAGGAAGCACGGTCAAGAACATGTTTGAAAACCCTACTTCTATGCACCAGTTGTGGTCCGGAAGTGAGGAAGAACTAAGGGGAGAAGAAACTCAGCTGCTGCAAGGTGACTGCAGCCAAAAAACTCACTCCGGGGCACATCAAGTATCACCTGACGTACATAGACCAGAAACATACAATATTCATGAGAGTGCAATAAGAAATTACAACTTTATCCAGTGTGGACCAAATCCAGCACAAAGTTCCAGACAACATGTTCCTCCTGAGACTGAGCAAACCAGCCAGAAGAAAAGCCACCCTAGAGATCAACGTACACATGAAGTGAAAGGAAAATACACATGTAGTGAATGTGGGAAAAGCTTCTCTGCAATGTCAAATCTTATTACACATGAAAGAATACACACAGGAGAGAGACCTTTTCATTGCACTATCTGTGGAAAAAGCTTCAACCAAACAGGGGTTCTTCATAGACACCTGAAAATGCACACTGGTGAAAGACCTTACCAATGCAACACGTGCGGGAAAAAATTCAATCAAAAGCACCATCTTCTTGGACACCAGAAAATACATAAAAAAGTGCAGCAGCACTGTGAGACTGGTCCCTTGGGAGCTGAGAGCACTACAGTATTTCAGTAACAGATGAGGACATTAAAAGCAACATGAAATTGCAAAAGATAAAGACGTTAGTTAAGCAAGTACCAACTAAAACGGAAGTTACTATACAGTGTGACCTGGGAGAAGCAGACGGTCATTGGTCTCCAATGAATACAATATCCTCGATTCTAAGAGACAAACTAGTGAAATATGTCAGTGTCACTCCTTTTAGCGGCAGAAGATATACAAAGTTGAATTTCCAAGCGACTCCAGATCACTAGCCTGTGAAAATTTCACAATGTGAACTTCAGAATGAAAGCATTTTTGGCATTATAACGATGATGAGAGGAAAACATGACTACTAATAAATGAGCACAATAAACCAAAAGGTTTACCTAACACACTATAGTACTTGAATTGGGTTCACTTTTAACATTCTGTAGGTGCAGAAGCAGAGACAACACTAGTCCAGAACGAGGCAACCTAACAACAGTCATATCACAGTCGCAAGAGGGAACTGCGCAGGTCTTGCCATGCCAGGCTTGCGGATGTTCCTTCCAACACCAAATAAAAAATTATCTCCCTGGAGTAGTTCCATGGCTTTAAAACATCTTCTCATAGCGCAGAACATCTTTGACAGCCGAATGTGTGCAGTGCCCATGCTTTGTACATCAACTGCTGTAGTGCAGAGCAGCCAGAGAGTTAATCATTATTTACATTATCAGGTCGGGCCTTTGAGGTTTATTGCCCTGGGCAGTGAGGTCAGACAGGGGACTCCTTGGGACCGCAGCCTTTATGTTCTTAGAATCCGTGATATACTTTTTGGTAGAGTTCCTTTCTTAAGAGCGAAAGAGAGTTTGAAATGAAACAATAGACTACTGACTTTATCCCTCTAATTTGGGCAGGAATAAAAAAATCTATCATGGACAGTCAACATTTGCATTTTTCATTTATTAGATAAAATGTTGCCAATAAATAATACACTAATACAAATATATTATAATAATTGTAAATGATTTTCTTTCAAATTTCAAAATGTCACTGGCAGTAAAAAAAAACAAGTTATACCCAATATTATTCTTACAAGATAATTGAAAAGTAAGGTATCCTTAGTTGTCTGTGGTGCGTATTTGGAAAAAATTGTCCTAGCAGCCATTGCTTTAGAGCTAATGAACAGCACACAGGGAATATGTTCAATAAAGTTCAAATAGAGCTGACGCAGACCATGTTTACAAGAGATCTTTTTTCTAACCTGCCTCCACTGAAGGTATAATCATTTGATTTGAATTCCATCAGGCACCGTGTGGATAATGACGCCGAGTATCGTTCTGTGCATCATTATTGCATCAGTCGTCTTGTGCTGCTCCACCCCGACTGGCCGACAGCAATCCATGCCGCATTCACAACAGCCAAACCTGGTCTATTGCTGGGCTTGATTTTAAAGATATATTTAGTTCACAACAAGATATAAATGGCCCCTTCTGTATGGATGTTCCACCGAAATGACTGCTGTGCAGGCGATTGTAAAGTGCAGCATTGGGGCCACGCCCCACTCCCCTGACTATTTTTAACAGGTCATTTATGTGCCATTTTCAACAAGTGTGGATTGTCTCAGTGGTAACTTGCTATCTTGTGACCAGTGTTTGCACTGGAACAAACTCTCCGACATGGATCTGTCACCTGTACTCCAAGACAGGTGATTAATGCACTTTGATGCACAGCTGCGGCGGAAACGCAGCCAAGCTGCGGGACTCTGAGCTCAGAGTGGCCATTAATAGCCACGAGATTGCGAATTGTGGTCTCAAATGTTTCAGACACACCCAAGAGATTTTCATAAGAGTACTTGCAGAAAACTCAAGTTATCAAGACAGTGGATGATTTACCCAATGCTCAAAATACAACTGGATGTCGTACCTGCATGAGGATTCTGTGATCAGCTGACAAACAATCACTCTATTACTCTATCAAGAGAGGAAATTGATTCAGGAACTTTCCCTCAAGAGTAAGTTCAGATGTAATCCAGAACGCCCATCTCTTAATTACTTTCCCGAGCTATCAGTTGATGAGCCAATGGTTCTTGTCCATTGGGATAGACCGGTCTTGCTATTAGATCCATGAGCTGTTTCCATGTTTAAACAGCGAGGCCAGGCCATACGTCTTCCTTTACTGTCCCCTCTTAATTCATGCTTGAAAAGTGGACTTGTTCCTTTCTCCTTTAAAGATATTACCACCATTCCCTTATTGAGGAAACCTGGAGCTGATCCATCAGTATTGAAAAATGATCCTCAAAGTTATCATTCTGGAGCAGATCCATCAGTATTGAAAAATGATCCTCAAAGTTATCATTCTGGAGCAGATCCATCAGTATTGAAGTTATAATCCTGGGGCTGATCCATCAGTATTGAAAAATGACCCTCAAAGTTATCATTGTGGAGCTGATCCATTAGTATTGAAAAATGATCCTCAAAGTTATCATTCTGTAGCTGATCCATCAGTATTGAAAAATGATCCTCAAAGTTATCATTCTGGAGCAGATCCATCAGTATTGAAGTTATCATTCTGGAGCTGATCCATCAGTATTGAAGAATGATCCTCAAAGTTATCATTCTGAAGCTGATCCATCAGTCTTAAAAAATGATCCTCAAAGTTATCATTCTGGAGCTGATCCATCAGTATTAAAAAATGATCCTCAAAGTTATCATTCTGGAGCTGATCCATCAGTCTTAAAAAATGATCCTCAAAGTTATCATTCTGGAGCTGATCCATCAGTATTAAAAAATGATCCTCAAAGTTATCATTCTGGAGCTGATACATCAGTATTGAAAAATAATCCTCAAAGTTATAATTCTGGAGCTGATCCATCAGTATTGAAAAATAATCCTCAAAGTTATCATTCTGGAGCTGATACATCAGTATTGAAAAATAATCCTCAAAGTTATAATTCTGGAGCTGATCCATCAGTATTGAAAAATAATCCTCAAAGTTATCATTCTGGAGCTGATACATCAGTATTGAAAAATAATCCTCAAAGTTATAATTCCAGGAGTCTCCTTCCCTCCTGGCCTTGCTTGTTCAGCAAATTAATCGGTTTAGCCTAGCTTTTTGATCAGGCCTTTTTCTCTGCTTCCCACATCTTCCTGATTAACTTTCCTTTCAATAAAGTACCAATGGAGATTTGTGAACGTGTGCTCAATAAATGTAAGTGAACATAACATATCTTGGCCAAAGCTACTCCTAAATCACCCAATCTAAGGAATTTAGAGTAAAATCCAGTTAATTCAACCAGTGCCTCAAAGTGTAATGTGTATAACAAAGTAGCATTATTGGTTGAGTGTCCGCAGCCACCACTCAGACTAAATGAGGTCCAATAGGAGCAATCTGGTGCCTATTGCTGGGTAGGAGCCAGTTAATAAAGCAACATTCTTTGACAGAATGGGATTTGCGTTGGTTATATACTTCAGCTCAGGGAGACATTATTGTTATTATATACGCAAGCGTAGCCCCCTAGCTTCGAGTTATTAGTCAGTGGAGATAAAATTATGTCAGGGTTAGCTGTCAAGTTATTGTATTATTCTGAAGAGGTTATATCTTGCATAAGTTAAAAAAAAAAGACTTAGACATCCTTCCTCTGTCAAGCGATGCTGACACGTTTATTGTTTGTCTTATGTCTTGATCAGAACTGCAGTTTTATTCTTACCTTGTTTGAAATCAGTTCGTACATAAATACTAAAGGTTATTTATTTAAGACTTCACTGGCATCAGAATCTGATGTGATCCTTTGAATCCATGGCAAAGAGAATGTCCCAGAGCGAAAGATTGATAACTGTGCATTGTGTTCCTCAGGAGGCTCAAGTTGCAACTTGGGCTACTTCAGCTCGCATGGATTCAAAAGAAAACACGTATTGATGCCTGGAATCGGAGTTAATTTTTGGGAGCTGTTCTGTCCTACAAAGGAGAAAAGGATGCGCTACCAACGCATCAGACTAAAGCAAATCAAACATGCGCGAAACACACAAGCTCTCACTTTCTTGAGATTTAGTAGACTGAACAAATTAAATGTTTGAGGCACGAAAAGAAGAACAACTCACATCAGTGGCACCATGAGATCTAGAGAAAGAAGCCACAGGTGGCACAATACGTGCCTGAAGTACAGCACATGGTGTTACTTGCTAGAACAGTGAGGCATAACATCGAGCACGCTGCATAACACGTGACAAAGGATGCAAAAATATTGTAAAGCTTGAAACCTTCAGTATTTCTCTTTAAGGTGATTTAAGTGCTTACTTGAGTAATTGGACCGTAAAGTTACACGTGCTTCTCAATTTTCCAGAAAGGCTACTTATGTGTCTTAAATGAAGCTCTGTTAGTGTACATTTGTGCGGCACTGAAGCTTCACAAGACACATCGCACAATAACACAAACCTGGGTTTTCACAAATGTGTTAATTTACATTTTGTACTATATGATATGACTGTTTAGCAATCATGTGCTTTTTTATGAACCTGCTTTTGTAATAGAAGTGAATTGAGCTTTAGTGTTAATTTATGGATCGCAGATACCCAGCAGTATATTGTGGTGCAGAATAGGCATCTGTTAAAAATGGAGTTACTGTTTGTGAGAATGTTGTACAAAGCTTAACTTGTATACTTATACCTACTGCACCTCTAAAAATAAATGACATCACCTGCTTCTGTCTGTGGCATGGTTCCTGCTGAGGGCCTTTTCTGTTTCAGGCAATTAGTTGTGTTTAATTCCCATGAAGTACTCTGGTATGTGTACTATGGCTCACTTGCCACCCAAACTCCCACTGCATCCCAGCATCTTGGGCTGCCTGACGGTTCTGACGGAGTCTCCAAACAGGTACAGGACGACCTGGGGGGGGGGTGCAGGGAGGACGGTAAGAGTGCAGCTCTTTTTGAAGCTGAAACAGGGATATAGCGCTGTTGGAGGAGTGTGATGATTG
The DNA here is from genome assembly GCF_964261635.1 of Lissotriton helveticus. Classification (NCBI taxonomy): domain Eukaryota; kingdom Metazoa; phylum Chordata; class Amphibia; order Caudata; family Salamandridae; genus Lissotriton; species Lissotriton helveticus. Next base: position 20,760,367 of record NC_136061.1, read on the forward strand.
GCCTCGCCGCTTTAAAAAATCCCCGACTAAGAAAGTGGGCAGAAAGAAATCTAGACGAGGCAAGGGCACACACATTTCACAGGCAACACAGGAGGCAACACAGGAGGCTGATACTGGCGGGGCTGGATGTGCTGTAGGGATTGTGTGTGCTGATAGTGCTCTAGGGGGTGCTTTGGCTAGTGGTACAAGTACAGGTTCGCAGAAGGGGGCCAGCTTAAGCCAGGAGTCCCAAGTAAAGGGGGCAGCTACGAAGGCGGCAGAAATACAGATCTCATAAAAGCACAGAGAGAGCAGAGAGCAGTAAAAAACAACAACGCTGCACGTATTACACCCTCCTCGCGCTCGTTTTTTAAGGTTCTGCTCCAGGTACTAAATATCCACTCCACTGACTCCACATGTCATTCGGACTTTTCCTCCCTTAACACGTCCCCCTCAGCATCCAAGGGCGCTCCAGCTATACCCACCGATACTCTGGTAAAGTTGGTCGAACCCACAGGACAGATGGAAGTTCCTGTTGCACCAGCTGTATTAGCTAGGTTACCCAACCATCCGGTCACCCTAAACAGTATTAGCCACCCCGAGGAGGCATTGTCACATGCTGTGGGTGTCCTTCCTTCCCCATCGGTGTCTTCCCGGGTAGAGGAAGAGGAAGAGGATTGCGCCTTAGGTGGGGCGGAGGGCTTGCCTAGGCTCTCCATTGAGGGCCTTCTTACATCTACATCTTCAGACATAGAAAATGGTTTAATGGTTTCAGCTGAGAATCAATCAGAGATAAGGGCAGCCTGTGAGATCCTCGAGAAAAAGGTTGACCTACTCAATAAAAGAACTGAAACTTTGGAGGGTTCAGTGGAGGAGCTCAAAGCAAACTTGGGGTCTGCTGAAGTAAAAATCCAAGCCCTACGAAGAGATGGCGATGCCATGCGGGAGAGTGGAAAGCTTAGAGAACTACTCCCGGAGGAACAATCTTCGACTACTGAAGGATCCGGAAGGAAAAGAAGGGAGTGAAATCAAGTCCTTTGTGGTAAAAATATTAAAAGATTCTCTAAATCTCGAGGAATCGTCCGATCTCTTGGAGAAAGACATGCAGAGGGTGCACAGAGACCCTTTACGTTTAAATCCCGGTAGGGTGAAACCTAGGAAATTTTTAGTTAATTTCCTTACCTACACGTTAAAGGAAAAGATTTTGAATTTGGCGCTAAAAGCGAAATCACTAAAAGGATGAGATTTTCCATTCTAAGTTCGTTCAGATCTATCTAAAACTACACTGGATCGACAATGGGAATTAGGCCAAAGGATGGAGACATTTAGATCGCTCTGTGCTACCGTGCAAATGAGATTCCCTGCCTTTTTGTGGATCATGTACAACAACAAAATGTATAATATTAGATCCCCCCTTGAGACTGACGAGCTGCTGGAATCCTTAGGGGATGTTTCACGAGGGAGAGGGGGGTAGTCCGACATGAAGATACCCGGATGTTAGATAAAAGCGCAGATACTAAAGGGGGAAAATAGCGAGTCAAAAGGGAAAGGGAAATTAAACAGGGGGAAAAAAAAATAAAACAAGAGTACGGTTGGGAAAATATAAAATATATATATATATATATATATATTATCGCTCCAAAGTTCGCCCCAGCTGGCGAAGGTGCACTCAGGGGTCAGCAATGCCAAATAGATTACACAGCGCAAAGGTAGCAGCCTGACGCGTTTCGCTATGATAGCTTCTTCAGAGGCCGTTTCTCTCCGTATCTCGGCAATAAGCGCAGCTCCACATATACAGTTTTAGCCGCCTTCTGATAGGCTGTTCCACACACAAGGTTAGGATGCAGTCACCCACAGGATTGTGGGATATGTAGTTCTACGCTATCTTCCCTGGATGGGTGCCGATAGCAGAAGTCCACCGATGCCTGCCGTGGATGGGCCCGATACGCTGGGGAATCTTCATTCCGGTACTGGCACCCTCGAACACAAGCCAGGCTCGGATCCATGCTCTCGACCGCCCCTCTCTAGCGGTGGTGCACCTTCCGTGGCAGGGCCTGCCACGTAAATATTATCGCTCCAAAGTTCGCCCCAGCTGGCGAAGGTGCACTCAGGGGTCAGCAATGCCAAATAGATTACACAGCGCAAAGGTAGCAGCCTGACGCGTTTCGCTATGATAGCTTCTTCAGAGGCCGTTTCTCTCCGTATCTCGGCAATAAGCGCAGCTCCACATATACAGTTTTAGCCGCCTTCTGATAGGCTGTTCCACACACAAGGTTAGGATGCAGTCACCCACAGGATTGTGGGATATGTAGTTCTACGCTATCTTCCCTGGATGGGTGCCGATAGCAGAAGTCCACCGATGCCTGCCCTGGATGGGCCCGCTACGCTGGGGAATCTTCATTCCGGTACTGGCACCCTCGAACACAAGCCAGGCTCGGATCCATGCTCTCGACCGCCCCTCTCTAGCGGTGGTGCACCTTCCGTGGCAGGGCCTGCCACGTAAATATTATCGCTCCAAAGTTCGCCCCAGCTGGCGAAGGTGCACTCAGGGGTCAGCAATGCCAAATAGATTACACAGCGCAAAGGTAGCAGCCTGACGCGTTTCGCTATGATAGCTTCTTCAGAGGCCGTTTCTCTCCGTATCTCGGCAATAAGCGCAGCTCCACATATACAGTTTTAGCCGCCTTCTGATAGGCTGTTCCACACACAAGGTTAGGATGCAGTCACCCACAGGATTGTGGGATATGTAGTTCTACGCTATCTTCCCTGGATGGGTGCCGATAGCAGAAGTCCACCGATGCCTGCCCTGGATGGGCCCGATACGCTGGGGAATCTTCATTCCGGTACTGGCACCCTCGAACACAAGCCAGGCTCGGATCCATGCTCTCGACCGCCCCTCTCTAGCGGTGGTGCACCTTCCGTGGCAGGGCCTGCCACGTAAATATTATCGCTCCAAAGTTCGCCCCAGCTGGCGAAGGTGCACTCAGGGGTCAGCAATGCCAAATAGATTACACAGCGCAAAGGTAGCAGCCTGACGCGTTTCGCTATGATAGCTTCTTCAGAGGCCGTTTCTCTCCGTATCTCGGCAATAAGCGCAGCTCCACATATACAGTTTTAGCCGCCTTCTGATAGGCTGTTCCACACACAAGGTTAGGATGCAGTCACCCACAGGATTGTGGGATATGTAGTTCTACGCTATCTTCCCTGGATGGGTGCCGATAGCAGAAGTCCACCGATGCCTGCCCTGGATGGGCCCGATACGCTGGGGAATCTTCATTCCGGTACTGGCACCCTCGAACACAAGCCAGGCTCGGATCCATGCTCTCGACCGCCCCTCTCTAGCGGTGGTGCACCTTCCGTGGCAGGGCCTGCCACGTAAATATTATCGCTCCAAAGTTCGCCCCAGCTGGCGAAGGTGCACTCAGGGGTCAGCAATGCCAAATAGATTACACAGCGCAAAGGTAGCAGCCTGACGCGTTTCGCTATGATAGCTTCTTCAGAGGCCGTTTCTCTCCGTATCTCGGCAATAAGCGCAGCTCCACATATACAGTTTTAGCCGCCTTCTGATAGGCTGTTCCACACACAAGGTTAGGATGCAGTCACCCACAGGATTGTGGGATATGTAGTTCTACGCTATCTTCCCTGGATGGGTGCCGATAGCAGAAGTCCACCGATGCCTGCCCTGGATGGGCCCGATACGCTGGGGAATCTTCATTCCGGTACTGGCACCCTCGAACACAAGCCAGGCTCGGATCCATGCTCTCGACCGCCCCTCTCTAGCGGTGGTGCACCTTCCGTGGCAGGGCCTGCCACGTAAATATTATCGCTCCAAAGTTCGCCCCAGCTGGCGAAGGTGCACTCAGGGGTCAGCAATGCCAAATAGATTACACAGCGCAAAGGTAGCAGCCTGACGCGTTTCGCTATGATAGCTTCTTCAGAGGCCGTTTCTCTCCGTATCTCGGCAATAAGCGCAGCTCCACATATACAGTTTTAGCCGCCTTCTGATAGGCTGTTCCACACACAAGGTTAGGATGCAGTCACCCACAGGATTGTGGGATATGTAGTTCTACGCTATCTTCCCTGGATGGGTGCCGATAGCAGAAGTCCACCGATGCCTGCCCTGGATGGGCCCGATACGCTGGGGAATCTTCATTCCGGTACTGGCACCCTCGAACACAAGCCAGGCTCAGATCCATGCTCTCGACCGCCCCTCTCTAGCGGTGGTGCACCTTCCGTGGCAGGGCCTGCCACGTAAATATTATCGCTCCAAAGTTCGCCCCAGCTGGCGAAGGTGCACTCAGGGGTCAGCAATGCCAAATAGATTACACAGCGCAAAGGTAGCAGCCTGACGCGTTTCGCTATGATAGCTTCTTCAGAGGCCGTTTCTCTCCGTATCTCGGCAATAAGCGCAGCTCCACATATACAGTTTTAGCCGCCTTCTGATAGGCTGTTCCACACACAAGGTTAGGATGCAGTCACCCACAGGATTGTGGGATATGTAGTTCTACGCTATCTTCCCTGGATGGGTGCCGATAGCAGAAGTCCACCGATGCCTGCCCTGGATGGGCCCGATACGCTGGGGAATCTTCATTCCGGTACTGGCACCCTCGAACACAAGCCAGGCTCGGATCCATGCTCTCGACCGCCCCTCTCTAGCGGTGGTGCACCTTCCGTGGCAGGGCCTGCCACGTAAATATTATCGCTCCAAAGTTCGCCCCAGCTGGCGAAGGTGCACTCAGGGGCCAGCAATGCCAAATAGATTACACAGCGCAAAGGTAGCAGCCTGACGCGTTTCGCTATGATAGCTTCTTCAGAGGCCGTTTCTCTCCGTATCTCGGCAATAAGCGCAGCTCCACATATACAGTTTTAGCCGCCTTCTGATAGGCTGTTCCACACACAAGGTTAGGATGCAGTCACCCACAGGATTGTGGGATATGTAGTTCTACGCTATCTTCCCTGGATGGGTGCCGATAGCAGAAGTCCACCGATGCCTGCCCTGGATGGGCCCGATACGCTGGGGAATCTTCATTCCGGTACTGGCACCCTCGAACACAAGCCAGGCTCGGATCCATGCTCTCGACCGCCCCTCTCTAGCGGTGGTGCACCTTCCGTGGCAGGGCCTGCCACGTAAATATTATCGCTCCAAAGTTCGCTATCAGAAGGCGGCTAAAACTGTATATGTGGAGCTGCGCTTATTGCCGAGATACGGAGAGAAACGGCCTCTGAAGAAGCTATCATAGCAAAACGCGTCAGGCTGCTACCTTTGCGCTGTGTAATCTATTTGGCATTGCTGACCCCTGAGTGCACCTTCGCCAGCTGGGGCGAACTTTGGAGCGATAATATTTACGTGGCAGGCCCTGCCACGGAAGGTGCACCACCGCTAGAGAGGGGCGGTCGAGAGCATGGATCCGAGCCTGGCTTGTGTTCGAGGGTGCCAGTACCGGAATGAAGATTCCCCAGCGTATCGGGCCCATCCAGGGCAGGCATCGGTGGACTTCTGCTATCGGCACCCATCCAGGGAAGATAGCGTAGAACTACATATCCCACAATCCTGTGGGTGACTGCATCCTAACCTTGTGTGTGGAACAGCCTATCAGAAGGCGGCTAAAACTGTATATGTGGAGCTGCGCTTATTGCCGAGATACGGAGAGAAACGGCCTCTGAAGAAGCTATCATAGCGAAACGCGTCAGGCTGCTACCTTTGCGCTGTGTAATCTATTTGGCATTGCTGACCCCTGAGTGCACCTTCGCCAGCTGGGGCGAACTTTGGAGCGATAATATTTACGTGGCAGGCCCTGCCACGGAAGGTGCACCACCGCTAGAGAGGGGCGGTCGAGAGCATGGATCCGAGCCTGGCTTGTGTTCGAGGGTGCCAGTACCGGAATGAAGATTCCCCAGCGTATCGGGCCCATCCAGGGCAGGCATCGGTGGACTTCTGCTATCGGCACCCATCCAGGGAAGATAGCGTAGAACTACATATCCCACAATCCTGTGGGTGACTGCATCCTAACCTTGTGTGTGGAACAGCCTATCAGAAGGCGGCTAAAACTGTATATGTGGAGCTGCGCTTATTGCCGAGATACGGAGAGAAACGGCCTCTGAAGAAGCTATCATAGCGAAACGCGTCAGGCTGCTACCTTTGCGCTGTGTAATCTATTTGGCATTGCTGACCCCTGAGTGCACCTTCGCCAGCTGGGGCGAACTTTGGAGCGATAATATTTACGTGGCAGGCCCTGCCACGGAAGGTGCACCACCGCTAGAGAGGGGCGGTCGAGAGCATGGATCCGAGCCTGGCTTGTGTTCGAGGGTGCCAGTACCGGAATGAAGATTCCCCAGCGTATCGGGCCCATCCAGGGCAGGCATCGGTGGACTTCTGCTATCGGCACCCATCCAGGGAAGATAGCGTAGAACTACATATCCCACAATCCTGTGGGTGACTGCATCCTAACCTTGTGTGTGGAACAGCCTATCAGAAGGCGGCTAAAACTGTATATGGGGAGCTGCGCTTATTGCCGAGATACGGAGAGAAACGGCCTCTGAAGAAGCTATCATAGCGAAACGCGTCAGGCTGCTACCTTTGCGCTGTGTAATCTATTTGGCATTGCTGACCCCTGAGTGCACCTTCGCCAGCTGGGGCGAACTTTGGAGCGATAATATTTACGTGGCAGGCCCTGCCACGGAAGGTGCACCACCGCTAGAGAGGGGCGGTCGAGAGCATGGATCCGAGCCTGGCTTGTGTTCGAGGGTGCCAGTACTGGAATGAAGATTCCCCAGCGTATCGGGCCCATCCAGGGCAGGCATCGGTGGACTTCTGCTATCGGCACCCATCCAGGGAAGATAGCGTAGAACTACATATCCCACAATCCTGTGGGTGACTGCATCCTAACCTTGTGTGTGGAACAGCCTATCAGAAGGCGGCTAAAACTGTATATGTGGAGCTGCGCTTATTGCCGAGATACGGAGAGAAACGGCCTCTGAAGAAGCTATCATAGCGAAACGCGTCAGGCTGCTACCTTTGCGCTGTGTAATCTATTTGGCATTGCTGACCCCTGAGTGCACCTTCGCCAGCTGGGGCGAACTTTGGAGCGATAATATTTACGTGGCAGGCCCTGCCACGGAAGGTGCACCACCGCTAGAGAGGGGCGGTCGAGAGCATGGATCCGAGCCTGGCTTGTGTTCGAGGGTGCCAGTACCGGAATGAAGATTCCCCAGCGTATCGGGCCCATCCAGGGCAGGCATCGGTGGACTTCTGCTATCGGCACCCATCCAGGGAAGATAGCGTAGAACTACATATCCCACAATCCTGTGGGTGACTGCATCCTAACCTTGTGTGTGGAACAGCCTATCAGAAGGCGGCTAAAACTGTATATGTGGAGCTGCGCTTATTGCCGAGATACGGAGAGAAACGGCCTCTGAAGAAGCTATCATAGCGAAACGCGTCAGGCTGCTACCTTTGCGCTGTGTAATCTATTTGGCATTGCTGACCCCTGAGTGCACCTTCGCCAGCTGGGGCGAACTTTGGAGCGATAATATTTACGTGGCAGGCCCTGCCACGGAAGGTGCACCACCGCTAGAGAGGGGCGGTCGAGAGCATGGATCCGAGCCTGGCTTGTGTTCGAGGGTGCCAGTACCGGAATGAAGATTCCCCAGCGTATCGGGCCCATCCAGGGCAGGCATCGGTGGACTTCTGCTATCGGCACCCATCCAGGGAAGATAGCGTAGAACTACATATCCCACAATCCTGTGGGTGACTGCATCCTAACCTTGTGTGTGGAACAGCCTATCAGAAGGCGGCTAAAACTGTATATGTGGAGCTGCGCTTATTGCCGAGATACGGAGAGAAACGGCCTCTGAAGAAGCTATCATAGCGAAACGCGTCAGGCTGCTACCTTTGCGCTGTGTAATCTATTTGGCATTGCTGACCCCTGAGTGCACCTTCGCCAGCTGGGGCGAACTTTGGAGCGATAATATTTACGTGGCAGGCCCTGCCACGGAAGGTGCACCACCGCTAGAGAGGGGCGGTCGAGAGCATGGATCCGAGCCTGGCTTGTGTTCGAGGGTGCCAGTACCGGAATGAAGATTCCCCAGCGTATCGGGCCCATCCAGGGCAGGCATCGGTGGACTTCTGCTATCGGCACCCATCCAGGGAAGATAGCGTAGAACTACATATCCCACAATCCTGTGGGTGACTGCATCCTAACCTTGTGTGTGGAACAGCCTATCAGAAGGTGGCTAAAACTGTATATGTGGAGCTGCGCTTATTGCCGAGATACGGAGAGAAACGGCCTCTGAAGAAGCTATCATAGCGAAACGCGTCAGGCTGCTACCTTTGCGCTGTGTAATCTATTTGGCATTGCTGACCCCTGAGTGCACCTTCGCCAGCTGGGGCGAACTTTGGAGCGATAATATTTACGTGGCAGGCCCTGCCACGGAAGGTGCACCACCGCTAGAGAGGGGCGGTCGAGAGCATGGATCCGAGCCTGGCTTGTGTTCGAGGGTGCCAGTACCGGAATGAAGATTCCCCAGCGTATCGGGCCCATCCAGGGCAGGCATCGGTGGACTTCTGCTATCGGCACCCATCCAGGGAAGATAGCGTAGAACTACATATCCCACAATCCTGTGGGTGACTGCATCCTAACCTTGTGTGTGGAACAGCCTATCAGAAGGCGGCTAAAACTGTATATGTGGAGCTGCGCTTATTGCCGAGATACGGAGAGAAACGGCCTCTGAAGAAGCTATCATAGCGAAACGCGTCAGGCTGCTACCTTTGCGCTGTGTAATCTATTTGGCATTGCTGACCCCTGAGTGCACCTTCGCCAGCTGGGGCGAACTTTGGAGCGATAATATTTACGTGGCAGGCCCTGCCACGGAAGGTGCACCACCGCTAGAGAGGGGCGGTCGAGAGCATGGATCCGAGCCTGGCTTGTGTTCGAGGGTGCCAGTACCGGAATGAAGATTCCCCAGCGTATCGGGCCCATCCAGGGCAGGCATCGGTGGACTTCTGCTATCGGCACCCATCCAGGGAAGATAGCGTAGAACTACATATCCCACAATCCTGTGGGTGACTGCATCCTAACCTTGTGTGTGGAACAGCCTATCAGAAGGCGGCTAAAACTGTATATGTGGAGCTGCGCTTATTGCCGAGATACGGAGAGAAACGGCCTCTGAAGAAGCTATCATAGCGAAACGCGTCAGGCTGCTACCTTTGCGCTGTGTAATCTATTTGGCATTGCTGACCCCTGAGTGCACCTTCGCCAGCTGGGGCGAACTTTGGAGCGATAATATTTACGTGGCAGGCCCTGCCACGGAAGGTGCACCACCGCTAGAGAGGGGCGGGCGGTCGAGAGCATGGATCCGAGCCTGGCTTGTGTTCGAGGGTGCCAGTACCGGAATGAAGATTCCCCAGCGTATCGGGCCCATCCAGGGCAGGCATCGGTGGACTTCTGCTATCGGCACCCATCCAGGGAAGATAGCGTAGAACTACATATCCCACAATCCTGTGGGTGACTGCATCCTAACCTTGTGTGTGGAACAGCCTATCAGAAGGCGGCTAAAACTGTATATGTGGAGCTGCGCTTATTGCCGAGATACGGAGAGAAACGGCCTCTGAAGAAGCTATCATAGCGAAACGCGTCAGGCTGCTACCTTTGCGCTGTGTAATCTATTTGGCATTGCTGACCCCTGAGTGCACCTTCGCCAGCTGGGGCGAACTTTGGAGCGATAATATATATATATATATATATATATATACATATACATATAAACACAAACAAAAAGAAAATAGGGGAAAGAGGAATTGGGAAATAAAAAATAAATAAAAAGAGAGGAAAGAATTGAATAAGGAAAGGGTAAGGGCATGATTCTTTATTTTTTCCCCTATTTCCTTAGCACCACCACATAGTATTAGGGGGTAGAGTAGAGAGGGACAGCCAGAGGGCGCAAATACTGGTCATACATCTGGCCAGTGTAAGTAGGGATGGGTTTCCCAAGGGTTGGGGCGGGGACACGGGCACAGGGGGTGGTGCGGTGAAATTTTAAAAATTCCTCATTTGCTGGTACCCTTTTGGTATCATTCAATCTTTAATTGCATCCACATCTTTTGTCATGGAGTTCAGAAGTCTCCTCTGGTCAGGCCAGAGATGTATCGAGGGCTTCTTAATAAGTGGTCTACGGGGAGGGTGGTGGTGGCTGAGGTGGAGGTTGGGATCCCATGATGTCACTCCAGTTCTTATCCTGGAATGTCAATGGCCTGCGTACGAAGGGTAGAAGAGACCGAATACTCCAAAATCTGAGAGATTCCCCGGCGCAGGTCATTGCCATACAGGAAACTCATCTTCTCAAATCCGAGACTACAGCTCTATTGAAAAAATCAGAGATGGATTGACACTTTTGTATGTACGGACCAAACTGCTAATATTAGAGGGATTTTGGTGGTATTTAAAAAAACAAACCAAGGCTCAAAATAGTCGAATGTAGGGAAGACCATAGTGGAAGATTGCTTTTACTAAGAGTCTCTTTGGGGGGTGTGCTGTTCTCCCTGGTGGGATATTACATGATTTGATTTGATTTGTCAATTTATAGAGCGCAACGATTGCCCATGGGCGTCTTGGCGCTAAGATAAGTCCTTTCCAGCTCTGTAGCAGTGTCTGGTGTTATTCGGAGAAAAGCCATGTTTTTACTTCCTTTCTAAAGGTTTCCAGAGATGGGCAGGTTTATATGTTAAAAGGCAGTTGATTCCATGCACGTGCAGCATGTATCAGGAAACTTCTCCCTCCCCAGTTGGCTCTTTTAAATCTGGGGACAGCAATTAGTTTCATCTGGCCCGATCTCAAAGATCTCATGGGTTCATACTGTTTCAAATGGTACCTCAAAAATTGTGATCCTTTTCCCTGTAGTGCCTTATAGGTTAGACAGAGTGATTTAAATTTCACCCTCTTTTGGATTGGCAGCCTATGAAGACTTTTCAGTCTGTGTCTGATTGGCTCAAACCTGGGTATGTCTAGACCCAGTCTAGCTGCAGCATTTTGCAGGCGTTGTAATTTATCTATGATCTTTTTTCTGGCTCCGGCATATAGACCATTTCCATAGTCCAGTCTTGCTAATGCTGTTACTACTGTTTTGCGAGAATCCTGTGGTAAATATGGAAATAGTTTTTTTGATCATTTTTAAAATGTACCAGAGTGATGATGACAGTTTATTGGCTTGAGCTTCAAATGATAAATTCATATCAAGGGTAAAGCTCAAACCGGGATGACCCCTCTATTCCATCCGCTGCCACCTATTGGACTTTCAAGACCCGGTAATCTGGGTAGGGGATTTTAATATTGTATTAAACCCCAAGCTTTATAAATCACCCAACTCTAGAGCCTGTGTCCCTGTTAAATCCAGGCAATCTCTTTTGCTAATTATGGCTCAGCTAGGGTTGGCAGATATATGGAGGGAAAGGGTGGGTGAACAATTGGGGGTTTCCTTTAAGAAATTAAAGTACAAGCACAAGTCCAGAATAGATTATGCATTGTTCAGTCACAGTTTTAGAGAATCGGTGGAAGATATAGAATATCTGCCATCTCACCTTTCTGATCATTCGGCAATCTCTTTTAGCCTAACTCCTGTCCAACAACATCGGCACAGTTAATGGTCCTTCGATCGCACTATTTTATTAGTGGAGGATGAAATTAATTTCTTTCAGCCTGAGACCAAACACTTCCTTGAGGTAAATCTAAATTCAGCAAACATCCCCATGGTTTGGGATGCGCTGAAAGCCTTCTGGAGAGGATGTATCACCAGCAGAGCCTCCCATAGAAGAAGGTTATTTAGGGACACCATCAAGGGTCTAGAGGTAGAAATGAATACTATAGAGCTTAAACTAGGGGCCCATATAGGCTCAAGGAAAACTAGTCTCTCCTAAAAACCAACTTGAAACTATTCTCCAAGATAGGGTTGCCAGAAGGTGGGAGGCGAGTAAAATCTCTCGCTTCGAATTTGGGGAGGCAGCAGGCAAGATACTCGCTTGGAAAATAAAAACAGACCAAGCGAGAAATCATATTAGAGAGATTAGGGTCGAGGGAGAGTCAGCTTCTCACCTTTCGAACTCAGAAATTGGGAGTGCATTTCAGGAATTTTTTCAGACCATATATAGGGAAGATATGAGAGAAGACTGTGCAGATAAAAACATCTGGCTTGAAGGGGTCTCTTTGCCCAGACTTTCAAAGACTGGGTTTGGAGGTAGAAATCTCTGAGGAAGAAGTAAGGAAGGCCATTGCTCAGTCTAAATGAGGGAAGGCGGCTGGCCCAGATGGGTTGCCAGGGGAGCTGTACCGCTCTCTTAGTGAGCCCATCATTCCAACTTTGGCGAAAGTCTTTAATAGTATTCTCCTGAAGGGAGAGACCCTCCAATTTCATGGAGTGAGGCGACGGTAGTTTTGATCCTTAAACCTGGGAAAGACCCGACTGAGTGTGGATCCTACCGCCCGATCTCACTCCTTAATAATGATTATAAAATCTTTGCTGCAATCTTGTCTAAACGGTTGGGGGGTGTAGTAGATTCCATCATACACCAAGATCAAAAGGGCTTTGTAAAAGGGCGACAATTAGCGGACCTCACGTACGATCTAGTGGGGGCCCTTGATATCGCATCGGCCTTTTCTCTCCCCCTGGCCGCTCTTACCCTGGATGCGACCAAAGCCTCTGATAGAGTGAACTGGGCCTATCTGGCCGTGGTAATGAAAAATTTTAATTTAGGTGACAGATTCTGCCGAGTGATAGAACTCTTATATAAGGCACCAACAGCTAGACTCCTTGTTAATAGCGCACTGACTGAGGCTTTTAAGATTACAAGGGGTACAAGGCAGGGTTGCCTGCTTTCCCCCCTCCTCTTTAATCTATATATTGAACCCTTCGCTCAGGTCCTTAGAGAGGACCCCAATATTCCTTCTTTTAAAATTGCGGGGTGGGAAAGGCGGGTGGCCTTATATGCAGACAACATCCTCATATTGACTGCTGATCCCGACCGTGCTTTCCCAACAGTTATCAAGAGGGCGGAGGAGTTCGGCAAGGTTTCGGGATATGAAATAAATGCAAATAAAACCGAAATTATGGTCTGGAACATTAGTAACACACAGTTGAATGTCGTCTCCACCTTGCATTATCTAGGGATCAATATTATACAGGAGCTAGGGAAAATCCCCGAATACAGTCTTGATCGGGTGTTTAAAGCATGTCAGAAGCAGCTAAAGGCTTGGGCTTACCTCCCCTTATCCATCTTGGGGAGGACAAATTTAGTGAAGATGTCCATCCTGCCCAAATTCACATTCCTCTTCAATTCCATCCCTCTGGCTTTTGACACCAAGCAATTAGATAAGTGTCAACGTGAGATTAACTCTTTTATTTGGAAATATAGAGCCACCAGATTGGCGTGTAAAAAGCTCTGGCGGAGGAGGGAAAAAGGAGGGTTGACATTACCCGACCTTCAATACTATGCATGGGCTTTTCAGCTCTCGCATTCAAGAATGCTTTTAAAAAAAAAACTCTTTTACACCAAGAGGTGAAATGTTTCGGGCCATGTTAGAAGGGGCCGATTTACCAGCTGAGGGCCTCTTGTTTAAATTTGGGGACCAAAAATTCTTCAAAAAAGTCAAATTAAAAATTCTTCAATCTTTGGCTAGAAGCTGGGTAACAATTAGAAAGAAAACAGGACTTAGCTATTTTTCTAATCTTGCACCACTGTGGGAATCACCAGGTACTCCATCTTGCCTACAGGATCGCTTGGCTACTCCCCTGAAGGATTCTGGAATTATGAAGTGGGGAGAATTGTTGGTAGGGGGTGCACGGCAGTCTTGGGAAGAGCTACTGGGGAGAGTGGGCTCTGGCTTATCTCGATTTAAATATATGCAGTTGAATAGTTGCGCGCAGGCACAGCTCAGACAGGGGGTCCCCTTAGGGAAAGACAGCAATTTGGAAGAACTACTGGTGGCAAGGCCAGGGGGTAGTAAAGAGGTCTCACTTTGGTATTGGGCAATTTTGGAGGAGGTCGATGGCGATTTTAAACTCGCCAATGAGTTATGGGGAACTGAGCTAGATATCCAGTGCGAGCAGGTGTGGATAGATTCATTCTCTCTCCTGCATAAATTAGTGAAACCTGCATGGTTGAAGCGAAACCACCTCTTCACAGCTCATCGAGCGTATCTCTCTCCTTTAAGGCTATCAAAATTCCAACCAGGGAAAATATGTAACAAATGCGGTTTGTCAGAAGCATCTGATGTGCACATGTTTCAAGACTGCCCCCCCCCATCCGGTCTTTTTTGGGAGGAAGTGAAGGTGACGCTGGATTCTATTTTCAATGTCTCTCTGGGCATCAGTCTCCCACTAATCATTTTTGGTTTCGATGACAACATCTCCGGCCATACAAGATCTTTTCTTTTCTATGCTATCCTTTTGGCAAGAAGACAAATTTGTAAGTTCTGGGTAGACGCCGCCGCACCAACACACTCCGGCTGGCTGACATCCCTGTATGAAACATCTAGAGTCGATTTGGCTAGGTCCTGTAGCAGGAAAAAACTTGCATTTTAGGACCTATTGGTACAGTGGAGATAGGACTTTCGGGGGGGGGGGGGGGGGGGGGTTCCCCCCGGGTCCTATGATTATGCCTTCCCTGCTCCATGGATCATTGTTACGGGTCGCCCAGGTAGATAATATGGTCCAACAGGTTGAAAGTTACCTTGGTGGAGTTAATCAATCACCCCTCTAACCTGGACGCTTCTTCCGCCAATAACTATTTCGGGTCTCGGTGTGAGATCTAAAATGATCTTAAAAAGATCTCTTGAACTCGCCCAGGTAGGACACGCAAGGTGGTCGGTGTTTCCTAATTGGGGGTTAAGGCAAATGAGGACAAAAAAAATAAATGATTTTTATTACCATTTTATTTTGTGTGCTTCCTGCGCAGCAGTGTGTTGGTGGGAGTGGGCGACAGTCGTCCGCTCCCATGGAGGAACTATTGCGGTTTGCTTGTTGTTGTGGGCTGATGTGAGTAGTTTTCACTGAAGTGGTTTTCTGAAGGGTGGAAAGGGCTGACGGGTTGTTGATGTAAGATGTCAGATTGTTTTCTTGGTGCGTAGTGATGTGTCAATGTACAGAGGTATAAAGGAACAGAGGGCATATTTATGAGCCCCTTTGCGCCACTCTTGCAGCTCGCATCGTGGTGCAAGCGCGATGCAAATGTAAAAGAGATTTATGAAGTCGCGCATGGCCTCCTACATCTCGAGTGTGTAACGCAGTAAAAATGGTTGTCTTGCATTACTCTGCGTTCAGGGGGACATTCCCATGGGTGTTGTGTGAGTGTTCCCATGCAACGTCCATAGAATTTGACGCAATCCCAGATTTACACGAACAGGTAAACCGGGGAATGCACCACAAAAAAAGATCCGAATCACCAGGAGAAGCTCAACGAGGAGAAATATTTCTCCTTGTTTCTTCCTCTTTCTACATTTGCTGCATTCTGCGGCACCCTTGCACCATGTTGCAAACTAGGCTGGTCTTATACCTTGTATTCATTCAGCAGCACACATAGAAAGGAAACAAGCATTGGCATAGCCAATAGGTCTCACCTTTGGGATCTTATAAGTGTTTAGCCATGCAACAGTTGATGTTGTTGCACCAAGGATATTGTGCTGCATAACTAAATACCTATAAGTCCCCAAAAGCGAGACGTATTGGCTATGCCAATGCGTGCTAAAATAGTTACTTGCGGTTCACCTCCCTGATCGCACCTCTGCAACAGAGGTCTTTCCTGCTGCTTTATAACTCACTGCAACATTCTAAAGATTTTTTGCAAGGCCAGTGCTGTCCTGGCTACAGAATTTCTGCAACCTCCAGCCACTCTGGAACTCTTGACTGTGGAACCTGCTGATTGACTCTTCGAAGTAAACCGTTGCGGAGCTTGTGCCGTAAGACTTGTAGCCTAAGAGCTGAGCAGGAATGATAGACCAGAGTGACTCGGACGCATTGTGTAGCTTGGCCCACAGATTATCAAAGTCCCCTTTCAATTGAAAGGTGGAAATGTCTATTTATTTCCTTTATGCAAAGGTGTTTTTGGTGATATCCGGAATCATAAGAGCTAGAACAGCGAGTATTGCACCATTGTATCTGGAGTATTATTCATTTGCATAGCAAAGATTTCAAGGCAGTGCCCCCTGTGGTTCAATGTATTAGATGCCAACATTCAAATCCCCTCACAGGAGTAATTCCTGAATCATTGACTATAGGGATAGTCACTTAAGCTGTGGAAGTCTAGGTTCACTATTGCAGTCCAGAATCGTGGGCCATGAGCCGGAACAGTCAGTTCCACCGTTGACACGACTAAGCTCACTATACAACCCACAGGTTCCCATGGATGAGCCTCAAAGAAGAAGAAAAGTGTCAAGGGCGGGATTGCACACATCAGGATAGATGCACAAAGAAAATGGAGAGGGGTGTGGGGGCACAACAAAAGGAAAGGATTGGGGCGACGAGATGGTGGAGTGCATAGAGACACAAAAAAGGCGAAAAGAAGGATAGCTAAATTCATACAGATAGAAAGAGTAAAGAGAGCCCAACAGTACACCCCAGAAACAAAGAAGAGAAGTACAGCAATGAAGGGAAACAAAGAGGATAGATCAGAGAGGAAATCTGGCGTTCAGGGAAACAGAGAGAAGTACTCTGAAGAGGCCATGAAGGAGAGAGGCTGTGCGATTAGGAAGAATTAAGAAGAGCATAGGATGGACACCAAATGAAAGGGAGAGGAGAGATGGGTATTATTGTTTAACCAAAAACTATATGTTGTAATTATCAAGTTGGAAAACATACAGTTTCTTCAAGCAATTTATTGGCAGGAGAAACACAGGGCGATCCCTACCAGACGCAGCTGGTTTAAACAGGAACAGTCTACAGTATGATGACCTCACAGGTGGAATGTGAGTACATCATAAATACGATGACACAGGTAGATTAAAGCAAGCTAGTACATTATAACACTATAGTATATGTGAGGCGGACTCGGCAAAAAAAAGAAGTATGGAGGGGAAGAAAGGTAAACCGAAAAGGGCCGTAGGCTCACAGGTAAACTGTTAGACCCTACCTATGGCTCTATGCATCATTAGCGCTGCTTTGTGAAACGTTTCTGATCTAGATGTTGCTTCTAAGTAAAAAAAAACGTATATTCCGTGCAGTCAAGCGGATGCTGAAGTGGACAAGTTGAGTCCATTTGAGCATCAGCTCGACTGCACGGCTTGGGGCATTGAGGACCCCTTCCGGCCACCACACCCGGTTACTATCCCCTGACTCGCTGCAATTCTATCCTTGTGGTTTTAAACCCACACTTCCCTATTCCGGTCTCCACTCATGACTGATGCTCCCGTATTTTCCGCAGAGAAATATAAAATTAGGCATGAATTGCAATGTCCTGATGATGATCCTAATACTGTTAAATAAGGATCGAAACGTCGACGACACCCTACACTATATGTGCTTGACCTTAATATATGAAAAGCCACAATAGTGTATTTTTGTCTCATTAATCTGCGAATATTGGATTATATGCAGATTGCCTCCACTTGCCTGATACCCACCTTCTATGTAGGTCACACTTGTCTATATGTGGTAGTAGGACACAGGTTGTGTCCACTTGATATTGTATAGAATTCTGACTACATTCCTATTTGCATTATTAAACCCTGTCTGGCTGAACAGACGATATAGAATCCATCTCTGATCTATACTTACTTGTCATGACTATCCCTGAATGTCTAGGGACCACTGTTCTTTGAAATAATATATGTACCCACGGTCCCTGACCAACTGCTCAAATTGGGTTTCCCGTATACTCTATAACATAGTGTTGGGGGTATGTCGAAACCGCGCCAGCACAAAGGAAAATGCCAGGAAAGCGCCGTACTGTATAAATATGGTGCATTCTTGCCCTTTCCCTGTGACTTGCTGCACTGCAATGTGCCACAATAGTAATACATCTATCCCCAGGTACTTTGAAGGATGTTGTTCGAGGGAGAAATGTTGTGGTCCTGGGGCACTGGACCAGGGCAGCTTAATTTGTGGGGGTGCTTCAACAAAATATGAGAAAATACACGTGTAAACGATAGATGTTGAATTAGGTTTGATTGCACTTTATTGCCAGGAAACCAACCAACATGAAGTGAAAAAGAAACTCTTTAAAATTCAATAATGAGCCTGAAAGTCTTAGCAAAGACTTGGCATTTAAAGACACATTTCTGGAGTGAGGAACAACCTCATGCACTGCATTGTAAATATATTGTAGATCAATGGAAATGCAGAGAAGAGAGCAAGAGACAGTTTTAAAATACACTAAGCATAATAGCCTCAACCAAGGATGCTAGATAAATGGCTTTAGGGGAACCATACAGTTCATTTCAGCGAGGAAGTCCCACGAATGGACTGTGGGCAGATCATTTATACTCTTTCAATGATGAACCATTGACCACAAAATCACAACATTATCAGGTGTTTTGACCGCATGACGCACTTTGGTCACTTCTCGAAAATATTGAGGGACAGAGAACTGACATCCACACTACTTGATGTTTGACCATGAATGATAATGAAATCAAACATCTATTGAACAGGATTTGCGTCATTTCAGGGAAATGTTTAAAAGTTCCTCTTAGCTTGAGGAGTTCCCTGTTCTTGCAGTATCTACGTGGGTGTAAGAGAAGGGCACATCGAGAGAGTGGGGACCCGGGGGAGCTAGGCCTCGCTGAGGAGATGTCTTGTGAGAGAGTCACTTCGGGGGCCTATTCATAGAAAAACAAGCATTGGCATAGCCAATAGGTCTTGCCTTTGGGACCTTATAAGTGTTTAGCCAGATATATTGACTTATGCTGTAGCTAAGTGTGACTGCTGTGCATCAGGCAGAAAAGTTATAATAAAAAAGTGTCACCTATGATGAACCACCTGCTAAAAATCACATCCATTCGAGAGATGTGAAGTGTTAACGGATCGCGAAGTTTCCTAGAGATCCCCGAATGCTTTGGTGAATCGGGTGAGAGCAGGACACAAGAACACAGCCTGTGCAGCGGACTCGGTTTCTGTCCTCTAGTAACTCTTCCTATTCTTGGCTCCTGGAGGTGTAGAACACGGTAATAATGATCTATAGCTCCCCGCGTTGATCTGACTGCTCATTGGCCCTATCCGGCGGCGGTGCGCCCAGGCCAGTTCATGTAATGACTACATGGGAATCGCCAGCAGTGGGCATTGTGCGGAATACGTCCAGGCCAGGCCGTGTGCTGGGGGTTCATTAAAGAGCGAGTGTGAAGGTCAGAGTTTTGGCCTCCCTCGGGTGTCATCTTTCCACCTCGCTCTGTGAGGTGTGACTGTCTCTAGGCATTGCCCAGACACATGCGTGCACATTTGGCAGGGGACAGCAGCAGAGACACAAAGCACAATGAGCCGTGTTCACCGCTTTTGGCCGCCATGAGTGTGGCAGGGTATGCTCAGACGTGAGTCCCTTGCTCACTTTGCCACTGGATTCAAGCAAGCCAGGCTGAAGACGGCTGTAATGCCAGAAACCGGTCCTCGGAAGCTTGTTTCCGGTCCAGGGAAGCATGACTTGGCAGTTCGGGCTGGACTGTTCCCATGAGGCACAGGGTCAGACTGATTTGCATATAGCCATGTCTGAACTGGGGTGGCAGAGTGGGCTAAAGAACGGTAATGGATTAAACCCAGATCTTTTGACTGGGTGACTCGCTCTTCGCTCTGGCCGGAGTGGTCGCTCCCAGTGCTCCCTGGCGTGTACTGGTATCGTTGAAGCAGCGCTTTTGTGGATTCTGCCTCCTATCTGTCTCATATAGCTCTGCCTGACTGCCGCTCTGCTTATAACGCGCTTTGGCTTGTAATTTTACATTTCTGCAGCTGTGTTAGCGCGTTCTCCCCAAGCGCTCTGTTGTGCTCCCCCCTCCTCCATTTTGTTGGTTGTTGTTGTCTTGGTCAGCCCGCCCCGCCTCCCAGCTGAGTCGCCCTCCCACAGAATACAAACTGCGCCTCCCTACCTGGAAGCGCTGTGACTCGCTCTTCGCTCTGGCCGGAGTGGTCGCTCCCAGTGCTCCCTGGCGTGTACTGGTATCGTTGAAGCAGCGCTTTTGTGGATTCTGCCTCCTATCTGTCTCATATAGCTCTGCCTGACTGCCGCTCTGCTTATAACGCGCTTTGGCTTGTAATTTTACATTTCTGCAGCTGTGTTAGCGCGTTCTCCCCAAGCGCTCTGTTGTGCTCCCCCCTCCTCCATTTTGTTGGTTGTTGTTGTCTTGGTCAGCCCGGCGCCCGCCCCGCCTCCCAGCTGAGTCGCCCTCCCACAGAATACAAACTGCGCCTCCCTACCTGGAAGCGCTGTGACTCGCTCTTCGCTCTGGCCGGAGTGGTCGCTCCCAGTGCTCCCTGGCGTGTACTGGTATCGTTGAAGCAGCGCTTTTGTGGATTCTGCCTCCTATCTGTCTCATATAGCTCTGCCTGACTGCCGCTCTGCTTATAACGCGCTTTGGCTTGTAATTTTACATTTCTGCAGCTGTGTTAGCGCGTTCTCCCCAAGCGCTCTGTTGTGCTCCCCCCTCCTCCATTTTGTTGGTTGTTGTTGTCTTGGTCAGCCCGCCCCGCCTCCCAGCTGAGTCGCCCTCGCCCCTCCCCCTCCACTATCCATATATGACAGTAGTTCCCGCGCACAGCGTTCACGCGCAGCGACCGCGCCCAATCCGCGCCGAAGGTGCGCCAAAGATAAGCCCGTCTACGCCCGTCCGCGCCTGGACCGCGCCCAGCGCCAGTCCCCCTGGCCCCCCTCCCTCCCACCCCGCCCGCATTACCTACGATGCCACCACGCTCCTAGCCCTTAACCCCGGTCGCGCCCCTAACTGCGTCCAAGCCGCTCCCGGACATACCCATGGACCTTTCTCCTGCTACTCCTGCAAATTCAGCGGCACCGACAACATCTCCGCTACGACCACACCACAGACTCCCGACCCCAACCACCTACAATGCATCCTTCTCAACACCCGCTCGGTCCACAGACACGCCATTGACCTATGGAATATACTAGACACCATCTCTCCAGACGTCGCCTTCCTAACGGAAACTTGGATGAACGCCTCCTCCGCCCCTGACATCACCATTGCCATCCCTGAAGACTATAAGATCACTTGCAAGGACCGTACCGGCCACACAGGAGGAGGAATCGCTATCGTCCATAAGAAATCAATCCGCATCTCAACCAGCTCTGACACCAACCTCGCCAACTCCGAACACCTTCACTTCCAGATCCACATCGACCCCAAGACCACACTCAGAGGCACCCTCCTCTACAGACCACCAGGACCCCGCGCAAAATTCAGTGAAGACATCACGGACTTCATCACTCCACACGCGCTCCCCTCCAAAGACTACATCCTTCTGGGAGACCTCAACTTTCACCTTGAAAAGATCAACGACCGAAACACCACCACCCTCCTGGACAACCTCGCCAACCTCGGACTTAAACAACTGGTCACTTCCCCCACCCACATCGCAGGTCACACACTCGACCCCATCTTCACCTCCAGCAATCATGTCTCCTTCAGCCACACTACAGATCTCCTCTGGACTGACCACAGCTGCGTTCACTTCACCTTCAACAAGCCAAAACCCATCAACCACCTCCAACCAACTCTGCAAAGACACTGGAACAAAATCACCATCGACCAGATCTCCTCATCGCTCCTTCTAAACGCCCCAGCCCACTCTTCTAACCCAGACCAAGCCGCCGCTAACTTCACCCTATGGTTATCCAACACCGCCGACACCTTAGCACCACTGAAAAAACGTCAAAGCAAACCTGGCAACAAGAAGGCCTCATGGTTCAACGATGATCTTAAGAAGTCCAAGAAACTCTGCCGCTCCCTTGAAAAGGCCTGGAAAAAAGACCCAACCACTAGCACCAAGGACGCCTTCAAAAACGCCACCCGCACACACCACCAACTAATCCGAAAGGCCAAGAAAACAGCATTCAAGGATCGACTTGACAACAACGCCCACAACAGCAAGGAACTTTTCAACATCGTCAAGGAATATTCCAATCCCTCGGCCAACTCCAACGACATCACCCCCTCTCAAGCCCTCTGCGACTCCCTAGCCTCATTCTTCCACAAGAAGATTGCAGACATCCACAACAGCTTCGACAACCAACCCGGAGACCAACCCGCCCAACCATATGCTGAACATTCTCCCCCCGTGAACACCCTTAACGACTGGAACCCAATCTCCACTGAGGACACCATCCGCCTGATGAACTCCATCCACTCAGGATCCCCCACAGACCCATGTCCTCACCACATCTTCAACAAAGCAGACTCCGTCATAGCACCGCACCTCCGAG
Source organism: Lissotriton helveticus (assembly GCF_964261635.1). Lineage (NCBI taxonomy): Eukaryota > Metazoa > Chordata > Amphibia > Caudata > Salamandridae > Lissotriton > Lissotriton helveticus. Next base: position 20,782,745 of record NC_136061.1, read on the forward strand.
ACGTCATCAACTGCTCCTTCAACTCCGCAACCTTCCCTGAGAGCTGGAAACACGCTGAACTCACCGCCCTTCTGAAAAAACCCACAGCGGACCCCACCGAACTCAAAAATTACCGCCCCATCTCGCTCCTTCCATTCCCGGCAAAAGTAATCGAGAAAGCTGTCAACAACCAGCTCGCCGCTTTCCTCGAAGCCAACAAATCCCTCGACTCCTCACAATCTGGCTTCCGAGCTAAACACAGCACTGAGACCGCCCTCATCGCAGCAACAGACGACATTCGAACTCTACTGGACAATGGAGACACAGTCGCCCTCATCCTCCTCGACCTCTCTGCAGCCTTCGACACAGTCTGCCACAGCACCCTTTTACAACGCCTCAGTAACATCGGAATACAAGGAAAAGCACTTGAATGGATCACCTCGTTCCTCTCCGGAAGAACCCAGAGAGTCCGCCTTCCACCTTTCAAGTCCGAGGCCACTGAAGTCATCTGTGGCGTACCACAAGGATCCTCACTCAGCCCCACCCTCTTCAACGTATACATGAGCCCCCTCGCAACCATCGCCCGCCAACACAACCTCAACATCATCTCTTACGCGGATGACACTCAACTAATCCTTTCTCTCACCAATGACCCCAGCACCGCCAAAACTAACCTACACGAAGGAATGAAAGAAGTCGCCGAATGGATGAAACACAGCCGTCTGAAACTGAACTCAGATAAAACAGAAGTCCTCATATTAGGTACATCCCCCTCTGCATGGGACGACTCTTGGAGGCCGGAAGCCCTTGGAAAAGCACCCATACCGACAGACCACGCACGGAACCTAGGCGTCATCCTGGATTCTTCACTCTCAATGAACAGACAAGTCAGTGCCGTATCCTCATCCTGCTTCAACATTCTCCGCATGCTCAAAAAAACATTTCGCTGGATCCCCACCGAAACCAGGAAAACTGTCACCCATGCTCTGGTAACGAGCCGACTGGACTACGGAAACACCCTCTACGCAGGTACTACCGCTAAACTCCAGAAGAAACTCCAACGAATCCAAAACGCCTCAGCCAGAATCATATTAGACATCCCGCGCAACGAACACATCTCTGGTCACCTGAAAGACCTCCACTGGCTACCCGTCAACAAGAGAATCACTTTCCGACTACTAACCCACGCACACAAATCACTTTACGACATCGGACCAGAATGCCTCAACTCACGACTGTCCTTCTACACCCGCTCCCGCCAACTACGTTCTTCCAGCCAAGCCCTCGCCACTGTACCTCGCATCAACAAGACCACCATGGGAGGCAGATCCTTCTCATACCTGGCTGCTAAAACATGGAACTCACTCCCTACTCACCTTCGCCTTACCTAGAACCACCTAGCATTCAGAAAGCAACTTAAAACGTGGATATTTGACAAATAATCCTCCTCCCCTTCCTAAGCGCCTTGAGACCCTCTGGGTATGTAGTGCGCTATATAAATTCTTTGACTTGACTTGACTTGGTGTGAATGTTTGATTTGTTCGGATGCTCCGTCCATTGCCACCCCCTTTTGTACTGCTTTTGGCCGCCATGAGTGTGGCAGGGTATGCTGAGACGTGAGTGCCTTGCTCACTTTGCCACTGGATTCAAGCAAGCCGGGCTGAAGACGGCTGTAATGCCAGAAACCGGTCCTCGGAAGCTTGTTTCCGGTCCAGGGAAGGCATGGCTTGGCAGTTTGGGCTGGACTGTTCCCATGAGGCACAGGGTCAGACTGATTTGCATAGAGCCATGTCTGAACTGGGGTGGCAGAGAGGGCTAAAGAACGGTGATGGATCAAACCCAGATCTTTTGACTGGGTGTGAGTGTTTGATTGGTTCAGATGCTCCATCCATCACCACCCCCTTTTGTACCACTTTGGCCGCCATAAGTGTGGCAGGGTATGCTCAGACGTGAGTCCCTTGCTCACTTTGCCACTGGATTCAAGCAAGCCGGGCTGAAGACGGCTGTAATGCCAGAAACCGGTCCTCGGAAGCTTGTTTCCGGTCCAGGGAAGGCATGACTTGGCAGTTCGGGCTGGACTGTTCCCATGAGGCACAGGGTCAGACTGATTTGCATATAGCCATGTCTGAACTGGGGTGGCAGAGTGGGCTAAAGAACGGTAATGGATTAAACCCAGATCTTTTGAGTGGGTGTGTTTGATTGGTTCGGATGCTCCGTCCATTGCCAGCCCCTTTTTTGCCACCCCCTTTTGTACCGTGTTCACTGGCGCGGCGTGCAGTGCAGGTGTGCACAACCGACGCTGTAGGCTGGGAGAGGGTGTGGGGGCTGTGTGGCGAGGCCCCCAGCCCTGAAGACACCCACGGCGAAGTGGCCACCACTGGCCCTGGTTCTCGTGCAGCTGTCATGATAGAGAAGCTTTCGATCTGCGACACGCAGGGCTCGGCCAGCCCACATACAAACTACATAGTGTCGCCTGTTAAGTACAGTGTGCGTGGGAGAGGGACGAGTTGCGTTATGTCTTGAGAAACGTGCTTTGTCATGGTGCACTCTGCATGCACCAACCTAGATTAATGAAGCACCATGACAGTCTCGGAAAAGGTCGCATGCGCGCTGCGATGGCTCGACCTAAAGAACAGCTGGCATAGTTTGGTCAACTTAACAGTTTCCTATATGCTAGCTGGTGGGGCCTTATCAGGGTCTCATGCCTCAGGTGTCGGCAGAATGGGCCTGGCGTACTTTATGATACAATAGACCCTGCTTCAATGTGAATTTAAGGGCTCATTTACAAGGAGCTTGCGCCGCCAATGCATCATTGGCAGCGCTGTCAGTACTCCATATTTACAGGGACTTATTGTGCAACATTTCTTTACTTGATCTACATGTTTGGGAATGGAACATTAACCAACATACTATAAAGGTGCAAAATGACAATACATTTTTGAAACCATTACGTGTCTTCGCGTTTATGTCACAGTGCCAGGAAACATCTACTTACACACATCTCATCAACTAAAAGTAGCCCTCAGAAGTTTACAATCAGGTCTGAAGCCAGGTATCAATGTCAAAGTGTTAGAAACAATCAATGCACTGTGCATTGTCATGTGTTGTTTGTCACTTGTCCCTTGCCCATTTCCCAAGGAATATGTCTGAAAACAAACACACCCGTAGGAAAGGTGACACTTTTGTAGGTAAGGGCACTTTTTAGTAATGAACGTGACGCTTTAGTAGGAAAAATTAACATTTAACCACAAAACGCCTTGCTTGAGTAGGAAAGCTGATACTTTAGCTGGAAAGGTGACACTTTTATAGGAAGGGTGACTTTTTAGAGTAAACATGGCGCTTTCGTAGGAAAAGTGACGCTTTAACACAAAATGTGACGCTTTAGTGGAAAGAGCATTGGGCGGAAGACACGCATCAATGGCAAAGCGTCAAAAACAATGCATTGACATTATGTAACTTGCGACTTGTCTATTTCTCTAGTGAAGCGTCAGAAAAAAATGATGCTTTAGTAGGAAACGTGACACATACATCACAAACATGACGCATAGACACAGGAAATGATGCAATGGCTCAGCCATGCCACAAAGCAGGAAGTGTGAACTTCTTTTCATTTTCACTTACTGTTTTTGGGTCTGTGCTGGCTGGTGAAGGTGTTTGTTGTTGAGTTTGGTGCTGTTTCTTGGTCTTGTTGGTGTCTGTGCTTTCTGTGTTGTGTCCCTAAATTGTCACTGTATTTGTATTTTGTGATGATTTGTGTACTGTATTATAGGGTGTTTGTCTAAATAGGGGTTATTAGTAATGGGACAGGATAGTGTTTCTGTGGTTGGGTTTAGGGTGACTAGCCGCTTCGCTGCGGCACACATTCCACAGCCGTGCGGGCAGATTCTACACGTGCGCACATCGGACGGGCCACACGCCCTCTGTGACGTCAGCCGGCCGGGGGCCGTCCGATGCACGGAAGAGGCTAGTGGGGGTAGGGAGATTTTGGGTAGGGGCAGGACCAAGAAACTGACAGAGAGGAGCTTGGGGGCCTGCTGTGGCTGCTGGTGTAGTACCTACCCGACATGCTCGGAAGTAGAGGCAGGTTTATCCAAGACTACCCTGCCCATGAGAGGCGGTACCAGGGGGAGATGGTGCGGTTCCAGGTGAGCTGAGTATTTGGTGTCCTGTTGAAAGTCCACCAATACAAGCACCGCTGGGCAGATATCGTCAGCCGGTGCTCCTGGATCACCTGGGGATAGAAATTGGTGGGTCTGTCGGTAAGTACCATGAGCTTGTAGCTGTAGCAAAATGCTCTTAACGAGTTTCATTCTGGAAGGGCCAGATATGTATTAGGGTTACTATGGCATGATATGGGATAACTCCATTACATACACTGAACACGCCACAGGGGCCTGATCACTGCGGCATTACAATAGCCAAACTCGACCATGCAGTACAGGGGAGGCCCATAGGTGGTGTGTGACTTATCCCGCACTGTGCATGGAGTATTGTCACCCGGCCTCCTAGGTCATTACTGATTCAGAACTGTGGTGACCACCCACCATGTATGTAGTATGGGAGCCCACTCATATGTCATCAGACCACAGGTTGAAGAGGGTGTTTGTTCCACCCCCCAATGGTCACACATACGTCTCTGTTACATAAAAACATCATCATACCTGTATGTTTGCGAGCGATGGCGGCGAGGGGGCTCCTGTAGATATTGAAGAGGGTCCGGCTGAGCGAGGAGCCTTGGGGTACGCTGCAGACGATCTTGGTGGCCGCTGAGCGGAACGGAGGTAGGCGGACTCTCTGGGTTCTGTCGGAGAGGAACGAGATGATCCAGTCCAGGGCCTTTCCTTGGATCCCTGTGTTGATGAGGCGGGATATCAGGGTGCAGTGGCATACGGTGTTGAAGGCGGCCGAGAGGTCTAGGAGGATGAGAGCAGTTGTTTCTCCGTTGTCCATCAGGGTCCTGATGTCGTCGGTGGCTGCAATGAGGGCGGTCTCGGTGCTGTGGTTGGCTCGAAATCCAGACTGGGACGGGTCGAGCGAGTTGTTTACCTCGATGAGAGCAGTCAGCTGTTTATTGACAGTCTTTTCGATGACTTTGGCCGGAAAGGGAAGAAGCGATGGGGCGGAAGTTCTTGTGGTCTTCGGGGTCCGCTGTGGGTTTCTTCAGAAGGGCGTTGATCTCTGCGTGCTTCCAGCTCTCTGGGAAGGTGACGGACGTGAAGGAGTTGTTTATGATGTTCCGGAGGTGGGGGGCGATGATGATGTCGGCTTTGTTGAATATGTGATGGGGGCAAGGTTCAGAGGGGGAGCCCGAGTGGATGGTGTTCATGATGTGGGTGGTGTCTTCAGTGCTGATTGGGGTCCAGGCGCTGAGGATGGTGGTGGGGGTCGGTGGCTGGAGGCGGAGTCTGGGGTCCGAAGCTGTCGTGTATGTCTGTGATTTTGCAGTGGAAGAACGTGGCGAGGGAGTTGCAGAGGTCTTGTGATGGTGTGATGTCGTTGTTGCTGGCGTTGGGGTTGGAGAGCTCTTTGACGATGGTGAAGAGTTCCTTGCTCCTGTGGGTGTCGCTGTCTAGTGGTGTTCGCGAGTGGCGTTCTTGAGGGCAGTCATGTTTTCGGTGGTCTGATCGTGAACCATGAGGATTTCCTGTTGCGGGACTCGCCTGGCGGTTTCTTCAGTGGCGCGAGGTCGTCGGCGCAATTGGTGATCCACTGTGTGAGGTTGCGGGCTGCGTTGTTGGTATCCGCTGTGTCGGCTGGCGGGTTCTGGCTCAGTGATGAGAGGAGCTGGTCTGTGGTGATTTTGCTCCAGCATCTGCGGGGAATTTGTTGCGTGCGGAGGTGAGATGTCGTTTGGAGGTGAAGTGGATGCATCTGTGGTCGGTCCAATGTAGCCCGGTGGAGTGGCTGAAGGAGATGTGGTTGCTGGTGGTGAAGATGGGGTCGAGCGTGTGGCCAGCTAGGTGGGTGAGGGTGTTCGCCAGTTGCTTGAGACCGAGGTTGGCGAGGTTGTCGAGCAGGGTGGTTGTGTTGTTGTCGTTGTTTTTCTCCAGGTGGAAGTTGAGGTCCCCTAGGAGGATGTATTCTGGTGAGGCTAGGTCATGTGGGCTGATAAAGTCGGCAATGGTTTCGCTGAATTGTGTGCGCGTGCCCGGGGGTCTGCAGATAAGTGTTCCTCTAAGGGTGGTCTTGGGGTCGGTGTGAATCTGGAAGTGTAGGTGTTCGGCGGCAGAGAGCGTGTCTTCGTCGTTGGTCGTGATGTTGACGGTGTTCCTGTGGATGATGGCGATTCCTCCTCCGGTTTGGTTGACACGGTCCTTCGGGGTGATCTTGTAGCCGCCCGGGATGGCTATGGCGATGTCTGGGGCCGAGGAGGCGTTCATCCAGGTTTCAGTGAGGAAGGCGACGTCTGGAGCTGTTGTGTCGAGGTCTCAGAGTTCGACGGCGTGCTTGTGGACGGAGCGGGTGTTGAGGAGGATGGACTTGAGGTGGTTGTTGTCGCTGTTAGGTCCAGGGGGAGGTCTGCAGGTTCGGAGGCAGGTAAATTTGCAGGCTTGACCGGTGAAGGGTCCCTGGGTTCGCTTCGGGGTTGCTCTGTAGCAGGCGGGTTGGCGTCTGGTGTTGAGTGCGTTGAGGGCGGAGGAGTCGTATCTCAGTCGGGTTCCTTGGCTCGGGGGGAAGGGGCAGGGGTTCTGGCGCTGGACGGGCGCAGACGGGTTGCATTTGGCGCGCCTTTCGGCGCCCCTGCGGCGCACCCACTACGCCGCCTCCATAGGAGGGGCTGAGGGAGGGAGGGCAGCTGGGAGGCGGGTGGCAAATGGGAATGGCGGGGGCGTGGCCGCAGGGACGCAGCGGTGAGGAAAAGACACAGGGGGGACCGAGGGAGCAGGGGACTGGGCATGGGGCGAAACGGGGCACGAGGGGGTACAGAAGGCAAAAGGGGGGTGCAGGCACAATCAGGGAACCACAAAGCGGCAACAAAATACAGTGGCACAAGTCAAAACACAGCGGTCAGCAGAGGGACAAAATACAGTGGCAAAAGTCAAAAACACAGCGGGCAGCAGGGGGACTCATGCGGCAGAAGCGACAGCGTCACCAGAGGACCGTGTGGCGGCTGGGGGACGACCTACCTGAGGACAGGGTCAAAGGTCGCTCCCTTCACCGCCGCGCGGCCTCCATAAGAGGGGCTGAGGGAGAGAGGGGCAGCTATGAGGCAGGAGTGGGGCGGCAAATGGGAATGGCGGGGGCGGGGCCGCAGGGACGCGGGGGCGGGGCCGCAGCGGCAGGGAGAAGGCACAGGGGGAACCGGGGGACTGGGCACGAAACGGGGAACGAGGGGGTACAGAAGGCAAAAGGGGGTGGTGCAGGCACAATCAGGGAACCACAAAGCGGCAACAAAAAAGTGGCACGGGTCAAAACACAGTGGTCAGCAGGGGGACAAAATACAGTGGCACAAGTCAAAAACACAGCGGGCAGCAGGGGGACTCACGCGGCAGAGGCGACAGCGGAGGCAGCGTCACCGGAGGAGTGTGCCGGCTGGGGTGCGACCTACCTGAGGACAGGGTCAAAAAGTCACTCGTGCTGGGCTCGTCTACCTCTACACAGCTAAGAGAAGGGGGAAAGAAAATTGGAGGGCATACCCAATACAAAAATGTAGATGTGGTACTTGTCAATACACAGAGCTTTTCTCCTCACATTCCTGGTCTATTTGGTGTCAGTTAACACCCCATGGCGGAAAGCAATTCCATTATTGAGAGCTATGCACCTATAATTCTGCATGTTTTTTGGTCAGAACAATGCAACCCCAGGTTTTGAAAAAGTAGAAGCACTTGATAGTGATGTGACATGTGTGTGAATATAACCATCTCTGATTTCTCCCCAATGAAGAGAGGCAACACAAAGTTGGTGAAGAACCTTTATATTTATTCGAAACAAATTATTATAAGTATAATTGCATTACAGTCTCATTTCATCCTTTGTCCCCACAAGATTGTTAGCTTATGTCCTTGAGACATTCCTGTTACCACAACACTGCCTTGCTTGCTACCTGCAGCTTGAAATTTCAGCCCCCACAGAGGGCCGGTGTGAAGGACAGACCATTTCTGCATGGAACACTGTTCACCGAGTCTGCAATGACGCCACAGGGGAGTTGGCACCTCTTCTCCAACCTTGAATAGGATCAGGTCCATAATTTGCCTAGAAGTTCATGCGTGCCAGTTATAGTCCACCTGGTCAGCGGTGCCCAATGTACATAGGTGAACCCATTGTAATAGGGAGAGGCTGTGGTACTCTTTGTGTCCCTAGACTTTGCACGATTTGCTTAGAAAGCCATTTCCTGGATTGACCGCACTTTAACCACCAACATTTCTCCACTTCTGACCTCACATCTGCACCAGCTAAACTAAATGGAAATGCCCTCTGATCAGATAGTTTTAATCTAATTTTGCTGAAGGATACCTCATAGTCCTTTGAGCGATTAGACCCTTGCACTACTATATTTGCACTCCCAAACTCTCAAGCTAATGTGGATTGGCTCAGATGTGGCGGGAATGCCGTCACACTACATTGAATACTCAACACCACACCCATGGGAGCACAGCGACAGATTTCTTATATGACCAGTGAACAGAGTGACATACAGCGAATCCTGCTTGAAATGTTGCTACAGCCAGCCCTCCACTAGAGCCTCGCCTTTGCCCAGTAGTACCAATGACTAACTCTTTCCTATCGGAGACAATATCCCATTCGACTCCTGAGGATATCTCTCTATCTTCTAATCTCTCAGCCAAAGGGCTCGCCTCCTAAGAATCATCCAGAAAACATACAGGACCCTGCAACAGTGTCTACTTAGTAAACATTTAACACAGAAATACATGTAAAACAGATAATCGGCGATCTAATTTAAATAACTGGCAAATTGGACAGCAATTTTTGTTGGCAGTTAAGTGGTCAGCGAATTCAGTGCTATTTTGCAGATTGACAGAAAATATGTTTTTTAACCCCAGCAACACATTTAATTTAAAATAGAGCAGTGTTCTTATTAACATTTGGGGGGGGGAATTGAACTAAATACTAATAAAGAGTTCACCAAAATTAGAAAAGGCAGCTAATGCAACAATGAGTTCAAAGATGTATCTGCGGATGCATTTCTCCAAGATTCAAAAACAGACAATAAATATTTCCAAATTATTTTCAAATCAGGTGGTTTTCTTGAACCATTAGATACTTAAATACTAGAGTTTATCATTGGTTATGCTCCTGATGTTCTCCGACAGGTAGTTACATTACGTTTTTCATTACATTCTCATCAGCTAGACCAAGGGCCTAATTTAGACATTGGCGGACGTGTACCCTGTCACGTGACGGAGGTCATGTTTGCCTTATTACAAGTACCTACAGGTTATAATGCACATGACCTAAAGCAGACTGGATATCCATCATATGTGCGACGGATTAACTCATCCGCCAAACTAATTAAGGCTCTAAATTCTGTGCTTTGACTTTCAAATATGTGCATTGTTAGCTTTTGGAACAGTTTGAAAAATAAACATCATAGAATATTTACAAGATTGTGGTAGACAGATGAAATATTGGTGGGTATTAAGTGAACACAATTGAACTCAGACAAACCTACATTTATTTCAAACAGTTTTGATAACTAAAATGGATAGTCAGAAAAAAGAAAGTTAGAAGTAAATACTTTATACGCCCACTTTAATGAGTTATGGGATTACATCTGACACCTTTTATATCTAATTAGATGTTTGCTCATGGGTTCGCTTCTAAATGAAGCCACATTCCTTTATATGCTGTAATGAATCTGGATACAATTTCGAAAGTGAAAGAACAAGTATAGATAAACATGGTCATTACATTGCCCCTAAAATACAACATGAATATGAGTGGGTGTGCAAAGTAGCCAGACTTTTCAGTGTATGAAAGATTAAATGTCCATATCGCTTATAAGTAACACGTGTGCATAACTCTTTACACTCTGGGCATGGAAATACAAGGTGACAAAAGTGAGGCCCAGAGCATGCTATGCACACTGTGTGAGATCACTCACAAAACCAAGATTTCTAGGGAGAAATGCTACACACACAGTTACAGCACTCTGTATATTGAACCTTGCAAATATGATGTCACATATGCAGTGCCAATTATGACAGAGAATGGTATTGCTCTTGCACACTGCTCACTCTCCATGCTAAAAAGGTGTTTTGGAGGATGCATTTTCCGCTACTACTTAAACACAATTAAGAAGTGTCCCATTGTATTAAAAGATACCAGATTGCTATATCCTGACCATGATGGCTCTTTTAACAAGATGTACATTCTTGTGATGTGTCCAACTGCTTGCATTTCAGTATTGGCTAGTAACAGGGGATTCTTTGGTCTATCATCTAATGGTGGTTATTAAAGTGTGGCAACCCCCTCATTGGTGTTAGCAAATAGAGGTGATCAGCTTTTACAGCTAGATAACCGATGACAATGTGTTTCAACTGTTACATGGCCCACGATCTCATCCTACTCATTAATGAGCATACTACAGATTTTACAGGTTAAAGGTTGTAGTTTCAGTTTGTTTATTTATTGTTTTTACTTGCATTAGTGTTTCATACCACATTCCCGTTCTCTGTGTGTTCGGAAGATATTTAGTGTTTCATACCACATTCCCGTTCTCTATGTTTCGGCAAGATATTTAGTGTTTCATACCACATTCCCGTTCTCTATGTGTCGGCAAGATATTTAGTGTTTCATACCACATTCCCGTTCTCTACGTGTCGGCAAGATATTTTGTATTCTATTGTATTTCATAGAATTACAGCTTTGCCAAAAGCAGGATACGTTGTTGAGAAGTGCAGTGGCTTCTCCTGAATGCTGCATAATCATTTTACTGTCAATCAGGAGAGGTGCGGAATGAAGTACTCATTAGGGACAGAGACTTGTAAGAGCTTAGCCATAATTGTGTGTGTTTTCACAGTACTCCGGTCTGTGTGTCTTGTCTCTTGGAAAATATGATGACTATGTTTAGCAAAGCTCTTCTCACATTCATCTGGTTGCTCCCTGTTAGCTGTTCTGTGATCTTGGAGATGATTAGTGATCTGCACTAAAGTGTCTTCGCAGGCATTGCACTGGCCCTCACTTTTTGTCCAATGTGATTTCTGGCGCTCAGTTAAATAACCTTGTACACCATTGGTCTCTTTCTTAGGATGCTGATATTGTCCATTAGTCGTGGCTGCTGCCTCTGTGTGCATTCTCTGATGGCCAATAAGACGCCTCTTCTGGGTAAAGACTTTCTTACATTTAATGCAGTGATAGGACTTTGCTTTGAAACAAACATTTTCTGTGTGCACTGCCTGATGACTAATAAGATATTGCTTCCGAGTATAGCTTTTTCCACATGTAGTACAAACAAATGGTTTCTCTCCTGAATGCATCCTCTGGTGTCTTTTAAAGTTTCCCTTGTGAGTGAAGCTTTTGTCACACTCCGTACAATGAAATTCTATTTCTTGACATTTGCTTTTCAGGTGTATATTAAGTCGTCCCTTTGTATGAAATCGTTTCTCACAATTGTTACATTTCCACAGTCCCTCGACTGAATGCGTTTTCTGGTGATCAATAAGTTGGCTCCGTGTACGGAATCTTTTCTCACATTCAGTACATTGATGTAGTTTTTGAGTCTTATGTCTATGTATATGTCTCAAGAAACTTGCCTTGATACTGTAAGATTTATTGCATTCAGAACATGCATATTGCTCTGTAGTTGGATGTGTTCTCTGATCTATTGGAACTTTAGGATTACCTAGGCTGTGTTCACGTTCTATTGGTAAAGCCTGCTGAAAACTCAAACACACTGACTTACTAAAATCACTCTGGCCTGGAGAGGTCTTGTCTTCTTTAAGCTTTGTATTACTCTCTGACCACATTGTCCTTAGGCCACCAGTGTCCTTGTGTTGGAGACCATTAAATGTTACTGTTCCTGACGAAGCTCTAAATTTAGTGTCTTCTCTGTATATTTTTCAAAAGTTGAACCAATTTTCCAGACTCGCTGTTTCAGTACCTGCAAGATGAAAAGAAGAATTAAATCAAAAACATTTTGACCATACAGTGTATAAACTAATCAATTACTACATTGAAACGCTACTATCAACAAACATGGTATTAGCACAAATAGAAGTAATTAGAGCACTGTGTGGGCTACAAAGAAGTAGCTTTTGGAAGATTCATAGGGAATTCTGCTTATTTTAAGATGAATCAATTATTATGTAAAGTGTGTATGAGAGAAGGAGCACTACCGAGAATACCATGTGGACAAGGTAGCTTAGGTGGCATGATTAGTTTCTCAAAGGCAAACCTATGCTTAGCTATGCTGTAAGGTGCGAAAGAACACAATTATGTAAAGCCTTGTACATCGAGCAAAAAACATTTATAATAACCAAAAAGTATTGTTTTTAAGACAAAAAAAAACAACACTAAACACCCTGATCCTCTCCTCCAGCAGAGCACATTTGTCCCACATGCTTATACCTATAGGGTGGAAGCTCACACGTTTTAATATGAAATTGGTGCATTTTGATAGCACCACCCTTGCTCCATGGTGGACCAGATTGCTGGCTTTTGGGGTGCATCGATTACATCACTGTGTGTAGGGGACACTTTAGCCTAATTTGTAGTCTGTGTCCTCATAAAACAGTTTTCAAACCACTCGTGGCGCAAAAAAGTATTGAGGAACATTGGTGTGAGAAGTTGGACTGGCATATGATTTCCACTATTCTAGTGGGCACCTTACACCAGTCCAAACCACCCTTATTGATGGTAGGTTTAAAGTCAACATCATAGAAAGCTTTCCTAGTGGTAGCTGTGGTGAGCAGCCTTCAGGCTAAGACTTAGAGGGGAGTTAAGCAAGTTCTTTTACCAGTCTATAATCTCTTGAATTATCAAATGAAAGCACGCCCCACAAGGTATATATCAAATAAATATGTATTTATTCTTAACACAACCCCTCTGGTCTTTTTATGACGTCAGAGGTAAAAGTACAATACAAGGAACTTAATTAGCATAGATAAGTTGCACAGTATACGTTATGCCCTAGGGGCTTCACAAACCATATACTAAAATAGTGGTATAAGAACCACGAGGGTTAGAAAGCAGGCCTAGGGCCTGTAGAACCGCTGGGGCAACCAGGAACCACCCAAGGTACCGACACAGGAGGCCCACGGGGGACGCGTGCAGTGTCTAAACACAGCCGTGGATCACCATTGACTTTCAATGGAGAACAAACAAGTTATAATTTTAAAGATTAATGACACTTGGGGGTGAACTATGATGGAACCCTGTTAGACTTACACACTTCGAGAGTCAAGACCCACGGGAGCACCGGAGTACTCAAGTTACCGCACCCATGGAAGTCAGGTGCATAGGTGTCTTATGGTGTCGGGTTTCGTCGTCAATTCCAATGGAGAGCTGCAAAGAAGTGCTGCAGGCGATCAGAGGAAAAGTGTCCGGGTGGATCCAAGGGTGGATCGGAGATCTGAAGAATCTGAAAGCAGAGGGCACAGAGTCAGGGTCACTAGCCATTGGCGAAGATGGCGATAGGAAGATGCCAACCAATGTCGGGTGTTTTCAGGTGAAAGAGGTGAAGCTTGACTCTACAGCCACGAGGTCCAGGAGGCGTCGACGACAACCAGGAGCTGGATTTGAGCTGTCCCACGAAGGATCTCGAGTGCTCCAGCGTCAGAATCCGGATTAGACCCAACAGGCCTTGGCAAAAGCAATCCACGCAAGATGACAAGATTGGCTTCGGTTAAGACCAGCAAGGTCTGAGGGACACCTCCTTTGGAGAGCAGTGAGAGCACATCTGGGGCAACCAGGAAAGCTTAAGAAACAAAGGATTGTCCTTCGTGGGGGCTCACTAGCCAACAGACTAGGAACCACGAAGGGGCCTCGAGCAGAAATGCACAAAGCGGGCCCACGGAACACTTGTGGAGTGTAGGCCTCTGTGCTTCGGTGCAAAAGGTGCTCGGGGCAGGGGCTTCAAATACCCCAATGCACAACTTCGGGAAGAAGGTGCAGTTGCAAAAATGCAGAATGTCCAGGAGTTCCAGTCCCACGTCTCTCGTGTCAGGCTGTGGTCCTGATTAGCAGGGCCACAGCCAGATTAAAGTCGAAAAACCAGTGAAACACAGCAAAAAGGGGGGTAACCATAGGAAGCAGATCCTACTCTCCTACAATTGGCATTAGCGTATATACAGCTGTTTTATAGGGGGCATCCCTTCTAAAGCAGGAGGTACAAAATCCCTTGCATAATTACTTCACTAGCTGACTCTTTTGTAATGTACAAATATTTCCATGAGTACTCTGAAATAATCTCCAAAGTGAGATGTTTCACTAAAGATAGTCTATGCTCAAAGCACAGTACAAGATAAACTCTGTGGACAAATGGCAAGATGCCAGTAACTGGAAAATCCTCCAAAAGTGGATTCACTAATATACTGCAGAACCAAGGATATAATAAGAATGTTCACAACAAAGGTATTCAGCAGGAAAGTGGCAGGCCTTCAAATCAATCTAAACATAACTCCCCTTTTCAATAATCCAAAAGTACGCAATAAATATTACCACAACCACACATTACACCTGCTCAGTTCAATTAAACTTACTGTAGTTGCCCTCAGAACTTTCCAAACTTCTTCGCTGCCAAGGAATTTTCATTATTAATCATAAGCACTGAATTTGTCAAGCCCATGTGTGCAATTTTTTTCTTCTTTTTTAACAAATCAGAATATACATTTATTTACGAATTCCGTTCCTTCTCAATTAAAAAAGCGGCATTTGTGCTCACGGTTTCATTATTGTTACTTCATGCTCGCGTCTGGAACGTGTTTTGGACAATTTCCACGTCCTTGATCACACAGTGTTACAACGCCATTTCTGGGCTTACAATATCACATAATTTATAAAGTGTGAGAACATAATACACCGTGCAGGTATGTAGGCTTATAAACAGTGAAAAGGTATATAGATATATACACAATCATACAGATTTCTCTTCCTTTTGATTTATCCCAAATTGTCAACATATTTCATCTATTAAAACTGGGCTTTTATCTCTTGTATTCATACCTTAATTTACTAAACTACAACAGTCCAGCCTAAGCGGCCATAGTAGATTGTCAATCACAAACAGTATTTAAGCACAGTTCTTGCATTACCAATGGTAACTATACCGTGAAAATGATCTCATTTGAGCAACCTTCCTCCCTTCGTGGCTATCTTTATCATTTAAGACTTAGAAGCAAACCAATACTCTGCTTGTTCAAACTGAGAATTTAATGGTGACAACCAAACACAAATCATAAAACCATAATTAAATAACAAAGGAACAGATGGTTGTAATTCCATAATAATGTCCCCAGTATAAAGACCATTGGTAACACAAGACGGTTGAACTGGTGCTTGAACTCGGTTTGTGATTAATAATCTACTATGCCCATTTGGGCTGGAGTGTTGTAGTTTGGTAAAACAGTATCATGGAACATTAGCTATAAATATATAATAGATAAAATCCCAGTTTTAATAGATGAAAGATGGTGACAATTTGGAATAAATCAAAAGGCAGAGAAAATCAAGCATGTGTAAATTATGAATTGAAAACGCCTGCATGAAGTAGTATGTTCACTGTGATGAAGCAAGGATTCGCACATGAAGCGCCTTGCTTGTACTCATGAACCTCGAATAACGTTAATAAAGTAACCAACATGTTTGTTTTACTAATTTTGCATATTTTACATTAATATTGGGTGTCCGAGTCAAGCTTGCTTATGTGTTTACTAATCCTAATACGCTTGCATCTAAGATGGCGGCTGCTACGCGGGGGTTTCTATTGCGCATGCGTCTGTCATACTCACGTGATATGACGTATTCTTTGCTCTGGAGGGAAACTTTTAGATTCTGCGCACTAGTGTTAATATGGCTGCTCTATGTTCTCACATGCGAGAAGCTTTCCCTGCTGCTTTCGCCAAGCTGTTCGTTCTGCCTAATCCTAATGCTATCGTTAAAATTAAGATCATGGGTATAGAGTAGAAATACACGGTATACAGTGTATTAATTTATTCTGTGTTCTAATAATGTTTCTTTCTACTTTTCATATATCGTAATCTTTGGGCCTGGGGGACGTTGTTACTCCATTTTGAAAGTCCTTCTGCGCATGACAAGCTCCAGAGAAAAGCTGAAGTCATTTGTCATTGAAACCAAGCCAAAGACAGTCGCAGCCAAGATGTGCCTGGGAAACTGAACCCTCACCTTTCTAGAGGAAGTTAAACTGTACCCGTTATATTACAATGTATTCAATGTTAAATTCTCCATTGTTGGGTGGAATAAAGATTGCATGAGAATATAAATTAATGGGCAGGAACATAAAATTAATATTCAACACTGAAGTATCAAAATTTGGTGTGGTGTGACGACCTCTCCTCCTTTCTCCAATCGAAATTGGGGATCCTTACACTTGCAACATTGGGGGGTGGTACACTGACCTGGAAAATAGTATAACTAGCGTAGGTTTACCTAGAGAAATTGTCCGACTTGTCCGAATAGCTGACCTGTCACTGACCCAATGCACTCAATAGGTGACTAAGAGCAGTGGGCTGCAGAGCACTCCGTCAGAAGATTCGCTGACCCAATCAAGGTCCGGGAAGCTGAAGTGCTGACGGAGCACTTTGTCGGTGAAATCGATAACCCAATCGGGGTTCTGACTGTTAGCTGCAGAGAGGGAGTAGCGCAGGCATTGCAACTGAACTGCAGGTGCTGGTCTTAACCTTTGGTGGTCCGGTCTTGATCCAAATCTGGTTTATCCTGTCCTGATTCTGATCTGCACCAGCTGGCCTACTGGCAACTGCAACTTTCGGGGTTTCTGTCCTTAACTGACCCGTGGCCAGGGTTGGTCTTCACACCATTCTAGGTAAATATAAATCTGTGTGGGTATCGTCGTTATATTACTGTGTGTCCTTTTCTTTACCTTCCCTAAATTGATAAAAGCTTTGATTGCATATGTTCCCTTTTTTTACCCTTCCCTTTTAATGATCAAATCGTCATTTGATTTAATAGTGTGTTCCGTTTTTTACCTTCCCAATAGTTATATGCTCAAATTATTTTTCGTGATTGCATATTATGTTCCCTCTTCTTACCCATCCTTTGATAATTGCTTAAAGCTGTGTAATTTAACCTGTTTAATTTCTTTACCTACCCATAGACAAATGATGCAAGTCTGTTTGAATTTAAATAGCATGTTTCCTTTTCTTACCTTCCCTTTACATTGCTAAATGATTAGCATAATATATCTTTTGCATAGCTATACATTATTTCTGATTTTCGTTATTGAGAGTCTTATTGTGTTCAATCTGTGGATCATGACCATTGATGAAGTTTAGATAAAGAGTTTAAAACTTTCCCGAGTCTGTGGTTATTATATGAGTGCATATGTTATTTGCTACCTAATTTAAACTAACTCCCTGATCCAATAGGTTACCGGTACCAGTGACGAGGATTGGTAAGTCAAAGGTATAGGACCTAGTAGGTAAAATATTTGGTAGTTAGAGCATAGGTTACCTGATTTTAGAAATGTGTAATTGATTATGGGCCCAGGTGAGTATGGTAGATTTATAGTCGGGTGACCTGCGCACTCTATCAGTATATTTCTTTAGTAGCAGAGGAAAGGTTAGGGGTTAGTTAAAGATAGGTAGCTAGTTAGTTGGTTATAAATTGTATTATTATTGATCGATCAAATGAGATATTGTTTGAAATGTTTTGAAATTATATTGACTGTTGATATTCATGAATTTTATGTATCAACCAAAATCGTTCGTACCAGTTATATGTTTGTCTGGAATCTCCGGGGGCAGAATAGCGGGTGGTACATGGAAGCCACATAGCAGTGAGGTCACTTACTGGCAGGAAGTTAGTGCATGGTTAAGTAAAACCGGAAGCACTATTTAGGGTTTTCTGTATGAATAAATGATAGCAAAGAGTTTGCTAGCAAAACTATTAGTGTGATATCACCTAGAAAGGGTCACACGGAAGGAGTAGCAGGTTCGTCTGAGCTTGATTGATAGCAAAGGGGTTCGCTGGTGAAACTTTGGCCTTAGTATATATATCCCGGAGTGGATGAGCCCGAAGGAGTAGCAAGTTCTCTAATGCTTGTGTGAAGGGTAGGCAGAAGGGATCTACTCGTAGTACATGAAAAATAAACGGAAGGGATTTACTTGCAGTGAAAAATATCTTTCCTTTCTAGTCACTCGAGTACAGTGGCGAATGTTTTTACGTTGTTGATTAAAAAAGAATTGCACTTTAACATTAAAGAATTGAGATTTTGCATTACCTTGTAAAGGAGGGAGTCAGTTGCGGCGCTGCCCTGGCATTACTCAGAGCAGCGCTGGTATTGGTTGAGACAGCGGGTGTGTAGCTGAGATAGTATTGTAAAGGAAGGGTGAGCACAGGAGCGTGGGAACTCATCTAACAAGAAAAGCCGCGCAATCATTGGTTAAAATTATTTGAAACGACATTGTTGATTGGTTGAAGAAAATAAAAGACGTGCTAGTATTGGAAGTATTTTGTAAACAAATCTGAGAGTTATCGTACGATTTCAAAATTTTCTCGAAATATATGTGGTATTAAAATCTAGGGCATCCAGAAACTCGACCTGATAGAAGATACCTAGGGTTTGCTAGCGAGCAAATGCAAAGAGGCAGACCTTACAAAATGTAAGGAGGTGAAAGAAAAATGTCATTTGTAAACCGAGTTAAGAATTTCTTTAAAAAAGATAAACCAATTAAAACTAGAGAAGGAGTTATTATTCCACCACCAAATACGCCTGCATCATTTATGATCTTTGACAGGGGTTACCACACTTGTGTATGGTTAGAGAATTGGGTGGAATACACTAAAGATGACGGAATTTTGGTATTTCCCTTTGATGGCATGTTTAATGGCTCAATTTTGTTCAATTTAAGGACACGAATGAATGATTTGCATCCTAGACCTAGACTAACGCAATATGAGGCACTAGAAGAATGGGAGATTGAGGCTTTTGAGCGAGACAGACCTAGAACAGACGAAGGATTGAGTAAGTTCTATCCTAAATTCCCACGAGAAACCAGAGATAAACAAATGAAACAATGGAGACAGAACATGGTAGTGGAAGTATTATATCCTGTGTTAACGTTAGAAGAGTCCACTGGAAGTAAAAGGATGGAGAAAAAGCATTTAATGACTAGTGGTGATTCAGACGATGATTATATGGCGGATTTGTTAATGAAAAATCCACCACCTTATAATGAGGAACCGAGTACAGTAAATCCAAATGCCCCGTTTTTAAAACCACCTTTAATTCCGCAAGTGGTACATGAGACCTCAATCGAGAGGGTATAACAAGAAAGAGAAGCATTAAATAAACAGAGAAGTGAATTGATTCAGAAAATTTCTCAATTAAATACAAGTCCCGAAGCTCTGACAATTCCAGTAACTATTGGCCTAGTTGTTCCTTTGTATGGAGATAAGCAAGCTAGTCCAAAAGCTCCAGATATAACTACATCGGTAGTACAGCCAAGAAAAGAACCCTTGATAGTAGACGATCAGGCAGGTGAATGTGAGTCAGTAATCTCCTTAATGGATTTACCAGCAAGAGAACCAGAGAGTAGTTTGATTAGAAAAACCACTCCTTTAAATGTAAGAGAAGTACAGTTGGAGACATCCTCAGGCACTGTTTATGAATTACATGATATTTTAAGCCCAGTAATGGCGTTGCAACTCTATGCGTCAAGGCTGTGGAAACCAGCCGTAAAGCATAATAGAGACACAAGCACACAATGAACAGCCAGACATGCAAACCACAGAAGTCTTCAAGCTCATTAAGAAACCTTTATGGATGTGCATCCTGAATTAACCATCACCACTGAACACACTGGAATGCCATTTGCCACTGCCAGGCCAGTACAAAAGTCACCTTCCTTCTGATCTGTAGATCTCCTTCCACAACACCATCTAGCACCAAATGTCTTGAACCAGTCAGTGCCTCCACACAATAAGTTAACTATCACTCCATCAAAGCCATAGAATGAATATGCTAAACAAAGAAGAGAGAGAAGTGAACAAAGTAGGCTCGTTCGGCTCTACAAAATTCTATAAATAAACACTAAGAACGAGCTAATGGTAGTCTCAAACGACTAGCCTTTCATCAGTCACAAAAGTAGTTGCCCTTACAAAACAAATATGTATATTTAAAAGAATCCTCACCCACCAACCTAGTTGGTGGCATGCCTCATCAATGGGTTCCACCTAGGTGGCTAAGTGCCTCCTACGTGTGCTCTGGCACCTGACTACAGCGGAGTTGGATTTTTTGGGAGTGAATAGGTGAGTATAGTGAGCAGTAAGTGCGGACCTTAAAACTACCTACTGGATACTAAATAAAAATTGTGAGAGGCATTTTTATTAGAGAAGTCTTGGGGCAGTGTTAAAAACAATGATGGGTGTGAAGGAGGAGAAATTATCTCATACATCTCAAAGAAGTGCAATGGACTACATGTTTCAGGCAAATCATCCATTGTAAATTGGCTTTCTTCAGGACCAGTGGTCCCAGAGCAGATATCGTGTATGCACACACCCTAAAATGTGCAGAAATATCAAATGGTTCTGTAACTTATCCCCATATAGTAGAATTATATGAAAATGAAATCAAAGACAACACAAGACAAACATATGATCGTGACTTGTATTAGGCAGTTTAAGGTGGTTGCAGAGTTGGGTTTTCACTGATGGGATCTTTAGTTTGGTTAATAAAATGTCTTCAATTTTAACAACTGTTTTATTCTTTGAGATTTCTCTGGAGAATCTTCTCCTTTTCTGTAATTTTTCTATTAGATCTTAGTTATAAACACATATCCAGTCACATGTCAATTTTCACTTCTACTTCTGAAATTCAGTTTACCTAGTTTGTAGCATATTCAAACTGTTGCAGTCTACAATGTTTTGGGGTTAGAAAATTATGACTCACTACAAAAAGTGCCAGATTCCCTATTCAATCTTTAATTCTGTATTTTCATCAAGGAAAATATTTCTGTAGAGGCTAGATGTGATCATATTTCTTCAGGCCCTGTATAAGACATGTTGCAGTTTATGGGAGTGTTCCAGTGTGGAGTTTGAACAGTGAGGTAGCAGGGCGTAACCACCATCCAGATACAAGTGCTTGAAGAGCAGTTATGAAGTTTTTTTCTGGGAAAAACCGTTTCACTTTCTTTAGAAAAGAGAACTGGTACCAACCTGTGATTGTTCTTTGTGCTGTTATCAGTGAGCAGTGCTCCAAGCGGCTCCTTGCAGAGTTTGAAGATTATAGGGGATGGTGTGGAACCATAGGGGATTTGCAGAGGATATGGATTTTTGGGGTAGTGGAGGCACTCGTGAACAAACTGGTATTGCTTAAAGAGAGTAGAAGAACCAGTAAAGGGCATTAGCTGTAAATCAGCTGTCATGGCTTGGGTGGTGGGCTGTGTTGAAGTCAGCTGGCGAGAGTCCTCTTCATTTGTGCTCGAGAGGGCCTTCTCTGTGATGTTTACAGTAATGGACTCCGTGTTGCAGCGTGACCTGGAGCCAGAGTACTGCTCATGCCGGAGACGGTAAGCAGTGATGTGATCTGAGAGTGTAACATGGGTTGTTAAACAGTTGGTGAGTGATGGCTGGGAGCTGGTAAGCTCATAAAGATGAAGAGCATATATGTATGCTTCATAGTAATATATTTAGCTTTTTGGTAGTATAAGATATTATATTTTTTTTATCTCATATTACGCTGTTGATTCGCCTCATTTGCATGTTTGCTCCTTATTTCATAGGAACCAAATGTTTCTGACTGTTGTATTTTTATGTTATTTATTCTCAATAAAAACTATTTGACAAAAAAAAAAAAGAAGATGAAGAGCAGGTTTCTGTGGGAGTGGGGAGATCTGGCCTAGACATGTCGGTCTGTGCGGCTGCTGTGCATGTTTTCGGGGTTCGTGAGGTGGGGGGCTGGCTCTACCGTGTGTGATCGGTGGTCTGGGGTTGGAGGCCGCAGTGACGCTGTTAGTGATAAACTCTGTGAACCTTTCATAGGGTCGAGGCGCTCCCTCCCACCCCAGGCGCTCCGGCCCCGCGGCTCCTTCCTTCACAGGCCTGGGGGAGGCTTCTTCCTCCTGCTCCTCCTCAGTTGTTTCTGTCCCCGCTCTTTTCGCGCCTTCCACTGGTTCTCTCTCCATTGAGCTCCACAGATGTCACTGACTCTTGTCATCCTAACAGAGGGGCTCGGGTCGGCCGTGGACACGCCGGGCCCGGCCTCCGCCGGGCGGTGTGGAAACCCGCTCTGGAGCCGCCCGAGGCTGAGCGCGGACGGGGGCCGGCGCTTCGAGGGGCCCTGAGGCGCGCGGGGCATCGCCCCTCTGCTTCGACGAGCCCCTCGGAGCCGAGCTCGTGACAGGGAGGAGGCCCGGCCCAGGCAGCGGCCCCGAGGGTGGACCCAGGGAGCGCACGGGGGGGCACCGAGGCCGCAGCCGGGCCCCGCTCACGGCCGCCGCCGCGGAGGGACGCACCGCAGCGCCTCACGAACTACTACAGGGAGGAGGGGGCTCGGCCGGGAGGGAGGACACTTACCGTGCTGAGGCGGCCGCCGGGCAGCGAGGGCGCGGACACGCGGGCCTGCGGGGGAGGGCCTCCCTGCTCATGGCGACGCTTCAAGCGCACTGCGCATGCTCCGGTGGCCGATGCGACACACTGCGCATGCGCAGGAGGCCGATGCCACACACTGCGCATGCTCCGGAGGCAGAAGCGGAGAACGCGCATGCTCGAGAGCCCTGTAGTCACCTGCATGCTCCGGAGACAGTTGCAGCACAATGCGCATGCTCCAGAAACAGCTACCACTCACTGCGCATGCTCCGGAGGCAGAGAGTGAGAACCAGCATGCTCCGGAAGCAGGTGCGCGCCAATACGCATGCTCAGGAGACACGTATTCAACACGGCATGCTCCTGAGACTTCAGCCCACTGCGCATGCGCAATAGACAGGAGCGCACTGCGCATGCTCCGAACACGGTGACTAATCCCCATGCAGCGGAAACAGACCCTCCACACTGTAGCATGGGCATTCAACTTTATTCAATGTGTCTTTATATAGCGCAGACTTTACACAAAGATTTCAGAGCGCTTCAAACTGTGGTATCCTGCTCGACACGTTCTAATGTTCCACTGATGGTGTGACCCACACTATTCACCCGCCCAGGATTTGCGTGGCCCTGGGCTAAAAGGCAGCGTGCGAGGCCCCCTCTAATTTAGATAAGTGGCCCCCTGCAAGGAGATTCAGAGACACTGTGGGAGGCCCATTGTCCAGCATTTTTGCGCCCCCACAGTTTTAACTTTTACTCCACAAGCATTTCTCACACCTTCAGCCTGATAGGTGTGAGAATTGATTGTGGTCTAAAAGTTAAAACTGTGGGGGCGCCAAAATGCTGGACAATGGGCCCCCCACAGTGTCTGTGAATGGTCTCCTTGCAATTGAGGGAGCTTCTCCCTCCCCTATGCCACCAGACAGACACCATCCCTGAGAGGCCCAGGGAGGGGGCCCCCTCCAATGGACCTTAATTGCAAGGCGACACCTTTTTTTTAAATAGATCGCCAAGGAAACAACAGCACACATCAGTAGTGCGTGGCCCCATGCTGGTGGGCTGAGCGCGAGGCCCTGTGCAGCCGCCCACGCTGCCCATGCCTAGCGCCGGCCCTGCACCCGCCCACCGCAGACGTCACCGGTCAGGTGACCCTGTCAATAAAAGGGCCGGGCGCACGTGCCCTGGGCCTCTTACTGCACCACACGACCTTACGTCCGTGGCAGTCACTCCTCACCATGTGGGCCTGAGGCCCGACTCCACAATGGCGACAAGACGGGTCTGACCCCGCATACCTATGCGTCTAGCACCTATTGCAGTATTCTACCTCAAATTATGCTTATTATACTTTGTTTTCTCTTGTAACTGTGCACTTTTTACTACCTCATGTATTTTGTTTGCTCACAATTGTCACTATTACCTTATGTAAGTAACGTTTGCTTTTGTAATCTGTTAATGTGTAATGTTTCTCATTATGTGAAGCGCTCTGACGCCTTCGGGTAAAGTCCGCGCTATATAAAAATGCATAAATAAAAATAAATAAAATAAATACCTACAGAGCGGCATCCCATTATCCCTCATGGGGAGGAAATGAGCCGGCGGATGCGGCATTCCACACTTAGCTGCCTCCAGAACCCCGAACTATGAAGACGATCGAGCTCGGCAACTGATGCGGGCCATGGCGTTAAAAAAGGGGGGTGAATGGGGTCTGGACATCTCGTACCTCATCGGTTCCTGAAGAAATAAGAGACGTAAAGCACTCCCCATGAAGTACAGACCAGGGCGCAAGAGCTATTCGAATCCGGTGAGAGATAGTTGCCCCCACTATGCCGCTATGCCAGCAATGACGCTACTGCCGGGCTCAGGTGGTCACCACTGCAACCATGAAGCCCTGTGACCCTTACCGTGAGGCGATACGGAGAGCCGTCCCCCACCTCTGAACAGGACGAAGAACTGCCAACTGCAGCGCCCGCCCGCAGGAGAAATGAGCATAGCATTAGCGAGACGGTGCTGTACCGCCTTGGGGCCGTAAATGGAACTGCCAGTGAAGCGGCCTCCATCTCTGGAAAATATAGGCCCGGCATGCTCCTGGCATCAAGAATCTACAGTGCCCCGCGACTTAGCCCCAAATAACGGCAGAAAAGCTAGCTGCTGCGCCTGTCAGCCACTGTGAAAGTGTGTTGCGCACCATACAAATACTGCACCGATCATTTATTTGAAGTTTTCTATAGCGCTGGCTCCACCCAAGGGAATCAGAGCGCTTAACATTGTTGGTATGATATTCATAAGAATACAAAACAATCGTATCAAAAGCAAACAAGTATAGTACACACAAATAACATAATGAATGGAATAGTTATTGGAGAAAAATAGAAAAAAACATCAGCTAAGAAGAAATATCATTTAAAGGATGTCGTACAAATTATTCTACTATAAGCATCTGATAGTTTAAATTAACGGACTCAAGCTGGTAGGTAGGGTGCATGATTACGGTGGGATGAGGGTTGAATTGGCTTGAGGAGAATATTTAGGCAAGAGGTATAAGGGGGAGGGAGGTGGGATGTGTGGTGAGAAATTGAGATAGGAGGGGTTTTCTCATAGATTTTTAGGCAGGGCATTCCAGATGCTGGGGGCCTTTCCAGAGAAGGAACAGGATTTTGAGGTTTGTTTTTTCAAAAGAGGGGGGATGAGGAGAAGAGAGTAGGTGCAACACGCTTTGTTGAGTTTATTAGAGAGGTAAGGTGGGGTCTTTTGGTAGAGGGCTTTGTGCATAATGCAGGCTATTTTATAGGAGGATCATGCTTCAATGAGAAGCCATTTAGGGCCTTGAGGACAGGTGAGATGTGATCAGAGCATTTGCAGTCTGTTGTGAGCCTAGCCGCTAGGTTGAGAACGGATTTGAGGGGGCTAAGGTGAATTTTGGGAGTTCCGGAGATTAAAGCATTTCCGTAGTCAATTTTCGAATGGACTAAAGATTTGACAATCGATTTGAAATCTTCAGCAGGGTTAAAAGGTTTGATTATTTTAAGATGTCGAATTTTGAGAATTACTCCCTTTGCCACGTTTTTTATATGGGAATTAAGCGTTAGCTCTCTGTTGATGGTGATGCCAAGAGTTTTAACTGATTCAGCGAGGGAGAGAGAGCAGTTAAGGGCATTAAGGTCAGTGACCCGAGACTGAATGGGGAGAGGATTGTTTTTAGGAGTGAAGAGAATGATTTCAGTATTGCTAGGATTGAGTTTAAGGTTATTGGAGTAGAACCAAACTTGTATCTTGATTAGGGCAGAGTTGAGGTAAAGAATATCGGAATGGGATTTCATTTTATAGTACAGTTGGGTGTCATCGGCATACAGGAGGTAATTTATTCCGGCTTGCTTGAGTATGAGGGTAAGGGGTTCCATAAAGTTGTTGAAAAGTGTAGGAGAGAGAATTGATCCTTGAGGGACACCGAGAGAGACAGGTGTGGGGCAAGAGAGGTGGTTTTGTATTTTAATTTGTTGGGTTCTGTGTTGGAAGTAGGAGGTGAACCAGTTAAGGACAGCGCCATTTAAGCCGAAACAAACATGGAGCACATTTAGTAAGTGTAACAAGGTCGGGAAGGGTGGCCGGGAGGACTGGTGGACACCTGATG
Source organism: Lissotriton helveticus (assembly GCF_964261635.1). Taxonomy (NCBI): domain Eukaryota; kingdom Metazoa; phylum Chordata; class Amphibia; order Caudata; family Salamandridae; genus Lissotriton; species Lissotriton helveticus. The sequence continues at coordinate 20,809,029 of NC_136061.1, forward strand.
GTATTTCCCCTTCTACTCTACAGACTGGAAGAACGAGGGATGCATGGGAGCTTCAGGAGGAGGAGAGCGAAGAAGCGTCCTCGGGCTCCTTTAAGTGGGCGTATTGCAACGAAGAGGAATCCCCGCCTCCTGATGACGTCTCCTCTCCCGGATGGATGAATACGGGGGAAGTCCTCTACACGGCGTGTGACGACACCGGGACAGGAAGGACCGGCGCAGGCGAGGCAAGGAGAACGGAGACGCGAGCTGAGGACAGAGAAACCGAAGGGACCGACTGTGGAGGAAAGCCAGGAGGCCAACGGTTTCACGCTCCGCCGTGCCATACTCCCGAGGGAGGAGTATGGCTTAGCCAGGTACGCCGGCGTTTGGCGGGCTGGTTGGGGAAGGGTCCCCCTGTTGCTAGCGTAAAAGATTCTTAAGTCTGTGCGCGTCTGGCCACAACTTTTCCCCCCCCTCTTTCCGCTACCCGTACCTGCTACCCTGTTTCCCGTACCCCTGTACCTCACACGTATCCTCCCTCCTCAGAGCACGTTAGTTAGTACGGGTGTCCCTGCACAAACACCGGGTTCCTTTTGGGCAAACGCGATAAGGACAGTAGTAGCTAACGGCGTCCCTCTCTCCTTCTTCTCTTTCCATGACCGGAGTCCTGAGACCTCACGGCGGTGAGAGACGATCCAGGAGGGAGACCAGTAACCCGGGACACTAGAAAGACCAAGAAGACCAACAACACGGATAACTCAGTGTTTGCGAGGGAGAGACTTACGTATAGAACACGTCGTACCATAAAAATAAAACCCAGTTTAAAGAAGTACACTGGTCAGCCTCTTACTGCTGTAACCCCTGTTCCGATACCGGAAACTGCTCCTAGTACCCCTCCCACGCTTACAGTAAGGTTTTAAAAAATATATTTTTATTTGCATTTTTAACCAACAAAAACACAGCTGGCAAGTCACAAGTGAATACCCACTTAACTTGGCTCCCCCTGGACCCCCATCCATATTGACAACATCAAAATTATCAGCACAACAAGATCTCGCCTCCACCTGCAGGGCGACGTTCTGTAGTGCCCTTTCAGTGTCCAACGACTCCCCACAGGCCCAGGGCCCGTAATCCTCCCCCGCCATCCTGGAACATAGCCCCGTTCAGTAGGACCCTCAGTGTATCAGTCTGATCCCAGGCCCCCATCCAGACCATGGTACCTTCTCCATTTTTCCCAAACTCTGCAGAATTTCCGGGGACAACCTCTTGCTTTATAGGTGACCCTTTTGTCCGTCATATACAAGTCCAGCCCCCTGCTCCATTCTCCCAATTGTGGAGATGAGGGCGCTCCCCACACCATTGCCACATCCCTTTTTGCCACCACCAGGGCCAGCATTGCAAAGATCAAGTGTGGGCGGCTCAGGTCTACATCGTTAGTTATCCCTAGTAAAACAAACTTTGGTTCCACCATAAGCTTCGTCTCTAACACCTCACTCAACTCTCCCAGTACCTGTGTCCAATAGGTGTGAAACATGGAGCAGTCCCAAATAATATGATAGAAATCCCCCTGTGGGTGACCACACCAAAGATAACCGGAGTCACTGGCTCGACCCATACGGTGTAGCCTAACCCTGTCATAATAAACCCGGTGTAATAATATCTTATATTGAATAAGTCGTAGTCAGGATTTAATCGCAACTTCTCTGTGGTGCATCAGGGCTGCTTCCCAGTCTACTGTGTCCATCTCGCTTAAGTCTTGTTCCCAGGTGGCCTTCAACTTCCCTAATCTATCTGTTATGTTATTATTCAGGGTCTTGTAAGCCAGGGACATTAGTTCATTGGGTATCTGTTCTTGCAGCAGCCAAGGGAGAGGACAGCGCGGCCTCACCCCTCCATGCATGACGCAGTTGCGCATACTTAAGAAACTGTGTGGGACGCAGCCCATATTCTGTCACCAAGGTCCCATAGGTTTTAAGGTCCCCCCCTTGCCACCAAATCCTCCAACCTCCAAAACCCCTAAGTTTGTGTAGTTCCTTCAGCCATGAGCAGGACCATATCGGCGTCTACTTTGTTGGTTTATGTGTCCATCCCATCATCTTCGTTGCCCTGTCCCATACCTCTATGGTTAATTGTGTGGCCGGGAGTAACCGTCTCTTTCCAGTGCCCCCATATAAATAGTGCATACTGGTGCGGTGTGCCATGGTGTCCCTTTCTATTCTATATGTAGGGTGGTCAGCTGAAGCATGGAGCCATTCATTTATCGGGGCCAAATGCTCAGCACAGTAGTATGCCTCCACATCTGGCAAGGAGATCCCTCCGTTATACTGATTTCTCTGTAGCGTGTCAAGGGCTATTCTCGGTTGTTTTCCCAGCCATAGCAGAGAGTGCAGTTCTGCATTTAACACTTTGAACGTCCGTCTAGGGAGGGGAATGTATTAGTTTTGTAGGGCATACAAAAAACGTGGTAGCGTAATCATTTTAAACATGGCAGCTAGGCCCAGGATCATGAGGGGAAGAGCCTTCCATCTAAGGGCGTCATCCGCAAAGTTCGTAATCACTCGCTGTATGTTATTTTGATAGGATACGTTTCTATCTGTGGTCAGGTAGATCCCCAGGTACGTGAACCCCGTCTGTGTGACCTGGAGGGCCCCAGGCAGAGGGGGCCACGTTTCCTCCTATCGCAGGCTGTACAGGAGTGATTTATGCCAATTTATCTTGTATCCCGAAAAGGCGCGATACCTGCCCAGGAGCCTAAACAGTGCGGAGACTGTAGGGGCCGGTCGTGTAACATAGAGCAGAATATCATCCGCATATAGCTCTTCCTGAGTGTCGGTCTGTGAGATTTGAAATCCCCGTATCTCCTCCGTCTGTCGGACCTCACACGCCACTATTTCAACGGTAAGGGCGAAGAACAGTGGAGACAGAGGGCATCCCTGCCGGCCCCCCCCCTCCTAATGGGAAAGTCTTTCGATAGAATCCCGTTCACCTTAACCCGGGCTCTGGGATCTGCATATAGGAGTCCCACCCACTTCCTGAAGTTAGGGCCGACGCCAAATTTGATTAGAGCTGCTTCTAGGAAGGGTCAATGAACCGCATCAAACGCTTTTTCAGCATCGAGGGAGAGGAATATATGTGGGTCCTCCTGCCCCCTCACTTCCAGGAGCCAATTATGAGCTTGACGTAAATTTTGCCTAGTTGCCCTGTCTAGTCCTGATGTACCAGGCCAGAAATTGCCTGGCGCAGTCGGAGGGCCAAGATGGTCGCCAACAGCTTGGCCTCCACATTCAGGAGGGAGATTGGTCAATAAGACGCACGGTCCTCGGGGGGTTTGCCTTGTTTATATATGGGTATGATTGTGGCCATCCGAAGGTCCAGTGGGAGGATGCCTTCCTGAGCCGCATCCTTGAATAGCGATAACAGGTGGACCACCAGTAGATCGGCTCCTTTTAAAAAAAATTCAGCTGGCAGTCCATTGGGACCTGGGGACTTCCCTGGGCGGAGTTTGGCTATCGCCTCTCTATTTCAGTAGCTGATTTATCGGATTCAAGGGTCTCCTTGTCTTCATCCGTTAAGATCGAGGTTTGAACAGTGGTCAGGTAGGCCATGATCTCTTCTGAGTCACCCAACTCCCTGGCTTTATAAAACTTCCTGAAGTAGGAAGCAAAGGTCTGAACAATCTGGGCATCCCCCCGTTGCATCTGGCCCTGCCCATCAAGCAAGCCCTCTATCCACCTGGCATCACTTTCTTTGCGGCTTAGCCATGCTAGCAATTTACCTGGCTTGTCCCCCACATCATATAACCTGTGTAGGGTCGCTAGTGTCTGTGCCTTGGCTTCATCCATTGCTAGGGTTTTATAGTGCTGTTGGATATCAGTCAGGTGTCGAAGCACCTGCGGGTCCCTTTCCGACAAGTATTGCCGCTCTAACTCTAATATTTGGGTTTCCAGGGAGGTAAGTTCCTCTTGCGTTTTCCACTTCTCCCATGATATTCGATTCTGGGCTCTGTCTCGGAGTACTATTTTATATGCCTCCCACACTACAACACCTGACTGCACAAACCCACATTGTCTGCAAAATATACTTTTGTGTCGGCCCCACAGCACCTCACTATTCTGTAGATCCCATGCCGTCAGTTGCCAACCCCCACCCCTGACCCTATCCATCCTACCCAGCCAGACCAAAAGGGCAGAGTGGTGTGAGATCCCCCTTGCCAGGTACTCGGCGTCAGCATCTGCCCCAAGTACATGTCAGGGGAGGAAGACATAGTCCAGTCTCGAGTGTACCTTATGGGCCCCTGAGTAGTATGAGTAGCCTCTGGTGTTCGGGTGTAGCCAGCACCAAACATCTTTCAGGCCTAGTGTGGTCACCATCCTAGCTAGAGATGTAGTCGGGGGTTGTTAGTACGATTCCCTGATCGGTCCGTGGGGATGGACATAACGTCATTGAAGTTACCTCCTATGATGTGTAATGTGTCTGGTGTGTCCAGCAGGATGTCAGCCAACCAGATAGGGTCCTGGCCTGGAGTTTCGGGGAGTGTAAACCGAGGCTACCATGACCCTCCGTCGCCCCCATGTCCCTGTTACTCCTACATGTGTGCCCTGGGAGTCTGTCCAGGTTCGGGTTACCGTAAAGGGAGGGGATTTTTTAATCAAAATAGCTACCCCCCCGTGAGCCCGCAGTGTACCCTGCGTGTGCCAATACTTTGTAAGAGATTCACACTTCATCCTTTCAGGTTGGTCTCCTGGAGTAGGACTATATCAGGGTGCACCCTTTTAATATATGCCATCACGAGTACTCTCTTAATTTTGTGAATTTTTAAGAACTTTGTATGGGCCAGCTACCAGTCCCTCTCCGGGGGGTCTATTATCATTCGAGGCAGCCATGGAGCGGTGAAATGCGAATGTATCCCTAGCGGAGGGTGGGCAGTGAGTGTGCCTACCAATACACCCTTGAGATCAGTGTGCCACCGAAACATAAGGTAAAACCTGAAACAAATAAAACAAAACCTCCCAAACCATAACACAATTGACACCCCCTCCCCCACCCTTCCCACCCCACCTCCCGCTCCTTCACGACTCATCCCCGGCCAAATGCTGGGGAGTGGACTGCAAGACAGGCGGAGGTCTGTCGCCCTCCCACGCCCAACTTACGCCGCCGGTTCCAACTTCTGCGGCTGTCCCAAAACCAACAAAACTAAGTTCAGAAGGAGTAAAAGTAGAGACTAAAGACGGAGAACCCCGTAGAGCCAAAAGAAACACAGCCACCCGGCTATTTCCAGTCCACCGCAGCACAGTTATCGAAAGGAAAAGAGAAAAAGAGAAAAAGAGTAAAGAAAGAGGCGAGTAAGGTTAGAAAGTAGAAAAGAAGAGGGGAAGTGTGTCCAGCATGCATGCTCCAGCATAGTAATCCAAACCACGGGTAACCCAGCTGGCCCATGTTCACGAGTTGGAGTCCGGGGGTCACCCTGGGACACTCCCGCCGCTGCCAATGCTTCTTGTTCCATCGCCAGGATCTCAGCCGCCAAGGGGTGCATTGAGGGGTCCACCACCTCCTCCTCTCCTCCAGATGATGAGTGTCCATCTATGTAAGAACTGGGACCTCCAGTTCCCCGGGGGGTAACTTGGCTCGAGCAGGTAGGCAGCCAGGGGCTTACGTGTAAAGTAGCTACACAACACACTCATCCACTGAGACAATAATGGAGACCACACCAGTACTTTTGATTAAAATCAATAGTTTTTATATAGGATTAAGATCAGGGCAATCAATTCATCACCATTTCCTAGAATATTCCACTAAAGCATTTTCATCATGGGAGCAAAGGTAGCAATTCAGCAAATAACATAGCCTGTCGCAATAACCTTTTCATCAGGCAAAGTGGATACCTTCATGAATCATGGACTAGCATTTCAGGTAGTAAGCATGAACATTTCATCTTATTAAAATAAACAGTTCATTAAAGGTAACTCATTTCAGCAAGGCTGACAACGCCCTTGTGCAGGGCTAAACCACTTTGGGGTACTTCAACATGTCTTCAGGCATATACAGGTAATCGGGCCCTGAACCAATTCGTTATCAATCAGGGCCTAACAGTTAGTTAGTGGTAACTATGGCTCCAGGCATAACAGCTAATTAGGCGTTAGCCTGTCACCCGACATGAACAGTTAATTAGGCCGAGCAACCTAGATGTTTAGCAGGGCCTCGCAGTCACTGGAGGCTCATTGGGGCCCAACGGGGCCCAGTCACAGTTTTCCCGGGGGAGGGGCGAACTCGGGGCCTTCCCCGGCCTTTCGCCCTCCTTCCCTGGGGGTTACCTTGTGTCTTCGGCCCTCCGGGGCCCTTGCGATGGCTCTTGGCAGGGGGGAAGGGCTCCGGCCCTCCCGTAGCCCTAACTCGGCCCAGCACAGCAATGGGGGCAGTTGCGGGGCCCCAGCGCCAGTGGAGGGGCAGGCCCAGCGTGTTCGGCAGATCGGAAGGGGCTCTCGTGCTCCATGGCCCCCTCCGCGACGAGTTTGGGCTAGGCTGGGCTCTCTCCGGGTGCCGGGCCTCGCTGTGAGGGGCGCGATGCTTGCAGCCAATGGCTGCGTGGCTCTGGCGGGGGCGCGGCCGATGACGCGGCTGGCATCCCCCGTCACGTGATGCAGGCAGGGTGACTTCAGGCCTAGCGCGGCCTGGTGCGCGCGGTGCGGCGGCCCTCTCCTGTCACACGGGGGCCGCCGAGGGGAGCACGATGACGGCGCTGGCTCCGCAGCGGGCGCTGGGCACAGCGCGGAGGCGGGCAGCGGTGCTGGAAGGCAGGATGCGTCCCAGGGGTGTGGTACGCGCGGCGCTGGAGCCGCGATCACAGGGGGAGTTTCTTCAGGCACCTCAGGAGGGCGCGAACAGCTCCAGGCCGTGGCGGTGAGTCGGCCTGCCAACAACTCGGGCCTCAGAGCGCTGCAAGGACAGTCTCAGTAAGCGCTTCACACGGGGCATATATGTGGGACATATTACAGCGCTCGGGTGAGGCATGACATGGGGGCACACCCAGCCATTTTGACAGGAAAGGCAGTTTATGTCACAGCGCTTGTCAGGGCAGCAGATTACAGCGCTTCTCAGGCAATTCGGCGGGGGGATGAGGCAGGACAGAGATTCAGACAGTTCAGTCAGGGGGAGGCAGGCAGGACAGCGCAGGCACAGGGAGAAGCAGGGGGGGTGCGCAGGGCAGCACAGTCCAGTACCTGGTCGATCCCCCAGTAGTCTCTGTATGAAGGGCAAGTAGTCTTCTTGGCGCTTAGTTAGTTCTGCGCCCTTATAAGATGCTTTCTTGAAGAGGGGGGGGCTTGAGTTGGAGGCTTGGCAAGTTTCCTCAGGTCAATGAAGATGGTCCCTGGGTTCCCCTACCGCCGGGCCAGATCAGTGGGCTAGCCTAGGATACCTCACTCAACTTAAGAGGCTGCACCTAAGTCCTGTCACTCCCAGTGGCATAAATCCCTGACTAGGCCCTACCGCCTAAATCTCCTGCGTGGGTCCCCCAGGTCAGTGATGCCCCAACTGACTACAAAAAGTTCCCTCCCTTGCTTATGTATGCCCAGGTCAGGTGACCACTCTCTAAGGCGGCAAAAATAGGCTCCGCCTTTCTTCTGGAAGGTTCCAGGAGCTTCCCCGCTCTACCTATGGACAGGGGATGGCAGGCTGGTATTGCAACAATGTATGGGGTCCCAGCCAGCTCCTGGCAACTAGGGTGCTACACTAAAAGACCATGCTGCAGTAGCAGGGGCCAGTGGCAGCCATGTTTGTAGTAGAGAGCACCTGCACCCTAACATGGATTAGCCACGGAAAGGTGCCCGGAGACCTAAGGGCCAACAAAAAGAAGGTGGGAAAAATGAGGCAAGGGTGAAAAAAGTAGGGAAAGACCACCCTATGGCTGACAGGTCTAACATGCGTCCCCCCAGCCGAAAGATGGGAGAGCTACCCAACCTCTAGGGAGTTCTCGTCACTAAGGCAGAAAAACCATTTTTCTATATCGCAAGATACCCAGGTCCAGTACCTTTTGGGTCACCCCTTTATTGTAATGTTTTACCATTGTGCAGTTTTTTCTGCGAGGGTTTTGTTGTGTTAAATATATGGTTTGTTAAATATATGTTGTATTGTGATGGTTAGTTTATTTGTTTAGACTGGTTCATAAATAAGTCTCCTATATAGGATGTCTGAAAAGGAGACTTTAACATACAGTGAAGATTACATAGATAAACTTCTACAGGAAGAGGGAGGGGGCACCTTTTTGCCCGATAACGCTACAACGAATGATTTATCATTAAATGGCAAAATCCTGAAACTAGAAAGATTAGAGAAGAAATTAATAAGAACTAGACTTCATGGTCACACACTAGCCAAGTATTTGAGGTCCAATGTAATCCCGGTTGGATTACAAGTGCGGAACGAACCGGCGATCTTTCTAGAAAATCCAAAATTCAAAGAAAACTTCAGTTTTGTGTCGAACACTTGCTCAAGACATTGGATGGTCTTGGGCATTGAAACAGTTGTAGAGGAAGTTGAGCGCCTAATCAAAGAAATAACCGATTTGAGAAAAGAAATCATCGATGACAAAGCCCTAGTTAACGCTAAGGAGGCTTTGGAAAGGTTAGAGAAAACTATACGTGAATTTGACGTATACACTCAAGGGACTAAACTGGATAAAGTGGCACGTGACATAAAGGTATATGACAAAAAATCAACATACCCCTACCTCCAAGAAGGCTACTACGTTAGAGATCAGAGAGGAGGTTTAGCTAGTAGAGGCAGAGGAGGGTACAAGAGGTATAGCACCTTCTCCGGCTCCTCGTATGGTAGTAGCTCTGACAGTGACTCAGAACGTCCCGGGACCAGCACAGGGGCTGGTAATAACACTACCAACCAAAGTTATCCAGAACAACAACCTTTTTTAGTCGAGGACCAATGGTGGGGGCCGCGAGGCAGGGGCCGCCCCTGGGGGAGACCCAGGGGAGGACGCAGTGTGACCTGGAACCAAGGTACAGGCAGAGGGAAGAAACAGCCGAATTATCAACCGGACACACACGGCGAGATCAGGACCAGACGGAATTACTACAGATGGTAGTATATAGACCGGAGAATCCGGTAATCAACTTATCAGAGTATCAGTTGACTGTAGAAGAACAAAACGTCCTATCAAAAGGTTTATCCTTTGTCCCCGCGACATTGCCTGATAGTTTCAATTTGAAAATTGAACTTCAACAATTATTTAGAAAGTTGAGATTGAAACATTATTTCCTAATGGTCCCATATCACCCAATGTTTTCAGGCAGTGGGCTAAGGCCCCCCTCGCAATTTAATCCTCCTTCACATTTAATGGATAGCAAAATACGAGCCTATGAACAGGTGGTCTTGCTGGATGTTGACCAGGCTCTGACTAGTCGACAATATGTGGCATATAATATAACCAAGGAGGAGAAGACTGCCCTACACACCCTTAAGAATAACACCGGGATTGTAATAAAGCCCGCAGGCAAGGGTGGGGCTATCGGGGTCCAAGATACCAGCAAGTACAAAGATGAGATTTTCTCACAACTGCAAGTGGTAGGCAACTATACCCCTCTAAGAGCTGATCCTACAAAGGGAATTATGATACAGATCAATAGACTAACCAGCAAAGCTCTAGAGGATGGCATCATTAACAAACATGAGTTTGAATTTTTGAATAATAAACACCCTCGGATGCCAACCATTTACACCCTTCCAAAAGTCCACAAACGGCTAACCGACCCCCCGGGAAGACCAATTATATCGGGTTGCGGGTCATTGATTGAGCCTTTATGCAAATATGTAGATGTTTTTCTGAAACCTATAGCAACATCTACACCTACCTATTTGCGAGACACGACTCACACGATCCAATTGGTTGAAGGACGAATGTACAACCCTGTAAAATGTCTTCTGGTAACCATGGACATCACGTCCTTATACACTAATATCCCCCAACAAGCTGCCTTAGTCTGCATAGAGACTGTTTTGAACCGTAGGCCAACCCCACATAGGGTCCCAACTGAGTTCATTATTCAACTATTGACAGTTGCCATGACTCAAAACTTTTTTATGTTTCAAGGAAAGTACTTTGTACAAACAAAAGGTGTGGCAATGGGGGCAAGTTTTGCCCCAAATTTGGCAATCATATTCATGAGCGAATATGAACAGGACTATGTATTAAACCAGAATAATCCATACCAGAATCAGATATTGCTATGGGCCAGGTACATAGACGATGTCTTAATGATCTGGGATGGAGGTAGAGAGAGCTTGGTCCAATTTCACGGTTGGCTCAACACGTGTCTAGAAGATATCCAACTCACGTTAGAGTACGACAACATCCTAATCAATTTTTTGGATATTCAAATAAAAGCTGACGCAGGTAGTCTCTACACAAGTTTATACAGAAAAAGTAGTGAACGAAATACCCTTCTTCGGTACACAAGTCATCATCCCCGTAACCTCAGGGACAATCTGCCCTTCGGGCAGTTCCTGAGGTTGCGTCGGAACTGTACAAAGAAGGAAGATTTCTTTGATGAATCTTCGCTACTAATCGCACGGCTGATTGAACGAGGGTACCCGATATGTCTACTCAAACAGGCTCGTAAACGGGCATGGTACAATCATCGCGAACATCTGTTGAATGTACAACAAAAAACGAACAGTGAAGAAAGACTGGTGTGTGTTACCACATTTAACACAAAGAGTAATATCATCAAAAAGGTTGTGAATCGACATTGGCATTTAGTCAAGGAAGAAGTAGGTGGATTGGGACCCCCACTACATGCCTTCCGAAAAGGGAAAAACATCCGGGACTATCTGATTAAATCCCTTTTACCATTTGCCCAGACAGGTCAGCAAACAACATTATGGGGTTTTCCTCCATTGATAGGCCACACAAAATGTAGCATATGCAAAGCATGCCCTTTGACCACAGAATGTACATCATTTACTCACAATGAACAAACATATGTGTTGAAAGATCATAGTAATTGTAATACAACTAGGGTTATTTATGCCATTTTGTGCCCCTGTGGACTGATGTATGTGGGCCAGACAATACAGAGAGTCAAATGCCGGATTCTACAACATACCAGTCGAATCCGTTGTAACACTACGGGTGCCCCTTTGGTCGAACATTTCACCACTCTTAAACATGAGGCAAACAGTTTGAGATGGTGGGTAATCAAGAAGGTTAAGGCCAACCCTAGAGGTGGGGATCTGAGTGTCATTTTGAACAGAAGAGAATGTAAATGGATACATCAATTGGACACAGTAAACAGAGGACTAAATGAATCAGAGGAGATTAATCGACAGGTGTCACTATTAAGGGTATGAGACTATGTTGAAAGATTGTACTGATCCATATTTTAGCGACATATTACAAGTGTTCAACAATGTTTGCTTTATATTTTGTATTGATAAAGAGGTTAATTAGAAACTTGATACACTCCAGCAGACCCTACTTTTGTTGACTGTATTGTACATTTATATAACCCCTTTTGTTGAAGAACATAATACAATTTATTGTTCTCTCTCTTTTTCCTCCTTCTGTGCAATAGTTTCTACACTTAGATGAACAATTCTTGCAATATGTGTAATATGTAATACTTTAAAAGAACTTTTGAGTTAGAACAAAATGAATCCATAATGCAATTGGTTGTACATCTAGAGTAATAATTTAGCAAAAATGCACTTTCAGTTTCTACTATGCAATATCAATAAGCCCTTAACATGCTTATTAATGTGGGAGTTGAGCTATATACGAAGGTGTTGATAGACATAATAGTATGTTCCAATAGGCAACTAAGAACCGGATCATTCACACATAATATGGCGGCGGCACTCATATTAAGGAAATGAATGAGTTTTTCGCACACTATCCCACTCTAAGATGGCGGACCCGCTAATTTGCTTAAAACACTCGAGAATTCCTTGTTCATTAATAATTCTTGGTTTACTATTTATGAACTTTTATGTTTCACAATAAGTCCTCTGTGATTACAAATTGGACGCATTTACAAAATCCCCAGCAATACCGATCGGGTGTAACAATAGTCCGTTGTTGATGTTTATTACAGCGGATTGCGGAAGTTAATAAACAATCGAGGTGGTTTCGGTGTGAGGTTCATGCCGATACCGAGACGCTTGAGTAAAGATACTTGGTAAGTGTTTGGCCGACCCCTCTGCCCTCTGTAAGGATCAGACTGCGTAGTTGGAATAATACTGACTCGCATGTCGCTCTTATTACTTTTAGAACATCCGGGTGGGACAGATTGTCCACATTCACAATATGGAGACCTAACTAAAAACTGAGGCTTCCAGACACGGGCTGATAAAATATCAAGAACATCTTAGCAGAGCTCAACGCTGATATTAGGTAAGCGTTTTTTGCTCATGGGTGATTAATAGGCTCATATCTTGAGTCGGGTACAATAGATATCGATTATAATATTGTCCCATTAACTTTAGAACCAACAATTGGGACAGATGGTACACATTTTTGGATGGTGCATACAGAGTGCGGAGGACACCTACCAGAATTGTAAAACAGGTATGATCTGATGTTGGTGATACTAGATTGAATTAATAACAAAGAGGAGGAAGATAACATATAGTGTCTCTGCACGATTATCTTTGCAGGAGTCTACATTAAAAAAGTGGCCCGAGTCAGAAACAGTGGTCCCTTCAGGTTATACAGAACCTCGTTTTTGAAGATTGAGCCCTGATTGAATCAAGGTATATCAACCAAAATATTCCTGCGAGTCGTAGTTTAATAGAAGTATTACTAGTACACACAGGCACTGATCGATATAAATTTCTTTGCAGTGGCTTTCCGTGTTTCTTGCTATTGCTCGCCATTCCATGTCTACTATCAACTCCGTGAGGAGTAACGTATTGGTAAATATTGAATTTGAAGTTCCCAACTGTCTATTAATTCTGTTTTGGGAGCCAAAAAATATATATATTTTTTGCATGTTTTTATTGTTATAGGATTCAAACATCCCTGGGTAAGTGGGAATAAGCACCACCCCCATCGTTGTGGAAGGGTAAGCATATTAGTTTGGTCTTACCACATAATAAAAATGAAATTTCGTGGCAGCAGTCTATAGAACTATTATCTCTTGTCTTGTAGGGACATCCATGATCCCAAGTTACCCCTTTTATCTCTTTCGTCCTGAAGAAGACTCGCATGGCTCAGGCTCAAATAACCGTCAGGCCTTAAAGACGAGTCGAAACGTTGACGTATCTTATTATAAAAAACCTGGACCCCCTCTCCCCCTTCTTGTGTCCCCATATATTGATGTGCGGATAATTTTGACACTGATGAGTCATGAACATTTGTTAAGATTTGAAAAAGAAATGGTGTTTTTCGTGGCCAGGTTGAACAGCATGGTCAATTGATTTGTCGCCTGCTGTATAGTCAATCATTAATGAATATATTTTGTCACAATTTTTTCTGTGAATTCCTTTCTCTCTTAAATTGCACACACTTTCTCTAACTTTTTTATGTATAATTTAAATTAATGTACGAAATGATGAATTTGTCAAGGTTATTTAATCAGTCCTGCCAAGCGTCAGGCAACAGGTGTGAGACTCACGCATTTCAGTGCGGTGATCCGCATCACCGCACTGAAATGCAATGTCACGCATACCAGCGGCGCCTGTCACTGACTGTGCCCGGGCTCTCTCTGCTGCTCCCTCCGACCGGCTATACTTCAGCCAATCACCGACGACCGTGTCACCAGGGGGGCCGGGAATGATTAATCCGGATGTGCGGCGGCGGTACTGGCGTCACGTCTGGCCCGAAACTTAAAGCCGGCGGCGGGGGAAATAATTGCAGCCTGCCACAGCCTCTCTCATGCCATGATGGCGCGGCCGAGGGGGCCGCAAATCGATTGCCTGCGCCCGCACCTGAAAGTCAGGTCTGGGCTATACTGTCATCGGCTGCATCAGCATGGTGCCTGAGAGGCTCAGGCCTCAGGCGCGGCAGAGTGCGACGGTGGTGCGGCCCACCTACGGACAGAACTCGCTCAGAGACCAGTGGAGGAGTCACTATCCCCAGGTGCATGCTTCCGAACTAGTGTACAACCGAGACAGTAAGTTACTTGGCCAGGCAACCTGCCTGCCACTTTAGTAGCACTGTGTTGTCAAACTCACACTGTACACTACATGATGAAGTCCCTTACAGCGTATTTATTGTTCATGATGCAGCCGCGCTTTAATTAGGGCACGAGCCAGTAAGTAATATGTTTGCCGGCATCGGTGGAGCTTGTGTGTGCTCTGCTGCACAGCACTGCAAGAAGACATACTTTATCTGTGGCATAACGTCGCTCGACTGGGAGTAGAAGTGGGCAGGGCTTTAATTATGCTTAAGGTTGATCGAGCGTTTGGATCTTATTTTAGCTTTGCGTGTTTTGAGTAAATGCATTTAACCTGGGCTTTTATGTAGTTGTCTACGGACTGCTTTTGCTCAGTGGAACATTATAGGCAGAGAGAGCAACTTTAGGCCAGTAAAGCAGCAATGGAGGGCCACATTATGAAGTAAAGTTTACTAGATTGTGCTGCATGAAACGCAAATTACGTGGCATAATGCTGCACATTGTGGGGCAGTATTATTTTGCTATTTTGACTCAAATTAATACTACTTGGGTAAAAGATTTACATTGGTAGGACTAGTTTAACATTAACAAGTACTCTGCAGCAGGAAGAGAAGCTCCGCTGAAGGGTGAACCAGTAAAGCATGTATGCTGTAAGTGAGTCTGTGTTTTTAAAATGACATTTACAGTTTATGTTTATACCGAGTACGCGTTGTTCTCTTAGTTTAGTAAATTGTGCAAGTAAGTGTTAACTAAACTCATAGTAGTAGTAGGCAGCGCACCGGACCCCAGGGCCACTCACTTAATTATACTGCTGTGACATTTTAAAAATAATTTTTGAAATATATATAAAACTTTATAAATAAATAATCAGCCTGCTTGACTGTAACCGCAATGTGTGTAACAGGCTCTCCTGAGGCTTCAACAGCATGGTATCACAGAAGTGCAGACTGTTGGGGCCGGAGTCATCTGATTTATTAATTTCTGGCATCAGACCTGAGTCAGCCTTATAGTCTAGGCCCATGTCGCGTGTGGGAGAGCGTAATGGAGTTTAGTGAAGCTCCTCGCCTGGTTTATTTATTTTTATTATTTGGGCTCTCTCTAAACAGCCTTAGTCCATCAGTTCACAGACTCTTCAGCGTGCGTACTGACTGTCACTCGAGACAGACTACATTTGCACTTACCTGTGTGTGCCTGAATCGGAAGGCGAGGTGTTGGATTCAGGGGACTTTTGACACTTGCTGTTCTCCAGGCTTCAAGCAGCATTACAGGGCATACACAATACCCGACTTAAGACAATGCTGCTTTTGTGCCGTTTCAATGTTTTCACTTCTTGCCCATGGACAGAAAACACATTTCAATTTTTGCCAGAAGTGTCATCTGGTGTATTTATGCTTGGTGTTGCTTGTCACTCGCAGGATCACGCAGACACACTGTGTGACACTAGAGATATTTATGCCAGGACATCAGGACAGGCTCTTGTGATGCTCAGGTCCACCACACCTCTGAATGCCTCATGTGCACCCATCAATACCCCTTCTACATTGGTGGGACATGTTCCAGTAAAGAGCTGTGTTCTCTACTAAACTGTTGTCTTGCCAGTGGGACTTATTGCACAGCTTCGCTCCAGTGGTTCTACAGCCTAAACGCAGGTCTTTGCTCCTTTTGGTGTTAATTCTTAGCGGAGCCATGTGACCTGCTTTCTAGATGCGCATAGCTGCCAAGGTTTTAGATTGCTATGTGTAACATTTTCATAATTTCATTTTAAATATGAGTCAGCTGCCACAGGCGTTTGCAGTAAGTAGTCCCTTGCTCAATTGGGTCTAATTTCTAATATTTATATGATTCCCTCGTCTAAATTGCTAGATTTTTGCTCGCAAGACAGTGTCACTCATAATCATTGAAATGTCACTCATAATTACACAAAAAGTCTGAAAATGTCACACATAGCAATCTGGAACCTTGGCAGCTGTAATGATGTAGGCAGACTCCAATGATGACTCTGAGCCCTTACTGTAGTTAACAATTATTTATTAGCTATAACTCTGATAATCCCAAAGAGCACCGAGCCTCTCGCTCCAGCGCCCGCTCTTTCTGTTCTGCTTTCGCGCTCTCGCCCTCAGCCACGCCCCCAACACCAGCAGCCAATCCTGGCCGCCTGCACGTCACGTCCGCCGACGTGCCGTGCAACATCTAGAGCGTCTCTACATATCTCCCCTTTTTCACACAAACATTTCAACTTACAGTCCGTCGCTCAAATCATAGTCTCTGAATCTCGTTGGCCTCACCACGGCTCTACCACTCCGTGTTCGTCTCGCAGGGGTGGTGTTGTTCTCTTCTTCACCTTGTCTGACTCTGTTATCGCCATTCTCCTCAACTCTTATCTCCTGCTCTCTGTCCCTTGCTTCTCCTTGACCTTGCTCTCCTTCATTCAATGTGATCCCGTTCTCCTGATGTTCTCGCTTCTCACTCTCGCATTCTTCTGATTCTCCGCCTGCCCTTTCACAGTCCCACACTAGGATCTTGTTACATCTGGCCATGCGGTCTTGTGACCATATGTTTCCGTCACTCAGCCTGGCCGCTCTTCCCTTAATTTCCTTCACCTGCAGGGGCTTGCTGTATTTGCTCTCTCCTTTTCTTTGTAGAGTGGGCAGCTTGACTCTAACCCATTCTCCTTCTTTGAGTTCTGTGTCTCGCACGTTCCTCCGGGCATTATAATGTCTGGTGTATACTGCCTTGGCCTTCTCAATGTTGGCCCGCACCACAGCAGGGGACCATTCACTTACTACTGTCTTTTCCTTCCACACCCGGTTGTCCTGAGTGAACGGTTCTCGGCCGCGCAGCAGCTGGAAGGGGCTGTATCCCGTACTTGTAGGAGTGATCCTGTACGCCCACAACATGTGCCATATGTCCTTCTCCCAGTCTTTGTGGTCTGAGATGGCTGCTTGGATCGACCCCATCACCACCCTATTGAAGCGTTCGACTTGGCCGTTTCCCGCGGGGTGGTATATTGATGTGTGCTTCGCTTGGATGCCGTTCCTTCCTATGAAGTTGTCCCACTTTTCCGATCGGAACTGGGGTCCATTATCGCTGAGGATAGACTTGGGTATGCCTTCCCTTACAAAAGTGTCTGCCAGGAACTTCACTATGGTGTCCGTGTCCATGGTTTCCTCGATCTTGATCTCTGGCCATTTCGAGAACCTGTCCACAAGGACACACACGTACTTCTGGACCCCTTGGGTGTCTAAGACGGGGCCTAAGATGTCGACAGACAACTCTTCCCAGGGGTTCTTTGGAGTTTCGAATGCACCCAATGCAGGACGCAGGGGTTTGAGTGTCTTGTCTGCGCCCTGGCACCTCCCGCACTCTCTCACATGTCGTTCCGCTCTTATGTCCATTCCCGGCCACCAATAGTTCTGCTTGGACCTCAGTTTGAGTTTCCCTATGCCCAGGTGCCCTTCGTGCAGCATGTCCAGCAGTCGGGGTATGATGTTCGTTGGAGGGACAACTTTCTCTCCTCTATATACAAATGTTCCTTGATTGTCCAGGGAGAGTTCCTCCCTCACTTCAAAATAGGGGTTGAGTTCCTTCCGAACCCGTCTCTTATCCGGCCATCCATGAGTGATGTAAGTTTTCACCTCTTCCAACGTCAGGTCCTCTGCATACGCTTGTGTCCATTCCTGGAGGCTGATAACACTTTCATGATCCTCCATCAGTGCCACCCATTCTTCCGTGCATGCCTTGTCCTCTTCACTGGGTTCCATAGCCGCCGCTCGGCTCAGGTAGTCTGCTACCTTGTTCTTGCTGCCTGGTATGTGTTCCACATCATACCTAAACTCTAAGAGCTTTAGCGACATCTTCGATATCCGGGGTGTCGCCTCTGCGTGGCCACTCGATGTCAGCACTCTCAGTAGTGGTTTGTGGTCGGTCCGTAGCTGAAATCTGGTGCCCCACAGGAATTGTCGGAAGCGCGTGGTGGCCCACACCACCGCCAGCATCTCCTTTTCTATCACACTGTACTTCCTTTCCGTCTCACTCAGTGTGCGCGAGGCGAAGCAGATCGTCTCCAGCTGACCTCGCCCTCGGTCTTGCATGAGGACTGCACCCAGTCCCTTGTCGCTGGCGTCCGTTGTGAGGACGGTGTTGCCTTGAGGGTCGAACCCTTGAAGGGGTATGGCCCCTGCCACTTCCTTTTTGATAATCTCGAATTCCCTTTGTGTGTCCTCCGACCACTTGAATTCCGTGTTCTCTTTCGTTAGTTGTCTCATATGATGAGTCTTAGAGGCAAAGTGCTGTACAAATTTCCCATAATACTCTGCCATCCCCAGGAATGACCTGACCTCTTCCTTGGTGGAGGGGGGTGGTGCTTCGCAAATCGCCCTGACATTGTCGGCCTTGGGGGTCACGCCTTGCGCCCCTATCTCATGCCCCAGGTAGGTTACCGAGTCCATCCCTATCTTGCATTTGGACCATTCAGCCGTGAGTCCTTTACCTTCTAGGATCTTCAAGACTACTGCCAACTTCCTGTCGTGGTCTGGTATGTCTCTGCCCATCACCAGGATGTCATCTTGGAAGTATTGGACTTCCTTGATGTCCTTGAATAATTGGTGCATCATCCTCTGGAACACCGCCGCTGCAGAAGCTAAACCGAATGGCATCCTGCGAAATTGATAGCACCCAAACGGAGTGATGAAAGATGTTAATTTGCGGCTGTCCGGATGCAGAGCAATCTGATGATATGCAGAGGTCAAGTCTATTGTTGAGTACCACTTAATCCCCCTGGTGCTGGCTAGCATCTCCTCTATCCTGGGCAAGGGGAATCTTTCCACCACAATGTTTTTATTTAGTTCCCTCAGGTCAACGCACAACCGGACCCTACCGTTGGGTTTCTTGACCACTACCAGGGGCGCCAGCCACTCGGCGCACGTGATGGGTTCTATGATGCCCTTGTTTTCCAGGTCTTGTAGTTCTGTTCTCACAGCGTCTCTCACTGCCAACGGAACATTCCTGGCCTTGTGGGCCACCGGGACAGCATTCTCCTTCAGGATGATCTTGTGGGCGAATTTTTCCAGCTTCCCCACTGTGCCCCCAAATACCTTTGGATATTCGGTTTTCCATTTGTCCAGACTTGGCCCGGCCACCTGGTCCGTCAGGAGAATTTGCTCCTTGCCACCCGGATCCAGCTTGATTCCTAGGTCGCCCTGATCCAGCCAACCCAAGACTGACGGGCCCCTCTCCGACACGTAGAGTTTACAGTGTGCTGACCGGCCTCGAAATTCGAAGGTCAAGGGTCTGAATCCTGCCATGGGGATCCGATCTCCGTTGTACGTGACCGGGCGGATGTCTAGCTTTTCAAGCTCTGGCCCGAGCCGTGGCACAAATTTCTCCTCCCACACTGCTCTCTGGATGATGGTGAAGGGAGACCCTGTATCTGCCACCACGTTGATCTTGACGCCGCCTATGGCCATCTCCAACACCGGTTTCATCGTGCGTCTACCTTCTCTGTCTAGAACTTTTCCCTCCGTGCTTAGTACCTGATCCTCAATGTAGATCACCGTGACTTCTTCTGGCTCCGAATCGCCGTCCGGATGGTCATCGCTTTGATCCACGCATCTCACCATGCTCTTGGAGGCCTTCCTCCTGCAAACCTTCTCGTAGTGGCCGATTATTCCACAGAACGCACACTTGGCGCGAAACGCAGGGCACTTCCGATCGTGCGCCTCGTGCGACCAGCTTCCACACCTGTAGCATGACTTCCTGTTGCTTCCCGCTTGTTTACTCGACGTGTTCGTGCTGTTTTGCCACTTGCTGGGCCCTCTTTCTGTTGGTTTTCTGTTTCGGTATTCTCTGCTAGTCCCCTCATCATCCACTTTGTTCACCATCGTGCTGGACGCCATATCCTTTTTTGTCACTTCAGCGCATCGCCGTGCTAATTCCGCTCTCTTCACGATGACCAATACCTCCTTCAGTGTGGTGTCTCCACTAGCCCACAGCTTGTCTTGCACATTCGAGCACGTGGTATGCATCACCACCTGGTCCTTGATGAATTCCTCTTCCCAGTTGGCGTACCTGCACGTGGCTGCCAGTCGTTTCAGTGCCGCCACATACTCCTCCACTGTTTCTCCTTGTTTCTGCTTCCTCTGTTGGAAATTAAACCTATCCACCGACACGCACATCGCCGGCCTGAAGTGTTCGTTGAGGTCTTCGAGCGCCTGTGCGTATACATCGTCGTCTGTGGATGTTCTCTGTTTCGGGACTAAGCTCTTGTAAATCCGGAGTCCTTCTGGGCCTAAGTTCAATAGTAAAATACGTTTCTTCCTCTGGGGTTTGAATGCCTCCTCGTTCTCATCTTCGAGTACACCAATGAAATTGTCGATGTATTCCCTCCAGTCCTCCCATTTCATGAGGGGTTCTCCCGGGCGCGGTAAGAACTGTACCGGAGCCATCGCATAGCCTGCTTGCGCGCTCATTTTCTCGCTCTTCACTGCAGGTAGCGATCTTACTTGGCCACGGGGACTCCCTGGTGCGTCGTCTTGTTCTTCTCCACTTGCTGGGGTTCGGGGACTGTCCTTGTCAGCCCCCTCGGCTCCTTCTGAACCCTCCAGCGCGTGCTCACTGGTCTGCTGCTCGCTGGGTGGGCTGGCGCTCTCCTCCTGCCTTACTTCTAGGGTTCCTGGGTTTTTTCCTCCCTTTTTCCTTCCTCTGCGCCACACCCTCCTGTGTGCCGGGCTCTGCCGCGCTCTTTGGGGTACCTGTTCTCCTGCACCAGGTAGTCGCGCTCCTCTGTACCTTGTGGGGTGGATCTGAAGCTTCTGGTGCTTGCTTGTCGCTTAGGGCTGAGTCTGCGGTTCTGCCTTGCTGGGGGGTCTTCAATCCCACTCTCGTCGCCACTGTAATGATGTAGGCAGACTCCAATGATGACTCTGAGCCCTTACTGTAGTTAACAATTATTTATTAGCTATAACTCTGATAATCCCAAAGAGCACCGAGCCTCTCGCTCCAGCGCCCGCTCTTTCTGTTCTGCTTTCGCGCTCTCGCCCTCAGCCACGCCCCCAACACCAGCAGCCAATCCTGGCCGCCTGCACGTCACGTCCGCCGACGTGCCGTGCAACATCTAGAGCGTCTCTACAGCAGCTATGTTAAATATTTCTCAAGGTTAGATATTTTGTGTTGCCTCTGCCTTGCTTCTACTATTTGTTGTTATGAAAAATTAGAAACATTTATTTGAATAGAGCGGATCCTGAATGACGTGCTCCTAACTTTGTTGATTCCAAAAACCAACTGATTAATTGAGTCATTATAAAATATAGAGGTCTTGGACCATTTTTCTATATCGCAAGATACCCAGGTCCAGTACCTTTTGGGTCACCCCATTATTCTAATGGACTACAGACGGCCTGCAGCTGCTCTGTTTGGTTTCTGTCTCTAGAAATGTTTTCACTCTGAGTGTAAGAAGTTGCTATTACTGACTTTGATTTGTAAAAGTGGCTGCTCCTGCGGTTTGGCTGCACTCCCAGGCTAGTCATTTGAGACACTCTTCATTCACTCAAGGAGAGGGTGAGATACAATGATATTACTACATATCAGGTGAGGTTTTAAGTCAATAATCGCTGCAGCTCTTTGCATCAGAGTGCCTTTCTGCTGGTGGGCTGAACTGGGTGTGCCATGACGTCTGCGCATGCGCAGGGTGAGCGGTGGCTACCCGTTCACGCATGCGCACTACGAAAGGAACAGATCCTATTCATCATGCTGCTGAACGTTCTTTCCAATAAAGCCGAACGGACTCCTCGCAGTAAAGTGTTTCCTCACAATAGAGTGACTCGCCTTCGCGCATGCGCAGTGGCGTCTGATCGTCTACGCATGCGCACTATAGTGTCTCCGGCTCCGCACATGCGCAGTGGCGTGCGTCGGTCTGTATTTCCTGCTCCCTTCCAGCCCCCGGTCTCTCGCTCTGTCAACATGTCCCGGCAGCACCCGCAGACGGTGAGGGGGGGGGACGGGGGTGCTCGCTGGCCCGGCTCTAGGGGCCACGACACGGCTCCGGGGCGCAGCTGTCCTGCCTGCGAGGGGCGCAGGGGACGCGGCCTGCGGTCCTGCTTCACCCCGGGGCAGTGCAGCCGCTGGAGGTGGCGTCGATGGGGGGGGGGGGGAGGAGGCCACATTCAGGGTTCATGACCCCAAGCCAGGCCCCGCCCCCAGAGCTGCTGTTGACACCCCCCCAGGGCCCCCTCGCTCTATGTGCCGGTAGGATGTCAGTGTCAATGTCAAAGGTTCTTATATAGCGCCTTATCACCGCAAGGTCTCAAAGCGCTTTGCCTTGGGAACCCGTCCTGGCTTTTTCCCTGTGAGATAACCCGTACTGGGCATCCCCAAGGTGAAAGGTGGAGGCCTGGCATCCCGCCGCGGGGGGGCCGTAGTGGAGATTAAGCAAGCTAATGCCCAGAGTTGCAGAGTGTGAACCCGTGATTCGAGCAGGGACCGAAGCGAGAATGATCGAGTCCGTGGACATTTGAGCTCAAGACCCGCCGCGTCGGGTATTGAACCCTGGTCCCGGGCTAGACCACTGCTTCAGGGTCTGTTGCTCTAACCTTTGAGCCACACTTCTCCACGGATGGAGGGGGCTCGACGGTGGCATGCTGTTCCGAGGGCACAGTGAGAATATTAACTTTTTTTTAAACGTAAACTTTATTGCAGTTTATTAATACCTACAGACCACGTCATCATCCACGAGTATGCAACAGCATGTACTACATCCATCCGAACATTACACTTCTCATATTGCTTCGCCACACTATAGTTGGCCCAATAGCGCGAGCCCGTCCGCACACGGCCCGTGCTCAGCGCCAGGACCCCTGCCACTCCGAGGTCAGTTACATCTATTCGTATTAACTATTCTAGAACAGCGTTGCTAGGAGTGAACAGGGTGGAAAAGGATGTGGATTGCATGTGCCTTTCTTTTAACTCTAAGCGCAATTCCCAGCTGGTGGTTTGTTCCAAATGTAAAATCCCTCTCCCAAAGATCCAATACCTAGTGACTAAGGATTTGAGGGATATCAGGGCAGAGACAGTGGGGCACCAAAACTTAGGTTTTAAGTGCATTCTGATAATTGCAAGATCACTGTTTAAACATAGCACTGAGTGTGCAAGGCTTATTGAGGTAAAGGACATAAATATGGCATGGACTGATGAATCCTCAGGGCCGGACCTGGTGAAGGCTACTCCACCAGGATTTGCTTTCCACACCATGAATACGTCTGGTAAAAAAGGGGGAGGACTGCTACTCTTTTACCCCAGTTCTTTTCCACCCAATACCTTACACAGTTTGCGAGGCTCTGTCGTTCAATTTCAGCCTATCCCATCATCATACTTTCAAAGACATCTTACTATACATGCCACCAAGAATTAGACACCCCTTTTCTACATCCATTGGAAACTTGTTGGAAGATAACATCTGCTCGAACGTTTATACCATCATGGGCAATTTCAATTATCACTTGGTGGCTCTCTCCGAATTGGATACCATCACTCTCTTGATACGATGAATCGTGTAGATCTCCGGCAGCAGGTCATAGGCCCCACTCATGTGGCTGGACATACCCTGGATGTTTTTTTTTACGAATCACCCAGGTATCCAGTTCACTTGGTTATTGCCTCTTGTTTGTACAGACCATGCGGCTGTTCAGTTTGAGTTAGCCCTCAGGGACCAGCACACAGGTGACACATGTACTAAGAAGCAGATTGATTTTAGACCTTGGAATAAAACGGATGGGAATGCGCTACATGAACTTCTCACCTGAATTGCAACCCTAATGTATTTGGGTGTGGAGGAAGGGACGCTTGCATATACCAAATGGGTTGAGAAAACCTGCTGTAAACTAGCTCAAGCTATTCGTATTATTCCTAAGAGATCATTCCCTTCCGCTCCATGGTTTACAAAAGAATTAAAAAATGAAAAACTCAAGTGTAAATGTCTTGCACTTGGAGGAAAGAATATAAGGAAACAGAAAAGAAGGCCTATAAAAATAGCATACTGAACTATAAGCAACTTCTGATTACCATTAAACAAAAATTCTTCACCAGCAAAATTGATTTGGCTAAAAACTCGGCCAAAGAACTGTTCAGAACAATTTTAAATTTGGCGTCTTCGCACCCAGCTACAGTTCAGTCCAATCAGGAACTTTGCGAAAATATTGCCAATTTCTTCTTGAACTAAGTGGAAGTTATCTTCTCACCGCTTAATGGCTCTAGTGCAGTAGGTAGTATCATAGGGAAGAAGGACCATAAGCTCCCCAAAGTATCCTTCTGCATCCTTGACAGATTTGAGGCCTTATCCACGGACCAAACGTGCAGCCTTCTCGAAGCAGCTAGATCAGGGTCACCGTATGACCCCTGCCAAATTAGGTGTGGAACCTATCGCCCTGGCACTCACGTCTATTTTCAATGATATGATCGATACTAGACATTTTCCCAAGCTTTGGAAGGTGGCATCGATTTTACCACTACTGAAAAAGCATAATCTGGACCCGAATGACCCCAACAGTTTCCGCCCTGTTTCACGGCTCCCTCTACCAGCAAAATTGATAGAAAAAGCATTATACACACAACTTAGCGCCCTTTTTCAACAGACCCAAGCTCTGGATCCGACTCAATATGACCAGAGGAGTCAGTCCTTATAAAGTCAGTGTGGAGTCAGTCCTTATAAAAACAATACATGAGATTAGGAAAGCAGTTGACCGAGGCGGAAAAGCTTCCTTGATCCTATTGGATTTATCCGCGGCCTTTGATACGGTCCATCATTATCTTTTGATGGACCAATTAAGGTCATGCGGACTCCAGGACAAGGCATGAAAACTCTTGAAATCCTTCCTTACGGATAGAGTGCAAGTGGTATCCCTTGGCGAATATCATCAAACCCTTTGCTCTGCCCTGCGGTGTTCCGCAGGGGTCGTAATTGAGCCCTTCTTTGTTCAATGTTTATGTTTCTTCCCTGGCCCCTATTATTAACACCTTTGGCTTTGATCTCACCTCCTATGCAGAAGACACCCAAATTGTGGTGTCTCTGCTGCCAGGACAGGAGGTGGGCATGGACAATCGTTTCCACAACTGCATGGAAGCAGTGGGCGGTTGGATGGCGGAAAACTACCTAAAGCTTAATTCAGGTAAAACAGAAGTTTATTATTCGGGAATGGTCCCAACTTCTGGAACCCAAGCTGGTAGCCGTCAACAATGGGATCACTTCCTGTTGCCATGAACAAAGTAAAAAACCTTGGAGTATTGATAGACGACAAACTAAACCTGGGCGACCAAGTCAATGCAGTCTAATCCTCAACTGCCTTTATTCTTAAAACTGTGAAAAAAATACTGCCGTTCTTGCCAGCTGGGAGCCGGCAAATGGTGGTCAACGCACTTTTTTTGTCGAGGTTTGACTACTGCAACAGCCTTTACTTAAACATTCAAGAACATTTTCTAAATAAACTCCAAAGGATTCAAAACGCAGCCGCCAGATTACTCAATGGGACGCCCAAGTTTGCGGCGATCTCCAATGAAATAAAAAAACTACATCGGCTCCTGGTGGGGAATCGAGAGCTTTTCAAATCTCTGTGTACTGTATTTAAAGCACTCCAAGGTACTGGACCTGATTACTTACAGAAACCGTTTAATTGGTACATACCCAAAAGAAATCTGCGCTCGTCAGAAGCCAAAATGGTCATAGTCCCGTCCACAAAAAAAGTATCATGGGTAGGACGAAGATTTGTCTTCGGAGCTGCTAAGGCCTGGAATGATCTCCCGGCCCATATCAGAAATGCCACAGATCTTCTGGCTTTCAGAAGGACCTTGAAAACATGGCTGTTTAATAATTCATGTTTTCTGTTGGTGATAGCTGAAAGGACAGGTAACTAGCGCCAGGACAACCTCGGGTAACCGTTGCGCTCTAGAAATAAACTTAACATAAAATAACATACGGAATTGAATGGTGTCATTTTTCATCAAACATTCGAGTCCTTGAATTGTAAACTAACCACCCCCCAACTATCTGTCATTACCTAAGTGTGAATGAGATGGTGTGGGGACGTGGTCATCGCAAACCAATGGTCCAGTGTAAAACACGTACTGGGGGACTACTATTGTCCGCTGGAGAGTGAAATCCTTTTGTTATAGGGGCTTACAACTTATCTCACCTGGGATGTGGGTAAGAGCAAGTGTCCTTAAGTGAGGAAATAGGGTACACAGCTGAGGGGGCAGAGACCCCAGAGCGGTCGTATTATTCAGACATGTGGTCATTGTGTACTGTTAGTGCTCACCATCGTCCTCCCCATACCGTGCCAGGAATGCTTCCAGTAGGACCTCCCATTCTAGTGATATTGGTCTCTTGCAAACCCTCTATATTCCTCATGCCGAATTGCACCACTTTCCGCTAATCCCCAGTGTGTAACTTCTTCCTGCCACAGAATGCCTGGGGGGACCAGGGGACCTCTAGTGTTTCATCAACAGCCATTTCACTAACAGCAAAGTTAAGTCCTCAAACCAGGAAGTCACCTTAGAGCCCTTAGGTCCGGGATATAAGCATAGAATACACTGTTCTAGTGTACACCAGTGGTCCGCACCTGTCAGTCTCGATAGTGTCGCCCCCAACGTCAATCCAATGGGCCGCCAGTGAGGGGCAATCCCAAAACATATGCGTGAAATCTACGTCCGGTGTGTGGCATCAGGGTTGACCTTAGGAGGCCATGAAGACATCACATTAATTTTGTGGGGTGTAAAATAGGTCCTATGGAATATGGAAAATTGTATACATTTAAATCAAATTGGGGGAGATCTTTTTTGGGTTTCTGTAAAAGAAAGGGGGTCCATTCCCTGTCGTTATCTCCCTGTTAATATCTGCCTCCCATCTGTCCATGAGATGGTCCAGTGGTAGCATAAGATGAGTACGGAGCCCCTGATACAACCATCTGACGCGGTGTCTACCGTGACCCATGGTGTGCAGCGCTTGTAGTAACTCATGCGTTCCCGGTTCTTTCCCAACTGGTGCCCAATGTTGGTTGACATAGCCAGGCATACTAGCATGCATTAAAATCTGGTCTGGAGCTCCCATGCCGCCCCTGTCCGTTGGAAATTGCATCTTAGCCGGGCTAATTCTGCGACGACCGCCAAGCACTGAGGTCTACCGCTGAAACAGCCACGTTTTTAGAGATTTCCTGAACCCCAGGAAATCCTGAGTTAACCTTAGATCGATAGGTAGATTGTTCCACAACTTGGCTGTTTGTACCTGGAAAGAGCGACCCCCGATACGTGCCTTAAAGTATCTGGGGGACGAGCCAGTTGCAGTGCTGCTGACCTGAGGGCACGGTGTGGATGATGAAATTGAACTCTTTTTGTAATGTACCCAGCACCTAAACCGTGAAGGGCCTTAAAAGCCAGGACCATGGCTTTAAAATGAATCCTTTTGCGGACAGGGAGCCAATGAAGAGACTTCAACTTTGCAGCCATACGGGCTCTGGGACCCAGCATGAGTATGGCTCTGGCTGCGGCGTTCTGAGTCACCTGTAGTCTAGTCAGTAGATACTCCGGCAGACCCAGATAGAGTATATTCACGTAATCCAACCTGGAGATTATGAATGCCTAGACCACTGTTTTTCTGTGGGTGATAGATAAGAGGTGCAGGAACTGTTTCAGCATCTTAAGCAGGCCAAAACACGACCCAGTCACAGATTGGATCTGTGCCTGCATGGAGAGATTTTCATCGAGCTTCACCCCTAGATTTTTTACTGTCTTTACGGGAGACGTGGGAGGGGACATGTCAGCGGGCCACCAACTGCGCCAGAGGTTGCTGGGGCGGTGCCCGAAGAAGATGATCTCCGATTTACCAGGATTGCATTTAAGCTGGTTGTGCTGGAGCCAGGAGAATACCTCTGTAAGTCAGTTGCTAATCGTGTCGCCCTTGAAGTCCATGTCTTTGCCGCTGGTAAAGAGCAGCTTCGTATCATCGGCATACGATACAATTTTTGCGCCGTGGTTCTCAGCTAGAGTTGCGAGGGGTGTCATGTACAGATTAAAGAGGATGGGGCTCCGAATAGAGCCCTGGGGCACACCCACCTCAAGAGGTGGAATCTGGGCAGCAAAAGGTGGAGCCCATACTGTTTGCTAGCGGTCCTTTAAAAAGGAGGTGAACCAGTTGAGTAAGGTACCCCCAAACCCGCACTCCCAGAGTCTCTGCAGGAGGCGATCGTGGGGGACAGTAACAAACGCCGCTGATAAGTCCAGGAGTATCAGTATGGCTTTGCCACCTCTGTCCACTTCCTCTTTTATAGCTTCAGATACTTCCAGGAGTGCAGTCTCAGTACTGAAGTTGGCCCTGAACCCTGACTGACTCTGATGGAGTAAGGAGTTGGTTTCGATAAACTCTATGGTGACCTTGTTTACCACTTTTTCCAGGGCTTTGGACATGAAGAGAAGCAGTGATATGGGTCTGTAGTTAGACGCTAGTTCAGGGTCCAGGGTAGGTTTCTTTAGGAGAGGCAGGATTTTGGCTCTCTTCCATCTGTCAGGGATCTGGCCCATCTTCAAGGAGAGATTTAAGATCTGATTGAATGCTGGATTAATGATATCCGCAATAGATGACAATGTGTGCGCAGGGTAAGGGTCAGAGGGAGAGCCGAATTTGAGGCCCTTCATGACTTCAAGAGTTTGCCCCCTTGAGATCCGTGGGAACTGTTCCAAAGAAGGACCCTTAACTTGATTTTGAGGGGGACTAGGCGCACACTTGTCACTCTGAGCCCGGGGAGAGGTCAGGAAGCATTCCTGAATGCTTACGATTTTATCATGGAAATAGGACGCCATGCCTCAGTGGGAGTAAATGACTTGGCTTTTATTGCCGGAGAGGAAAAATCGCTGACAATTAAAAAAATGTCCTTGTTTTTGTTCGACGCACGTTCGATGTTAGCAGCTAAGAAAGGTTTTTTTGCCTCCAGGACTTGTTTGAAATAAGTCTTTAATGCCTGTTTGTACGTGGTTTATCATTAAGGTCAAAGTTTTTCCGTCAGACCCTTTCGAGATGCTTACATGATCTCTTACTTTCTTTGAGAGCAGTGGTGAACCAGGCGGCGGATGGCCTGGCCGTATTACCAGAGTGAGAGGCAGGGGGGGCAAGTTCCCCAGCCCGGCACAAAAGCCAGTCATCTAGGTCAGTGGTTCCCAAACTTTTTTGACCTGTGGCTCCCTTGACTGGGTTGGCGGTTGGTCGTGGCTCCCCACCATTTTTTTGCCGGTGGGTCAGGCAGCGCACTGCGCCGCGGCACCCCTGGCTTCTCATCACGGCGCACCGGGGTGCCGCAGCGCACATTTGGGAACCACTGTAGATAATCCACGTCAGCTATTGGCTCATTCCACTGTGAGTGACAGTATTCTGTTCTTTCACAAGGAACACACCCGCACACAAAGTAGTCTTTCAGTGTCAGGGTGTCAATGTCTCCTATTTGAGGCCAGAAACTCTTTCTCTGCTGGCTGCTGAGATAGTCATAACAAACGAATCAATCCACTGATAATCTGAAATGTCATTACAAATGTTCCCTTGTAGAAACAAAAATAAATGGTGGAAATACTTGTTATCCTAAATTGGCCAGAGCATGAAAAGGAATTGTATTGCAATTGCATTTGTATAGCGCTTACTACCTCTCACAAGGCGCTATTCCGAGACCCATAGAGGATTTGTGATGAATAAGTATAGTGAAACATGCAAGTAAATGTGAAGTGGTGGAATAGTGTGCTTATGAAATAATGGCAGTCTTTATCAGTTGCCATGCCTCCAGCAAACAAATGTGATTTTTTCAGATAAGACATTCCGTGACTTTTTTTTTCCTCCAGGCCTCCAAGATTCACCCAGTCATAAAAAATAAATGCCTATGGCACATGGGGAGCAAACTCAAAAGCTGAGAGGGAGGAAGGAGTACAGTGAACGGCAAAATTGCGAGTTCCAAGAAACCTTCTTAATTGTTTTTTATTTTATTTTGGTAAATTGTTGGATTGTCTGAATCGGAAGTGCTCGCTAGGCACCCGCCTGGCTGGCTTGCTCACATGCCATCTGGGATTGTGTTCTTCCATTTCCCAGGGCTAATGATGATCACCCCCACCCCCCACACATGTGAAGGGCTACAAAGGAAATCTCAGGCTAGGATTACGGCTGTTGCCTGACACCTCGAGTTCCTGCATTGAGTACTCCTTAACGTAAATGCATCTTGCCCCTCCCTCCCGCCGGCCACCCTGACAGGATCGACGTTCAATTTCCAGGGTAATTTACAGACAGGGTTTAGTCATAACTGCTTCTCCGGACCCGGAAGCCCCTTTCCCCACTATCACAGAATATATTTCGGTGCATTTCTTTCAAGTCCCCCACATCCTGCTCGGCGCCGCGGCGCCCCTGACTTCTCATCACGGCGCACCGGGGCGCCGCGGCGCACACTTTGGGAACCACTGATCTAGGTTCTCAACATCTTTCTCGAGGTCCCCGCTGAGAATGATCGGGTGCTTTTAAGGGCCTTAAGAAGTGCTTCCGGTGTGATTAAGTGAAAGGGTCTGTAGTTAATGCTTTTACAATTCCCTGGAGCCTTGGTAGGGTTAGAAACCTTTTCACACGAGAACTCAAGAAGAAAATGGTCAGACCAAACAAGAGGAAGGGGTTGACTCATGCATAGTGTGATTGTAGAAAAGATCTGGTCTATGGTATGGCCTTTTTCATGAGTAGGAGAAGAGACATAAGGATCCAAGTCTAGCGCCTCCAGTGTGTCTAGTAATCTGTCTGAGTCAGCATCTTCCGGAACATCCATATGTAGATTAAAGTCACCCAGCTCCAGGCAATGCTTATATTTGAGGACAAATGGTGAAACAGTGTCGCCGATTGCCGCTAGAAACCTGCCAGCATGCCCCGGAGGTCTATAAATTAGGATACCCGCTATGGACTGGTGGGGTGATATCACAAGGTGAAAGCCGAGGCATTCCGTGTCCTCCACTTCAACCTCGGGCATAGTAGAGCAGGAGTAGTGGTTTTTAAAGATAATGGCGATGCCACCCCCTGTGCCTACTTGGCGGTCTTTCCTGATAATCTGGTAACCCGTAGGGATAGCCAATGCTTAGGTAGGATTAGATGTCTCGCTCAGCCATGTCTCATTTAAAAATAGAATATCCGGCAATCTATCCACTAGTAGATCGTGGATATTGAGAGCGTGTTTTTTCAGAGACCGGGTATTGAGAAGTAGGGCGCAAAGTTGTTTTTTGCTGTGGTCGTAGGTGGAATCACCAGAGCCTAGGTTTCCCCCAGTCCCTTTATTTGAAGGCTGCTGGGTATTAGATGTAAAGCCCTCCCAACCACATAAGGGGCATGTCTTCCTAGGTTGCTGCCAGAAACCAGATATAGGAAAAGGGGGGCATACGCACGGTTCCCTCCTCATAGCTAAGAGTGCATCTTTTGTGTAGTTTATACACTGGCCGTGCAAAATCTTGCCGGCAGCGTTGTCTGCGCCGGTCGCCTCCGGGGCGCGGATGGGCACAGACGAGCTTGCCTTTGGCGCGCCAGCTGCGTGCGTCCGGCTCAGCATAATCCTAAATAGCTTGCCGGAGACAGGAAAGCCCTGTGTTCTGCTCTCCCCGCCGGAAGTCAGGCGGGTTCAGCCGGGACAGATAGTGGTATCTGGTTCCCTCCAATCAATTGGCAAACGCTGTGTTGGACCGGGGAATCGGAGACACAGGAGGCGGGACAGTTGCCAGTAAGGATAGGTAAGATTTAAAATACAATTAGACAAGTGCAAATAGCAAAATTTAAAAATCCTATTGACAGTGCAGGCAGAGTTAAAATCAGAGTATTAAATAGTTCATGCTAATCGGTAATTCAGCAGCGATAGGTATTTCAAAGTGCAACAAGAGATCACAATTGGCATATAGCAGTAAATCACAAAGCAGGGCTGCAGAGTACAGACTCGTCACCACTTACTGCACCAGCCCTTTTGTGTCCCGCATGATACCCAGTACAGGGCCAAAATGTATGGTCCCGTCTTGGCTGTCACCGTGGGTTCTGAGTACAGCAGCCACACCCAAAGAACGTATGCTCGGGGTATCCCAAAGATTGTAAGTGCCATTAGCATAACTTCCCAGCCAATGGAGTCAAATGCTGGTCAGATATGGAAGGAGAGGCATCGGCACATGGGGAGCGCTCTTTCACTGCATCCATTATGTGGAATAAGCAGCGTATGTTTAAGGA
Source organism: Lissotriton helveticus (assembly GCF_964261635.1). Classification (NCBI taxonomy): domain Eukaryota; kingdom Metazoa; phylum Chordata; class Amphibia; order Caudata; family Salamandridae; genus Lissotriton; species Lissotriton helveticus. The sequence goes on from NC_136061.1 coordinate 20,841,375, forward strand.
GGTACTGCGATGGGGATGAAGCCGCATCGATCCACGTGTAGTAAGTGGGGGAGTAGTGGGAGCGGTCGGCGCACCAGAACCTTGCTGAGGATCTTATACTCTGTGTTCAGTAATGACAGGGGCCTATAAGAGGACATGTCATCAAATGTTTGAGGCCGCAGGTGCAGTGGCGGCCAGGAGAGCGTTTCCAGGGTTGGTGCAGCATGGGGCTAGGACACATGCTTGGTCAGGAGTGTTTGAGTCTGTAGGTGCAGTCGCGGCAAGGTGAACGTTTCAGGGTCTTGTATCTACAGATATATTCGTATCACGTCAATGTTGTTGAAAGCCCACAGGGTACCTGGTGCTTCATTCACCGTATTGGGGAAGGATGGGAATAATGGTTTACCAGTCGCTTACGCTTTGCATGAAGGCACACGTCAACACGTGAACATACTCCCACACACGCAAGGAAGGCGGGTTAGTGGTTACTACAAAAGTGAGAACCCATTCCTAAATCACAATAAATATAAATGTCGTCTCTCGTTGAATGAACATTCCTGAGTGCGCCTCGTTCCTTTTTCTCCTGCAGGTCCCGGTTACAATGCTTGATGTATCTGCGTATTTCTCCGGGGAGGAGTGGAAGCTCTTGCACGATTGGCAGAAGGACCTTTACAAGAACGTGATGAAGGAAATCCACCAGGCTCTGGTCTCCCTGGGTAATGTACACAGCTTTAAACGTGGTAAAGGTTTTACAAAGCTCGTGCTTTGTTATGCACACAATACACAGTTATTTTACTCATGTAAATGGGTATAATATGTGATTTTAGTGCTTTATTCCCAGCTCCGAAATATACTCCTATTGAGAAAAAATGTCTAATTGTATACCCGCACCATGACTCCAGTCTGAACCAGGGTATTTTAACATCACTTATGTGGGGACGAGTGGAGCTGTGACATCTACGCCAACTGTGATTCCTAATAATTGTATTGGTATTGCACGTTCTTATAGGCACTTCAACGCCACCATGTTATTCAGGTATTACCGTGGCACATGAGACACCTACCGCAATGGAATGGTATTTATTTAATCAACCACAAGGGATGAAATGGAGAGTCAACCAGCTGTCATTTAAACTTTTATGTATGTGGGGCCTTCTGAACCGGATGTCTAGCGCAATAACCCACTAAGTTAACTTCCCATAATGACTCAGTAACATTTGCAACTTGTTTTGCATTGCAACAAATGTTAACGCGTCTGAGGGGCTTTCCCACAAAATCCATAGGAATTGAACTAATACATGTACGTCTGAGTCACAAACATTAGAATAATTAAGGAGCATAGACATACATTGTTTTTTTTTGTCCTAGTTTTATTTTTGCTTTGATGTTTACAGCCTTCTAAATGCTTGGCAAATATATTTCTGAAAAAACAGTTCCGTTAGCTAGTTTTGACGAAAGTCCATCCACGGATCCACAGTAGCACTTTTAGCAGGGACGGGGGAGGAGGGCGAAGAGGTTCCAGGGCCATTGTGTATTCTCCCTGCTCGGGTCCACCATGTAGTGCTTTGTAACAAGAGAGGAGCTGGGATGTGGATGCAGATAGACTTCTGGTCTCATAATGCATAGCAAGGGAAGTTTGTTACCTGATATTTCATGCGCTTCCTCCTTTGAAGTATCTTGATGCTGCTACAGCATGCTTTGCGTATGCCTACAGAGCTTTAATCTTGGCCATGGGAGATTGTTGGTCCACAGAGTTGATGCCTTGCTAGTGTTGCAGCAAATCCTGAATGTGATGTGGGATTCTCTATAAGTTGGTGTGATTCTCTCCTACTTTCATAAGAAAGGCTGCTGTATACAGGACACTTGGCAGGAGCTCTGCCGAGCTCGCAAGCTGAGTATTGCCTCCATCGATCTAGGCTAGCGTCCGTGCTGGAATGGCAGTTCTGAAGCCCACGTCATATAAAAAGACCTTCTCACTGTGGTGATGGACCCGGTGAGGCTGATCTCTACGATTGAGTCCATCCAGTTTATATACAAGTATGGTGGACGACACTGTGCCTACGAGCTCGCTTCAAAATCCTCATGGCTCGTCAGTGGTTACTACCTCGGGGGCCGCCATACTGGCTTTATTCAACAGGGATGAACCCAGAAATATGACTTTGACCTCAACCAGTACAACAAGTTAATGCTGAATGTCAATTTGAGTCCCACTGTGTCAATATAAGTACAACACAATCGCATCAGAGCTGTAACAGATCTGCATCGATGCAGTAATGTTCACCTTTCTATCTGGCTCCAAATATGGTCACAACTCTGATAGCTGAGTGGGCAAAACTATAAATAAAATGCTGAGTAAGGGCTTCATCTCCCCTTTCTGTCGTTGTGCCCATTGTTTTCTTCTTCGTATGAAGGATGAGGGCCGGTTAGGTCTAGCACAAGGACTTATTCATAAGAAATCATGTTTAAGTGGGCTAGTTAAAACGACCATTCTATTCCGGGTAGTGACCTTGTACCTGGTAGATACCAACACAACCAAGTGCAGTACCTACTGGGGATTTACCTTTCTGATTTATTTGGGATGGCGAGGGCTAACATGACAAGACTGCAGGTTGTTCCGCATTCCAAGTGCCCAAATTCAGAATGTGTGGGTTTTACCCTCAAGGTTTGCACCGTGTTTAACTACGTGAAAGGGATGTAGGGAAAAAATTGGAGTTTGGAAATTTCCCCAAATCTTGGGAATTCGCTTTACACCCAAATCGGGATTTCGATGACCGGTGGAATGAGTGTAAGTCAGTAAATGACAAGAGAATTCCTAATAATATGCCTTTAGGGTGTAGAACTGACATTGGTTGATAACCTTTGAGTTTAGATTAATAACGCCTGTGATTCCTGTCATTGCCCTGCATGATTCTTCATTATACTGCATTCACACTGAATAATCGCAATACTTGCTGCATAGTAACAACTTTTAAAAACTTTTAATACTAGGTCCTCTGATTGCGACTACTGTCTTTTCATTAAGAGCTAATGAAAAGGAAGATCGGTGCCCTCTGGCCACTCGAGAGTCCGAGGGAACGCCCGTGGATAATCATTCCGCAGGTGAGTACAGAAGAGTTTCAGTTGGGTGGCTCCTACTGGGCAGAGCGCAGGAGATCATTGTAAACAAAGTATTTATTACTGGGCATTATAGCATTTATTGTCCCCACTCCGATTTATTCACTACGACATTCAATGTTTGGTATTATCCACTTCAGGCGATTAATAATTGTGTGTTGTTAATTGGAACCTGACTCCAAAAGGAGGGTTTTCCCCCTCTCAGCTATCCTGCATCCACTCTGCATCATTCCAGAAATACTGACTCCGCGTTACACGTCTGAGAGCATTCGTATGGGCCAGTCTGGTAGAGTCTATCAATCAGTAGATTTGTAGAGCGCTACTTGTCACCGTTGAGGGTATCCAGGCACTGGCAGCGTTCAGTTGAATAGCCAGGTCTTCAGGGACCTTTGAAACTTTGGAAGAGATGGTGAGGTCCGTAGATGAAAGGGTAGAGCTTGTTCCGTGTTTTCACTGCTAAGCAGGAGAAGGAGCAACCTTCGCAACTACTACGTTGGATGCAGGGGGTGAGGGTTAGAGAAAGGGACGCAGAGAGGAGGTGTCTGGTGGGCTGATGGAAGTTCAGGTGGTGGACATGTCGGATTAGCCATCTGTGCCTGGCAAGAGCAGTCCCAATTCATGGGCCCACAGAAGGCATTTTTCACCCACACCCTCCTCAGACATGTCATCCCACTACCTTGGCTTGCAAACAGTTGCCAGAACATAACATTCTCCAGAGGTTAGCTCAGATACAAACATGGTGGACCGTCCATGCCCACCGCCCTGCTTTAACATCCTCACGGATCCTCTGTGGTATACTCCCTTGTGGGGGCCGCCATGCACACTTTAGTCAACAGGCCCTTTCTCTTTGTGCTCCTCGTCAGGACTCTGCTCCTCCGCTCCTTCCACCCTCGGGGAGCTCATATCCAGAGTTCAAGTCCTGTTCTTGTCCTTGAGAGAAAGGTTGGGGGTTTGTTTTTAGCAAATACATCTGCTGGGGCGGTGCGTTGCAGAAACGTTCCTTCAGAAGACCAGACAAACAGGGTAGCCATAGTTTTGTTATAAATTGTTGCAGGGACGTGAGAAAAAGCTGGCAAAATGGCCGATATTCAGGGCATGCCTTCTAGTTGCCACGTGCGGCTTTGCAGACCACAAAGGTGGCGGCCAAGGGGGATGAGATCTCGATTAATGTAGCAGTTGAAAACTGGCCTGAAAGAAAGTAAATGTATATTCTCCCATTTATCGCCTTTATCTTGCCTTGCCTTTATCTTGCCTCCAAGCGGGGCGTGGAGCACTGCACAAAAAGCAGCCCCTTTTGCTAAGAAGCACCAGATGTTATCTTGGTAAAAGCTTTTTGTTTAAGGTGTGTTTTGATCTCTGAACCAAAATACATGAAAATAACAAAGCTGTCGAATACCCTGCCTCTGCAGTAAGAAGGCCAGTTCTTGAAATAGTGGCCTTGTGAAGTCCTTGTTCCAGCGTGGACTGAGGCCAGCAGTGTTACACTCTGTCTGTCAATCGTCCCTGCAAGCATCAGCCCCATCTGCTTCCTTACTCCTGCCTCAGCCTCACCCCTCACCAGGCTCCCACACAGCCAGTCCATCGCATGCTGATGATGCTGCTGCTGTTCGTCCTCTGATATTGTGCAAAGTGCTACTCCGAAGACCATGCCAATATCTGAGAGGCATCGGGCAGCTGATCCCTCAGGTGATAAAAGCTTCTTCCCAGAGTAGGTGACCGCCTCATCCCTCAGTACCCGCCCACCCTGAGAGCTCACGAGTACGAGATATGCTGCCCTGCGTCTTTCTTTGTCTCTTGCCCACTTTTCTGTGTTACTGAAAGAGAGAGACGAAATATGAGCAGGAGAAGAGGGCAGCAAGAACACACCTTCCTCCTTATCATAACACATGTCAGCCCTGGTGAGCATCACTCCGGCCTCTCACACTGAGGTCACCTCGAAGCGCCTTCCTCGCAGACTTGTTTCCCCGCTTGGCTGATGCTGTATTCTCGCTGCATGCGTGTGCACCTCAAAAATAAACCAGGTCATCACAAAACACGTGTCCAGGAGAAAACATACTCTATTTTATTTACTTGTAATTTTTTTTACCGGTTGTTCTTCACACTTACTTAAGAATTATAATACCCCAGAGTCAAGGCCAAATACGGGCCTTATAACGCTGGTGCCTTTCTTACCCGATTCTCTTATTGGTGAACGTTGGGAGCGCCAACTGTTTTTAAATTGCGAACATTGTTGCTCCTGAATTTCAAAGCTGTTCAGTCATACCCGCTGCTCCATTTTTTAATGTATTTCTAGAATTCAAGACATCTCTCAGTGATTTTTATTGTAGTTTGACAAAAAACATTCTCATGTGACTGCCCATGTGTCTAGACACGTGTATTGGCAGCCCGCTTGAAATCCTGGTCCCTAGAGTATCCCAAGGCAAACCAGCACCAGAAAAGACACTAGGTTATGCGCCTGTATATCAAAGGTGGGAGCTGTTGGCTTTGCCAGTGCTTGTTTTATGAAATAGCCAGCAAATATAGCATTTCCATGCCCAGGGCATGTGCGTGAGAAGGTGCACATTTTTAAGCATGGGTGGGGTGTAGAAATGCTGTAACTTGCCATCTTGCGCTGGATGGAAATAGCTGCTCAGGGGGTGGGGGGCGCGGGACTCTTAGACATTCGACCACCTGACAGGACCCCAAAGAAAGCTCCATTCAAGTTGCCAAAGCCAAATGTAAGGACAAAAACCAAGCTGAAGGCAAACCACAGTCATTTGCAAGATGTAACTCTGTGCCCTCAGTCAGACAGCAGTCAAGTTGCCCATCTTTTAAGAGTCACACAGTACCTGTGCGGTGTGCTGCACGTAAAGTTTACGACCCATGCTTCATGGCGAAACTAAGGACCCCAAATATGGGGACAGCACAGATAGCGCCAGAGAGGGACAGTGGGCTTCCTGATGCAGGTAACAAGCCTGAGCTCATGAAATATTAACAATTGCTCTCTGCCTCCTCCATGCCTTATATGAGGGAGTAGCCACCCGACTAAGGTTGGGTACACACTTTGAAGGCACCCCCAATACAGCAGAGCCTAAAGCATTTCCATCCGATGTCAGCAACGCTTATCGCGTGCCACGAGGCAACCCTCATATTGTCAAATCTGCTGGTAGATAAACACAAGACTGTACTAAGTAAGGGCAGCAAAAAAAGAGCAGCTCTTCGAACTTTAGATGTGCTGGTCCAGTGTAAGGAGAAGGAGGGGCCTGGCAGCCCTGTTTTATTGGCCCTCTCTAAAACCTTCAACACCTTTTGCAAATGTGTATCTTGCAAAGGCAAATTCTCTTGCTTGGTGTATTTTTGCTTTTTTATAAATGTTGATCATTGGGCTTTGTAGAGCTTTTCCGAAACAACAGTTGATGGACAGAATGCAGAACAATGTCATACATTCACCCCGGTACAGAGATCTGGGCCTGAATCCATCGTTTTATTGTTCCCCATGCCATTCCAGTTTGAACCCAGCCATATGCAAATCAGCCGTGACCCTGCACCCAGATCTGTGGGGCTGAGTGTCTGAAAAGTCTCAGCGCTCCGTCCATCATCTCCTTGTGTGAACTTTTCTCCTATATAGAAGATTATCTGTGGTTAGCTACAGGGTGCACATTTCTTCTTCACAACATCAGAAGCATGAGAGTGTGCTACCACTACTAAAGAAACCGTCTGCAAATCCACTTGGCCAATCCAATTACTCTGTCCCAAATCTTTTCCTTCATTTTCAGCAAAAATAATGGAAAACAACTGATCAATCAACAGTTATCACCATATGTTTTTTTAATTTCCTTGAAATAAGTGGACGGTGTGCAACAGGTTGTAAAGAGGGATAATGGTTTGTAGGCACCTAGAGGAGAACAATCTTTTCGATCCTTGTCAGTCAAGCTTCAGCAAACGGTTTAAAACACCGACACAAGGCTGGTTTGTCGCCTACTTCCAACATCGGCCTCTCTTCCCTTTAAGAAAGCCTTTTATTGGTTGCCACGCCATAAGCTTATCATTTTCACATTTTTTTGTCTCGTTCATAGAGCTCTCTACAGTAAATGTCTGCGCTACCTTCATAGTAGAGCCAGCTTCTGCAATCCAGCCAAGGTGCATGTTGCTATTTCTGGCTCGTGTCTCACCACGGCCTATCGTCCGATCAGGAAGGGGAGGTAGATCTTTCTCCTGTCTAGTGGCATGGCACTGGAACAAGCCTCCAGATAACGTACATCTAATGTCTAATTTAGGAATTCCGGATTAGCTGCTTTAGATTAGCCAGCACCATTTCTACTTTCATTGCTCTCCGTAAGGTGCACCAGGGAGACCCTGTTCAGATATCGTTTTACCTTCACTCCTGGTTACTCTTCCGGAAGTGAGAAGGTGCGGTCTAAGAGTCATTGACGTAATATAACGTGATGGTTTTCAATGTATATGTTCCTCAGTTGTAATCTCAGGACAACCTCAGGGCTTCTGCAGATGGTTCTCTGAGGTGACACAGTTGTTGCCTCACATCACAGGGATTTCGTAAAATCGCTTTCAGTGTGAGTATTAGGGATGCGGATCATTGTTTGTGGAAGGTGCTTTAATGCAAACTTTATAACCAATAAGACTGTCCTGTCCACTTGGCCCTCGGTCACTCAGTGAGGGATCTGGCCTGAGCTAGTGTTGTAGCTGCAGACGTCACTTTTTACTGCTTGCACTACTGGAAATAAAATCTGCGACCCAACATGGATTTGTGTACCTCTGTGCAAGTCTCTGCTGGACAGGCCAGCTGCAGCACTTAATGTGAAGCAATGTAGAACTTCCTTGTCAATATTTATGAAGTGCTTCAGACTGTGATTTAATTCCACTCCCTGAAGGGAAACAAGCATTTCTTCACTGTATGACCAGAAATAAAATGCCACATTTACTGCTTCGTCTGAAATGTAATGTATCTGTTTTTTGACTTTCATCGACAGGCGGTGTGGTTGCCCGCTCCGATGCTCCATTCTGCACGACAAGTGAGGGGAGCCCGTATCGGAGGACACCTCAAGGCATTGGCCCCAGGGGGAGCGATGATTATTACAGCACAGGTCAGGCACAGGTGTTGTCGTGTTTACAATAAAGATGTTCTTGGTCATTTTGTCCCATTATGAACAGGACAAGAGCTGGAAGTAAAGCGTGAATATCCAGTCCTCTACGTTTAAATGATACACACCCACCTGTAAAGATTGACAGGAGCCTATACCAAAGTGCAAACATTCTATCATCTATGTTTATAAGATAAATCACCCCCTGCGTGGAATGACAGGAGCAGAGAGTAAAGTGTAAACATGCTGTCCTGTACTTTTACAAGACACATCACCCTGTGCATAGAATGGCGGGAGCAGGAAGTAAAGTGTAAACATGCTGTCCTGTACTTTTACAAGACACATCACCCCCTGCGTAGAATGACAGGAGCGCATAGAAAAGTGTAAACATGCTGTCCTGTACTTTTACAAGACACATCACCCCATGCGTTGAATGACAGGAGCAGGAAGTAAAGTGTAAACATGCCGTCCTGTACTTTTATAAGACACATCACCCCCTGCATAGAAGGACAGGAGCAGGAAGTAAAGTGTAAACATACTGTCCTGTTCTATTACAAGACACATCACCCCCTGCGTAGAATGACAGGAGCAGAGAGTAAAGTGTAAACATGCTGTCCTGTACTTTTACAAGACACATCACCCTCTGCGTAGAATGACAGGAGCGCATAGAAAAGTGTAAACATGGTGTCCTGTACTTTTACAAGACACATCACCCTCTGCGTAGAATGGCGGGAGCAGGAAGTAAAGTGTAAACATGGTGTCCTGTACTTTTACAAGACACATCACCCTCTGCGTAGAATGGCGGGAGCAGGAAGTAAAGTGTAAACATGCTGTCCTGTACTTTTACAAGACACATCACCCCCTGCGTAGAATGACAGGAGCGCATAGAAAAGTGTAAACATGCTGTCCTGTACTTTTACAAGACACATCACCCCATGCGTTGAATGATAGGAGCAGGAAGTAAAGTGTAAACATACTGTCCTGTTCTTTTACAAGACACTTCACCCCCGACATAGAAGGACAGGAGCAGGAAGTAAAGTGTAAACATGCTGTCCTGTTCTTTTACAAGACACATCACCCCTTTCGTTGAAGGACAGGAGCAGGAATTAAAGTGTAAACATGCTGTCCTGTTCTTTTACAAGACACATCATCCCCTGCATAGAAGGACAGGAGCAGGAAGTAAAGTGTAAACATGCCGTCCTGTACTTTTACAAGACACATCACCCCCTGCACCCCCAGGAGCAGGAAGTAAAGTGTAAACATGCCGTCCTGTACTTTTACAAGACACATCACCCCCTGCACCCCCAGGAGCAGGAAGTAAAGTGTAAACATGCTGTCCTGTACTTTTACAAGACACATCACCCCCTGCATAGAAGGACAGGAGCAGGAAGTAAAGTGGTGGGGGATTTTAATATCCACAGTGAGATCACCACGTGCACTGATGCACAGACTGTGTTAACAGACCTGGCCACACTTGGACTTACTAAAAAGAATCAGGGGCCGACTCATTCTGCGGGCCATACCCTCGACCTAGTGCTCTGCAACTCAGTAGCTATTAATTGTCTTACCCCCAACCAAGTTGATTGGACTGACCACTCAGTCATTGTGTTTTACACTCGTGCCAACAGCAAAGCCAAAGCTATCCATAGGAAGATGGCCAATGTTAGAAGGCCCTGGCACAGATTAACCCCTGACAAATTCAGGGCTAATTACGCGGAACCCAAGTGGGAAGCATTTGGTGATGACGCCACCTTAGCTCTAAAGGCTTTCAGTGACGCTGTATCAACAACTATCAACCATGTGGCCCCACTAAGAACCTATAAACCACGACCGGCCCCCAAACAAGAAGTCTGGTTTACTGGAGATCTCAGGCAGCAAAAAAAGACCATGAGAGGGTTGGAGAAAAAATGGAGAGTCACACATAAGGCAGACGATAAGGAGAACTTCAGGAGGTCGTCTAAAAACTATCATAGGGCTATCCGAGCTGCCAGGAAACAACACATAGCAGCTCAGTTATCAGCTGCTGGCTCCAATGCAAAAACCCTGTATACAATTCTGCAGACATTCACCAAGCCCACGGCCTGTGACACTGATGGGGTCGAATCCCAAGAAATCTGTGACAACATCTCACAGTTTTTCGTAAGGAAAATCGACGCCATTTACAATAAAATACTAACATCCAAATCCCTCTCTGATGACCCAGTGTCAACAACTGACCGTCAAACCCCGCTATATACCATGACTTCAGACAACGAGGCTAAGACGCTTATCGCCTTCCCATCTATCTCTATGGAAGAGCTGACTGCCCTTGTCATGCAAACAAAGAGTGGGTGCCAGTCTGACATCATCCCAGCACATATTATGCCAACTTTGCTGGAGGTTTTGGGGGCTGGAATACGGCAGATAGTTAACTTGTCTTTGCTTACTGGGGAAGTACCGTTGGAGTGGAAACAGGCACTTGTGAGACCTCTGCGGAAGAACAACTCGATCCCTTGGTCTGAGTTGACAAATCTGAGACCGATCTCTCTTCTCCCTTTTATAGGGAAGCTTGCTGAGAGGCATGTGAATCAGTATTTGTCAAAATTTATTGAACACGCAGGTGTACTGGATCCCTCCCAGTCGGGCTTCAGGCCCAGGCACAGTACTGAGACTGCCTTGCTGTCTGTCGCTGACAATCTCCGGAGGCTACAGGACAAGGGCTATTCCGTTGTTCTGGTGCTTCTGGATTTGTCAGCGGCGTTTGACACTGTGTCACACGACATCATGACCTCCAGACTAGTTGACATCGGTCTGGAAGGCAAGGCCCTGGCTTGGCTCAGGAGTTTTTTTCAGCGAACGCACCCAGAGAGTCATCTTGGGACCATACCAATCAGAGGAGGTGGTGATCTCAAAGGGGGTGCCACAGGGCTCTTGTTTGAGCCCTACGTTATTTAACATCTACGTGGCCCCCCTAGCTAACATCATGAGGTCCCACGGATTCATTCCAGTATCATACGCGGATGATACTCAACTCCTCTTCCCTTTTAAAACGATGACTCCTGAGGTGCGGGACTCCTTCGCTCGAGGGATGAAGGAGGTGGCCCGCTGGATGGCAGCTAATTATTTGCAGTGCAACGTCTCCAAAACGGAGGTTATGCTATTCGGAGAGGCAAAACGGTTGTGGACCCCGGACTGGTGGCCTCAAGATCTTGGCCCGGTCCCTGTGCCCAAAACCGTGGTAAAAGACCTGGGAGTCAAACTGGACCATGAGCTTACCCTCACACAACAAACTAATCAAGTGGTGGGCTCATGCTTCCATGTCATCGGGCTTCTCAGGAGAGTATTCCCCCTGCTACCAGATACCACCAGGAGAACGTTGGTCCAGTCGCTAGTTTTAAGCCGGCTGGACTACTGCAACGGGTTAATGCTAGCTGCCAATGAGGGCATCTTTGCTAGATTGCAGGTTGTGCAAAACACGGCTGCACGACTGGTTCTGAATGTCCCGCCCCGCACTCCCTCAAAACCACTGTTGGCCAAACTGCACTGGCTTCCGGTTAAGCAGAGGGTGATGTTTAAGATCTGTTGCGTCATCCACAAATGCTTGACTGGAACTGGTCCTGGTTACCTCACTGAGAAATTTATCCCGTATGTACCGTCCAGATTCCTGAGATCAGGAGATCAGGAATTACTATGTGTTCCCAGGGCCATGAAGGCAAGAAAGGGGGGAAGAGCCCTATCGGTAGCGGGTCCAAAGTTGTGGAACCTACTCCCGAAGGAAATCAGAGTATGTAGGGAACATTTCCCTTTTAGGAAAAAACTTAAAACATTCCTCTTCAAATCTCTAATTGACTGATCCCTTGCCTATTTCATTAAAATGTTGACGAGTTTTTTGTTCTCTGGTTGTGGCCTAAGGCGCGGAGATATTCCTTCGGGAATCGATTCACAGCGCCATACAAACCTGAAATAAAATAAATAAATAAATAAATAAAATAAAGTGTAAACATGCTGTCCTGTACTTTTACAAGACACATCCCCCTGCGTAGAATGGCGGGAGTAGGAAGTAAAGTGTAAACATGCTGTCCTGTACTTTTACAAGACACATCCCCCTGCGTAGAATGGCGGGAGTAGTAAGTAAAGTGTAAACATGCTGTCCTGTTCGTTTACAAGACTCATCACCCCCTGCAAAGAATGACAGGAGCGCATAGAAAAGTGTAAACATTCTATGCTGTACTTTTGCTAGAGCTCTCCAACCTCGCGTAGAATGACAGGAGCACAGAGTAAAGTGTAAACATTCTACATTTGCAAGATGTATCACCACTAGTGTCGAATGACAGGACCAGAGAACAAAGGGTAAACATTCTGTACATTACTTTTTGCAGAAATAAATTAAAATGGTAGTGATGTGTTTTCCATGTTTAATTAAATGCAATATGTAAAGAATAACTAGTAGAGAAGCAACAATGAGGGTCGTGTGAGGGTTTGAGACTGGCCCAGACGTAGATGTAGTCTTGATGTTCGATCTGCAGGTCTTACAAACCAAAGGCAACTCACTTTCAATCTCAGCACGTCCAGTTATTCGAGTTGGTTGGTTTTAAGTTGCTTGTAAGAATCAACGTGGCTTAATTAGCAGTTTCTGCATAAACTGCCAAGATGCAACTCTGCCCTCGTCTGCGCCTTAACAAATGAATAACTAAAACAAGCCTTTCCAATGATAAATACTCACAGATGAAACCCCCACACACCTGAAGTTTTTCTCAAGATTAGAAGGCGAGCTTTCTAATTCACTGCAAGCAAGTCATCGCCGGTATTTATGGACACACTGTCTAGATGCTACGTTGGTGTTATTCAGCAATCTAGATTGTAGCATTTATATGGCACTTTTCTCCCCCTGATGACGTGCACCTCTACTAATTCATTCACCAACTCACCCCCCTAGTGGATCAGACTCTCGATTGTGCAGGAAAGGACACGGGTGGTCCTTGTTAAGTACAGGGTAGTTCCCCAGCCCCATTCCTGATGCCTTGTGCCTGGAAGGGCAACCACCACATATCAGCAGGTAGATAAATGGGGCAGTGACTCCCTCTTTTGTGCCCCTGGCTTGGATCTCGCATGACATCAGACGATAAAGACGATGGCGGAAGCAGTCTGGGACGAAAAAGAAAAACTCGATCAATAGGGAGCTACAGAGGGAAAGGCCGCCCTCCACTCAACACACAATATAAATGCAAAGACCTGTTCGTCAAAGGCTCCTCGTCTTGAGGATAGTTATACAGGTGGAGGAGGTCGTTCCATCACGCTTTTTCTCATAAACACTCCTCACTTTCACCAAAGGTAGTGTCCTCTCTCTTTACTGCCTAAATTTCCTTTAAAGAAAACTTTTACATATGACAGGCACTATATCTATGTACCCCCTGTACATATAGGGATGTACCTTTGATAATGAAAGGTTACATCAATCTATGTGTGAACCCTAAGAAAAAATGTGAAAGGACAAGATGGCACCTCACGTGCGCACCACCAATAGAGCTTGCTGATTGGCACTCACCAGCTATGCCCACTTATCTCATCATAGGTAGCCATCTTGCCTTAAATAAAGTTGTGTCCCAAAAATTAGTGCGGAAAAATAACAGTGTGATGTATATAAACCAAGACCCCGTGGAAAATAAAATTGAAATAAGTAGCACAAATACCAACTTTATTATTCACGTGTGCACTTATTCAAATTTAAAACGGGCTGCATTTATGCAGACCACTCCGTACTAGGCCGACATGTTTAATTGCCAACACTGTTTTGAGGCAATTTCGTCAGGTCAGTAGAGTCATCAATCACCAATCATGGACACTGGTGTTGTTCTGTACAGTGACATGTGGGAGCCAAAGTCACTCGTACCAGCTCTCCACTTCGTCACAATGAGGCTAACTCCAACCGCGAGTCCCTCTTGTGGGTGTGTACGCTACTGTAGTGTAGTACAAGGTCGCCTTCTCCAAACGGAGCGCGTTTTCTCATCCCGCGCTCAAAAAGCAAAAGCCAGGCCCTGCCTGAAGCTGACTCTTGACGGGCACAAACACTGCCTGCAACTCTAGTTTAAAAACAGGCAGAAACATCCAGGCAATGGGCCATGATTCCACTCCCTGAATTTGGGGTCCGTGTTGACTGAGAAACTCGTATTTCAGGGTTGAGGTATGGACCACCAACGCTCCATGCCATATTCAGAACCTGAGCCAGAGGGTGAAATAAGCCGTAGATTTGTGTTTGTGACCACGAATGCGACTCAGTGGCGGTATCTTATAGGTTCTTTCCACTTAGCCACCTTGCAACCCACTGTAGGCGCGGCTAAGTAATACAATTCTAGGTGAGGAACTGCCAAACCCCCACATTTCGGTGGTGCATACAATTTCTGCAGCGCTATTCTGGGCCTCCGCGTATTCCATATTAGACCTCTGATTAACCCTTCCAGCTCCCGAAACAGTCGCACCGGGACATATACCGGAAGATTTGCAAAATAGTACAGTAGCCCGGGTTATACTATCACCTTAGTTAGGGTGACGCGACTCATCGCATTAAGGGACAGAGTCTTCCAAAATCGTATCTGTGCCTGTATGGAGGAGATGGCACGCACCAAGTTGCCCTCCAGTATATCCGCAGGGGATCTATAGATGTATATGCCCAGATATCTAAACATTGTCGGGTACCAGGCAAGCGACGTACCATTTATCGTTATATCAGTCTCATCCATATTCTCACGAAAAGAATAAGTGCCCGATTTGGCCCAATTTACCTTCCAGGCAATGGGCTACGATTCCACTCCCTGAATTTGGGGTCCGTGGTGACTGAGAAACTCGTATTTCATGGTTGAGGTGTGGACCACCAACGCTCCATGCCATATTCAGAACCTGAAACCTGTGAGTTCACCAGGAGGGCTAAGAGAAGCCACATTGGGTCCTGCCATGAAGGAAGGAGCTGGCCAACAGCTCGGAAAGGCATTGAGCGTGCTCTTGCAAGAGGAAGATGCCCTCTAGAAGAGGGCCAAGTGAAGGAGCCGTGGCAGGACGAACTGAAGCTGCCACTGGGACTCGAGGAAGGCCTGTGGCACTCAGCGGAAGGTAAAGCAATCTGAAAGGGATCACCCAGCGTGCATTGAAGCTGAGCGTCCACGGCTGCAGGCACTACAAGATTTCACAGCCATCTTCACTGGCTTTCCAGCCTAAGATCCTTAGCTCAAGAAGTGCAAAGCACTAAAAGTACTGTAGATGCATTTGGCAAATTCTACTTACAAGCCTGAGTGTCAGAGGAAGTGCTATGAAAGGAAGGGAGGCTGCTTTCCACCTTTACCCCTCCGCCACCCATTCCCCCATCACAGAAGACCTTCAACAGTTAGCCAGCTCTGCTGCAACCCAGTGTGGGCTCATAGCTCAGGGGGTTAGTTGTTTGGGACTGGGGAAGAGCCAGTGGACAAGGCAGTCACTGGACCACAAGCAGCGTGATCTGAGCCTGGCCTCTTCACCAGTGGCCACCTGGCTGGGCACGAGCAAGCGCACTTGATGTCGACCACGAAGAAGATTGTTGGCTGGAGCCTAATCAAGGCGATCTCTGATGTGTGAGCCATGCAAGGGTGCCCACCGCATGGAGCAGCTCTGCTTCTACATCCATTTGACAGGCCTAGCCTGTATCACACTGACAACCACGAAGGGGGCTGAAAGGTGCTGTGCGCGTGGGAAACTATTGCTTTGGGGACTAAGAATTCCACAACTCTTGGGAGCTGACTTGGCGGCCTCCCAAGCCATCGCGATTATTAGTTAAGAACTGCAGAGCCACAGGTTACGCATTGTATTGTGTTGTCCGTTCAGAGTAAAGTTCATTTTTTTATGAGTACCAGCACTGCCTGGACTCTGAATTATCGATTAGGATTAGTTTAGTATTGAAGCTCAGAGTCTCTAACCCTGCGTCACCTCCCGGCGTGGGCTGCTCAGCCTGGGTCTGCTATCTGTGCTTAGTACGAGTGATTATACCGCAAGCCTCAGATCAGCAGTCTTTACTTAGCAAGTGCGTTTTCCTTATTTTACTTTGCAGGTAAGTTACCTCCTTATTGTTTTAAGTAACAATACGTGTGTGTGTGTGTATATACATGTATGTATGAAGATAGATATGTATATACGTGTGTATATATAGGTACTTAAAACATATGTATTTACCTAAAACAATAAAAGTAAAATCAAATTAATTAGAATTGTTTTTTGCTTAAGAAATAACGTTATACATAGTTAAATTACATTATCATTTACGTATATTATTAAATTTATACCTTTATTATTTTGAATATACATTTATTTTAATATCTCAAAAATATAACGTAAAATATAGGTACACAGTTTGAAGTTTTTCATGTTTTTGGGAGGGATTGTAAGGACATTTAGAGTTCAGGGATGTGCAATATACAGAGGAGTTTTTAGGGTTCAGAGATAGGCATATAGGGGAAGCGAGGAGTGATTAGGGTTCACAAATGGGTAGTGTTTAGGGATAGTGATGCGTTTTTAGGGTTCAAGGATGGTTCGAGTTTAGGGGTAGTGAGGACTATTTAGAGTTGCTTAAAATGACTTTACTTAAAATCAAATAGAAATACATACATTAAATGAAAATTAATAATGTTTATATTTAAGATAATATTTTTTGTTTAATATCTATGTATTTTTAATGAATTTTCTTTGTTGAATATCTTTATTGCATTTTTATCATTTCCTCAGTATAAACAAATCAAGCACAGATATATATTGTACTTACATACAAAATCAAAATCGCTGTATCATTACATATATATTTCCAAATGTTACCACACGGTAAGTACTGCGCAATTTACCTCTGTTTGGCAGTAGGTAACGTGTATTGGCAATTTGGTATGGGTATCTGACTCCCATGTATACCGTCGCCTCCAGTCGAGGGGCAGGACCTGTCTATCATATACATCTTCTCCTTACAGTGATTAGTCAAATGCGGACATGTCTATTAGCACAATTATGTTTAACTAGTTTGCAATACAAACGTTGAATAACTGTTGATAATAAAGCATGGCTGATAAGAAGTGAGCAACGTCTCTGATTGCAAGATATCTTCATTTATTAACATTGAAATAATAACTAATCGACTTAAAACAAATGCAAAAGTAAAAGAGATATCAAGTACACAAAGGAACATGTATCTATTGTATTGAGTGCCTTCGAGTAAGGTCATGCCGAGAGTCGCGCACTTTTTAACAGATTTGGGTTGCTTTACCTGGCCAATCTGTGATTGCGTGGATGCCAAGGTGTCATACGTCTAAGGTTACGTCCATGTAGTGACATGAAGGAATGTGGGGTCATTGCCTAACCTAACAGTCCAGTCCAAGAGTGTCTTGTGCACACGGCCTATGCGCGCCACCCGGGCAGCACTTCAGGCATCATCTCCTACTCGCTGTGCGGGGGGGGAGGGGGAAACAATGCAGCGCTAGTTTGTAAGAAAGCCTTCAAAATGTCATCCCAGGCTTGTGCGATGGGAAACTTGCATAGTCCAGCCGTTTCTTCTCTATGAAGAATGGTGCTCTCCGCCTGTGTCCAATTTTCTAGGGATTTTAGCCAGTGGGGTATCTCCGGAGGGTCTTTGTATTTCCATCTCTTGGTTATTAATCGTTTTACGGTGATGAAACCTAAGTCATAGAATCTAGAGCTTACTTTGCTAGCTTTCGTACACCTGTAAAACCTCATGATGCAAACCTCCCATGTGTGTGGCACCTTCGTGTCGGTGCTGCTGGCGAGAGTAGTCGTTATTGTGTGCCAGTAGGAGTGGAGTCGGGGGCAGGACCACAGCATGTGTAGTAGGTCAACGTCTAATAAATGGCATCTTCCGCAAGCGGAGGTAGTGATGTTAAAATATTTATTAATCTTGTCCGTCGAGAGATACGCTCTGTGCATTATATACGTTTGTATGAGTTGAAACGTGAATTACACGGTATGTGTGTGGCACTGGCCAGGACACGTTCCCAGTCCCTATCTGTCCATGGTTGTCCTCTGTCTTCAGCCCATCTCGCCTGGAGTTTCTGTGGTGGCTTTAACACGTGCGTGAGTAGGGCCTGCACTAACCAATGGATCACATGTGTCCCCTCCCCCCATCACATATAGATACTGCAACAACTGGTGTGTTTGCGGTTCAAGTGCCAAACCCCCCCACGCTAGTGTCAATGTCCGCATGATGGCTGCATGTTGGAGGAACTGACCCACCAGCAAGCCAGTGTCCGCTGTCAGAGTTGTGAAAGATAACAAGGCACCATCCGCGTACAGATCCCCCAATGTCTCCACTCCTGCCTCAGTCCAGGGCGTCAGCGCTACTTCCGGTACAAAGTCCCTGCCACGAGGCGTACCACCCAGAGGCAGTATTGGGGCATAGGGAATAGTATCTTTCGTAAGTTGGAGGCACCTTCGGTAGCATCTATGGGCTAGCTCAATATGTAGCTGTGTCGGGCGGGGAAGTTTCGCAAGAGGGTGAAATAAGCCGTAGATTTGTGTTTGTGACCACTAATGCGACTCAGTGGCGGTATCTTATAGGTTCTTTCCACTTAGCCACCTTGCAACCCACTGTAGGCGCGGCTAAGTAATACAATTCTAGGTGAGGAACTGCCAAACCCCCACATTTCGGTGGTGCATACAATTTCTGCAGCGCTATTCTGGGCCTCCCCGTATTCCATATTAGACCTCTGATTAACCCTTCCAGCTCCCGAAACAGTCGCACCGGGACATATACCGGACGATTTGCAAAATAGTACAGTAGCCCAGGTTATACTATCATCTTAGGGTGACGCGACTCATCGCATTAAGGGACAGAGTCTTCCAAAATTGTTTCTGTGCCTGTATGGAGGAGCTGGCACGCACCAAGTTGCCCTCCAGTATATCCGCAGGGGATCTATAGATGTATATGCCCAGATATCTAAACATTGTCGGGTACCAGGCAAGCGACGCACCATTTATCGTTATATCAGTCTCATCCACATTCTCACGAAAAGAATAAGCGCCCGATTTGGCCCAATTTACCTTAAGGCCTGAGATTTCCTCAAACCTACGGAATATGTTGGATATAGCTGGCGGCATATCATGTAAGTCCCTCCTGTACAGCAACAGGTCATCGGCATATAGGAACACCGTGTGGAGACAGTCTTCTAGGGGTATGCCCCAGTCTACTCCACTTTCTTGCAGCTGAGCCACCAGGGGCTCCATGGCAAGGGAAAAAAGCAATGGGGGCAAAGGGCCTCCCTGTCTAGTTCCACGCCTGACTCTGATTGCATCTGACATGAGCTTACCTGTGCGGGCCCGTACCATAGGCCGCTGGTACAAAAGCTGCACCATTTGTAGGGACCCGTCTCCCAACTAGTATTTACGCAGCACCACTGCGAGATAGGGCCACTCCACGGAATCAAAGGCCTTCTCCAGGTCTAGTACTAAGCACTCAGATCGCGGCCAATGCTCCGTTACATATTTCTGAACTCTAAACAACCTATGGATGTTAAGAGAGGTGCTCCTAGTTGGGACTAATCCATTTTGATTGCTATGGACCAGGGTCGGTACAAACGGGGATATACGCCTAGCTAGGGTGGAGGCAAGGATTTTATAGTTTGTATTCAGCAAAGCCAGTGGACGATATGAACCAAGATTTTCAGGGTCCCTGCCTGGTTTCAGGAGGGAAATCAGCGTTGCTTCATTTTGCGTAAGTGTATGGGTAGAGTCATTTAGGGCCGCTGTGTATACCCACAGCAGCTCCGGTATTAATATCTCGGAGAAGGCTTTGAAAAATTCCGCCGGTAGCCCATCCGGACCCGGGGATTTGCCATACGAGCGGGAAAAAATACTATCTTGCAGTTCATTTGGCAGTAAAGGAGCGCGCAGTTCGTCTTGCTGATGCTCTGCCAGTCGCGGTAATGTCAGAGCAGAAAGGAACTCCTGTATAGCGCTATCTGTAGCTCGCAAGCAGGACCGATACATCATAGTGTAGTGCTCTACAAAGGCGTTGTGTATGTCTCTCTGGGTATGTAGCATATCGCCATTTGTGTTTTGTATAGATGTTACGGACGTGGTAACCATATCCTGTCGTATTAGCCATGACAACAACTTGCCAGGCTTGTCTCCCATATGGTGGGTGCGCGCCGAATAAATGCTCCCCCCGATTCGCGCCAGTGCTCCATCATCACTTCCCACAGCCTCCCCCTCCCTCTGGAGCAGGTCATTTTCAGGACGTGTAATTTCAGTCCCTAGCTGTCTGCGCATACCCGCCTGCATACCAAGGCATTCACATCTAACCACTACTTTAAACGCATCCCATTCTACTTGGGGCGTTGTAGCGGTGCCAGTATTCTCTTCAAAGTAGTGTGTTATATGTGTGGCCAGCAGGCTCCGAAAGGGTGCATCTAGCAACATGTCTGGCTGCATCCGCCAGGTTGGGAGCGGTGGCCGGGGGCGCTCCCACAATATCAATATATATAAGGGGTGGAAAGGATCGGTCTAGTGTGGCGTCAAGTACGCTATTGTAATCTCCCCCCAGAAGCATAGGTATATCATGCCACTGCGCCAGGACGTGTGACATATCTTCAAAAAAGTTTGCCTGGTCAGTGTTGGGGGCATACAGTGATGCAATCACAACCTGCCTGCCATCCAGCGTACCCCTCACCACCACGTATCTGTCATCTGCGTCTATCTGCGTTTGTGTAATTTTAAGTGGAAACCCAGGCTGTACCCAAATCAGCGCGCCTCGTGCATATGTTGAATATCCCGTGGCATATAATTTGCCTCCCCAGCGGCGGTGTAAGCGTTGGATTTCTGATTTGGCCAAATGCGTCTCTTGCAAGAGAGCTATTCGTATGCGATGTCTCTTGAGGTATGAGTATATCTGATACCTATGTGACTGTGTGTGCATGCCCCGTACATTCCATGTGCCAATTTTAACTGCAGACATATTTTCTAAAATGCACGAACCTACCATGTGTCCCTAGCAACCCATCAGTTTTACACAGTATATATGACCTCACGGAGCATAACTTCCCCTACATGATAATTCACAGCATTTTTCGTCGGGTGAGCGAGGTGCACAATAAAGGATATCTCATAACAAACCAATACAATGACATAAACATAAAAAAAATTCAAAAAAGCGATGATGCAACCAGCAATCGTCCAAACCCTCAATAGAGGCAACAGTCAAAACGACCTGGTGGGGTGCGCTGTGAGTTACGTACAGGTGATTAACAATATATGTTTTTCATATTCCAGAGGCTGCATGTATTTTTAATTAATTAAAATAAAAAGTGTATGTATATTTATATACCGATGTGTGTGTACACACACACATACATTTAAGATTACAATTATACTTACCTGCAAAGTTTGCACTTCTGATGTAAACAACTGTGATGTAAAGGCACTGCAGATGTAATGACAGCAATAAATGACTCCTGTTGTAATACCTGTGAAGTAACGACTGATCTCAACTTCGCTGTCCCGAGAATAGGCTCATAAAGGGGTGTATTTGACCTTCAGTTTTGGGTTCAGTAGGAGGGTAAAGCTAAACCGAAAGACAATAGAACTGCTCAGCCTGTTATATCAAGACCGTTGTTTCCTTTATACATTGCTTGTACAGCATATGTTTGAAATGTACTTAATACATGTTTATGGGAACGTGTGAGTTACCTGAACATATCGGGCAGACTATACGATTATCTTTTCTTTAATGGCAGGATGTCAAACTGCTAATAATGACATGTCAGTCATGTTCAATAAGATGAAGAGGCTTATATTTCTGACCCTGAGAGAAGGACAGCCAGCAGTGATTCCCTCTTTGGTAAGTTCACATGTTCACGTCTGTAGCGGAGGGAACAGATATGTTTATCGAGCTTGTAAAGATTGTTATCCTCTGTGTATCCGTCACGTTAGAAGGGAACTGAAGTCTCATGTGTGTTCTCCTCACAGACTGTTCGCTCGCTCTCCACACTGACGGCTTGCATTGGACTCCTCAAAAGGAAGATCTGAATTGGAGAAATCTGTCTGGCTCAGAAGACTCCAAAACCAGTCACCGCTCTAACACAGGTGAGTAAAGTGGTGTTAAAATGGAAGTAAAGGGCAAAAGATGTTTGGCTGATTTGTGCCATAAGCCTTGCTTAAGTCGCAGTAAGTTTGATCAGGGCTTCAGGTCTTAATCTCGCAAGCGTGAACAAAAGTTGTAGCAATTAACAAATGCTTTCAGGTGGGAACATTTTGTGCAGGTCTGATCCACCGAACACATTATTGGGTAATGATTTCGCTGAAAATCCGGAAAACCATTTGTGAGGGGCAGATGGATGTTGGTGAAAACAAATAATGAGCGAGATGATGTGGCCAGTCGTGCATTGACACTCCAAACTGGCATGAAAGTCAGGAGTTTAGACTCGTAGGACTGTGCCTAAGATTTGCATTCATTTTGGATTTCCTGGAAATAATAAAGAATTTCAGGTCTACTCTTGGCAGAGACTAATCTAGACTAGCCCCTCGTTGAACTTAATCAGAACCTCTGCAGTTGGATGTAATTGCAGGGCTACAGCTCAAGAAAAACTGCTCTTTTGGAGCAGATTGTTATTGACCTAGTGGTTTCACAAGTTTTATGGTATCATTTGTGTATATGGTGGGCGTAGGAAGCGGTAGGCTTAAACTCTGATCTCCACCATAACGCAGCTTGAGCCTACCATCCTATGGTTAGTTTTTACTGCAGTCTACAAGTTATTTTGTTCACTATGTGCTGCCCTCACACAGCCTATTTAAGGAGAACGACTGCAAGCCCGTCTGCACCTGTCCGGTCATCAGGTGCCGGGCACGTTTCACCCTCCTCTGTGCAGTAGTCCAGGGGCGAAGTAGCATTTCGGGACAATAACAGCCTTGGGCCTTCTTGTATCTCGACCGCTTGGCACTGCTACTAACTTCAGGACTTCCCTTGGCGTGTTTAATGCACCGTATGTGCTTGAATCTTCTACGATCTTGACTTTAGGCTTCTTCACTATCTGACTTGGATTAGCCGAGAAGACAGCTACTAGTTATCAGAGCAAATCTTTCAACGTATTGGAGCTCAGTCAGTTAGTTTGTCCGTCTACACATGAGACCCGACATACTGTTGATGCTGTTGTTTCCTTGACAGTTGTTACTCCTGTTACCTTTATTCACAACCTGATACCTGTCAGAATTGGGGCCAGTCAAAGAGATCGCAGTACTTGGGCCATGATTAGACCTATCCAGCTTAATAGGGCAAGACATTACGGCCTCAGCCCGACATATGGAGAAGCGTGGCTCAATGGTTAGAGCGGCAGACCCTGATGCAGAGGTCTGGCCCGGGACCCGGGTTCGATCCCCGCCTCGGCGGGTCTTGGACTCAATTGCCCCGGACCTGACAATTCTCGCCTCGGTGCCTATTCTAATTATGGGTCCCACTCTGCAACTCTGGGCAATAGTTTGCTTAATCTCCACAACGGCCCCAACATCGCTGGGATGCCTGGCTTCACCTTGGGGGTGCCCAGGAGTGGACACTTCACAGGGAAAAGCCAGGAAGGGCTCCTAAGCGGTAAGCATACAAGCGCCTGAGATACCCCTTCGGGGGTCGATTCGGGCGCTATACAAATACTACTACATTTACATTTACATATCTAGTGCTGATATGAATAGCAATGCTATATATTTTATTGTCTGAATTACCTCTGCTTTAAATAAAGTTACACCCTTCAAGTAAAGCGGGCCTGGTAGGCCCTCCCTCTCTGCACCATGACATTCAGAGGACCTTTCAGCTTCCAAACACCACTGCAGGGTGTTTGAAAGACAATGGGACGATGCCTATCGTGTCACGTATAAAAAGGCTTACACCAGAGACCTTCAAGTTTATCAAAAAAACTCTGTTGAAAAGCTAGAGCCACTTATCTATCTTTTGCCTTCCATGCTGATCACTCAAACAGTGAAACATATTTTCTCTCCTCCGTCACTTATTCCCTCGACTCCTCCCTACGTCTGATGTATTCCCATTTTGAGGAGAAAAGATGTAAAATAAATCTATCTAACAATAAGGAAATTATTAAATTGACGATATCAGAATTGCAGTCAATATCAACACTTGTATAACTACTCTTCCTTCTTCAGATTGGGCCCATCTAATGAAATATTGAAATGATCAAGTTAGGCTCTTCTAACGCCCCTTGTCCTGCTCATGGTTTGAAGAAGGGATTCGACCCCGTAGTGCCAATGCTCTTCTCCCTCTGTAGTGCCTCTCTTGAAACGGTGGTAGTCGCACCCGCAATGAAAAGAAGCAATGGTAGTTCCTTTATTAGACGAGCCTACAACTAATGCATCTCTCCTGAGTAACTTCCATCCTGTTTCTTTTCTTCCTTTTCGTTCTAAGATCTTGGGAGAGAAGTAACCGGAAATCTCCAGTTGTTTTCCTTTACTGAGGGTAGTGAAGTTCTTGACACTTCACGGGCGGGTTTTTGATCTTTACTTTGAAGTAAGGTAGCTGTACTTGCTGTCACCGATGATGTTCGCCTGGTACCAGACATGGTTTTGGGGCGATGCTGCACTCATGCCAGCAGCACTGCCTTCGATGCTGTTTCTCCTGCCCTCTCTTGCTGAAGGACTCGCTCTGTAGGGATTCAGTACCGAGTACTGCAGTGGCTCACCTCCCTTCGTTGTTCATTCTCATCGGTTCTACTAGCACCTTCCTGCTCAGAACCTACGCCTTTAGAGTGCTGGGAAGTGTCAGGCTCCTCGTTGAACCCACACATCTCAATATTTATCTTACGCCATCAGCTCCCTCAGCCTGTAGCTGTGGCTCCGCTCCGATGTCTTACGCAGGTGACACACAGATAAGCCTTTCATTTGCAGACAGATCCACGCCTTAGCTTGTAACTTCAAATCTTTCCTAATGGTGTCCTGGATAAAAGTATCCTCTCAAGCTAAATGCTGATATGGCTGATCTGCACTTTGGAGGGGACTCTGGGATCTGGTCCCCTTCATGGTGACCGCTGCAAACGGGCAGTGACCAAAAGAGCTGTCGAATTAGGGATGAACCCCTTACTTTCACAAACCAGTCCACACCCTGCTCACTTCTTGTTTGCTTTCTGTGCTACACTGTGCAGAATACTCCCTCAGATTCCTGTCAGTTTGTGCTGCACAGCAGTACAAGTTCTCACCCTGTCTTACATCGACGACTGTAACTCCGTGTGTTCGGGGCTCCATCATTCAACAACAGCAGTGGTGCTGCTCAGTCTGCCCTGCACAGCTCCATGTCATCTTAGCTTAAAGATCCATACTGTCTGTCAATGCAGCAGTGTTTGGTTTTTTTAAATTCCATGCATCTCTCGTAGGACATTTGGGCCACTCGAATTACGCAATTTTATGGCTGCTGTCTGTTGGCATAACTTCATATTTTCTGCATGTGTTACATAATCCATTATCTTCTGCATAATCTGCTAATTTTAACAAAAACGATTTTGTTCCTAACTCAAACGGATCAAAAGCTACCAAAACGCAGGTGCATGCTTTTCGTGCAGTGTTGGGTTCATCACAAAAATTGATTGGTCTCCTTTCTGTTGCTTGTTGCTATATTTGGGTGTTCAACTGGTACAAATGAGGTGTAACCTATGCCCAGACAGTATTAAGTATAAAGATGTTAAAACTAATGAAGTTATGCGTCTCATTATGCAACATAATTTGCCTTTGCATACCACATAATTTAATCAACGCTGTCGCGTAATTTGTCCTGAATGATTCCAGTGGCCCTGAGGGTATTTCACAAATATGGTCCTTCATTCATAAGATCAAGAAGTCATCATTACGTTCATCAGCAGAAACTGCGTTCTGGGCAAGCGTTGTTATGAGTAGTTCCCCACATGTCGCAAGCTCGATAAGGGGTCGGGGGAGCTTTCCATCAGCATGTGCCCAAGCGGTGTATGGCCTGCCTTCCCATCTTCGCTCAGAAATGGACTATCTGAAGTATTGTTGGGGCATAAACTTGGTTTTTCCTCTACTCGAACTGTGATTCTACCACAATATGCCATGACACTCATTTTGTTAACTGTTCGTCCTTTAAGTGCCTAGAGAGTAGCTTCTCAACTGGCCACTATGCAGAAGGCTGGTAAGTAGCCAAAAACAATGGAATGCTCCATCTGAACGTGCTGACGAGGGTTGTTTTGGTGCACATTTGGCAAAAAAAGGCAGGGGACTGAGAGGGTGGTCTGGCAGTATTACAATTCAAAGTTAAGGGGAACATCTGTGTGCGTACTACACAGCATTACCACTCAAGGGAAAGGGGTCATTTAGAGCTTGATGGAAGCTGGCCAAAATAGGGCAGGTGCCGTGTCTGCCCTCCAAAAGGTTCCTCTGCCCCCATTTAGAAGTGTGGGACCTGCTGGTGGAGCCTGAGATGACTGTGATGGCAGAAGCCCTTCATCTGGCAGACCTCTCCACACATCTATTTTAATGATGGGTCGCCCTCACTAGATTTCCTGGCCTCGGTTCACTATGTACAGCATTGCACGTACGCTCAGGGGGTCGAAGGCATTTCCATTGACAAGAACACTTGAGGCATGTCAGGACCACTGTTTCTTTTGTATTTCTTAAACCAAGTTCTGCATCAGGAGCTGGCATAGCCAAAAGGTCCCGCCTGTGGGACCTCACAATTGTTCAGCCATGCAGCTATTATCCTGGGTGCTGTTCGGCCAGCTCTATACAGTTACTACACACTGTGTCATGCAGTGGGATTCAGGAATACATGTTTGAAATCTGTGCTAGATGCTTTATTGTTGGTAGCCTGAGCTAAGCTGATCCTGCTAAGTTTCTATTCTAGTTGGTTCAGCCAAACATTCCAAGCAGATTGTAAATTCACAGCTACTAAAAGGGGCACACAAATCCCAGAAAGAAATCAATAGTTGTTGCAATTGCCTGACGCTATAGGCCTTCCTCCGTTGTGGCGGTAAGGGAAGCAGATCGTACAGCGAAAACTTAGTAAAAGTAGAGTGAATCCTATCTAAGGACGGGTGCATTGTGGGAACACCTATAATGAAACTGTTTCCACGAATAGGAAACATGCTATTATAACACAGATGAGGGATAATCTTTCTGTTAGGTAGCTTTCATGCTTTTGGTCAGTACTATAGCTGTTTAGGCACGGCCCTCCTGTGGTACATTTCCGTTATTTTCAATGAAGTAATGGAACCAGTACAGTTAAATCCATGTCCTTCTATATGAAAAAGTTTGAAAGCTGCCACCACACCGCAAACTCTTCTTCACATAAAAGGGTGTCATACACTGCTACTGCTACAAACAATCCAAAAACACGCGCTTCCTCAAATAAAGTTTAAGGTAAACTGATCAAAAGTAATGTTGAATCTCAACAATGGTTCAAATAACAAGCCCTGTCACCTCTCATTAAGTGTGGTGTAATGCTCCTTCGTTACTCATGTCGGTGCCTGTAGATCGCTCCCTGTCAACATATTACCTCTTTTAATATGTATTGTGCGTATTTTGTGAGGGCTGGCAGCGAGTGAGACTCAGGATCCAAGGCCCTGTACATTTAAAGTGAAAGTGCTTGTCCTACACTTATGTGGACTGAAGGGAACGCTCTTACCATGCACTCACAGTGGCGCTCAGGGAAACAGATGGGAGGAGGGGGTATAGGGTGGGTGCATGATCGGAGGGTGACTCAGTGAGGGAAACGGAGGCATATCCCCCAAATAAAACTGATTGCCTTGGAACGAGGATGTGGCATAACATCCAGTGCCGCCGACTTTGGAACTGTGGAACCGGGTTTGAGTCATGGCAATGGCAGCATTGCCATTTTTAAAGTGCACCGAATGTAACTGTCCAGGACAGAAGTGTACATGTAATAGGGGCAGTTCCATGGGATGGAACCAAGCACACAAAGAAGGGACAAACACAGCCCAAGCACCACTAAAAAGCCAACATTTCTAGCGGCACATAAAGGAACGAATGGGAATCAATGGCCGTGCTCGAAGCCCAAAGAAGAGCTACAGCATGTCTTGCAGACGGCGCATGCACACTGCCCAGGCTCAACCTACAAATGAAAGAAATGGAAATTACTCGTGAAATTTAAATGTAAATACAATGGGCCCAATTCACAAACAAAGTAGTAAATCTGCTCTTGCAGATTTACGCCTGTATGCAAGAATAGATTTACTACTTTCTGGAATTTACAGGCATTTGCAGGGATGCAAACTGAAAGCAATGCCAGGTTTCCATACAAATTCCTGCAAAGGTCATGTGACCTTGCTGCAGGATCCTAGTTCTGCTGGATAGAATTCTTCAAAACGATTAACTCCGCACAGGGGCATAAGACACTCTGCAAACACACACGTCTGATCAAAACCCTGTGAATCGGGGCAAATCACTTAGAGCTAGATTCATGAACGAAAAATAGGCTCGGAAAGGGCCAGATTCTCAGAATCTGGCCCTTTGCGAGTGCAATTTTTGCATTTGGGATTCATCATTCCAAATGCAAAAATCGCCATTTGCGAACTCGCATATTTGCGAGGAATTGCATTTAAGGAATCTCTATTTGAGATTCCTTAAATGCAATTCATTAACCATTTTTAATTTGCGAATTCGCAATTTTTGGCCGCTATTTACCACAAAGTCTGACTTCGTGGTAAATAGCGAAAAAAAGAAAAAAACACTTTAGTGCATTTTTCTCAGTTGCATGTTACACACACACATGTCCTTTGGACATGTGTGTGCGCAACACCTGTGTAAATTTGCATTTCAGGGGTGCTATAGTGTGTCCTTTGTACACCCCTGGCACCCTTGAAATGGCATCATTATTTGCGATTAGCAAATTGCTAATCGCAAATAAGGATGATGTAGGAATCTCTGTGCCTAAAAATGAATGTGCCCATCTGTAATGCAACTGGTGCTGGTACAAAGCGCTCTGATATCTTCGGGTCGAGTTTGCGCTGTATAAAGCTACAACAATACAAAAAAAAGAGTTTGTTCAGGGGAGAAATCCCGTTCCCCTCCAATTCCAACATGTGTGGGTGATCCACCCCTTCCCAAAAGGGAGTTATGCCTGCCCTTCACCATAGTAAATCTTTGACCCTTTCTAGAGTGGAAAGGAGAAAGAGAAGAGTTTGTGGATGCCAACAGACAGCTATCTTACAAATCTTTACAAACAAATTTACCTTTGTGATGAATAGGCTTAACTTTTGCATTATAATGGACGTCCAGTACCAGAACGCTCTGGAATTACAACGGTGTGAATACTTCTTCAATATGAGCAAAGCTTGTGCACTGGAGAGAGTGCGGCAACATCCCCCAGTAATTTGTGTTGAATTGTAGTTTCTGGGGTCATTTCAACTGCACCCTTGTAGTCGTTCTCTCCTCATAAGAATTCTTTGAAGATTTAACACAATTATTTACCTGTAAAATAAAAAAATATACACTGATATTAAAAGATCCCACACTGTACATCCTTCTCCACCTATTCAGTACTTAACCCTGCCTCTCCTTTAGAAGCCTGGGTTACTTGGGTCCTAGAAATCTTGAAGAAGTAACTGACATTTTATAACTAGTAAATTAAGGATCCCTGGACAATCCATGCCCTTTGTCCTTCCTCCAGTCCTGAGCAGCAGTATTTGTGCCAACTCTTGACAACATAACCAGCCTGCCTTTCTTATCTGGCATTGTGCCATTTGGGTCTGTGGTTTATTCACCCTCTTTCAGAACAGGCTTATTCCAGATGGTCTGCTGACCGAAAACTATTGACCTGGTGAGCTGATACTTGCTTTTGGAAGCAATTAGTTCAACATCTGGAAGATTTTAATTGCCCTGTTCCTTGGCACTTAGGCTTAAAAAAAAAGTGCCAGAGAAACATTTTTCTTTAGATGAAGGAAGATTGATTCTGGACCTGGGGGATTCAGCCGCCTTGATTCTTCTTAACGTTTCTGCGGCATTTGAGACTGTGGGCCATGCCATCTCTTTGGACCCCTGACTGAAGTTGGAATCACTGGGTCTGTCACAGTTTGGTTTTCTTCGTGACATAAGGGTCGAACTTTAGGGACTTTCCACCTCATTGTTTGGCCTCATCAGTCATCATATGTGGATATCCTCATGGCTCCTTGCTTTCTCCAGTGCTGTGTGAAAGCAGCCCACTGGCCCAGCTGAGGAAATTGCTTGGCTGTATGTCTGTTTCTTATGGAGACAACACATACCTAACTGTGCGTCTTGATCACGAAGCGCTCAAAGCGACAGTTGATTGTAGTAAGTGCTTGTTTATAGTCCAGACATAAATGGCACCGGATTTACTCAAGCTCAATGCCAATAAAATTGAGATTGTGTTAGTAGGCAACAACATTGAGCTAAAGCAAAATAACCTTTCACCAGCGGCCACAATATCGGCTCCCTCGCTTGCAACTAAAGTTAAATCCTTATGAGTCATTTTGTATAAAGGAGTAATCTTTCTCTTGAAGCCGGTTTAATGCAGTCTACTCTGATTGCATCTGCTCACTAAGACTTATGAGAACTCCATCCGTTCGTTCCACATCATCTTCATTCTCCGGTAGTCTCAGAATTGAGAATTGATTATTGTTGCATTCTATATCCAGGCTTACTCGAGTCCACTCTGCTGCCCAGCAGAGTATACTGAACTTTGCGTTATGTAACACCGTTATATGGATCCTATTATGCAAAGCACAACTGTGTATTTAGAAGAGAGACCGTCAGGATGTAGGCACCGTGTCTGTCTACTCCTTCCGAACCTGCCTGCCCAATTCCTGACTCGCTCATATTGCCTCACCTGAACTTCTAACCTTCCCAGAGTAACACGTGAGTTTAGCAACCTCGAACATAACACACTGATCCCCGAGGGAATCTTGGAAACAGATCTTTCCCCTTTCGTTGTTCATTCATGCATGCCCTCGGTAAACATAAGAAAGACACAATGAGAGTTTACAATACATTTGTTGCAACTATCGTATTCTTGCATACAAGGTGTGAGCTACGATTGTTAGGCACATGGAGCAGAATAATATAACCAGCATTATGAACATGGTAAAGAGAATAAATATTCTAACCATGGTAGTACTTATTTCCCTATCTATAGCTACCTCTACTCTGAGAGCGTGGTGATTCTGCGTGATCTCTGAGATTAACTTTAGAGGTAATCCCTCGTCTGAGATGTAAGCTCAGCCTATGCAGGGCTGCGGGTCGAGTACTCTAGGTGTCTCAAGTATGGTCATCCCAGTCGGAATGCTCCTCTCTGACCCAAAATGGGACAGGACCCTTTTCATAAAACAAAATCGACTGCGTTAAAAATACAGCCCTGGCACAATGTTGCTGTCTAAATGCTAGAAGTGGTGCGGTCTTCGAGCAATCAACATAACCGAGCACTATCTTGTTTTGTACGCTCTGACCCTGTACTAAATATTCAGACTACATGAGGAAAAAGGCTGGTGAAAACCAAGAAGCATGTACTGTGCATTCCTAGAACAATATTGTGCAAACAAAATGTAAAAAATAAGTCCTTGCTAAATAAATTCAGTCTAAAATGTCTAAAACTTGAAGCTAGGGGCAGAACAAAAGGGGGTCCAAACGAGAAATCTCTACAACACAAGCTACCTTTGAAACCTCAATCATGCGTATGAAGCCAAAATTGAAGTCTGACGGCTTCTGATCAAGAGGCCCATCACTTTCAAGGCACGCTGAGAACTGGCTTCAAGGCACGCAGCCTTATGCAGAAGGTTTTCTGTGAAGCTGAGATGTCACCTCCCTTTGAATTATTCAATCCAAAACATCCCTGGAAGCAATCATCGTTTCCCAGGATTAGTTTTTTGTTCTTAGTTCAAAAGATCCCGACTGGGTTGGTGTTCTTTTGCACTACTTGACCTTCCGCATTGAAAAAAATCATCTGCCTTTGTATGTACTCACATTTTCCATTTAGAAACCCCCTAAAAAGCTTCCTAATTCTGCTTTTCACCCCTCTACCTTTGATTTGCGCTTTTTTAAAAAAAGATAACCAGCATCAACAACAAAAATCAATTCAATCAAAATGCACTTCAGCTGTCGACATGGATTCTACCAATCCAAAAGCCTGTATTGGCATTGAAGAACTAGCATGAAGAGATTGCTAGGGAGATGTTAAGGTGACGTCGATGAACTACAGTTTTGTTACATCCAGCCTGTCTAGACCCGGAATGTAATGGGGCTGCTCAGGTTATCATTCCCTGCTTAGTGTTGGGAACGCCTCCTACGTGTGACGTTGTGCTGTCTCAACTACTAGTAGCGCTTCTAGGGGAATCCAAAAACGAAGCATTGTAGCCAAATGGCACTTTTCACATGTTTTGCTCCACAGGATTTCCGCTGCTAAATGCAGACGTGTACGGATGGAAAGAAGGATGGGCCAAAATC
The DNA here is from genome assembly GCF_964261635.1 of Lissotriton helveticus. Lineage (NCBI taxonomy): Eukaryota > Metazoa > Chordata > Amphibia > Caudata > Salamandridae > Lissotriton > Lissotriton helveticus. The sequence continues at coordinate 20,873,954 of NC_136061.1, forward strand.
TCTTTTAATGGATAATTCTGATGTAGAAAGAGGAGCCAATCACATCAGCCCCAGCCCAGGTGCGCTTAATAGGCATTGAAAGCATTGCAAGGGCTTGATGGCCTTGGGCAATTAGGGCTCCTTGTTATTCTGATAATTGAATCAAAACCTTCACCCGCGTTATACCCTTGCTATGGTGGTTTCTCAGATCTTTGCAGCTTCCATGGCAGTCTTACCTCTTCACAGATCTGTTCCCAGAACCTTCCTCCCATCAACTAAAATAAAATGGTTCTTATTTTATCCTTTCACAAAAGGAAGATCTCACTTCGATTATGAGACCTTTCCAGGTTGAAATGTAACTTAACTTGGACTTTCCTTTTCACGACAGATGCTGCTGTTATATCGATCATCATAAAAGATGAGGACGAGCTCAGTCCCTTCGACTCCTGGGACAGCAAGACAAAAGGAATCACTGCTGCCCCAACAGGTGAGCTAACAGCCGCAGATCGAAAACCTAGGAACATTTACCCTGTCTGAGAACGTTTAACATTCAGCCGCAAGGCTTCTAAAGTGGAAAAATCTTCAAAATGTTGGTCTTCAAACAGTATTTGAACCTTGGTGTTTCATGTGGATTCTGCATCGAATGTAGGGGGCGTGAGAAGATTTATTCTCTCTAACAATGTTTTGCAGCGGTATTTGTGATGTTTTACTGTGTCTCGTGATAAGATTTTCACTGCACAGGACCGTGCAGAGCACATTGTCATTGTAGGAAAGTGCCTCTTTTTGTGTGGTTAGCCCCCACTTTTTGTACCATGATTGGTACAACTCCAGCTCCCCTGTCAGTCTCTAGTAAGTGGTACCGCTGGTAGCTAGGGCACGGGTACTGAAGAGAGTCCTCTGGGGCTGCAGCACTGGTTGTGCCACCCCAGGGCCCCTCACCAAGGCTTTGCCACTGCAGCCTGTGTGGTGCAGGAATATTTGAAGAGCCGACATGACACACAGCCCCGTGTTCCATGCCAACTGTAGACTGCACACGATATAGATAAGTCACCCCTACTGCAGGCCTTCAGCCCTACGACAGGGTGCACTATAACCTATGTGAGAGCATATCCGCATGAGCAGATATGCCCCCACAATGTCCATTCTGTGATGTTCTAAATGGACAGGGAAGCCATAGAGGGTCCAAGGGCTGGATTCTTGTCAACACGAGTTCCCAGCTCCATGATGGCTGAACTGATTTCTAAGATGTTTGGTTCCAAACATCTTGTCTTAATAAACCCTCTCCGATACCAGTGGAGGATTGTTGGAAATGGGGGTTGCCCAAGTCTCAAAGGGGGTAGCATGGCATCAAGCGGGCAGGCCAAACTTGGAGGACATGTGAAGCATTCACGCAGTACACACAGACGACCCACCAATCACACCACAAAAGAGTCACGACACCACCTTTGGTTGGAAAAAGATTAAGTTTAGTTATGTCTCCAACCTGCAAGGTAAAAAGAAATAGAATAGTGGTAGTCACAACAAGGCGCCAACTGGCGCCAGAGCCAAGTACATCATGGGGAATTATTTACATGGGACAAAAAGGGTGGAGTCCAAAGTCCATGCTGTAAGGGAAAAGGTTAGTTAAATGACCAGTAGCCCTAGAACCAATCTGGCGGGGCCAACTCGGGCTCTCATCCTTAGGAGGTTGGCTGAAATTGTAAGTTGCAACATTAGCGTAAGTACACCTCATGTGTGACAACACCAACCCAACCCCTGTAAGGGAAAAACATCATATAACACCAAACAGGAACACCTGTGATGGATCAGCGCAGCTGGCTCCTTAACATGGGGCATACACATTTCATCAGGGTAAACGCAATTACTTTACACCTTGTTCATGAATCTCAAATCACACTTCAATACTTTTCCCGGTTAGATTATAAGAATCAAAGGTACATTTGTGGTCAGTTGCTGTTCAGGTCACAATACACTTCATTACTATAAGATTACAGAAAGGAAAGTGCAGTCTACAATGTCAATATGTCTTTCAACAACTCATAAACAAGTACATTACCCCACAGCTCTTGAGTATCTGCTCAACTCAACAGACCTCTACTGGATGTAAATCTTCACAACATAACCCTCCCGGTATGTGACTAAAAGGAGGACACAGTAGTATTAACACGCTCCCCTCTAGTTAAGTTACAGACTACACCTCTCTAGTGGAGGATCCACTCCCTCAGTTACCAATAGACTATTAGGGTCTTGTCGCAGGAACCCTGTTGTCCCCTTCACACCTTCCTCCTCTCTCCTCTGAGGTAAATATTAATGGTTTTGCTGTGGTTGTTTGAGTCACTAACCCACTTTCCCAATTCAGTTTTCCAGGTATCAAACAGTTAAACTCCTGGGGCTTAGCCCCGATGTCCCGGTTCTCAGGCAATTGACGCTGCCGCCTCCCGCTCCCTCTCTACCCGGCTTACTTGTGGGTTTGAAAGTGTCCCAGCGGTTGTGTTCTCCACGCTCGATGGAGCTTGGCAGCAGTCGGGCTGAAGGGGGAAGGCAGGGAAGGTTTTCCCGGCCCAGGGCTCCCTACCGCGACGTCCGCTGTGGCGCTTCTGCCTCTTCTGAGGGAATCGACGACTGGCTCTCCAACGCGGCGCTCCTCGGCTGACGCGATGACTTTCCCTCGGATGGCACTTCTCCGCCGGGCATGCGCGGAAGCGCTCGCTCTTCTCCCGCCTCTGCGCTCGCTCACAGGAAGGACGCTACTCTTTGCGGCGACGCTGCTCTCCTGGGCCTGCCCGACCCTAGGCCCCTCCTGCTTTCAATAGCGGACACACCGAGGACATGCGCGGAAGCGCTTCCTGCTCCGAGTGACGCGGCTGGTGCCCCCGGGGTCCCGCAATCAGCTAACACAGCGCCGCTGCTTCTCCTCAGACACTTCCCACTCCGGCCTCTCAGGAAGGATGTGCACACACGGCGCCCTCGCGCTTCAGGTCGCTATGGTGCCACAGACACCCGCCTTCACCACAGCTGCTCCACAACACCGGTAAGCGCAGCGCTGAGTATGGGAAGTCAGGGATACCCTCAGTTAAGGGTGTCCTGAGAGGATTCACTGGGGCTCCAATATAGAAGGGTCTTCTTCCTCAAGTAGCTTAATGTTCTTATCAGCAATTGTTGGATTGAGAGGGATCGGTCAAAGGTTGAAGGGGGAACAACCCTCTGAAGAAACTGTCAGCCTCAGAGACAAACTAGCTGCTCTCAGTGTGTCCACCTCCTCTCACCACTGCCTCACTCCTCTACTCTGGGGTCAGCACCCATATGTACAGCGCCTCATAACTTCACAGCGCTTCGCAGGGGCACCCAAGATAGCGCTAAGAGACACTAATACAGCGCTTCTCCTCCCACAGTGCTGGGTAGTCAGTCCAGGGCTTCTAAGGACACGCAGCTCCTCCCAATCCATCGCTTAAGGCAATGCAGCAGCAGCACTTCCAAAGGGGCCACAGCTTCCTGGGGGCACCAACCTCCCCAAACAGCGTCTGACAGGCGCACCTCACGGAGGGGGCGAACAGTTCCACAGCCAGCTCCAGGGGCACACTCCTCACCTCCTGGGGGGGTTCAAGCCCACAGCATTCCTCCTCATGTGGGCACCTCTTTCCCTCAGCGCTGGCGTAGTTCAAGGTCCCACAGCGTCAGTGTCCTGGGTAGGGGCCCTCCCTTGTCAGGGGCCCATGGGGACAGGAGCGGGGGGGTTTATAGGGGTGCAGGGCCCAGCTCACAGGCCCATGTGGCGGTAGCACCTCACAACAGGTCCCCTTCCTTCCTTGTCCCAGCGCTGACTGACTCTCTGGTGACACTTCACCCTATTTATACCCTCCTCCCAGGCAGTGCCAGGACCTTCTAGAATGTTGGCACATCTAGCCTAAACTGGTTCTAGGGGAGGGGGTGAGCACCCTGGGTGCCAGGCTTTCCCTCCAAAAGCTAGGGGTAGCTGGGTAATATTATCTAGACCGCTGACCTATGTCAGTCCAGTGGCAAAACCCATGGCCATGGCATCCATTTTAAAAGCAATACATTTCAGTCAGGTGCAGTTTTAAAATGGGGGTGCAGTTTTAAAATGGGGGATTTTACAAGTGCTCACATTATGTCAGGTAATTACATTTTCACAAGGTGTCTCACACCACTCATGGCCTATACAGGTTTAATCCCATGGGGGAGACAATCTAGATGAGGGGGTCAAAAGCGAAAATTTTTTGGGGGAAAAGGCCAAGTCCAACACGACTCCCCCCCAGCCAAAAGCCAGGGTAGACATATCAATGCCTTGATGGGCTTCCCTGCTTGGGGCGGAAAAAGGTGGACGCAGGCCTGCAACTACAGGAGCACCTGCAGTCTCTCCTCCACTCTGGAACCCAATGGTTCTCTTTCGCAACCCTCCCTTCACCAACAAAACCACCCCACTGGTGTTCCCTAGTGGGATGTTTTTCCTTCTTAGAGTGGGAGGCTCTAGCCTCAGGCTTGTAATTCTCCTGGACCACTCTCTTCTCTCCAAACTGCCACTGGTCCACCCATCTGGGGTCTACACCCTCAGACGGACCAGCCCTTAGGGGCGAGGCTCTCCTCCCCCTACTTCTCCTCCTAGGGTTCCTCCATCTCCTACGCTGGGGGACACCCTCACACAACTCTCTCCCCAACCTGGAGCCGAAACCCACAGGCTGAACCGGTGACAGGGGCGAGTCCTCCCTCTCCCTGCACCCCCTCCCAGAGTTCCGCACCCTCCTAACTGGAGTAGTACCCCTGAGAGTCAACTTTGGGGGGACCCTGATTACAGAGGTCCCTCCCACCAGGGCAGGCAAACCCTGTCCCTGGCCACCCAACCCAGGATCTGCGCCCTGTGGCTGAGCTGGTGACAGAGAAGAGACCTTCCTCCCTCTGCACCCCCTCCCAGAGTTCCGCACCCTCCCACTGGGAGTAGTACCCCTGGGAGTCAAATTGGTAGGGACCTGAATTACAGGTACCCCACCCTCCAGGTCAGGCAACCCCTTAACCTGGAACCCCAGTCCAGGATCTAAACCCTGTGACTGGTCAAACCCCCGAACCCCTGGAGCTCTGATTAATGATGCTCCGTGTCCTCCTGACATGAGGGGATCCCTTCCTCTGGATGACACATCGGGACAGCCTAGACTCCCAGCCTGGGGTTCTCTAAAAGAACTCTCCAGGCCCTGTGACTGCAGTTGGGGCATCTCGGGACACCTCCCCGTCTCACTCCCTCCTTTAGATGGGATGTGAGGCCCTACAACCCGCTCACTATCCTGGGACCTAGCTGGGCTTCTCACCTCTCCCGCCACGCTGGGTCGGAAATTCCCTGCACCACTCCTTTCTGGATCACTCCCCAATGTCTTCCCAGACGCTCTGGCACTTACCCAGAGGTCTTCCTCCCGTGCAAGTTCCCTGGGGTCTGAGAACCCGCACCGCAACAGATGGTGACGCAGTCTTGGGAAACAACTTCTCAGCATGTGCTCCCGGATAACGGCATGGCACAGCCCTTCCCAATCCTCCACTGCTCTCCTCACCACCCAATCCTCCAGTACAGTCCAACACTCCTCCTCGAACTCTCCCCAGGACTGATGGAACAGCTTTCCCCTGCCCCTAAACACTAACCCGTCCTCCTCTTCCGGGGAATCAGGCACAGTCTCTTGGGTCTCGGGAGTGGGACTCCTTGCACTGGACCTACACTCGCTGCCACCACTGGATCCCACCCTCTTCGGTGAATCCAGACTCCTAAAACCACTCTCAGGGGACAACCTACCCACCTGAGCTGATCTCTCCCTGGCGAAGGCCCTCTCCGCCTCCGCCATCCTCTCCAGCGCTAGGACTTTTTCAGTCTCTAGTCGCTGCTCTTCTACCCTCAGCTGTGCTAAGCCCTCGGCATGCCTGAGCTTTGCCAGCGCCAGCTGATGCTCCCTTTCCTCCCTCTTATCTACCCACTCTTCTGGGGACAGGGAAAGGGATGGGGCAGTGCCCCCGGGACTGGACCCAGAGCGAGACTCCCTATCTTCGGTGTCCTCCACAGCTACTGGCGTCTCTGCCCTGCTAAACTCTTCCTCCTCCTCATCGGAGTAATTTCCTCCCAGGGTTCTGGATGGGGAGCCCTCCCTCTGGTCTCTAACCCACTGACCCTTCAAAACTTCGGGAGGGTAGTCAGACAAGTCCCCATCAATCTCTAAGGGCTCTCCCCTCTTGAGGGCCTCATAGAGAAACAAATTCCTCCTAATGTTCCCTACTGGGGGTATCCCTCTCTCCAGGAGGAAGTCTATCACCTCCTGTTCGGTGTACTCCATCAGTTCCACTTCCTGGTAAATCAACCCCATCGTGGCGAGGTACACCCGGGACACACCCTCCCAGTGGAACAAGGGGACAATTCGGAATACTCTTCAGGAGGAAGCAATCAAAAACAATATTCAAACAATAATCCCCACCACAAGGCTCTACTTGTGGTGTAACCTGTGGCCGCTGTGGTACTGCGCAAACACAAGTCCTATCCCACCGCTCTGCCACCAAATGTTGGAAATGGGGGTTGCCCAAGTCTCAAAGGGGGTAGCATGGCATCAAGCGGGCAGGCCAAACTTGGAGGACATGTGAAGCATTCACGCAGTACACACAGACGACCCACCAATCACACCACAAAAGAGTCACGACACCACCTTTGGTTGGAAAAAGATTAAGTTTAGTTATGTCTCCAACCTGCAAGGTAAAAAGAAATAGAATAGTGGTAGTCACAACAAGGCGCCAACTGGCGCCAGAGCCAAGTACATCATGGGGAATTATTTACATGGGACAAAAAGGGTGGAGTCCAAAGTCCATGCTGTAAGGGAAAAGGTTAGTTAAATGACCAGTAGCCCTAGAACCAATCTGGCGGGGCCAACTCGGGCTCTCATCCTTAGGAGGTTGGCTGAAATTGTAAGTTGCAACATTAGCGTAAGTACACCTCATGTGTGACAACACCAACCCAACCCCTGTAAGGGAAAAACATCATATAACACCAGACAGGAACACCTGTGATGGATCAGCGCAGCTGGCTCCTTAACATGGGGCATACACATTTCATCAGGGTAAACGCAATTACTTTACACCTTGTTCATGAATCTCAAATCACACTTCAATACTTTTCCCGGTTAGATTATAAGAATCAAAGGTACATTTGTGGTCAGTTGCTGTTCAGGTCACAATACACTTCATTACTATAAGATTACAGAAAGGAAAGTGCAGTCTACAATGTCAATATGTCTTTCAACAACTCATAAACAAGTACATTACCCCACAGCTCTTGAGTATCTGCTCAACTCAACAGACCTCTACTGGATGTAAATCTTCACAACATAACCCTCCCGGTATGTGACTAAAAGGAGGACACAGTAGTATTAACACGCTCCCCTCTAGTTAAGTTACAGACTACACCTCTCTAGTGGAGGATCCACTCCCTCAGTTACCAATAGACTATTAGGGTCTTGTCGCAGGAACCCTGTTGTCCCCTTCACACCTTCCTCCTCTCTCCTCTGAGGTAAATATTAATGGTTTTGCTGTGGTTGTTTGAGTCACTAACCCACTTTCCCAATTCAGTTTTCCAGGTATCAAACAGTTAAACTCCTGGGGCTTAGCCCCGATGTCCCGGTTCTCAGGCAATTGACGCTGCCGCCTCCCGCTCCCTCTCTACCCGGCTTACTTGTGGGTTTGAAAGTGTCCCAGCGGTTGTGTTCTCCACGCTCGATGGAGCTTGGCAGCAGTCGGGCTGAAGGGGGAAGGCAGGGAAGGTTTTCCCGGCCCAGGGCTCCCTACCGCGACGTCCGCTGTGGCGCTTCTGCCTCTTCTGAGGGAATCGACGACTGGCTCTCCAACGCGGCGCTCCTCGGCTGACGCGATGACTTTCCCTCGGATGGCACTTCTCCGCCGGGCATGCGCGGAAGCGCTCGCTCTTCTCCCGCCTCTGCGCTCGCTCACAGGAAGGACGCTACTCTTTGCGGCGACGCTGCTCTCCTGGGCCTGCCCGACCCTAGGCCCCTCCTGCTTTCAATAGCGGACACACCGAGGACATGCGCGGAAGCGCTTCCTGCTCCGAGTGACGCGGCTGGTGCCCCCGGGGTCCCGCAATCAGCTAACACAGCGCCGCTGCTTCTCCTCAGACACTTCCCACTCCGGCCTCTCAGGAAGGATGTGCACACACGGCGCCCTCGCGCTTCAGGTCGCTATGGTGCCACAGACACCCGCCTTCACCACAGCTGCTCCACAACACCGGTAAGCGCAGCGCTGAGTATGGGAAGTCAGGGATACCCTCAGTTAAGGGTGTCCTGAGAGGATTCACTGGGGCTCCAATATAGAAGGGTCTTCTTCCTCAAGTAGCTTAATGTTCTTATCAGCAATTGTTGGATTGAGAGGGATCGGTCAAAGGTTGAAGGGGGAACAACCCTCTGAAGAAACTGTCAGCCTCAGAGACAAACTAGCTGCTCTCAGTGTGTCCACCTCCTCTCACCACTGCCTCACTCCTCTACTCTGGGGTCAGCACCCATATGTACAGCGCCTCATAACTTCACAGCGCTTCGCAGGGGCACCCAAGATAGCGCTAAGAGACACTAATACAGCGCTTCTCCTCCCACAGTGCTGGGTAGTCAGTCCAGGGCTTCTAAGGACACGCAGCTCCTCCCAATCCAGCGCTTAAGGCAATGCAGCAGCAGCACTTCCAAAGGGGCCACAGCTTCCTGGGGGCACCAACCTCCCCAAACAGCGTCTGACAGGCGCACCTCACGGAGGGGGCGAACAGTTCCACAGCCAGCTCCAGGGGCACACTCCTCACCTCCTGGGGGGTTCAAGCCCACAGCATTCCTCCTCATGTGGGCACCTCTTTCCCTCAGCGCTGGCGTAGTTCAAGGTCCCACAGCGTCAGTGTCCTGTGTAGGGGCCCTCCCTTGTCAGGGGCCCATGGGGACAGCAGCGGGGGGGTTTATAGGGGTGCAGGGCCCAGCTCACAGGCCCATGTGGCGGTAGCACCTCACAACAGGTCCCCTTCCTTCCTTGTCCCAGCGCTGACTGACTCTCTGGTGACACTTCACCCTATTTATACCCTCCTCCCAGGCAGTGCCAGGACCTTCTAGAATGTTGGCACATCTAGCCTAAACTGGTTCTAGGGGAGGGGGTGAGCACCCTGGGTGCCAGGCTTTCCCTCCAAAAGCTAGGGGTAGCTGGGTAATATTATCTAGACCGCTGACCTATGTCAGTCCAGTGGCAAAACCCATGGCCATGGCATCCATTTTAAAAGCAATACATTTCAGTCAGGTGCAGTTTTAAAATGGGGGTGCAGTTTTAAAATGGGGGATTTTACAAGTGCTCACATTATGTCAGGTAATTACATTTTCACAAGGTGTCTCACACCACTCATGGCCTATACAGGTTTAATCCCATGGGGGAGACAATCTAGATGAGGGGGTCAAAAGCGAAAAATTTTGGGGGGAAAAGGCCAAGTCCAACAAGGATTTATTAATAACTTCACAGAGGAGACCCTTCTAGTGGGTCTCCTGAAACTAACCAAACACTAGCGGGGTCTCTGGCGGGTTTTCACCAGCCTGCCACCACCAGACATGTTTCTGACCTCCTGGGGTGAGAGCCAGCGCTCTCAAAGGACAGAGACCCAGCCTGCTCTGGGCGGAGGCGCTTCACACCTCCTCCAGACAGGTTGGCTTTTCTGGGCAGGAAGCTTTTAAGGCAATGCTGCCTTTTAGACCCAACCCAGGAACCTCCAGCCAGTGGGGGAGGACAAGCACTCTTTGCCGCTACACTTTTGGCGGGGAGATAGGTGGGAAAATTAGTTAGATGAGGAGAAGGGTCCCCCATCAGCCTGCACCACCGCTGGAGGGTGAGGGGGGGGCAGGCAAGGTGTACCCCTCTCCTGAAATTCCACTATCTTGAGATGGTGGAAAAACCTCCAATCCTGGCTAGGTTAGTGCCTCTTCCGACAGGAGGTGGTCACTAGAGGGTATGGATACCCTAAAGGTAGATAGCCCAGAAGCCCCTCCTGTGGAAATAAAAGGTGCCAAACCCTGCCAGGCTGCAAGAAGGACTCCATATTTGTTTCTGCTATGTTGTCCTGAGACCTAAGAGGACTCCAAGAACCCCGGAGCGCCTCCACCCTTTAAGAGATTGCATAGAAGCTCCCTTGGCGTTAAGGTGTCACTCCCCTGCACACCACATGCACTCATCCCATGAAGTCTGGTTTGTTGGCTTGCTGCTCCCCGACGACCTTGACTTAGCACCGAAGCAAGAAGAGGTACAACAGCTCTGGAGAGTCAGATCTGCCTCTCAACCCAGTTTGGAGGCACCAGGACCAACTGGAGCTGCGGCATACCTATTCTTGGAGAGAGTAATCAGCCTCCAGCGGTAAAAACCAAGAACAAGAGCCCACCCCGGAATCCCAAAGCCCCAGAAGCAAGCACCCATCGAGTGACGTTAAGCCACCTGAGGCCTACTTCCTAAGTGACTCACGTGTCCCAAGACTGCGTCTCCACGTTGCCTGCTCGTGATCACGAGGATCCTAAAGACGCACACCGCCTTGTTGACTTGTTTGCTCTGCACTCAACCCCACCAGCCCCATCCTGACCAACCAATCAGTCCTGCCCCCATTGCCCCCAGGCCCTTGCGACCTCCTCTCTCCAAGGAGACTCACCGGGCATACCTGTGTGTCCACTTGTGCAGACCATTTTCAAGCGGCCCTCCTTGTCTTTGCGCACCAGCTTCCAAGACCCTCAACACTCTGCCCGATCCAGGGTGCTCCCGAACTTCTCCTGCTGGGACTTTGGACCTTGTCCTGACATCGACCTAAAACATGAAGGTGAACTTTGTGAAAGCATTGCTTGATTTAAAAAAACAACATTATGGAATTTTTTCTAGTGCGCGATATAAAGAGCCAGTATGCTACAATCATCATCTTCACTATAGTAAAACCCTGGGATTTTGGGAATGTATGCAGATTTCACTGCAGGATTACCATGTACAGTATTTGTCTGTGCCCAATTGTGTATAAAACAACACTACACAGATATTTATCCAGCCAAACAGTTTGGAGTGTGGGGCACCGTTAACTCCAGCTAAGGTGCCCTTGCCCACGAAATTTAAAGATTCTTGCTGTACCCATAAGCTTTTATACCTATGTAGGTAAATGTACTATTTGCACGGTCGCCCCTACACTTTTTGGCTCAAGGCTGATGGTCAGGGCATGAGTTAAAGGGGGTCACCAGTGCCTGAAGCTCTATTTGTGCCACCCTGAATGACCCCAAGTAAACCGATGACAGCAATCCTGTCATTGCAGACTGCAGGAGCAGTGCAAACTGCGCTAACTCAACTTTACCCTCACCATGTGCGGCACGGTCAAAGCACTATCTTTAATATATGTCAGTCAGCCCTGAGGTAGGTATCCTAAGCCCGGGAGGCAGGTGCAGTAAATTGAATGCAAGTTTATATGTCCTCGTAGTAGTGCTTTCAATAAAGGACTATTAGAAGTAATTAGCGGTCCATAGGATCGCATGGGCTGGCACCTGGGCACCCTCTGAGGTTGCTAGCTCTATTATGGTACCGCCAACTGTGGTCATGCTTGGTATCAAGCAATGTGCCTCCTCGCCCCTGACATGATTCCTATGTCAGACTTGATTTGCACCCAGATGGCGACCTTGGAGTTTGACTACCTGGTTCCCCCATGGCGATACAAAAGGGGACGATGGACGGAGCAAATCAAACACTCACCCCCAGTCAACTGATCTGGATTTAATCCATCACCATTCTTTAGCCCACTCTGCCACCCCATTTCAGACATGGCTATATGCAAATCAGTCTGACCCTGTGCCTCATGGGAACTGTCCAGCCCGAACTGCCAAAAACGATAGATTTAGGCCCAGATCTCTGTACTGGGGTGAATGTATGACATTGTTCTGCATTCTGTCCTGTTAGAAATGGGATCCATGGCTGGCCAGGGCTTGCGCCAAAGGCAGTCAGAGACCACCACTTCCACGTCAGGGCAAGGGAGTTACACACCAAGATAACCCCTGCTCACCCCCTTGGTAACGTAGCACGAGCAGTAAGGCTAAACTTGGAGGCAATGTGAGTTAAGTGTTTGCGCACGCACCCCAGCAACAACACCCAAGGCCCACCACAAAGGAAACTCCACACAAGGTTATATATAAAAATAGCCTTTGTATTACACCAAAACACATTAGATGAAAACACACACTTTACAATGTGCCAACAGGCACGGGCAGAATCTACAGGGGATATGTACAAGACAGGGCCCCCTGGACCACTGTCAGGAATCAGCACTTTTAGAACTAGAAATATTGTTAGAATTAGCACTTAGAACATAGCGTATAAATCACTTTAGTACACAACCAGTAACTACTGGTAACCAGGTAAGTACCACCTATGCAATCCTAACCACCTTAGGAAAATGTCACGCAGGGAACTAGGACCTCACTAGCAACACCTGTACTAGGAGAAAAACAACCACCTAAGTATCACCATACATTTAGGGGTATAGGCATATTACACATGATGCATCACAACACATTCAGAGGTGTAGGGAAGGAAAACACATGATGCAGAACCTACATTCAGCGGTATAAGAACAAGGCACATGACGCATAAAAACACATTCAGAGGTGCAGGAAAAGAACACAATTGCGCAGAAATTACATTAGTCACCACCTGTGACTGTCCCTAGGCCAACTGGCCTTGTTGGGGCTAGGACGCCCTGTGTCCCAAAGTCAGGGGCCTAAACGTAGCAGCTGCCCACGAAGTGCTGTACAAAAGGGGGTGGTGATGGACGGAGCATCTGAACCAATCAAACACTCACACCCAGTCAAAAGATCTGGGTTTGATCCATCACCGTTCATTAGCCCACTCTGCCACCCCAGTTCAGACCTGGCTATATGCAAATCAGTCTGACCCTGTGCCTCATGGGAACAGGCCAGCCCGAACTGCCAAGCCATGCTTTCCCTGGACCGGAAACAGGCTTCCAAGGACCGATTTCTGGCATTACAGCCGTCTTCAGCCCGGCTTGCTTGAATCCAGTGGCAAAGTGAGCAAGGGACTCACGTCTGAGCATACCCTGCCACACTTATGGCGGCCAAAGCGGCACAAAAGGGGGTGGTGATGGACGGAGCATCTGAACCAATCAAACACTCACACCCAGTCAAAAGATCTGGGTTTGATCCATCACCGTCCTTTAGTCCACTCTGCCACCCCAGTTCAGACACGGCTATATGCAAATCAGTCTGACCCTGTGCCTCATGGGAACAGTCTAGCCCGAACTGCCAAGCCATGCCTTCCCTAGACCGGAAACAAGCTTCCGAGGACTGGTTTCTGGCATTACAGCCGTCTTCAGCCCGGCTTGCTTGAATCCAGTGGCAAAGTGAGCAAGGGACTCACGTCTAAACATACCCTGCCAAACACCCAGGCCTCCTCCCCAGCACAGTCTATGCCATAAACCCAGCTCTCCTGTGGCTCCCGCTTCAACACCAAGGGCCACCAGCACAGCTCTGCACCCAGGCCTCCTCCCCAGCACAGTCGATGCCATAAACCCAGCTCTCCTGTGGCTCCCGCTTCAGCACCAAGGGCCACCAGCACAGCTCTGCACCCAGGCCTCCTCCCCAGCACAGTCTATGCCATAAACCCAGCTCTCCTGTGGCTCCCGCTTCAACACCAAGGGCCACCAGCACAGCTCTGCACCCAGGCCTCCTCCCCAGCACAGTCGATGCCATAAACCCAGCTCTCCTGTGGCTCCCGCTTCAGCACCAAGGGCCACCAGCACAGCTCTGCACCCAGGCCTCCTCCCCAGCACAGTCTATGCCATAAACCCAGCTCTCCTGTGGCGCCCGCTTCAGCACCAAGGGCCACCTGCACAGCTCTGCACCCAGGCCTCCTCCCCAGCACAGTCTATGCCATAAACCCAGCTCTCCTGTGGCTCCCGCTTCAGCACCAAGGGCCACCAGCACAGCTCTGCACCCAGGCCTCCTCCCCAGCACAGTCTATGCCATAAACCCAGCTCTCCTGTGGCTCCCGCTTCAGCACCAAGGGCCACCAGCACAGCTCTGCACCCAGGCCTCCTTCCCAGCACAGTCTATGCCATAAACCCAGCTCTCCTGTGGCTCCCGCTTCAGCACCAAGGGCCACCTGCACAGCTCTGCACCCAGGCCTCCTCCCCAGCACAGTCTATGCCATAAACCCAGCTCTCCTGTGGCTCCCGCTTCAGCACCAAGGGCCACCTGCACAGCTCTGCACCCAGGCCTCCTCCCCAGCACAGTCTATGCCATAAACCCAGCTCTCCTGTGGCTCCCGCTTCAGCACCAAGGGCCACCAGCACAGCTCTGCACCCAGGCCTCCTCCCCAGCACAGTCTATGCCATAAACCCAGCTCTCCTGTGGCTCCCGCTTCAGCACCAAGGGCCACCTGCACAGCTCTGCACCCAGGCCTCCTCCCCAGCACAGTCTATGCCATAAACCCAGCTCTCCTGTGGCTCCCGCTTCAGCACCAAGGGCCACCTGCACAGCTCTGCACCCAGGCCTCCTCCCCAGCACAGTCTATGCCATAAACCCAGCTCTCCTGTGGCTCCCGCTTCAGCACCAAGGGCCACCAGCACAGCTCTGCACCCAGGCCTCCTTCCCAGCACAGTCTATGCCATAAACCCAGCTCTCCTGTGGCTCCCGCTTCAGCACCAAGGGCCACCTGCACAGCTCTGCACCCAGGCCTCCTCCCCAGCACAGTCTATGCCATAAACCCAGCTCTCCTGTGGCTCCCGCTTCAGCACCAAGGGCCACCAGCACAGCTCTGCACCCAGGCCTCCTCCCCAGCACAGTCTATGCCATAAACCCAGCTCTCCTGTGGCTCCCGCTTCAGCACCAAGGGCCACCTGCACAGCTCTGCACCCAGGCCTCCTCCCCAGCACAGTCTATGCCATAAACCCAGCTCTCCTGTGGCTCCCGCTTCAGCACCAAGGGCCACCAGCACAGCTCTGCACCCAGGCCTCCTCCCCAGCACAGTCTATGCCATAAACCCAGCTCTCCTGTGGCTCCCGCTTCAGCACCAAGGGCTACCTGCACAGCTCTGCACCCAGGCCTCCTCCCCAGCACAGTCTATGCCATAAACCCAGCTCTCCTGTGGCTCCCGCTGCAGCACCAAGGGCCACCTGCCTAGCTCTGCACCCAGGCCTCCTCCCCAGCACAGTCTATGCCATAAACCCAGCTCTCCTGTGGCTCCCGCTTCAGCACCAAGGGCCACCTGCACAGCTCTGCACCCAGGCCTCCTCCCCAGCACAGTCTATGCCATAAACCCAGCTCTCCTGTGGCTCCCGCTTCAGCACCAAGGGCCACCAGCACAGCTCTGCACCCAGGCCTCCTCCCCAGCACAGTCTATGCCATAAACCCAGCTCTCCTGTGGCTCCCGCTTCAGCACCAAGGGCCACCTGCACAGCTCTGCACCCAGGCCTCCTCCCCAGCACAGTCTATGCCATAAACCCAGCTCTCCTGTGGCTCCCGCTTCAGCACCAAGGGCCACCAGCACAGCTCTGCACCCAGGCCTCCTCCCCAGCACAGTCTATGCCATAAACCCAGCTCTCCTGTGGCTCCCGCTTCAGCACCAAGGGCCACCTGCACAGCTCTGCACCCAGGCCTCCTCCCCAGCACAGTCTATGCCATAAACCCAGCTCTCCTGTGGCTCCCGCTTCAGCACCAAGGGCCACCTGCACAGCTCTGCACCCAGGCCTCCTCCCCAGCACAGTCTATGCCATAAACCCAGCTCTCCTGTGGCTCCCGCTTCAGCACCAAGGGCCACCAGCACAGCTCTGCACCCAGGCCTCCTCCCCAGCACAGTCTATGCCATAAACCCAGCTCTCCTGTGGCTCCCGCTTCAGCACCAAGGGCCACCTGCACAGCTCTGCACCCAGGCCTGCTCCGCAGCACAGTCTATGCCATAAACCCAGCTCTCCTGTGGCTCCCGCTTCAGCACCAAGGGCCACCTGCACAGCTCTGCACCCAGGCCTCCTCCCCAGCACAGTCTATGCCATAAACCCAGCTCTCCTGTGGCTCCCGCTTCAGCACCAAGGGCCACCAGCACAGCTCTGCACCCAGGCCTCCTCCCCAGCACAGTCTATGCCATAAACCCAGCTCTCCTGTGGCTCCCACTTCAGCACCATGGGCCACCAGCACAGCTCTGCACCCAGGCCTCCTCCCCAGCACAGTCTATGCCATAAACCCAGCTCTCCTGTGGCTCCCGCTTCAGCACCAAGGACCACCAGCACAGCTCTGCACCCAGGCCTCCTTCCCAGCACAGACTATGCCATAAACCCAGCTCTCCTTTGGCTCCCGCTTCAGCACCAAGGGCCACCAGCAAAGCTCTGCACCCAGGCCTCCTCGGCCAGTACAATTCAACTGACTGATGTGGCTCGGTCCTGGGGCCAGCATCACCATGACCCCCCCCCCCGTTGGTTTCACCTAACTCAATCTGAAAGTGACCAATTGTTACTAGTGCTTTCCCCCATTCACTGCAGTTATAAAGTTTTGCTGGAGTGAAATAAGCTGATTCATGTTTTCTTCTAAAATCCAGAACTCCGGTTATACTCATCTGATTATGTTTGTTTTGGTGCATATTTAATATAAAAATCTGCTTTACTTTTATAAATTGGTGTCAGATTTCATTCAAGTTTTGTCAATTACTTATTGTCCTTGTTGGTTCTCTGAATGCTTGAGACATGTTCCCCTAGTAAAGCCCGACTGCTCTTTGCTGTTCTGCCAGGACTGAACGAAGGATCTATCATTGTGAATGCAAGGGCCACCTTTGTGGTATTGTGAGAGTATCGAGGTCGAACTAACATCTCTACGTAATACTCCGCTTTCTTACCACTCCATCCGCTTACAGCAGACCCACCATGCCATGGTAGTATGTCTGGGGAGCGCCCTTTTCATTGATAGAAACTATTTTAATTGTAACCTCATTTGAATATATGAGATGCAGTAAGTTATACAGACCCATGTGTGCTTTGTGTTTTCTTGTTTATTGATTTTGGGATTTATTTCTGCAAATACATTAACTAGACAAATGTATGCGTACTAAGTTTGCTCCTACAGAACCATTTATGTTTACGTTCTCAATGATACCTGGGTTCTGAGGAATACAGACCGTTTAAGAAAATGGCAAACAAAATACTCCAGCCAGGTGAAGGGTCATTTAATTCTGATTTGTTCATGGTTAGTAGATTCATGTATGCCTGAGCATCCTTCTCCACAGCGAGGCCTCTAGTGTGTTTGGCTCGATATTACAACTGGGAAACCGATAAAAAGTAGGAAAAGAAGCAAATAAGGTGTCCTGCACCACTTAACTTTAGGAAGACATTACTTTTTACAGACTTCTTGCAACAAACGTGAAAACTATGATAAAGTTTCTTCAGAATTCAAAGAAGCGTATTTCAAAAACATGGAGAAGCCGATCACCTTAGTACATCAGATTGTATCAGTGCATTAAGAAGTATTTTTTTTAAAGTGATCGTTTATTTTTATTTTTAAATAGAAACATTCATGCCTCCTTTCACCCTGACATTAGTGAACAAGAGCAAGTCCGTTGTCACATAGACCCCTCTGGGTGGCCTGGGTTGTAACATGGACAACATTATAGTTTATTAAACCAAACACAAGAGAAGGTTCAGTACAGCGCAGATCCTGAACGCCTGTATTTCAAGGCGCTCTGATATGTGATAATGAAGAAAAAGGAGGCAAATGGAAATTAAACACTTGCCAAGGATCACACAATTTGGTCGAGTGGGATTCTCTTTCATTCCAATTCAGAGATCTAGTTACCTCCTTTTTTTTACACGTGACTCTCCTAAAGGAGTGTTAGCAGCAGAGACTGCTTAACCCGAGATGCAGTAGAGGGAATCGATTCAGATGCAGCAGAACACGTATTGTGAAACCTGTGACTCTTCTACAGACTAGGGACTTGATGTATATAGCAATATGAAATGAAACCCTCAAAATAACTCTACGACTCACTGTCCACACCATGTACATTCTTCGCTTCCCTTACGCCCACCATACACCACACTCCTGCTCTCTTAAAGCCCCACTCCCACCCTTCTGATATCAAGGTGGCCCTCGGGCAGAATACAGGCCATACTTTTCAACCCCTGGGAAAATGTTTACAAGTCCCCATGCTGTATATGATAGATTCCACTACCTTGAGCAGATACATCCTCTTAAATGCTGGGGTTGAAAGGCCACTTCAGTTGTGGTTTAACAGGGCTACGCCCCAGATGAAGGCCCTGAGTAATCATTTCTTAAAGGCATACAGCTTCCTCCAGCCTAAATCTGGGGATAAGACGGAGGAAGGTTTTGATTCAGTTATCAGAATAACAAGGAGCCCAATTGCCCAAGGTCATCAAACCCATCCAATGTTTTCAAAGCCTCCGAAGCTCACCTGAGCTGGGGCTGAGCCGTAGTCCATGTTAACAACCGCTGCCTTTTCATACCCCAACTGTCTCCATCTATTCGTATCCGTCTGTCAATGCAGAGATCCTCTTGAAATGGTTTGCTTTGGGGTGCTCGTCTAGACGGCTCAGCCCCCTTCTTCCGAGCAACTCTACCTTACCAAGGAGTATCATGTTATTGTTCTAGAACAGTAAAATTGATACTTGTATAGCGCACTACTCACCTGCAAGGGTCTCAAGGTGCTTGTACGAATACCGCTGTGGAACAGGACACCAACATGCTCAAGCCTCAGCCTTGGAGAGAATCAGACCTTCTTCTCCTCCTTAGCTGAAATACTGAAGGATATACGAAGAAACAGAGGCCAGCACACTGCCCTGGCTAACACCTGTTTTGACTTGTTATCGGGTCATTATGAGCAGCTGCAGCTTTTGTGAACTTTAACATAATCCACGTAGCACATTTACTAGCCACCTCCCTACCTCCAGCTTAGCATCATTAATAAGTAACTAGAACGAGTGCTGAATTACGACTGCTAATAAAGATCGAATTAGAGACGGCTATGTGTCTCGCACGGTAATGTTCCTCCATTCCTACATACCCGTACAGATTTATAGGGTTACAGTGGAAAAAACGATGATCCTGAAAAGGTGACCCCTGCAGCCTGTGAGATCATTTCTAGGGCGTCACAGTCGTTAGGTTTTTTTGTTTTTCAATAATAAACTCCTGAAATGAAAGTTTGTTTTTGTGAAATGAAAGCTTTGCTAAGCGGTTCCATGAACCATGATGGGCGCTCAGCGATCTTTCAGTGCCTTCAGAGGAGCATCCGGCAGGTGAAGGGGTCTATAAATGGCGAGTTGAAGTGAGCCAGGCTCAATTGTATTTAAAACAAATGATAAACAATGTGACTGCACAGTGCATGTGTGGTGAGAAACCTACTCGATGCACACGTGACATTACGTGATCAAGAGTATGTAACAAGAAACATACAGCCCATTGCATTCTTATGTACAATCAAATTGGAACCATCAAACTAGTCAACACCGTTTCAATCCTTTAGACAGATACAAGGTTCATCATCAGGACTCTAAGAATACGTGAGCCCAAGAATAACAGTCCATCTTCTATTTGGTTTCTATAAGGCACCAATGGGCTCAATGCAGCTGCACCTTTGCAAGGTTCCTATACCGTCCCAGAGCCGTCATATACTGCCAGAGTAGTTAAGATGGGGTCCAGGAGGATCTGGTCATATGAGAGGGGCAGAGCGGGCGCTTCTAGAACATAAGCCGGCCTCCAGAGGAGTAGTGCAAGATCTTCTTGGCCAGCAGACGATACTGTTTGAGAGGAGAGTTGAGTGAAGGTGGCTGGACGTGCTCCCCAAAAATTGACTGTATCTCCCGGGTTCTTCCTTCTGGGCAGGCAAATTACATAGTGTCTAGCATCTGTTGTTTCGTATTTGCAATCTGCACCATGGAGATTCCTACCTGAGTGCAGAGACTCCCCCAAGCCTGCCGGTCCTCCACCACGAGTGCAGACACTACCCCACGACAGCGGGGCTCCGACACAAGTGCGAAGACTCCCCCATTACTGCAGGACCTCTTTCACGAGTGCAGAGATTCCCCCCGCGACTGTGGGGCCTCTGGCACGAGTGCGAAGGCCCTTTATGTATCGGGCCCGGAGTCTTTCGGCTGGACACATTCTTGTAGTGCCGGGGTACCAGAGATTAGATTATGCATTGAGAGATCCCACTAAATAGATCTCATGACTATCAGAGTTTTTTCCTTTGGAAAGTTATTTTAACATGTCTGAGAAAATAAGTAGTGTTTTCCTTTGTCATTTATGCTTTATTATTGAAATTATCAATACATTAATCAGTATGCATTTGAGTATATTTGCTCTAAATAAAATGTGTTATTGGCCAACATTAATTTGTGCTGGTATACTGGGCGCACACACACCCACGCTTCTTCTCAATCACTCCTTTCTTTTGTCTCTCTCCTTTCTCTCCCATATTTCTCACACAGATCCCTATCTATCCCTCTTACTGTCATATCTCCCTCACGCTTGCTTTCTTGCATTCGTTCTCTCCTCCCGCTCTCTTTCCTTCCAGCTCCTTCCCTCTCTCCGCAAACACGTGTTTCGGAATTTTAAATGGAAAGAACTAACTCACAGAAATCTAGTCTGGAGCATTTCAATAAAAGATTGGCATCATGAGTATCTACCCTGTTGTCTGTACTTGTACTTTGTAATGAAGCTGTTTGTTCTTAGTAACTGTCTTATGAGTAAAACTGTAACGGCTGAACTTTGTTTTAATCTAGGCTGTGAGAAAAGCATGAACAGAGATAAGACCGGTGGGGAGCCTTTGCAGTCTACCAACAAAATGCAAACCTGTAAATCCTTTCCTGGAAGAACCAGTACCAAGGCGCTACAGAGCTCTCGCAATGGAAGCAACTCAGGAATACCGTTGTGGTCAGAAAACTACCAGGAACAGGGCGTAAAAGAACAAAGTGGCTTCATCAACTTGAAACATTCAAGGTTACCCACGGGAAGGTCCAGAGGATCTCTACTGAAGAAATCCAGCGAGTCTGAAAGTACTCTGGGGAACTCCCCGCTTCTCAGTGCTCTACAAGGCCCACCTCAAAAGCAACCAATGTACAAATGTTCTCAGTGTGATCAAAGTTTCAGCCTGAAGGGAGAGCTCATCAGACACATGCGAGCACACTCGAGAGCAAGGCCCTTTTCATGTACTAACTGTGACAAAAGCTTCTTTGAGAAGGGAAGTCTTCTGAAACATTATATTACACACACGGGTGAAAAGCCGTACAAGTGCACCTACTGCCAGAAAAGTTTCAACCGGAAAGATAATCTCAATGGACATATGAGGATCCACACTGGGGAGAGGCCGTACAAATGTACTGAATGCGGAAAAAGCTTCACTTGGAAAGGAGATTTTAATCTGCATCGAAAGAAGCACATGTAAGTGAACCACCCACAAGGAAGCACACTGTCAAACAGAAAGAGAATATAAGGGCAGTGCTCTTTTAAGGACCAGTGACCAAATCTAAGGATCATTGTGATTTTTTAATAATCTGAGAACAGAGCGGGAAGCAAGCAGAAAGCCAATGTATAACAATGCAAACACAAAGGGTTCAGGAACTCAAGAAAAGAAATACACACACAAGTCTACTGCTTACATATCAACCACCACAAACAAATGTGATGCCTGAAGCCCCCGTGTGAAACAAATTAGTGTTACTGCATCAACGGCCATCAGATGAAATAAGAGAAGCGCCCAGAAATGTGTAAATAGTCATGTGTGTGTGATTGTAAATCATTAGCCTAAAGGGAAGGGCAAATTTAAACATATCTTCACAGTTCACGTTGCCGGAATAGAATTGTATGGACTAGTGTCCATCCACCCCTCGGGCTTTGGGTCTGAACATTACTCTTCTTCATGAAGGTGGCCCAGTATGTGTTTTCACTTTTCTAGTGATTAGCGTTACGCTCAATGCCAATATAATCAAAATAAACCGTGTACTGATGAACATCTCTCTTCTCATTTTCTCTCCTTTTAATTACAGCAGCCGCATAAGAGGTTTTGTACAAGGGGTACGCTATACTTAATTAAACTGCGGGAAATAACGGACACTTCCCAACTTGGAGATAAACAACCACATCAAACAAAGATATCTCAGAAATATCACACGCACAAGCTGTAAAATAGCCAAAGTACGAGAAGAACTAGTAGTTTGGTTGAACAGATGAATCTTTCGAGCTCCCTTTTCCCCTTTCTGAATACTTTTATTTACTTGTATTTAATGAGCTTTTTTCAATCCTTTGCTCCACCTTGCTGGTCCTGCTCTACGCCTGAAGCAGCTGTTCCAGAAGAGATTTCGCTGTTTCCAGGGTCCCTCCTTTGTACAGACCCTCTTCCATTTAAGAAGCCCCCCAGTGCTGTAGCGATGGCAGCCTGAACCTGGGATTGCCTGACTGCAAATATGCCTCCCTGTTTTTCTGCCCTTGTAATGAACCTCACATGAACCTCTCTGTTTGAGAAGGCAGTCGTGGAGGGCTGGGGAGGTGGGACTGAAAACATTCTGAAATCCAAATCATGAACTCTACCATACAGCGGTGCAGCTCTCGGGGATTTTCCCATGTGACTAGGATAACGCTCCCACGGTCACAGTAACTCTCTGGACCTCACTAACCCAAGTGTCTGCTTCCAATGCTCTGGAAATACCAGTGTACAACAGAGAGTTCATTTCTACAGACCCTTTTAGCCCCGGTAGAGATCTCTGCTTTGCCGTATCCAGTTCTGAGCCCTCGTGCACTCTACCTAACTCTGTCCCTGACATCTCCTAATACTTTCATGTGAGGACTGTTTTTTACTACAGCAGGGCTCCTTTTGTGTCTCTGGAGCTTGAGGTGGTTTTAGGTCCTGCAAATTCTTTTTTTACTCTGTGGTTCCATTTCTCGGCAGCAAAGGATGCTCCTGCGGTGTTGCTTGTTCTAATAATTTGGGCGTTCAAAAAGTGTATTTTATATGTGTTTGGTAAATCGGAGCATATTTGCCTTTCGTAAAGGTCTGTGAAAGTGTACGGAAACTGCAAGGTCTCATGTTGGAGATGGCTAGAGATATTGTACCCACGTGCAAGATCTCTGATGTAAATCAAATATGGATTATTGGTCACCCAAATAAAAAGGTTGAAGAAGAATGCAAAGACCTGCTGCATAATCAAGTCAGTTGGGTACCTCAGTGGATTCATGCCTCCATTATAGAGAAATATGTGCCGCTTTATGGTCACCGGTTTGAATCCCCGTGGGTCCACTCCAGAGTTTGTCATTCCAAGGTCAATAAAATGAACACCAATGAGTTGGGTAATTAAAACTGTGCTGCATAAGTCTATTAATTACTATTGTCATAAGTGGTGAACAAGGTGCAGCCATTGTTAAGTGAATTATTAAGAAGAGCTTTATATGAGTTACATTTTCATCACAAGACAAGGAGGTGATCTGTAAATCGTGGGTGACATCTAAACGGGAAACATCCTTTACAACGCAACTTTTACCACGCAGTGCCTTTACGACGCAACTTTTACAACGCAAACCATTACAACGCATTGCGCTGGGGGGCGCTCTAGGATAGGGAATAGGTTTAATTTACTATCCAACACCTTCCCTACTATCCACGGGGACTGGAGTTGGAATAGTAATAATATTAATAATAATCCACATTTGTATAGCGCACAATCACCCGTTAGGGTCTCTAGGCGCTGGGGGCCGTCGGGAAGATTAAGCAAGCTATTGCCCAGAGTCGCATGGTGCTGGGCTAACCTGCCGCCGGACCCGGGGATCGAACCCTGATCCCCAGATTCCAGCGTCAGTCGCCCTGGCCGCGGCGCCACACCTCTCCCATAGTAAATTAAACTATTCACTACCCAGCGCCCCAAAGCACTATGCGTTGTAATGGTATGCGTTGTAAAAACCGCGTTGTGAAAGCATGCGATATAAAAGCATGCGTTGTAATGTCATACATCCCATCTAAACATGGTTCGCATGGAAAGCTGTGAAGTGTTAGAGCAAATAAGGTACATGGGGTGAATGAAACCTGTTTGATCAAGAAACAAAAGGCAGGCTGCTAATCCCGGGGAAGCTGGTGGCTGGGATACGGCCTCGCCTTGACCCCAGGAAAGGTGCTGATAACGTGAACTATGCAGTGATTGCGCAAAGAGATCCTTATTAAAGGATACATCTGTGAAATATACCAGTAACTAGTGCTCACGTAAGGTTTGTTTCAATCATTTGTAAAAAAGAATAGCATATTATATATTAAAAAAAGAGCCCAGGGAAGTCGTCGCTTGAAGTACTCATTAACAAAAATAAAGCCTATCGCTGAATGGGCACCAGCGTCACCAAGAAGAAACTTGGTGAGAATTTCTGATTATGGATTAATAGAAGACAACCAGAGGAGGAAGAAAATGGCCACTCAGTCTTTTTTTGGGGATAATTAAGTTTATAGACTATGGTTTTAAAGAACAAATCACACAATACATTGGCAGCGAAATCCAGCACATTATTTGGATAAGATACATCTGTAAGAGAGACGACAGAGACTTGTAATCATTCTCTAGGGTAAATGAAAACACTTGCATATGGTTAGTTCTATACAGGAAACACATGCACCACTTAGGGCAATAGATTGAACCATTTGCCCCAGATCTTGCCAAAAAAGCTCGGGGCAACCCCGGGCCTCAAAAAGGGGTTCCTCTTGAGTTCCACAAGGATCCACCCCGTCTCCATTTCCGTATAGTAGGGGGCTTGGCCTGAGACCAGAGTGCCGCTATTTCTTGCTTCGCCACCGCCACTGCTGTTCCTAGGAAGCACGTATCGGCCCGAGATCCATCGAGGACATCAAACACACCCAGGATCAGACGTATTGGATTATGGGGAACCGTCCACCCCAGGGTCTGTGTAAGCTCCAGTTCCACTCCCGCCCAGAATGGTGCTAGGACAGGGCGTTGCCAAATCATGTGGTATTAGTCCGCAGGGGCGTGAGTTCTTTGCGTGCAGGTCGGGTAGGGCCACATACGGGTGCTGAATAGGCGTGCAGGAGTGAGGTATGCCATGTGGAGGTAGTAGATTTGGACTAGACGCAGTCTGGAAGAGGTCATCAAGGCCTTGCGGGCCATGAGAGCATCTCTCCAATCCGCGTCTTCTAGGGAGCCTCAACCAACCCTCCCAGCGGGCATGTAACAAGTCTAGAGATGCGGGCAGTTGTTCACGAGGGAGCGATAAATCCATGTCAAACCCGCCCCCCCTCCTTTACCCAGGTTCCCCATCATCACTTTGGCCTCAAGGGGACTGAACTCCGGAGAGGAGGTGGGTGATGGAATATGCACTCGAAGGGCATGCCTTAGCTGTAGGTGCTTATAAAATTCGGAGGAATGGAGGGAATAGCGCTGCTGTAAATCCGCAAAGGTTCTGATGTGGTCCTCAACCCAGATGTTCCCGAGAAGGAAGATCCCAATGTGGTCCCACTGACGGAAGTCTCGGAGAGACGAGGCCTCTTGCAGCCAAACACCACACCACAAGGGCGTCTGTCTGGTAAGTTTCCCGTCCCATTTTGTATGGCGCAGGGCTATGCGCCAGGCCAAGAGCACTGTTCAGGTGATGGGGGGGTGGGTGGGGGAGGACCTGCGGTATGGGGGCCACATACAGGTAGACCTGGAGCTGTGGGAAGTTCAGTGATTGGAGCTCTACCTGGTATACCGGGTCGGACCAGCCGCCTGTGAACCAGTCATGAATCACGATGAGTTTCGTGGCCAGATAGTAAAGGTGGAGGTTGGTTACCCCCATGCCCCCGTCGTAGTGAGGTATGCGGCAGTGTACCAGGGACATTCGTGGTCTTCCGCCCCCCCATAAGAATCAGGTGAGGCTACTGTCAATTTCACTAAACCAGCTCCCCGGGAGGTGAAAGGTAATATTTTGTAAGATATATAGAAAACAGGGGAGAACCATAATTTTAAAAAGGGAACTTCTGCCAAGGGGATTAAGAGGGAGGGATTGCCATCTCGAGGTCTGCCTTGGCCTTGGTAACTTGGGCGTAATATTCAGGGCCCATTCGAGATCTGGAAGCAGGGCGACCCATACCCCCAGGTACTTGAGTGACTGCCTGCGCAGGGGGATGGTCGTTTGCCAATCGAAGCAAGCACAGCATGGGTGGAGGGGAACCAGAGTGGACTTCACCGGGTTGAGCCGAGGGCCTGAGAACCGTTCAAAGACAGAGAGGGCATCCAAGCACCGTGGGCTGGAGCTCTCTGGGTCTGCCAGGAAGAGGAGGATGTCATCGGCGTAGAGGGCGATCTTGTCTATGTGAGAAGGGTCCCAAGCCCAGCCTCGGATGTGGGGGTCCTGACGTATGAGAGAGGCCAGGGGCTCCATCGCTAACGCGAATAAGAGCGGCAAGAGCGCACTGCCCTGGCGAGTGCCCCTCTGAATGGGGAACGTCTCCGAGAGCACACCATTAATTAAGACCCTCACCTTAGGACTGGAGTATAAGACACGGATGAGGTGCCGAAATGGAAGGCCAAAACCCAACACCTCTAGCACGTCCCCCAGGTAGCTCCAATCCACCGTATCAAATGCTTTTTCAAAGTCAATGAAGAGCAAAGCCAGATACGAGGTGAGGCGATGGCGGTGTGCAAGGGCGAGGTGGAAGAGGCATAGGCAATGCCGGGTACCCCAGGCAGGCATAAAACCGCATTGGTCTTGATGGACTAAATCATGCAAATGGGGGCTGAGTCGTTGAGCCACAGCAGTGGCAAAAATTTTCACCTTGGTGTTGATGAGGGAAATGGGTCGGTAATCCGCACAGGCAAGGGAAGGTGGCTATGTCTTTGGGAGGACCACAATAGTGGCTATGTCTGTCTCTGGGGGAAAGGACCCCGTGTCCACCACATGCTTAAACAGTTCCACTAAGTGTGTGACCAACATGTCCAACAGGTCACATAGTATTCTTGAGGATAGCCATCCTGACCTGGCGTCTTACCGGAGTGCAGGAGCAAGATGGTCCTGTGTATCTCCTGTGGGGTGAGGGGCAGATCCAGAGTCTCCGAGACCATCTGG
Source organism: Lissotriton helveticus (assembly GCF_964261635.1). NCBI lineage: Eukaryota > Metazoa > Chordata > Amphibia > Caudata > Salamandridae > Lissotriton > Lissotriton helveticus. The sequence continues at coordinate 20,901,040 of NC_136061.1, forward strand.
GAAAGCCGGGACAGCTGAAACCCAGTTGTTGACAGCAAAGCAGCCAGGGAGGTTTCGGGAGGTCGGACCGCGTAAAGGGCAGCGTAATAGCCCGCAAAGGCTTGGGCGATAGCCCGAGAGGTAATGTGGTGAATGCTGGTCACATCATGGATCTGGGAATTATGCGGTTGGCTTTGAGGTATGAAACTAAATTATGAAGTAATTTGCCATTTTTATCACCCCAGCCGTATACGCGGGCCACGGAGGAGCGCCATAGCATTTTAGCGGATTCCAGCGAGATCTGACAGATCTGTTCACGGAGCAGTGTAAACTGCCGGGCAGAAGCAGCGTTTTCAGTATAAGCCTGGGCTGTCTCCAACTGTGCAGTGCGGGCCTCCAGCTGTACAAGGCAGCCGGCCTGTGCCGTGCGTTTTGCGTGGACCAAACCTCTAGCCGCCCCTCGTATAGTGGCCTCCCACAATGTACCCGGCGAGGAGACCGAACCTGTATTAAGCGAAAAATAATGCATCAGTTCCTACCCGAGGGATTCAACGAATTACGCATCTTGCAGGAACCAAGCGTTCATCCACCAAGTCGTACGAATGCCATATGGGGAATTCCTGAGACGGAGGGAGACAAGAGAGTGGTCCAAGATGCCTCGGGCACAATATTAGCCCCGGATATCAACTGACAGTCGAGGGCAGGCAACAGGAGCAGGTTGATACAAGAGTGAGCATGATGGGCCGCCAAAGTGTGAGTATATTGTTCCCGACTGAGATTACACACCCTCCAGGCATCGCAGAGACCCAGGGCAGAGCTCAGTCGGATAAGCGCTTAGCGGAGGCATGACGGGTCGCCGAGGGAGCACCTGCCGTGTCGCAGGAATGTTGCATAACGGCATTGAAGTCTCCTCTGATGACTGTCAGGCCCTGAGGAAAGGTGGAAACTACGAGTGTGAGACATCGAAGGGTGGAGGACATTGTGGTGGGGGATGTATACACACAGGAGGTTAAAAGAATGCCCTTCGATCTTGCCAGGCAGGGCCACATAGCGACCTTGTGTGTCCGTCTCAGCCTGTGCCAAAGTAAAAGGAAGCCCCTTACGAAGCAATATGGCAACCCCCCGGGGAACCCCATGTGAAACCAGAATGTCAGACACTGTCGAACCCATAACGGGCGAGGAGGGTGCAGTGAGTGCCCAGAAGGTGTGTTTCTTGTAGAAAAAGGATATCCGGCACATGACGCTGCGCGCTGCAAAGAACAGCAGTTTGTTTTATGCGGTCTAGTAAGCCATTGACATTCCACAACAGAATGTGGAGGGGTCTAGTTAAGGTGGACGTCATCTGGGTGGGTAGTGTGTGGAAGGAACAGCGCATGCGCAAGTGGACCTCGGTCCCAGGGGAGGTAACATCCCATAGCCATGGCCTCTGGGTGAAAATCTTGCGGTCTGTTAAGTCTCATGTCGTAATTGATGGCATGTGTTCATAGAAGGCCACCAAGAAAAAAACAAAGAACAGCGGCCCGTAGGCAGACAAAAACATTAAACAAATATGAGACAACGGTCTGCCCACCCTCCAACACCCCCAAACACCCCCCACCCTACACTTCCGAAAATGAAGCATCTGTCGCCCTGAAAAGGAAACACCTTAAAACAACAACACACAAATGAGTCTGAGTGCTAAGCTAAAATGATTAGCAGAACATGAACGTGGCAGAAACATACACTCATCTACCGTCCTCCGCCATACCAGGGGCTAGGTTGAAACCCTCTTTATTTGTGACTATTGTGGAGGCCGTAGATTACGTGGAATCTATAGGGTCCCCATCCCTTAGTCGGTTGTGTAATTTATGAGGCCAAATGGGTTTTCTGTAGCATTAAAACATTTACAGTGCCCCTTGTCTTGTGGAGGTTAAGTTCTCTGACATTCCAGGACTTTGCACATGTTGGAGCTGTCATCTAACTAGTTAAGCTAGCTGTGCTTGTGAATGACTGCTACTGCATTGTACACGGTCCATAAAGTAGGTAGGACAAACCCTTACCACAAGACCCGACCGGCTAAGCTGACACGGTAATATTAGGGGTTTTTAATACAAAAAGCTGTTTGAATAGATGAAATTAGAAGAAACTACTAGGGAAATTTCAGAAAATTTCTGGGGCAAAGCTGCTTTATGGGCATTATCTTTTAATCCATTTTAGACCATTCAAGTGTCGTTGACTTTTAAATTGTTGTTATACTGTTTTTACCTGCATTCATACTGGGTTTTTTGTGCTTGTTTCCTTGTTGTGATCTTGAAACGCTGCCATTTGTTACCGGAGGGGGTCAAGCCACTGCAGAGGCGCCATTTTCAAAAGGTTAGCGCTCTAGTGGTTGGCTGATTGTTTACACCCCCCTCTTCCCAATAAGAGAATATACATACAGTGGACACTGGTGTGCCAAAGGCAAGCCCATCCGCCATGCTACTGGTTTTGCTAGGATGGCTCCTCAGGTGGGCAAGTATACCAGGGCATTTTAATGGCAATGTGCTTGTTTGTACGTGTTGTGGGTTTTTCCCTCAGTTGTTTCCCCTAATCTCTTTTCTGACCACCCCCAAGAACTGACCTTATTCAAGGCCTGTCTTATTAATTGTAGATCACTTCGTAAGTGTGCTTTCAATGTGTAAAATGTACTTTTAGAAGATGCCTGAGAGTTTCTTTCTGAAACATAGCTGATGGAAACTCCCACACCTGATGCTGCGCTTGCTCTCCCCTCTGGCTTTCTTTACACTTTGTAAATTGTGAAGGCAAAGCGGGTGGGGTACCTTTATAATCTACTGGGCAATATTTTCTCGCACCTTCACCAAATTGATGGAAGTGGGGTATATTGCGGGACAAATATTTACTGTTGAGCTGGCTCCGTCGTCTTTCTTCTCAGGATTATTGATTATCGACCTCCAGACTGTTCAAATAATCATCTTTTACAGACCCTTGATATCATTGTTCAGCTCCTTGATAGAATTTCTCAATTATGCCTTCCGTATGTTAATGTTCCTGTTTTAGGAGATTTTAATCTACACATGATTGATCCCAACTGTCACCCTCCCTTCCACGTCAATCTTGCCTCAGTAGGCATCCACCTTCTGCCGTTGGTTACCGCCCCAACTCAAAAAGCTGGGCATACTCTTGATTTAATTTTTCTCTAATTTCCTTGATCTGTGAGCTTCTCCTCCAGTTATACTTGCCTCGTCTGATCACTTCCTGGTGCCTTTCTCTTTTAACTCTAGGCTAAGGCTGAAAGACTTAGAAAAATGAAGAATCTTATCTAGAGTATGGCATACATTCTCTGATATACTTTTCTCTCAGAATTTGCAATCTTCTATTCCACCTTAACAGGCTGTTGTGATACTGATGTGACACTTTTTAACAAATAGCTAACTAATGCTCTGGTTGCGCTTGTTTGTTTGCTGTCATTGGTGGTTACACTTTCTCTGTGGGAGAAAAACAACAGTTGCCATCTTTGTTCCAATTACCCATCAGACCCATCACTGCTTGATAGCAGCAGGGAACTCTGGGATGAAAGACCCAGCTATCTGTTGGATCAATGGACAGCAGCAATGACTGAGCAGGATTTCTAGTTTCTAGGTCTAGGGCTCCTTAGATCCGTGACCAGAATCTGCCTTACTGGCACCCCTCCCCACCCCCACCCTCTCTGCACGTAGCATCCGGCAGGCCCAGATGCCTCAAACAGGACAAGGAGAGTCTCATGGGCGAGCCTGGGCCCATGGGCGTCCGCAGGGGAGGGCAAGGGGGTGCGCTTGCCCCCCCTTGGATCGTCGGTCCCATTCCTTTTGGTCCGTAATGTTCAAGATTACAGCAGGCTGTTCCCCTGCGAGAAGCCCCAGGAGTTTAAATGTTCTCTCACTTGGGGCCTCTCGCACTTCTCTTTGAACTCTAGAGGCTGCAGCAGCCCCTCCCCGACCTCGAGCAGACTGTGGACAGGCCCACTGTCATTCTCTCTGCTGCTGATCATCACATAAAGAATGACAACGGGCCGTTTGCATTAAACGTGCCTTGAAGGTGAGTGAGGAAGTTAAAATGTTGCCCCCCCCCCCCTGGAAGGCAAGTGATGAAGTTAAAATGTTGCCCCCCCAGAAACATTTCTGCGGACGCCCATGAGCCCGGCTATTAGTATCTGTAATGAATTTCGCCGGGTCATTGGGATCCAGCGCGCAGTAGCCATTTATTGCTAGATTTTCCTACCCATCTAGCGGTCAGGGAGCATTTTCTTTCTTTCTACGAGGACCCAATGCCCACCTGCTGCCCCCACATTTGATTATTTCAACCCGCACCATGTGTCGCTACACCTGTTCGGCAGAGCACACAGGGCCGCAGACTTTGCCATGCAGCTGTCGGTGTGTGTCGCACATGGAAGTCGCCGGGTGGGAACGGGGTCCAGAAGGACGCTGCCACACGGTCGGAGACGCGTCCAGCCTCAACTTTCTGCTAACAGGAGCAATTGTTCACAGAATTACGGCTGCGACCCAGCAGGTCATCCCACCATGCGGTGTAAATGTTTACATGGATTTATCTGCATAACAATTCACAGAATATGTGCACATCCAGTGAGTCAGTGCATTGACGGCAGCGAGGAGGGCTCGACCCAGCTGAGGGGCTTCGCGAACAGAGGAGGCGAAATATTAGCATCACCTTCTTCAACGCACGCGCACATCTCTCCTAGCTGCATTTCTATTTTCCTATCAGCTACAACCCACTCTTTCTCCCTCTCTCGCTCTCTAGTTGTCTTGCTCACCCCTCTCTATTTTTTCTGTCTTTGTGTCTCGCTCTTTGTCTTTCTCTGTTTATCTCTATCTCTCCTATATCTCATTTCTCCCTCTCCTTCTGTGTCCCACCATAAATCGGAACTTTCCCCATCACAGGCTCACTGTCATCTTCCAAGTCTCACACACGTTATCTATATATTTCTGTCATCTCCTTTCTCATCAGTGCATTTTCCCCCTTTCCTTCCACTCCACACACATCGTACAAACACACACATACATAACAAGTCTTTCTTTCCCTCTGTGCAGATCTGTCCCTTCTTACCTTTTCCTAACAAACGCATCTATAGCTCGACCACGAACAAGGTGCGCATGTGCAAAATAGGATTGCACTCCTCTGGGGCCCATTTATGCCCCTAGTTGTCTGGTAGTGCACATTGTATGACTTGTTTTCCATACTGAGAGTAAGGCAGAAAAGAGGTCTTGCTATTTTGTAATTATATTCTCAGCTAGGAAGCGTTTTAAATGTCCACTAACTGATGAAAAATGTACGCTGCGCATCTGTGCTAATCCCAGCAAAGGCTTGTGTTTAAGTTCGTAAATCTCATAAATGCACCTGCAGAAAGCACTTTTTACACTGGCATGCACTGTTCATAATACAACACCTGCTTTCTCTCTTCCCCTCTCTCGAATCTCTCTTCTTCGTACTCAAACACAAAGTGCTTTAAATGGGCTGATACCAGGGCCAGAATGGGAACTCAAAGCAGCCCTGTCAATTTGGGCGAACCAGCCCCCAGGGGTGCAAATGTAAAGCATTGCTGCTTTTGTTACTGGGTCCCGATGTTGCAGTACTGCAAACCGACTCCCAGTAACAACAAGCATTGGCATAGCCAATAGGCCTCGCCTTTGGGAACTTATAAGTATTTAGTTATGCAGCAGGTCCCAAAGGCGAGACCTTTTGGCTATGCCAATGCTTGTTCTACTATATAAAGAAGTGAATTCTTCTGCTCCTTGTGTCACAACGCTTTGAGCAGTGCAGTTGTCATGTTTATCTTTTCTGGCCTTACCTATGTATTTCCTGGGTGAGTCCCTCTTTGCTTTTTACCTCCTCCTGGACTTCTCAAGATTCCCCTACCATTTCCTGAAGGTTCTTATTGAACCACCCATTCTCCCCGCACTGCGGATTCGTTTCTAGGGTCAAGGTTGTTCCCTTTCAGGGCCCTAGTGTTTTAAACACACCAATGTAAGTACACTTCATGGCTCTGCGTTTCTGGCATGGAAAGTTCTGAAAAGTAACTGACATCAGTGTGACGAAGTGGCGCCTTTATAGGTGACGCCGATGTCACTTCCAGCGCAGATGACACAGATGCCTGGCAAATTCAAAGGTAAGGAATCTGCGGCTATATACTGTCTCTACCAGATAAGGTGTTACTGGCAATAAGTAACTTGTCCATTAACACTGTGACTATGGGCCATAGCATCTTGAGGGCTGATCAGCAAAAAGTCTAAGAGAGGGTGACGGAGGTGGATTCCCCGCTGGCAAGTACCAGGTGCTTGAAATGCAAAAACAGGTTGCTGAATTGCTAGCTAGAATAACAGTGCTGGAAAACAGTGTGCAGGGCTCTATTTTGCATTCTCAAGTCATGTTCCGTATTCCCCTTATCTCTTACTACTTACCTCCTTTGTTCCTTCCACATTTGCCAGAATGCCTGGTGTGCCTGCAAGACAGCAACTGTAGTCACATTGTCAATACTTAATATCTGAAAACCCTGCCCTTTCACCCGATACCACTGACTCTTAACTGAATCCTCATGAGCACACTATACCTCTGTGATACAGACTTTGTGGGTGTCCTAAAGCATGCCTTCTTCATCGTCCCTACAAAGTGGTCAACTTTGTAACACACATGCTCGTCACGCTTCCCCAAAACTAGCTCTCCTCACTTCAGCAACAAGAGCTTGGCTGACCCTACACCCTGTGAAGCCCAATTCAAATTCCTTGCTTTTGTATTTAAGCAAATTTCTGTCTGACTCTCCCTCCTGCTATTCACCTTTCAACTTTGCACTCAAAATGGGTTTACATCTGCACTGTTGTACCTTCTTGGAATGCTTCATTACACTGTATTTCTACTTGACTTCAGGCTATGCACTCCTTTCCTTCTATTACAATAAGTCGCAAATGTCTTCACTTCTCCAAAGTGAGTCACGCCTATACCTCCCACAGCCCACCACTTCTCTCCTCCTGTGCGCTCCATTACTGAACCATTTTTGGATGGGGCAGTGAGCTAAATAACGGTGATGGATCAAGCCCTGATCTTTGGACTGGGTAAGAGTGGTCTGCTTAATTCAGACACTCTGTTCATCACCACCCCCTTTTCTGAATCATTTTGTCCACCATAAGCGTGGAAGGGTATACTCAGACATGAGTCCCTTGCTCACTGCTCCATCAGGATTCAAGCAAGCCGGGCCGACGAGGCTGAAATGCCAGAAACCGGTCCCCGGTAGCTTGTCTCCTTTCTGGTGAAGAATTGGCTTGGTAGTTTGGTCTGCCCTGTTCCCATGATGCACTGGGCCAGGGACAGACTAATTTGCATATAGCCAGGTTCTGAGCTGGGATGGGGCAGTGAGCGAAATAACGGTGATGGATCAAGCCCTGATCTTTGGACTGGGTAAGAGTGGTCTGCTTAATTCAGACACTCTGTTCATCACCACCCCCTTTTCTGAATCATTTTGTCCACCATAAGCGTGGAAGGGTATACTCAGACATGAGTCCCTTGCTCACTGCTCCATCAGGATTCAAGCAAGCCGGGCCGACGAGGCTGAAATGCCAGAAACCGGTCCCCGGTAGCTTGTCTCCTTTCTGGTGAAGAATTGGCTTGGTAGTTTGGTCTGCCCTGTTCCCATGATGCACTGGGCCAGGGACAGACTAATTTGCATATAGCCAGGTTCTGAGCTGGGATGGGGCAGTGAGCTAAATAACGGTGATGGATCAAGCCCTGATCTTTGGACTGGGTAAGAGTGGTCTGCTTAATTCAGACACTCTGTTCATCACCACCCCCTTTTCTGAACCATTACTGAACCATGGCACCTGAAGTACTTCAACTTTAGTTGACATGGATTGTATGTAGTATATGACACCTATTATAGAATACCCTGTCTTGTTCAGTGACCTCATCCTTTAACCTCAACACCATCAACTTCAGGACTTCATGTAATCACTCATTTAGCCTTGTCCATAAGTGTTGCGTTTTATTACTATGCATCTCAATTCTAGAAAATTAGCAAATTGACTTAATTTAAAAGATATAGAAACAAACATGGTTTACAATGTATTATGTTATTTTACTTCTGTTTTCTGCAAATCTGATTGGTTTGTGAGCCCAATGTCCACCTGGCACTGAGATGTTATATTTACATACTATTAACAAGACAAGTGAATTTCTCGTATTTGCAAAATAGCTTTCTGCAGTGAGTAGTTAACCACAATCCAAATGCAACGGTCTACAACTCTGCAAGCAAAATACAATCATGTCAGGTAGTTTTTTTTGTATGCATACAGTAAAATCACTTTCAGTTTAAACCACTATCCTGGACTTTAATGCTTAATCCATCACCTATGTTTTGCAGTTGTCCGCATAGCCATTCATGCGCCTGGACTTGTTTATTCTGTTGATTCCTTCTTTCCACTTGGAAGGGCTGCCTGTCATGATTTTCATAATGAGGTACACAAGTAAAAATGTCATGATGGAAGTTGAATTACGCCTGTATGTACGTAGTCTTGTTGTCAGGAATCTGCAGGTGTACCTGTTTCAATGAGGCTCATGCCATCTCCTGTTGGGAATGGAGTGGATTCTGTAAATCATCTTTATACATCCTGAACATATTAATGGTTTCTCACCTGTGTGAACTCTTTGATGCTGCAATAGGTATTGTTATGTTATGTTAATAGGAATTTGTAAAGCGCACTGTCACCATAAGTTTCCTGGCGCTGGGTATTGCTTTAGTTTGGAAGCATATTCACATTCTGAACATTTGTATGGTTTTTAGTCTGTATGAATTCTATGATGCATCAACACAGCGCCCCCCCTTACCTTGAAAACCATGTCACATTCGAAACATTTAAGGTTTCTTACTTGTGTGATTTCTATGATGTGACATCAGTAGGTCTTTCCACTGAAAGCCTTGTCACATTCAGAACATTAATATGGTTTCTCGTTGGTGTGAGTTCTCAGATGTTGTGATAGCCCAATTTTTTGACAGAATGCCTTGTCACATTCAGTACATTTATATGGTTTCTCAGCTGTGTGAGTTCTATGGTGTACTATCAATTGTTGTTGTTCACTGAAAGCCTTGACACATTCAGAACATTTATATGGTTTCTCACCTGTGTGAGTTCTATGGTGTACCGTCAATTGTTGTTTCCCCCTGAAAGCCTTGTCACATTCAGAACATTTATATGGTTTCTCACCCGTGTGAATTGTCTGATGTAATGACAGACCACCTTTTACCCTGAACGCTTTGTCACATTCAGAACATTTATATGGTTTCTCCCCGGTATGAATTCTCCGATGCTGTAATAGCTCCCTCTCATGAATGAAAGCTTTGGCACATTCAGAACATGTATATACTTTCTCTCTTGTGTAAAATCTATGATGTTGAGCCAGGTGTCTCTTTGTAGCGTAAGACTTACCACATTCAGAACAGTTATACGTTTTGGCATCTTTGCCAAATCTCTGACACATAGACAGATCCCAATTTTGACTGAAAGCCTAGTCACATTCGAAACATTTATATATTTTCTCACCTCTGTGAATTCCATGATGTTGCGCAAGCACTTGCTTTCTGTTGAAAGCCTTGCTATATCCCGCACATATGAATGATTTCCCATCTGTGTGAATTCCCTGATGTTGCAATAGATGGTCCTTTCGTTTGCAAGAATATTCACATTCAGAACATTTATATGGTTTCTCGTCTGTGTGAGTTCTATGATGTATCAACAGAGCACTCTTTACCTTGAAAGCTTTGTCGCATTCAGAACATTTATATGGTTTCTCACCTGTGTGACTTCTATGATGTGATGTAAGCAGTCCCTTTCTACTGAAAGCCATGCAACATTCAGAACATTTATATGGTTTCTCACCAGTGTGTGTTCTATGGTGTACTGTCAAATGTTGTTTTTCACTGAAAGTCTTGTCACATTCGAAGCATTTATATGGTTTCTCACCTGTGTGAGTTCTCTGATGTGATGATAGACCCTCTTTTACCCTGAAAGTCCTGTCACATTCAGAACATTTATATGGTTTCTCCCCCGTATGAACTCTAAGATGCCGTAACAGATCTCCTTTCTGACTGAAAGCTTTGTCACATTCAGAACATGAATATATCTTCTCTCCTGTTTGCATTTTAGAATATTGCACCAATTGTCTCCCTGTAGTATAAGCCTTGCAACATTTGTATGGTTTCTCTTCTTCGTGTTTTTTTCGATCCAGTGATAGAACCCCATTTTCACTAAAATTCTTGCCATATTCAGAACAAGCATATGGCTTCTCTCCCATGTGAGGTATCTGATGTAACATCAGTAGATATTTTCTACTAAAAGCTCTGTCATATTCAGAATATTTATGTTGTTTCCCACAAGTGTGACTGCTTCAATGTTTCACCTGCTGCCTTTTTGTATTTAAAGTATTGCTGCATTTACCATATTAACTATTGCCCTGATGTAGCATTTCCGATTTCAATATAGATCAATGCTTCTCAAAAGTGCCATGTCACATGTATGTGGTCGCTCTCTAGTGAGAGTTTGCTGATAAGTCGTTTTTAAAAATGCCCGCTCAAACTTCATACATTCATAGTTGTATGTGTGGTTTATATGGTGACTCCTTAGACAGCCATTTGTACTGTTTCATCCCTATATTTGGTTGACTGAAATAGGCTACTGGTGCAGTTTTTGTGGTGATGTATCAGATGACTCAAATGGAATTTCATTACACTGGGTGTGGATATATAGGGTCAGAGTTCAGTGTAGTCTATGTGATATTTCTCTAGATAGGTATTTCTATAGAAAGTTGTAAAATGTGGAACCATTATGTAACTTATAGTGTTCATTGTTGTATTTTATGAGGAATCTCAATGCACTCCTTGTCACCTGCAGCATATTGAATAACCTCTCTCTGGACCATGCTTTGATGAGCTTGTTTTCCTAGGCGGGGTGCATCTTGCATACATTCATTGATGGTAACAAACCTCAATTATTTAGAACGTTTGCAGTGTTTCAGCCATCTCAGCTTAGACTGATGTTGGCGGTGGTCTCCGTTTAAAAAGTACAGTTTCTTTGATTTGCTGAGATTAGTCATTGAACAACAGTGTGAAGGTAGTCAGTTAACACTTGATGGCGTAGTTAATGTTCACCTCTGCTAAATAAATTCTCTTATTTTTCCCAGATATGTATGCAGTTAATATCCTGTTCAGGTATATTCCCTATGTAGCATGCATAATGTGTCTGTAGATAGTCTTTTCCACTGAAAGGTTTATCACATTCAGTACACCTCTGATGCTCAAGTCAGAGGTGTTTCAGATGTCTCTTTGGAATTCTCTTTTACAGAAAATGCTGTGTAATGTTTAATAGATGTTTCTAACCTTCCAGGAAGTTCATGCACTTGTGGATTTTCTGTAGTAACATTAGTTATGTTTACAAGACAGTCTTTGTTCCACTGAGCACGTTTGTACAACATTTAAAAATGTTCTTGTCAGTGTATGTCATCGAGTTCTTAACGGTGCACGGATATCATACTCATTAGCAACAGATTGCTTCTTTAGTCTGTGACCCGCAGCTCAATATATGCAGGATTTGCACGGTTGTTTCACTTCCAAGAACTTCTTATCTCAATAGTAATCATCAACAGTCTTTAGGGAAGTAACATTTACAAAACTGAGTTTATATGTTTCATGGCGTCGTTGTCTCCACAGCAAGGTTGGAATCTGAGAAGACTTTCAGGAGTTTCTGGCTGTCATTAGATGAAGATTTTATGAGCAACACAACACCGTAGATTCTACAAGGACCTCTTCATACAAGCATTTTGTTGCATACTTTATACAGTGCAACTTTCACCTGTTCGAATGAAAATAAAAACAGAAATTAGTGTCCCACGAGCTAACCATGACAGAAATCGAAATGAAACTAATGTATACAAACTCCATTCCTAAGGGTTTCTGCACATATGAAACTTTGTTAATGAACATTATAATTGAAAATAACTCTTGCAGCACAGATTAATAATAAACAAAGGTACAGCTAACTTTTTGACTACACCAAAAGCATGAAATAACATAGAAATAGGGTACCTGTAATTCAATGACTACACAGTGAATTACAAGAGGAGCTATGATATTACCACAAAGGCACTTTGCGACCAGGAAACAGAAAGGTTGCTTGAACACCACAACTATGGGTTTCTTTACATGCATGAACTATAAAGAGAGACCCAAGTATGACATACAATCCATGATTAATTGCCAAAATGCATGTACTAATTTGTCTTTGCAACACCTTTTACAAAATAAGCACTATCAGAGCTATGTTAATTATCAAGTCGCTGTACATTTTGCAGAGAAACATCTCAGTAATCCCTCAGTTGTAAAAGCAGTGGCATTACACAATGAATGAAAATGGGCCTAGGTGGTGAAGGAGAATTGGGTCTTTAATGCACAGAAACTAGGAGCAAACTTACAATGCAGAGAATATCACTAGTATGGCTCAACCCAAATGAGGGGTTGGTTACATGTCCTATATATAGCCTTTACATTATCTTAAATAATACAATTGTAGCTGCCGAAGGTGTATGACATATTGTCTTATGAGTTGGTCATTAGGCTGCGACTACTTCTTTTTTATATATACTCCACAGGGCTGTTGTAAGAGAATACGATTTAGTTCAAGAGTCTGGACATGACATTCCAATTAGCATAAAGTGGTTGCAAAGTGTTCACAGATGTTTTGCTAATGGAAAAGAATGTTGTGAACCGTTCTGTGTACAAATAGGTTGGTAGACAAAATTTTGGATGATAGTGGATCACAATCTGACTTACCTCCTCAATATTCATTAGGAAGTTGGCAAACTGTGGCTCACTACAACTGGATATCAGCAGAGGGATGGTGGTCTGCTGGGGTCAGCAGATCAATAGGTCTGTGATCGCTTTAACAAACTTTTCTTGTTAAACGCGGACGGGCTGCATGTGAAAATAAAACTTTATTTTTTCACGTTTGAGAGTTTTCAGTGGTCTCCAAACAATTTTTTTAAATTCTATTTCGTATTTACTTTTGCAAATGTGTTACCATGCCATGTAACTCGCAGGTGACAGTGCACTTTTAGAAAAACATAACATAGCTTTGGAGTTGGTAACTTTTCAATGTTTTCTGACTGGATTCGAAAACATTGATATATGATCACAGCAAATTCCTATTTAGAAGGGACGACCTAAAAATAACCTTTCCAAATAGCGATTCATTATGCCGTTCTAAATTCATTGTGCAATTTGATAACTTGTTACCAGATTGCAAAATGGGTTAAGTACATTTAAAAAAGCCATTTTGTGGATTTGCGAATCGCATGCTTAGCGACCACACAATGGATTTATGCAGGAGTTCCTTTAACTTAATTTCAAGATCTGAGCTGAAATGATGCAGGTCGGTTATAAGAAAATTCATTGCGGGCTGTCACGGTTCGCGGCGTTGCCGGGCCGGCCATTCCCGCATACACACACTGGAATACTCACTTCCGGCCGGAAGTCGAGTACCCGGTCTAGTCCCGGGCAGCAGAGCACAGAAGCACTTCCGGGGGAAAACGCTTAAACATCGCGTTTCCCGCCGGCTTGTTGCTTCGGATTCCGGATTCCTTGCTGAAGTCCCGCTGTTTGTGACCTACCCGTCTCTACTGGAGACAAGCCGCGCTGGAGCGCAACTCGGCATATCGAGACAGCGCTAGTCAGGAGCGCTTGGTTGATCTTCACCTGGGTATTTCCAGGACTGCTCCTAAATTGGTTTAGTAACCCTTAACGCACAGGAGCGCTTTTGAGGGTGTTTAGTGAACCTGGGTTTTGTTAGAGATTTGCACTATTGGTTTCCCACCGCGCTGGAGCGCAAAAGAGGGAAACAGCTCAGCCTGCATACTTAGGTTGAGTGACTACGTACAGTTGCCGCTATACGCGCAGGAGCGCTTCCTTTTGTTTACACTGGGGTGCAACGTGCAAGAGCGCTTTCTTTTGTTATAGCTTTTGTGATAACGATCAGGAGCGCTTTCTTTAGTTTGAACTCGGGGATAACGCGCAGGAGCGTCTTATCCTCGCCTTTCATCGTCGGAGCTGAACCCATCTGGGGACCTGCCTTCCCGGAAGCATTGGTGAGTCCACAGAAGGTTACACGGTCTGTGTGTGTATGTGGGGGGTGGTTCCTTTTCGGGTCTGTTTCTGATCCTGCTCTTTCTTGGTTTCCAGTTGACACCGGAACGCCCCACCAGCTCCACGCTTTCCTTACCCTACACCCTGGCTCCCATCCCTGCGCCCATCTCATCCCTGCTGGGTATTGCCTTCCACGAGGGTCAGGTGGGTACAGGGACGGGTGCTCTTGTCGTCTCTGCGGAATTGCGTCACAAGCAACGGTAAGACTTGTGGGGCACTTGACAGAATCCAAAGCCCACGGTACTCATTCCGCCCAGACGACATGGGGGACCCGGAGGTCACTCTGCAAGACATCGCAGTCATGCTGGCTGCCATGCAGACAGAGAACCTCGCCTTGCGCCATGACATAACGGCCCTACAGGGTCAAATGGCAGCCGGGGTCACCAGTCCTTGGGGTACTACTCCCAGCCCTAGAGTCAGACAAGACGGCCTGTTGAGACAACCAACATTCACCTTTGGGGGATCCTCCGCCGCCACCAACCAAGACACAGTCATCCAGGTGATCACTCCCCATCCTGTGCAGTTGGCACCACCCGAACGCTTCTACAGTGCACTAAGTACGGTATATTCATCCATCAATGTCAGCTGCATTTTATGGCAAGGATCGCGGCCTTTCCCGATGATGCTTCCAAGGTCGCCTACATACTGTCTTACATGAGCGGGGATGCAGCTCAGTGGTCCATTTCCTTGGTAGAGAACGACGATCCCATGCTTAACCACCTGCCAACGTTTAAGGAAACCCATGCGGCGTATGTTCGCTCGCCATACCTTCGTGCAGGCCGCAGACAACGAGTTGCTCAGCCTCAAACAAGGCAACCAGGACTTGCTCCATTACATCACCATGTTCAACAGGCTGGTCATCAAGGCCCACTGGCCAGAGGACAAGAAGGTATCTGTGTTCTATCGGGGTTTACGGGATGACCTGAAGGACCTCATCTCGCAGTATCCCGATCCGCCCGAAGCTATAGACCCTTTCATCGACATGGTGGTGAAAATGAACTTCCGACTACAGGAAAGAAAGACCGACAGGGGAAAAGGCAACGACAACCGTCTCTTGCCCATTGGGGACAAGGGCGTCGAGAAAGCCAAAGAGGAATCTGCTCCCCAGGGAGAAGCGTCCGAACCCATGCAGATCGGAGGCATAAGAGGACCCTTTACCAGTCAAGAAAGGGAAAAAAGGAGGAAGCAGAACCAGTGCCTATATTGCGGTAAAAGTGGCCACTTCGTGAGGGAATGCCCTGCTAAGCCCTCCAGACCGCGAGGCAGAAGGCCGTACGCGTTGCCCATCAGCAAGGGCGACAAGACGGGAAACGAGACAACCCAGTAGACATGGGGATCCGTCCTCTGGGTTCTTCGTCTTGTACATCTGCGATCCCTGCGGTATACGACGGTAGTCATCACGTCGGCATGGATGTGTCCTTACGGAATCTGGCGGGCAGAACCTGGGTGGTGACCGCCATGTTGGATTCTGGGGCGACAGGCTGCTTCATTGATACAGTGTTTTCCCGCGCCTTGGGTATTGACACAGTGTGAGAAGTTGGCCTGATGTGCAGTGCTCACTGTTCTAGTGATCACTATATATCAGTCCAAACAACCCTCATTGATGATTGGTTGTAAGTCAACCTTATAGACCAGCTATCCTAGTAGCATGGATACGAGCAGTCTAAGGCTAAGACTCTAGAGGGCGTGTTAAGCCAGCTGTTTTACCATCACATTACCCCTTGAACACCCAGTGAAAGGACACCACACAAGTGTTATGAAAATAAACAATGTATTTATTAGAATCACAACAACCCTGTACTCTTTATGAGGACAGGGTGCTAGGCACACAACAAAACTCTTACGAAAATACTTAAGTTAGCACGGTATACACAAATGCCCGAGGGGCACGAAAAACCATATACTTTAAAAGTGGAATGCGAAATTACTAGCAGGTAAGTACAGTACTAGTAGGCTTTGGAATCGCTAGGACTTGACTAGGGAATCGTTAGATTACTTCTAGGAGACCTAGGGGACTCGGGTGCAGAGTGTGCACTCTCACGCGGGATGCGGGACAAAGTCTATGGAAGCTAGTAAAGTTAAAGTTAGTGTTCACGGGCGAACCCGACCTGGTAGGGAGAAAACGACAGTGGATCCTGACCCTTGGATAGTGAGGCTATGCTGGGACACCGAAGTGCCGAAGTTACCTAGCCCAGGGGCTGCAGCTGCATAGGTCTCAAAAGACGTCGGGAATCCTCGTTGCCGGACCAGGAGCCTGGAAGAAAGATGCTGGCAGGCGACCAGTGAAGATTGTTCGAGTTGATCCAAGCCTGGATCTGGAAGAAGGATGACACCTGAAAGCAGAGGGGACCAAGTTCGTGACTACTAGCCAGTAGTCAGTGGGCACCAGGAGGGCACCGGATGGTAGTCACCTCGACTAGGTGAGTGGGCGACGCTGGCTCTGCAGATCTCACGGACCAGGAGGCGTTGTCGGCGACCAGGATGGAGAGGCGAGCTGTCCCACGATGGATGAAGCTGTCGGCGTCGAAGATACCCAGGATTGGGCAACAAGCCTTGGCTAATTCAAGCCCACGCGGTGGACTCAAAATGGCGTCTTGAGTGGACCAGGAGGGTCCGGGGTGCTCCTCTTCGGGAGGGGAGCAAGGGCCAGTCTGGAGCAACCAGACCAGCAGCAGTGATGTCGTCGGGCGTCGTTCAGAAGGCCACAAGCCAGCGGGCTAGTAGCCAAACAACGCGGTGAGCAGCAAAAAGCAGAAGGGCCCCACGCAGATCGTGGAGATGCTGGGAGGCTGCACTTCGGTGCTGGAGCTGCTCAGGGTTGGGGCTTCTCGGACCCCAAAGCACTCAGTCGAGGGTCACTCGGGAGTCGTGCTGGGCAAGCGTCGTGCAGTCTTGAAGATGGCCGGTCCCTCGAGGTCTCGTCACACCCACGAATCTCAGCGTGACTGATGATGTAGGTAGAGGTCAGAGGTGCCAGGGAAGCCAGTTCTCGTCGAGCTGGGCAGTCTTGATCCGGAGGAGAGACTTGCAGCAGACCGCAGTGTTCTTAAGATGGTGCCTGCGGATGCAGGGTGACTACTCCTTAGTCACAAGGGAGAAATCTTAGGAAGAAGTCTTGAGTTCCTTTCGTGGAAAGTAGTTTCAGGATTCAAAGATGATCTGATTTGGAAGGGGGCCAGTCCCTACCTTTATCTGGGAAAAGGGGGCTGGCACGCGACTAAGTCCTGCCCTAGGGGTGGGACCAGGAGGGGGGTGGTTACACCCACTTCCTTGGCGGGCTTTTCCCCAGCACAGGGTCTGGAGTGTCCCTGGAACTGGTTCAAGCCAGCCTATGCACAGTGAGCACCGGGGTGCCACGTGCAGTCACCTTCCTCTGAAGCCCTGCCTACCTACAATACACAAAATCCTGTCTGGGACGGTGCTGGCACCGCCCCTGGCAGGAAACCCTTTGTCCTTATCTCTTGCTCTGGGAGGACTCCCAGCAGCAGGAGGGCAGACTTGTGTCTCGGTGGCAGCATCCATTTTGTGGATGCTAAGGCTCTGTCTGACTTTAACCGGGGTTAGGGGTTACATACATGTCGTGTCCCTCTAGAAGGGTGGAATGCTAACCCCGTCGCCAGAATTGGCGAGGGGTTAGTATTCCAATTCGTATGACACCTTACTCGACATGTTTTGATAAAGCGATACCAGAGTTGGCATATAACCGCGAGGATTATAATGCACTTAAGAGTATATGGTATGCGATATCATGGAAACGGCTAAGGGATGGATCCCAAAAGCCGCAGACAGGCTCAGCTCATGCCAGAGCACCATCTCACACGATTCCAAGCACTCTGCCTTCAGGATTGTTAAGGCCTGCCATAGGAGTGACTGACAGGAGATCTGTGTGTCCATTTTAGGGTTAGATATAGGTATACTATATCTAAAGCAAAGGGTGAGTACACCACCTTGCCCCAGCTGTCGTGCAGCCAGTTGTGTCAGTTTAGTTAGTCAGCCCAGGGGTGGCATAATACATGCTTCAGCCCCTGGGAGACTTCTGGGTACACCTCAGCCCTGGGTACAGGGACTTGGAGAGGGCCCAGTGCCAATTCAGTACCTGAGTACAATTTGGATAGAGAGAACAGCTAGGCTGTGGGTCTGATTAGCAGGCCCACAGCCAGGGAAAGTCGTAAACCAGTGCAGCAAAAAAGCAAAAATCTGGGTGATCATAGGATTGCAGACCCTACTCTCCTACACACAGTGACGAAGGCCCAACCCGAACCCGAACCCGTCAAGGCAGTTGATGGAACGGACCTAACTTCCGGCCCTATCAGACACCGAACAGAGACCATGACAATGTCCTTCTCAAACAACCACACCGAGTCCATTAGTTTTGACGTCATAGACGCCCCTCAATTTAAGGTGATCTTGGGTTTGCCGTGGTTGGTGAAGCACAATCCCCGCATCGATTGGGTGACCAGAACCATCCACCTTGAATCGGAGCACTGCTGCAGCACCTGTTACGCAAAGGTCGACCTGTCAGGTCCTCGTTTCATACAGGCACACTTGTCGCCTGTAGTAGGCATGGGAATGGTTTCCCAAGGAACCATACCGAAAGAATATCTGGACCTAGCGGAAGTGTTCGACAAGAAGGGAGCCAACACTCTGCCACCCCACCGGTCATTCGACTGCCGCATTGACCTGATTCCTGGCTCCACGTTGCCATGCAGAAGGATTTACTCGCTCACGGAAAAGGAGAACATCCACCTCCGCTCCTATCTGGACGAATACCTGGACAACGGGTTTATTCGTCACTCCAGATCTCCGGTTTCCTCTCCTCTTTTCTTCGTGTCAAAGAAGGAAGGGGATCTGAGGACCTGTATAGACTTTCGCGCAATGAACACCATCACCGTAAAAAACCGTTACCCGCTACCGTTAATCTCCAATCTCTTGGACCAGGTCAAGAACGCCACCATCTACACTAAACTGAACCTACGGGGTGCTTACCACCTTGTCAGAGTCCGGAAGGGTGACGAATGGAAGACCGCCTTCCGGACGAAGTTCGGCCTGTTCGAATACCAGATCATGCCTTTCAGGAAACTGATTGGACCAAGATAGATAGAACCACGCGGGAAAGAGACGAGACAGTGCACTCTTTTTATGAGAGACTGTTGCAGGTGTTCAAAACATACAGTGGTATAGATAACATCGAGATGAAGGATATGACACATTTTATTTACAGGTTTGTAAATGGTTTAAGACCCGAAATTTGTCAATGGATAAAAGATAACAAAATCTGTTGGCATACAAAAAAGATGGATGAGGTCCTACGGTACGCAAAGTACTGTGAGGACGAGATGGCAGAAAAGAAAAAGGCTCTCAAAGAGAAGGTTATGTGGGCTCAAGTGAAGCTCGCAGAACAGCAGGAAAAACAATTGAATAAAATGGCCAAAACTACTCAGAATCCAGGTCCTGGGGGTGGGGGTGGAGGAAAGCCCCGGCCCAAAATGAGCAGGGAGGAGGCTAAGAAGAAATTTCCCTACCACCAGTGCGGAGAAATTGGACACTGGCGAGACGAGTGTCCCTATTTGCAGGATGATAACTCCCAAACACCTGATTTAACTCCACAGACGCAGAATGAAAGACCAAGAAAGACCCAACAACAGGTAAAAACGATCCAGTTGCCCCGAGCACCAAAGCAAGTATTAAAGGGAAAATCCACGCAGGGTGAGGATGTAGAAATCTGGGGGAGCAATGAGAACAGAAATGCAGCAACTTCGCAGTATTTACTAAATGATACCTTCCTTTGTGATGACTAGTACTGACGAGGCCTGAGAGGGGAGGACGAGGAGTGCGTACTTGGCGCCTCCTTGCCGGTAGACCAGTCCGGACCATACATTGAAGGAAAGGTTGACGGAAACGATGTCACCTTTCTGTTGGACACTGGCGCTACCCGTTCTACTGTGAGAACAGTGGACGTTCCAAACCTACCCCTCTCGGGAGAAGCCATCCAAGTAGTGGGTGTATCTAATCAATTGATTAGTACTCCTGTTACCAAGCCCATGGAGATCTCAATTGGAAATTTTAGGGAAATGCATAGATTTGTCGTTTGTGACACCAGTCCAGTGAACTTACTGGGACGTGATTTGCTGTGCAAAATGAACTTTTGCACCCCAAAGGGTGTGGAAATTCAGACCCCAGATGAAGACGGCATTTATAAATTAATGTTAGTCAGACCTGACTCGGAAATTAAACGAATGACCATGCAGGATTTGCCCAAAGAACTCCAAGAAGCAGTAAAGCCAGAGGTGTGGGACTTTACTGGGAAAGATGTAGGGTTAATGAAAAATGTGGACCCCATACAGATAGCAATAAAGGACAATGCAGTATACCCCAATACTAAACCCTACAGGATGAATGCAGAAGTGAAAGCTGGTGTTGCTGTGGAAATACAGAAATTGTTAGAAGGAAACATCATACAGGAGGTGATGCCCATGTAACTCTCCGATTATGGGTATTAAGAAGCCTAGTGGCAAGTACAGAGTAGTACAGGATCTACGAAAAGTCAACAAAATAGTATTTTCCTGTTGCCCTATTGTCCCGAATCCAGCAGTGATTCTGTATCAGATTCCCTGGGATGCTGAGTGGTTCACCGTGATAGACTTGTGTCATGCATTCTTTTCCATTCCTTTGCATCCAGATAGCAAATTTCTTTTCTCATTTGCCTTCGAAGGTCACGTGTATTGCTGGAACCGGGTCCCTCAAGGGTATACAGAGAGCCCCTCTATCTTTAATCAGATCTTGAAAAAATGTTTGGAAACTTTAGTCCTACCTGGGAATTCTGTCTTAGTGCAATATATAGACCTCTTGGTGGCGTCTAAGAGTCATAAGGATTGTGTGATTGACACCATTGCCCTACTGAATCACCTGTGTGAAAAAGGACATAAAGTGTCCCCTGACAAGTTACAGTTTTGTGCAAAATCGGTGAAATATCTGGGGCACCAGATAGAAAAAGGTGTCAGAAAAGTGACATCGGAAAGAGTGAGAATAATTCAAAAGATGCAGTTGCCCCGTACTCAGAAAGAAATAAGAATGTTCCTGGGTGTGATAGGATACTGCAGGCAGTGGATTCTGGGATTTGCAGTCCTAGCCAGGCCCTTGATAAAAATGACTAAGAGAGGAACACCCGAGATTGTAGAATGGGATGATGAAAGCTTAACAGCCTTCACCAAACTACGAGATTGTCTGTGTACTGCTCCTGCATTGGGGATGCCAGACTATTCCAAAGAGTTTGCCCTATTCTGTGACACTCGCGATAATTGCTCATTGTCAGTCCTAACTCAAGAACATGGCACGACGAGAAGGCCTGTGGCATATTTCTCTGCCACTTTAGATCCAGTAGCTGCTGGATTACCAGGTTGTCTGAAAGCAGTAGCTGCTACCTGTGCCAGTTTAGAGCAGAGTGAGTCAATTGTCATGGGACATCCGGTAACTGTGTATGTTCCGCATGGAGTGGTAATTTTGTTGACCAGAACCAAAACTCAGTATCTCACCCCTAGTCGGCTGACTAAATATGAAAGGATTCTTGTGGGTGCTGCAAATGTAAACATTGTTAGGTGCAGTATTCTGAACCCAGCCACCTTACTCCCCGACCCAAAGGATATGGAAGGGGGGGTGGATGATGAACATGATTGTATTGATCTAACAGAATTCAATACCAAGCCACGCCCAGACATAAAGGAAACGCCATTGCCTGTGCATGATAAAGAACTATTTGTAGATGGATCATGTCTAAGACATGAACAAGGAGGCCTGAGTGCTGCCTATGCAGTAGTGTCCCTAGAGAAAATTGAGGAAGCAGGTTATCTATATCACATCAAGTCTGCACAAGTAGCCGAATTGATTGCTATGATAAAAGCTTGCCAAATTGGGAAGAACATACGCATAACAGTGTATACTGACAGTCAGTACTGTTATGGGGTTGTGCATGACTTTGGCCAGTTGTGGCTACAGAGGGAGTTCCTGACTTCATCAGGTACCCCTATTCGAAATGGAAAAGTTGTTCAGGACCTTTTAGAGGCAATCCAGTTACCAAAGGAACTGGCAGTGGTAAAATGTGCTGCTCATAAGAAGAGCATGGACAAGGTATCACTGGGAAACGATTATGCTGATCGAGTGGCCCAATGGTGCGCAAGAGATCGGTATATTGTAAATCCAAAACGAGGGGGCCAGGAACCAGCTGCCAACTTCAAGTGTTTGAAGAAGTGCCTACATGGGATGAAGTGAAAGAGTGGCAGCAGGCGGCACCTTGGCAAGAAAGAGAGAAGTGGAAGGACGATGGGTGTAGACCAAGACGTGTGGATGGTGTCATTTTAGGTCCAACTGGTATGCCTGTATTGCCTAGACACTTACTTAGCACAATGGCGAGGTTGATACATGAAGGATCACACATTGGTAGGGACGCCATGATTCTAGTGTTCCAACAGACTTGGTACAGTAAAAAGTTCAGGAAAGTAGCAGAGTCCCTCTGCCAGAGGTGCCTGTCATGTCAAAAGATGAACCCAGGGAAGAGGACTGTGGTGGAACTGGGGAAAATTGGGAGGTCTGGGGGTCCCTTTGTAAGGATACAGGTTGATTTCATCACCATGCCCCGTTGTGAAGGGAAACGATATGTCCTTGTTATGGTCTGTTTATTTTCAAAGTGGGTGGAAGCTTTCCCTACTCCCCAAAATGACGCAAAAACAGTAGCTAAGTGTTTATTAAAAGAACTGATACCTAGGTTCGGGGCTCCAGTCACTATTGAATCAGACCAAGGCTCACATTTTCAGAATGCAGTGATCGACGAACTCTGTAAGGCCTTTGGAATTTCCTAAAAGCTTCACTGTGCCTACCGTCCAGAGGCTTCTGGAGTAGTGGAACAAATAAATGGAACTATCAAAAACAGACTAGCAAAACTGTGTGATGCAACTAAACTGAACTGGGTGAAGGCCCTACCCTTGGTCCTGATGGGACTCAGAAGTATTCCTGATCGCAAGACAGGCCTAAGTCCCCATGAAATCATTATGGGAAGAGTGATGAGACAAGCATGGGTGCCTGGAAGCAAACTGTTGAGTATTACTGATGATTTGGTGCTTGAATACTGCAAAAGATTGGGTGACCAAGTGCGTTCTATCTCTCGCCAGATCGGAGAAGACGCCATCCTCAATCCAACGACTCCTCTCCACAAACTGGTCCCGGGGGACTGGGTGAAGATAAAGAAGCATACTCGGAAGAGCTGCCTGGAGCCAAGGTGGGGAGAAAAACGTCAGGTGATTCTGGTTACTACCACAGCAGTCAAGTGTGCAGGGGTTCCGCGTTGGATACACGCCAGCCACACCCAGAAGGTACCACCAGACGAAGTGCCTGAAGCAGAAGGACGTCCAGCAGAGGACTCTGCAGGAGCCAGACCAGAAGGGGCTGACGACGTACAGCCCAGTACCAGTCAAGCTGCAGAATCAGCAGACGTTGGCCCAAGAATAGTTGACAACGAACTACCAGGAGCCCAGACTGCTGAAGGGGTAACGGAAGCTGAGCCAGAAGTAGCTGAAGACGAGCTGCCTAGCATATGGCCAGAAGAGTGGATTCCCTTGATTGATCTCACCGAAGACCCCATCCGAACAAGTGAACGACTTTGGGAAGGTAGAGAGTGGACTAGAGAGGAAAAGCAAGGCACAGGCGAAGAACCTCAGACTTTTGAGATTCACATCAAAACTGAGGAAGGAGAAGGTCAGACAGGGACAGAGCACGTGATTGATACAGAACAAGTGAATAAGACTGAACAAGTGCCCGATACTGAACAAGTGAAGGATCCTGAACAAGAGAGGAATACAGAACAAGTGATTGATACTCCTCCACTGACACCTGATATCGGGAAGGGACAGACTAGACATAGTGTAATAGTTCGAGCAGAAGAAAGTCCAGAGATCGAAGTGCTTGAACAGGATCAGATAGAATTAGAAGAACATGTTCAGGAAATAGAGTCAGGGACACTTGAAGTGCAAACACACAAATTACCTGAACAAGGCCAGATTAGTACCCAGGCAGAAGAAACAGATGCTAGCCCTGGAATTAGTCAGATAGAAGAAGAAGAAACTGAAGCAGAATTGCCACAAGCTAATGAAAATAAGAGGGCAAGAGAAGAAAACGAAGTCCAAGTACCAACCAAAAGACTTAAGAAAAGAAAGCATCTTGAGCCTAAATACATAAAGAAATTGAGATTGAGAATAAAAACAGTAGAAGAAAAACGTGCAGAAGAAAGGAGAAGTGCTCGTATAGCAGAACAACCAGAAGACACTTCCAAAAGAAGGAGCGATCGGATAAAGAGACAAAACAAAAAGTACAAGTCACCTGAATGGACACTTGTGTTAGAAGAACTTGAAGATCTCGATATCACTGACGTAAACGACGGAGAGCCCGTCCCTGAGTACTCTGACGAAGAGGGAGAAGAGCCACCGTGAATTTGCACAAAGTAAGATACTTGTGTAGAGACACAAAGAGGGGTTGAGAAACTTCTTCTGAAGCCAAAATGTCTGATTCAAACGTGAATGGTAGACCCAGTCGCAGCTGTTGCAAAACATGCTGCAAGGTATGTGTCTGTAGTATAGTTGTCCTGATATTACTCTGGATAGGACTAACCATTTTCATTCCCTTTGCTGTAAGCAAAGATACTAATATTGTCCCTACTGAAATTGTAAATACTGACAGTGAAGAGCTGACAACACAGAGTGTAGCTAGACATGAGAGAGCACTGAGACAAACAAAACAAGACTTAGAAGCATCAGATGAGGAAGAACTACATTATCATAGAATCAAAAACAGGACACGCTTAAATGTTTTCGCAAACTAGTTAATACACTATGTAGAGACTATGGAAATTGAAGATTGCTATGTCTGCATGAAGCTACTTACTTCTGTAGCTGAAGGCGTGACATACCATCACTTGCCACTGACATACGGAATCTCCTGTAGCATTTTAGCTAGTTTATTTTACAAAAGAGGACCGTTACAGTACTATTACTCTAATAATGACGTGATCTTTTCTGAGCTTCCTATACGTGGGAACTTGAATCCTGTACATACCAAAAGTGACGCAATACGATACATGGGGGATTACTTCCTAACAATAGGTAATATCGACATAGCTGACGCACACAGAGATAACTTGACTTGTTCTTTGCATGAGCAGGAAAAGATGTTCCTAAACATGGCAGAGAAAAGGAGAATTAAAATACAAAAGAAGGCTAATGACGAAAGTCAGAAAAGGCCAAAGTGGGCAGAGAACATGGAAGGCACCTCAACTGGTGGGGCGGGTCCTGCTCTGTTGCTGGATTTTGAAAAGAAAGGCAAGCTATGTCTTCACCGCGAGAAGACTAGCTATTATAATAACATTTTCATTGGTTCCAGTGAATGCGAACATAATTACAAGGTAATTGGAGGTTGGGGTTTCAAAAATGGGTCAGAGCCTGTGTTTCCTGGAATTTATTATATTTGTGGGGACAAGGCTTATTTCAAATTGCCGGATCACTGGTATGGAAGTTGCTATTTTGGCATTGTCTTCCCGAAAATATACCATGTGAATGGAGTTGCTGGAAGCAGTGAAAATACTAATGGCTTAGTGCGTAGTAAAAGAGAAAGCATAGGTGAAATAATGGGTAGTATTTTCAGTGCACTGATACCTGGAGTGGGAGTGGTTCTGAACACTCACAGAATTTGTAAATTGTCCACTATAGTGGATGTGTTGTCGACTGAGACAGCTCATGGATTAATACCGAAATGGTTGCGATCAGATCAATGGTTTTACAGAATCGACTTGCTCTTGATACCTTATTGGCGAAAGAGGGCGGAGTCTGCCGGATGTTGAAGGCGCAACATTGTTGCACTTATATTCCGGACAAAAGTGTGCAGCTCAAAAGATATGTGAGAAACATTACTAATTTGGCAAAGGAACTCAGACCACTCGAGGTTGATAGTGCCTGGAAGAGACTGGTAGATGGTCTCTCAAATGTAGGTCATTGGTTCGCTAGTATAGGTAAAGGCTTATTGCTCAAAGTACTGATGCCAATTGGAATTATAGGTCTCATCCTATTTTTCATATTTGTCTGTTGCAAATGCCGCAAACACACAAAGAAGTATGAGGTGAATGCAAGAGAAGTAAATACAAGAGGAGTGAAACGGAGTGTGGATGAGCTCGAATTAGAAGAGATGAATAATCAGATCTATAAAAAGGTGAAGAATTCTCACCCTACCAAAACTGAACGAGAAAAACTGGAGCGATTGCTAGAAGAGATAGAACTGTATAAAGTGTGAAAGAAAAGTTGGCATCTGGTTCCATTTATTTTGTGATGATAGTAAATATCATCAAAGAGGGGATTGATGAAGCAAAGCTTCGCATATTTTGCGACCTTGCCGAAGTCATGAACCTCATCTATGTGTAACAAGGTAATAAGTGTACGTCTTACTAACATTTATATTTAGTTTGAATAAGGATTAAGAAGCTTGCCTATGTGTATTCCTAATGATTTTAATCCGTGTCCGTAAAATATGGCAGCCGCTTGTATTTAGTTACTGCGCATGCGTCAGCCACACTCACGTGTCCTGACTGGTCTGCAGAAGTGGAGGGAAATTTATGCGCATGCGTAATTCATAGCTTTGCCTACAACGTGGTA
The DNA here is from genome assembly GCF_964261635.1 of Lissotriton helveticus. Classification (NCBI taxonomy): domain Eukaryota; kingdom Metazoa; phylum Chordata; class Amphibia; order Caudata; family Salamandridae; genus Lissotriton; species Lissotriton helveticus. The sequence continues at coordinate 20,927,908 of NC_136061.1, forward strand.
CTGCTCGTGCCACTGTTCTTGTGTATGTTATGTGTAGCTAACATTTAGACTGCATAAGTATATTTTGTAGTGATAAGTTGAAAGTTCAAAACCAAATGATGTGTTTTCATAACGTTATTTCTATGTATTAATTTGTTCTCGCTTACTTTTCATGTACCGCGGGGAATGGGGGTCTGTTTGTACCGATGAGCCATCTTGGAGGTCCCTTCTGCGCATGATCGCTTTTCCAGGGACCTGACAACTTTGGCTGATGGAACCTAGCCAGCTGGCAGTGATGGGCAAGATGCTCCTGAGAACTGACCTGAAAAACCCAGGAAAACAGAGACAATTGTCCTAGCTCGGCAACAATGTAAATTGTCACTCATATTTCTGCACAATTTCTCATGGGAACCCCAATCTCGCTAGGCGGTACCCAATTATGTAAATGTAGCATCTAAATAGACTGATATGATTGGTGTGTTACCCAAAGCCTACCTTAGGACCAATCGAAATTGGGGATTCTGACACTTTGCAACATTTGGGGGGTGGTACACTGACCCAAAAGAGTATATCTACCCTGGGTTCACCTAGGGAATCGTCCGACTTGTCTGGTTTAGCTGACCTGTCACTGACCCATCGTACTCAATAGGTGACTGAAGATACAGAGCGCTGCGGAGCACTCTGTCCGAAATTGACCATAGACTAAGGTTTTACTGAACCTTAAAGTGCTGGCGAAGCACTTTGCTGGGAGTTCGTTGACCCAATCGGGGTCTTGATCGATAGCTGCAGAGAGGGTGGAATGCAGGCGTTGCTTCCAAACTGCGGGTGTGGTCCTGTCCTGAGCGGTCCTGTCCTGAGGGTTTGCTGTCCTGTCCTGAGGTCCTGTCCTGATTCCTAATCTGAGGGTATCCTGTCCTGTCCGGGGTGTCCATTCTGCACCTGCTGTCCTTTGAGGGGTATCCTTCCTTGAGGGTTTCCTGTCCTTAACTGACCCGTGGCCAGGGTTTGGTTTCCACACCAGTCTAGGTAAATACTGCTCTAAGTTCCTTAAAACTTGCACCTTTCTATATTTCTGTCTTTTGCTCAAATAAAGAGACATCTTGCATACGTTGATTTTTCCATGCTTTTGCCGCAAACTATTGAAACGTAAAGTCATTTGCATAAATTTTTCTTGATATGTTCTCATGTTACCCTATCTTTTAGAAATCATATTTTGCATTGCAGTCTGTCATTTTCTGATATGGTCTAGAACGACCTTACTTAGATTTTCTAAAGAATTCCTGCCTTGAATGCATAGCATATTTCCTTCGCATCTCATTATTGCATTTTAATGATTACCCTGACTTTATTTCTCTATAGTTATGTACTTTTCATTATCTTGATTATCGATTGCCTTATTCTTGTAAATCTCATGCTTTCAGAAAACGAACTTTAGATAAACATTTTAAAACTTCCAGTTGTCCGTGGTCATTTACAACAGTATTGAATGTCATTTTGAAATTGCATTTGCTGCCTTTCCTTTTACAGCTAGGCCCCTGATCCATTGAGGTCATAGGTACCCGTGTCGGTGGATGGTAAGTCGGGTACACTAAGTAATAACAGTAGGGAACACACACAATTGGTAGCAGCCCGTGAAGTCGCCTGGTCAATGAATAGTGTGAATTGAAAGTATATGGGCCCTGAAGCCGGAAACGGCGAAATCATTGGCTGGGTGACCTCGCGCGCTCTATCACTAGATTCCACGTTAGACTCTATCCTCCCCAAAAAAGAGGTCTGTCATCGGACTGGCCCAAATAAAAAACCCTGGTATTCAGGGGAACTTAAAGAACTTAAACAACGGTGTAAACGGGCGGAAAGGAAATGGAGGAAAGATTTTTCCACCTCCGCTAAAGAGGAATACAGAGTAGTGCTTAGATCCTATAAAAATAAGCTGAAAACTGCGCAATCAACGTACTTCCAGGACAAAATCTCGAAAGCGGTCAATAGGCCAAGGGAAATATTTAAAATATTTCAAGAGTTGGTCACCCCTCCCCTGACCACTAGGGCCTCAACCGACCCCCTGAAACGATGTGAGGACCTGGCCTCTTTCTTTGTTGCCAAGGTTACTAATATCTATTCCGGTTTTGCGCCAATAGATCAGTATGCCAGCATTAAGGAGAGCGAGCGGCTGTCGGAGGGGGTCAGTTCGGACCCCTGCAGACGTCTCGATGCGTTGGATTTGGCCACGGTGGAACGACTCCTTGGTAACCTTAAATCAGGTTCCCCTCTGGATGTCGCGCCGCCATCGGCTCTTAAACAGGTATCGGGGATGGTATTGATAGAGATCGCAGGTCACCCGACCAATATTTTCACCACTTAGGTTTCGGGCCCATATATTTCAGTTCACCATATACATTGATCAGATGACCATACAATCTACTACCAATAATTGTGAGTCCCTTTCGATTATTTCCAGGGTACCCAACTTACCATCCACCGTTACGAGTACCTATGACCATGATGGGTCAGGGAGCTAGCTGTAAAAGGAAAGGCAGCAAAATACAAACCCAACACAAAATTACTTTGATATTTTCATAAAATGACCACGGACCACTAGGAAGTTTTAAGTTTCTTTATCTAGAATTTAGGCTTGAAAAATCATTAGGTTTACAGATAAAGGAAAAACGATAATCAAGGTAACAAGGATACATAACCATTACAGGAAAAATGTAAGGGCAATCATCTAAGTTGTAACTAGGGCTATAGGGAACATGCTAAGACAGTTTGTGGAAGAGGTGTGGCGCCGCGGCCAGGGCGACTGACGCTGGAATCTGGGGACCACGGTTCGATCCCCGGCTCCGGCGGCAGGTTAGCCCAGCACCATGTGACTCTGGGCAATAGCTCGCTTAATCTTCCCGACGGCCCCCAGCGCCTAGAGACCCTTACGGGTGATTGTGCGCTTTACAAATGTGGACTTTTCATGAAGGTGAATGAAAACCTGGAATCCTAACAGATATAGTAAGAGTGAAAATTTAAAACACGCTATAACTTCTAGTAAGATACTTCAGTTAAATGTTAAGAGAAAATTTATAGGCCACATCAGGAAATTGTAAACTGTAATGTAGAAAATGATTTCTAAAAGGTAGGGTAACATAGGAGCACGCTATGAAATTAAATGCAAATAACTTTATGATATGCAATGGTTGCGGAAAGCATGGAAAATTATCATATGCAAAGTATGTCTTTATTGAAGCAAAGACAGAAAAATAGAAAGGTGCAGTTTAGAGTTTTCGGCAAGATATTTACCTAGACTGGTGTGAAAAACCAACCCTGGCCACGGGTCAGTTAAGGACAGGAAACACCCCAAGGAATAACAGTCATCAATGGGACAGCAGGTGCAGTATGGACACCCCAGGACAGGACAGGAAACCCAGATTAGGATCAGGAAAGGACCACCAGGATACGACCAGCACCCGCAGTTCGGAAGCAACGCCTGCGCTCCACCCTCTCTGCAGCTATCAGTCAGAACCCCGATTGGGTTAGCGAACTCCCCAGCGAAGTGCTCCGCCAGCACTTAAGGTTCAGTAAAACCTTTAGTCTATGGTCAAATTCGGACAGAGTGCTCCGCAGCTCTCTGTAAATTCAGTCACCTATTGAGTGCGTTGGGTCAGTGACAGGTCAGCTATTCAGACAAGTCGGACAATTTCTCTAGCTAAACCTAGGCTAGATATACTCTTTTGGGTCAGTGTACCACCCCCAAATGTTGCAAAGTGTCAGAATCCCCAATTTCGATTGGTCCTAAGGTAGGATTTGGTTAACACACCAATCAGAACAGACTTATTCAAGTCCTATTTTGCATTCTAAGGTACCGCCTAGCAAGATAGGGGTTCTCATGAGAGAATACACAGAATACAATAGCAGTGTATACATATGTTGCAAGTGCAGTACAAGTTCTGTTTCTCCGGCTGGGTGAAGGTGCATCTTCCCAGGCCCTTTTTGGCAGTAACCTTCTCTTGGCTCGGTTTCAATGTCACCTCGCCATGGCTGGTCCTGCGCAGAACTGCACTCCAAGATGGACGCACAACCCCCATCACCCCTCCGTGCCGAGGATACATGAAAAGTAAGCGAAAACAAATTAAAACATAAAAATGAATGAATGTATTACATGTCATGATTTCACACTTCAAGTTTATCATAAAAACATTATACTATGCAATTAAGGTTAAGTGCTACACATAACGACACGATGAGCAATAGCACGAGCTTCACTTCATTATCACATTAAGCTGCCATTTTATGGCGATTACGCATGCGCACCTTTTCCCTCCAGAACTATATCTACGTAAAGTCACGTGAGTGTGACTAACGCATGCGCAGAAGCGAAAAGTCAAGCAGCGGCCATTTTTAGGTACAAGGATTAATCGTATTAGCAGAACACATAGGCAAGCTTCACTATTACAAACGCACATTCAAAATACATTCAATTAGTAAAACGAACAATTGGAATTACGAGATTATAACATATTTTCGAGGTTCTTGACTCGAGCAAGTCGCGATGCGAAATCTTGCTCTATCAATCCCCTCTTTGATGATATTTACTATCATCACAAATAATGGAACCAGATGCCAACTTTCTTTCACACCTTGTACATTTCTATCTCTTCCAACAGGCGATTCAGCTTCTCTTTCTCATTTTTGGTAGGGTGAGAATTTTTCACCTTTTTATAAATCTGATTATTCATTTCTTCCAATTCAAGCTCATCCGCACTCCGTTTCACTCCTCTTGCATTCACTTGGTATTTCTTTGTGTGTTTGCGACATTTGCAACAGACGAATATGAGAAATAGGATAAGACCTATCACTCCAATTGGCATCAGTACCTTTAACAATAAGCTTTTACCTAAACTAGCAAACCAATGACCTACATTGGAGAGACCATCAACAAGTCTCTTCCAGGCACTGTCAACCTCGAGTGGTTTGAGTTCCTTTTCCAAATTAGTAATGTTTTTCACATATCTTTTGAGCTGTACACTTTTGTCCGGAATGTAAGTGCAACAATGTTGCGCCTTCAACATCCGGCAGACTCCGCCCTCTTTTGCTAATAAGGTGTCAAGAGCAAGTCTGTTCTGCAAAACCATTGATCTGATCGCAACCATTTCAGTATTGACCAGCAGAAATCCATGAGCCGTGTCCGTAGACAACACATCCACTATTGTGGATTATTTGCAAATTCTGTGAGTGTTCAGAACCACTCCCACTCCAGGTATCAGTGCACTAAAAATACTACCCATTATTTCACCTACGCTTTCTCTTTTACTACGCACTAAGCCATTAGTGTTTTCGTTGCTTCCAGCAATTTCATTCACGTGGTATATTTTCGGGAAAACAATGCCAAAATAGCAGCTTCCATACCAGTGATCCGGCAATTTGAAATAAGCCTTGTTTCCACATACATAATAAATTCCGGGAAACACAGGTTCTGACCCATTTTTGAAACCCCAACCTCCAATTACCTTGTAATTGTGTTCACATTGACTGGAACCAATGAAAATATTATTATAATAACTAGTCTTCTCGCGATGAAGACAGAGTTTCCCTTTCTTTTCGAAATCCAGCAACAAAGCAGGCCCTGCCCCGCCATTTGAGGTGCTTTCCATGTCCTCAGCCCATTTTGGGGTTTTCTGTCTTTTGTCATTTGCCTTTCTTTGGAAACTCTCCCTTCTTTTCTCTGCCATGTTCCAAAATATTTTTTCTTGTTCATGTAATGAACAGGTCAAGTTGTCTCTGTGTGCTTCATTTAAGTCTATGGTACCTATAGTCAGAAAGTATTCTCCCATATAACGTGTAACGTCACTTTTGAAAGTTCCGAAAAGATCACGTCTGCATTAGAATAGTAATACTGTAATGGTCCTCTTTTATAAAATAAGCTTGCTAAAATGCTACAGGAAATTCCATAGGTCAGAGGTAGGTGATGATACGTCACGCCTTCAGCTACAGAAGTAGGTAGCTTCATGCAGACATAGCAATCTTCTATTTCCATAGTTTCTACATAATGCACTAACAAGTTTGCAAAAACATTTAAATGAGTCTGGTTTCTAACTCTGTGGTAATGTAGTCCTTCCTCATCTGATGCTTCTAAAGTCTTGTTTTGTCTGTCTGAGTGCCTTTTCACGTCTTTCTACACTTCGTGTTGTCAGTTCTTCAGGGTCGGTAGTCTGAGTAGGGTCAATATTAATATTTTTGCTTACCATAAAAGGAATGAAAACTGTTAGTCCTATCCAAATTAATATTACTATAACTATACTACATATACATACCTTGCAGCATGTTTTGCAACAACTGCGGCTAGGTCTACCACTCACGCTTGAATCAGACATTTTGGCTCAGAAGAAGTTTTCAACCCCTCTTTGTGGCCTTGCCCAGGTACCTTTATGCTGAGCAATTTCACGGTGGTTCGTCCTCTTCTTCTGCAGAGTAATCAGTAATCCCTTCCCCGTCGCTTTCGTCAGTAATATCAAGATCCTCTAAATTTTCCAGAATCAGATATGTCCATTCAGGATCCTGGTATTTCTCATTCAGTCTTTTTATTCGATCACTCGTTCTTTTGGAGCTTTCTCCAGCTTGCTCTGCTATTCGTATGCTTTTTCTTCTGTCAGCAAGTTTCTCTTCTACTGTTTTTATTCTTAATCTTAGTCTCTTAATGTATCTTGGTTCGATATTTTTCTTTTTCTTGAGTCTTTTGGTTGGCACTGTCAGTTGACTTTCTTCTAATGCTCTTTTGTTTTCATTCGTTTGTGGCGTTTCTTTTGTCTCTTCCCTTCCTGTCTGACTAGTCCCAGGTCTTGTATCTAATTCTTCTGCCTGGTTACTATGCTGGCCTGGTTCAGGAGAATTTTGGTTCTGGCTTTCGAATGTCTCTGTTGCTGTGTCCTGAACACGTTATTCTAGTTCTATCTGATCCTGTTCAAGCACTTCGATCTCTTTATTTTCTTCCGCTCGAACTTTTGTACTAGTTCTAGTCTGTCCCTTTTCAATATCAGGAGTCAGTGGAGGAGTATCGATCACTTGTTCTGTCCCTGTCTGACCTCCCTCTTCGTCCTCAGATTTGATGTGAATCTCAATGATCTGAGGGTCTTCGCCTGTGCCTGTCTCGACCTCTCTAATCCACTCTCTATCTTCGTAGATTCGCTCTCTTGTTCTGATTGGGTCTTCAATGAAATCGATTATAGGTATCCAATCATCTTGGCTGATACTCGGTTGCTCGTCATCAGCTACTTCCGGACCAACGTTTACAGGACCCTCAGCTGGACTGGTGCTCGGTTGTTCGTCTTCAGCTACTTCAGGACCGACATCCGCAGACCCCTCAGCTGGACAACCTTCAGCTCCAGGCTCCTTGTCTGGAATTACCTTTTGTGTATGGCTGGCATGGATCCACCTGGGAACGCCTGCACACTTCACTGCTGTCGTGGTCACCAGTATTACTTGGCGTTTTTCTCCCCACCTCGGTGCAAGGCAACTCGAACGAGTGTGCTTCTTTATTCTAACCCAGTCACCTGGAACCAACTTGTGAACTGGAGTTGTCGGGTTGACGACGGCGTCTTCCCCAATCTGGCGAGAGATAGAACGCACTTGGTCACCCAGTTTCCTGCAGTACTCAAGTACCAAATCATCAGAAATGCTTGACAGTTTGTTTCCTGGTACCCATGCTTGTCTCATCACTCTTCCCATCAATATTTCATGGGGGCTCAGGCCGGTTCTCCGATCTGGAATACTTCGGAGTCCCATCAGGAACAAGAGGCAAAGCAGTAATCCAATTCATTCCAGTTGAGTCACACATTTTGGCCAACCTTGATTTTATAGTGCCATTTATCTGCTCTACCACTCCAGAAGCCTCTGGACGATGTGCACAGTGTAACTTTTGTGTGATTCCAAATGCTTTACAGAGTTGGTCCATCACCTCATTCTGAAAATGTCCGCCTCTATCTGATTCAATAGTGACTGGCACCCCGAACCTAGGTATCAATTCTCGTAGTAACAATTTGGCTACTGTTAAGGCATCACTCTGTGGGACAGGGTAGGCTTCCACCCATTTTGAAAAGAGGCAGACCACTACAAGGACATATCTTTTTCCCTCGCAGCGTGGCATGGTGATGAAGTCAATTTGTATTCTTACAAAGGGACCCCCTGACTTTCCAATTTTCCCCAGTTCAACTACTGTTCTTTTGCCAGCGTTGAACTGTTGACACGTCATGCACCTCTGGCAAAGGGATTCTGCTACCTTCCTGAATTTCGGGTTATACCAGGTCTGTTGAAATACCAGAACCATGGCATCCCTACCAATGTGTGATCCCTCATGTATCAGTCTGGCCATAGGGGCAAGCAGGTTCCTAGGTAACACAGGCATACCATCTGGGCCCACCATGACACCATCCTCACGTCTTGGTCGACAACCAAGTCCCTTCCACTTCTCTTTCTCTTCCCAGGGCACAGCATGCTGCCATTCTCTCACTTCATCCCAGGTAGGCACTTCTTCAAACACCATGAGTTGGCAGCTGTTTCCAGTCCCACCCCGTCTGATATTCATTGACATGCGATCCATAGCACATTGTTTTGCTACCCGATCAGCAAAATCATTTCCCAATGACACGGGGTCAAGGCCCTTTTTATGAGCAACACATTTGACCACTGCCAATTCTTTTGGTAATTGGATTGCCTCTAGAAGGTCTTAGGTAACTTTTCCATTTCGAATGGGGGTACCTGATGAAGTCAGGAATTCTCTTTGTAGCCATAATTGGCCAAAGTCATGCACAACCCCATAACAGTACTGGCTGTCAGTATACACTGTTATTCTTTGGTCTTTTCCCAATTTGCAAGCTCGTATCAAGGCAATTAGTTCGGCTACTTGTGCAGACTTTATTCCAAATAAACAGGATGCTTCTTTAACTTTGTCTAACGCAACCACAGCGTAGGCAGCACTTAGGCCTACAAGTTCGTGTCTCATGCATGAACCATCCACAAACCATTCTTCATCATGTACAGGCAAGGGTGTTTCTTTAATGTCTGGGCGGGGTTTAGTACTGAATTCTGTCAGGTCAATGCAGTCATGCTCATTCTCTCCCTGGTCTTCTAAAACCATTGATTCAGGGAGCAGAGTGGCGGGGTTCAGTATATTACACCGAGTGATGGCCACATTTGCAGCTCCCACGAGAATCCTCTCGTATTTAGTCAGCCGACTAGGGGTGAGATACTGAGTCTTGGTTCTGGTTAGTAAAATCACAACTGCGTGTGGAACATACACAGTTACAGGATGTCCCATGACAATAGATTCACTCCGTTCTAAACTTGTGCATGTTGCAGCCACTGCTTTCAAACATCCAGGTAATCCAGCAGCCACTGGATCTAAAGTGGCAGAAAAATATGCCACGGGCCGTCTAGTTAAGCCATGTTCCTGTGTTAGGACCGACAATACACAATTGTCTCGTGTGTCACAGAATAAAGCAAACTCCTTGGAATAATCTGGCATTCCCAAAGCAGGAGCAGTACACAGACAATCTCGTAATTTTGTAAATGCTGTTAAGCTTTCATCATCCCATTCCACATGGTCCGGTGCTCCTTTCTTTGTCATTTTTATTAAAGGCTTTGCATGGACTGCGAATCCCACAATCCATTGCCTGCAGTAACCTACAACTCCAAGGAACATTCTGATTTCTTTCTGAGTACGGGGTAACTGCATCTTTTGAATTATTCTGACTCTCTCTGAGGTGACTTTTCTGATTCCCTTTTCTATCTGGTGCCCCAGATATTTCACTGTTTTTGAACAGAACTGTAATTTTTCAGGGGCCACTTTATGTCCCTTTTCACTCAGGTGATTCAGTAGGGCAATGGTGTCAATCACGCAATCCCTATGACTTTTGGACGCCACCAATAGGTCGTCAATGTATTGCACCAAAACAGACTTTCTCGGTACGACTAAAGTTTCCAGGCATTTTTTCAAGATCTGATTAAAGATAGAGGGGCTCTCTTTGTACCCCTGGGGGACCCTGTTCCAAACGTACACGTGACTGTTGAAAGCAAATGAGAAAAGAAATTTGCTATCTGGATGCAATGGGATCGAAAAGAATGCGTGACATAGGTCTATCACGGTAAACCATTCAGCATCCCAGGGAATCTGATACAGAATCACAGCTGGGTTTGGGACAATAGGACAGCAAGGAACCACAATTTTGTTTACCTTTCTCAGGTCCTGCACTACTCTGTACTTGCCACTAGGTTTCTTGATTCCAATTATTGGGGAATTACACGGGCTACTCATCACTTCTTGTATGATGTTTGCTTCTAGCAATTTCTGTATTTCAATGGCAACTCCTGCTCTCACTTCGGCACTCATTCTGTAAGGCTTAGTATTGGGGTAGGCTGCATTTTCCTTTATGGCTATTTGTATTGGGTCTACGTTGGCCATTAATCCTACATCCTTTCCTGTAAAGTCCCATACTTCTGGCTTTACTGTCTGTTGGAGTTCTTCAGGTAAGTCTTGTATAGTCATTCGCTTAATTTCTGAGTCCGGTCTGACTAACATTAGCTTGTAAATACCATCTTCGTCTGGGGTTTGAATCTCAACGCCCTTTGGTGTGCAAAAGATAGTGCAGTTCATTTTGCACAGCAAATCACGTCCCAGTAAGTTCACTGGACTGGTATCACAGACGACAAATCTGTGCTTTTCTTTGAAGTTCCCTCTATTGAGATCTCCATGGGCTTGGTAACAGGTGTACTAATCAATTGATTAGATACACCCACTACTTGGATTGCTTCTCCCGAGAGGGGTAGGTTTGGAACGTCTGCTGTTCTTACAGTAGAACGGGTAGCACCAGTGTCCAATAGAAAGGTGACATCATTTCCATCAACCTTTCCTTCAATGTATGGCCCTGACTGGTCTACCGGCAAAGAGGCGCCAAGTACGCACTCCTTGTCCTCCCCTCTCAGGCCCCGTCAGTACTCGTCGTCACAGAAAAAAGTGTCGTTTAACAAATACTGCGAAGTTGCTGCATTTCTGTTCTCATTGCCCCCCCAGATCTCTATATCATCTCCCTGCGGTGATTTTCCCTTAAAAGTTGGCTTTGGCGCTCGGGGTATTTGAATCGTTTTTACCTGCTGCTGGGTCTTTCTTGGCTTTTCATTCTGCGTCTGTGGAATTAAATCAGGGGTTTGGGTATTATCGGACTGTAAACACGGACACTTGTCTCTCCAATGTCCAATTTCCCCGCACTGGTGGCAGGGAAATTTCTTTTTGGCTTCCTCGCTGCTCATTTTTGCTCTGGGCTTTCCTCCACCCCCACCCCCAGGGCTTTGGCTCTGAGTAGTTTTATTTAGCTTATTCAATTGTTTTTCCTGCTGTTCTGCGAGCTTTACTTGGGCCCACATCACCTTTTCCTTCAGGGCCTTTTTTTTTCTGTCATTTCGTCCTCACAGTACTTTGCGTACCGTAGGACCTCGTCCATTTTCTTGGACTGCCAACAGATTTTGTTATCTTTTATCCACTGACAAATTTCTGGTCTTAAACCGTTTACAAACCTGTAAATGAAATGCGTCATGTCCTTCATTTCGATGTTATCTATACCACTGTATGTTTTGAACACCTGCAACAGCCTTTCATAAAAGGAATGCACAGTCTCGTCCCTTTCCTGCGTTGTTCTATCTATCTTGGTCCAATCAGTTTCCTTTGCGGGCACTTTTAGCTTCAGATGCTGAATTACCTGATCATATTTTTTCATCACTTCCTTAGAGGGTTCTCCTGTTGCTGAGTCCCTCGGGTATTCCTCACTAGGCCAACCTATGGCGATTTTACACTCCGTCCACAGATCTACAGGGACCACTATGTCGAAGAACCCATCCAGGTCCTTCCACAAGCATTTTTGCACTTTTACAAATCTTTCTACCTGCCGGTACCAATCGACGGGCTTTTCTCGTAATTTCGGGAAGTCATTGGTAAAGGACACAATATCCTGTCGGGACCATGGAACATGTACATATTTTCCTCCTGGCACTTCGCGCATAGGGCATAACTGTTCTGGTTTGTCGACTTCTTTTAGAACGAATTCGGGAGTTACCTGCTTAGACCTGGCCTCATCTTTTTTCCTAGCCCATCTGGCTTTCCATCTTTCTACGTCTCCCCATTTCTGTAACACTGCCAATAGTTCCTTGACCTGTGCCTTTTTCCCTGATATATTCAGGTTTTCCAAATCTTTGTCTGAAAATTCTGCTCTGTATGGTTTCTGCAAGGGTTTCGATTTTGAAATATCTATTCCCATGCTAGCAGCAGTATCTGTCAATTTTTCATGAAGTACTCGGGCATTTCGGGTAAGACTTTTGACAATAAACAGCAGCTCTTCTTCAGAGTAGGTATTTAACCTGTCTAATCCTACATTTCCTGCCATTAATTCTTCTATTTCTACTCTTAGTTTGTAGAAATCTAAAGGTTTCGTCTGCGAAGTTTGTTTTTTTAATTCTTGGCTCCATCTTTCAATTTCTTCAGGTGTAACTAAGGTGACACTTCTAGTACCCGAAGTCGATTCCATTTGAATCTCCCTCGTATTGAAAGGATTATGTCTTTTCTGCATTCTTTTCCCTGTATTTCTTTTGGGCAGATCCATTAGTGAGACTTCAGACTCGCCCTCGCTTGTCTGTTCATCTACAATTAAGGGTTCTGGTCTTGGCTGGGCTATGACTGGGGAAATGACTGGAGGGTTTGGACTCTCATGCCGATCCCCATACAATGGAACCACGGGTCCGATTGTTACTGGGATTGTCAATGCCTCAGGACTGGTATTTAACTGAGAAATTTTCTGAATTATCTCAGCTCTCTGCCTTGCTAGAATTTCTCGCTCCTTTTCTTCCAATAATCTCTCTACGGATTTGTTATGTAACACCTGTGGGGTCAGAGTGGGAGCATAACTCGGGGCAGTGGGATGAGTTTCACTAGGTCCTTCACCATAATTTGGTCTTGGGAACAAACTTCCTGTACCTAGGGACCTTGGTTCTCTTTCATATAGAGGCTGTAAAAATGGCATTCCTGAACCTGAGGGTCTTGGCTCACCCTCGTAGGGAGGTCTCGGGGAAAAATCGCTTCCACGGGAGTATCTGGCATCCCCCCTAGCTGGTATTCTTGGATAGATATCTCTTGTATCTACGGGACCTAAGCTCTCGGTATAAGGAGGTATGGGGCAACCCCCTCCTGCACTGGCTGATCGGGCCTCATCCTGAAGATGAAGTCTTCGGGAATTATCCCCCTCACTGGAAGGTCTATTTCTTTCATTATAAGGAGGTGGACTTATCATAAACAGGTCATCTAACAATTCATCATCCGACTCTCCAATAGGTACCCAATGTTTGCACTTTTTTGTTTTCACTCTCCCCCTCAGGAGGACCACATGCTGGCATCATAGGAAACAGTCCTTCTACAATCATATTCTGTCTCCACTGTTTCATCTTTTTGGCTCGGGCTTCCTGCTTCAATTTTGGATAAAATTTAGTTAACCCTTTATCCATTCGGGGCTTATCTCTTTCAAAATCCTCAATTTCCCATTCCTCTAATGCTTCGTACTGCGTTAATCGAGGTCTGGGATGTAAATCATTCATTCGGGTTCTCAGATTGAATAGAATCCTACTGTTAAAGGTACCCTCTAACGGAAAAGCCAATACTCCATCATCTTTTGTGTATTCCACCCAATTCTCCAACCATACACATGTGTTGTACCCTTTATCGAACATCATAAAAGATGCGGGAGTGTTGGGTGGCGGTATGACAACACCTTCTCTAGTTTTAATCGGCTTGTCCTTTTTGAAGTAATTCTTCACTTTGTTTACAAGAGACACTTTTCTCTTATTTCCGTACATAATGTCGTTTTTAACGCCTTTCCACTGATCGTTCTCAAATCCCATATGCCGTGGATCAGGTCTGGTATGCGGTCTATACGAATGCCACATACGATTTTTACGAGTGACTTTGTTTACAAAAATCACTTCCAATCCGAGTGCGTCTATTATTTTCGTACGACCAATGAAATGCACGAGTTCAAAAAATTTCGACCAATGGGTGCGCGGCCTTTTTCGCGAGACAGTTCTCACGCTCCGGCGCTCGCCCCTCCTTTACAATTCCAGCTCCGCTACCAACCCGCTGTGTCTACCAATCCCAGCGCGGCACAGAGTGACGTCAGAGCAGCTTCGCGCCTGTCTCCCTCCTTCACAAGGTAACGGAAACTTTCTTTCTTTCTAAAGTGCTAGTGTTCGGTTATTTAACAACGAATACACATTCGCCACTGTGCTCAAGTGTCTAGACAGGAAAGAGTTTTGTTTCACTGCAAGTAAACTACTTCCATTTACTTTTCACACACTACGGGTAGATCTCTTCTGCCTACCCTTCACACTAGCATTGGAGCACCTGCTACTTCCCCAGACTCATCCACCTTTCTGGGATATAGCTAAGCCTAAAGTTTCACCAGCGAGCCCCTTTGCTTTCACCCAAGCTCCGATGAACCTGCTACTCTTCCGGTGTGACCCTCACTAGGTTATGCCACAATAGGAATTTTGCCAATGAACCTCGTTACTAACATTTATTCAATCATTCACTCAGAAAAAAAACTCTAGTTAGTGCTTCCAGTTCTGCCTAACCTGCATCAACTTTCCTTGAAAGCCAGTGACCTCAAAGCAAGTGGATTCTATTCACCACTCGCTATTCAATTCCCCGGGGATTTCCGACAACACATAAAACGTTTTACAAACGAATGGATTAATACATATAACAGTATAATAACAAGAATAACGATTTTAAAACATTTCATAATTTTTTAAAGCAAACACTTCAAGTGAGTGATCAAATCACTCGAATTGTCTACTCTTATTAGCAGCATCCAACTTAGTTAATCTTAACTAGTCCTACCTAACCTTTAGCTATTCCCTAACCATCCTCGATGCTACCAGAAAATTACTGATAGAGATCGCAGGTCACCCGACCAATATTTTCACCACTTAGGTTTCGGGCCCATATATTTCAGTTCACCATATACATTGATCAGATGACCATACAATCTACTACCAATAATTGTGAGTCCCTTTCGATTATTTCCAGGGTACCCGACTTACCATCCACCGTTACGAGTACCTATGACCATGATGGGTCAGGGAGCTAGCTGTAAAAGGAAAGGCAGCAAAATACAAACCCAACACAAAATTACTTTGATATTTTCATAAAATGACCACGGACAACTAGGAAGTTTTAAGTTTCTTTATCTAGAATTTAGGCTTGAAAAATCATTAGGTTTACAGATAAAGGAAAAACGATAATCAAGGTAACAAGGATACATAACCATTACAGGAAAAATGTAAGGGCAATCATCTAAGTTGTAACTAGGGCTATAGGGAACATGCAAAGACAGTTTTCATGAAGGTGAATGAAAACCTGGAATCCTAACAGATATAGTAAGAGTGAAAATTTAAAACACGCTATAACTTCTAGTAAGGTACTTCAGTTAAATGTTAAGAGAAAATTTATAGGCCACATCAGGAAATTGTAAACTGTAATGTAGAAAATGATTTCTAAAAGGTAGGGTAACATAGGAGCACGCTATGAAATTAAATGCAAATAACTTTATGATATGCAATGGTTGCGGAAAGCATGGAAAATTATCATATGCAAAGTATGTCTTTATTGAAGCAAAGACAGAAAAATAGAAAGGTGCAGTTTAGAGTTTTCGGCAAGATATTTACCTAGACTGGTGTGAAAAACCAACCCTGGCCACGGGTCAGTTAAGGACAGGAAACACCCCAAGGAATAGCAGTCATCAATGGGACAGCAGGTGCAGTATGGACACCCCAGGACAGGACAGGAAACCCAGATTAGGATCAGGAAAGGACCACCAGGATACGACCAGCACCCGCAGTTCGGAAGCAACGCCTGCGCTCCACCCTCTCTGCAGCTATCAGTCAGAACCCCGATTGGGTTAGCGAACTCCCCAGCGAAGTGCTCCGCCAGCACTTAAGGTTCAGTAAAACCTTTAGTCTATGGTCAAATTCGGACAGAGTGCTCCGCAGCTCTCTGTAAATTCAGTCACCTATTGAGTGCGTTGGGTCAGTGACAGGTCAGCTATTCAGACAAGTCGGACAATTTCTCTAGCTAAACCTAGGCTAGATATACTCTTTTGGGTCAGTGTACCACCCCCAAATGTTGCAAAGTGTCAGAATCCCCAATTTCGATTGGTCCTAAGGTAGGATTTGGTTAACACACCAATCAGAACAGACTTATTCAAGTCCTATTTTGCATTCTAAGGTACCGCCTAGCAAGATAGGGGTTCTCATGAGAGAATACACAGAATACAATAGCAGTGTATACATATGTTGCAAGTGCAGTACAAGTTCTGTTTCTCCGGCTGGGTGAAGGTGCATCTTCCCAGGCCCTTTTTGGCAGTAACCTTCTCTTGGCTCGGTTTCAATGTCACCTCGCCATGGCTGGTCCTGCGCAGAACTGCACTCCAAGATGGACGCACAACCCCCATCACCCCTCCGTGCCGAGGATACATGAAAAGTAAGCGAAAACAAATTAAAACATAAAAATGAATGAATGTATTACATGTCATGATTTCACACTTCAAGTTTATCATAAAAACATTATACTATGCAATTAAGATTAAGTGCTACACATAACGACACGATGAGCAATAGCACGAGCTTCACTTCATTATCACATTAAGCTGCCATTTTATGGCGATTACGCATGCGCACCTTTTCCCTCCAGAACTATATCTACGTAAAGTCACGTGAGTGTGACTAACGCATGCGCAGAAGCGAAAAGTCAAGCAGCGGCCATTTTTAGGTACAAGGATTAATCGTATTAGTAGAACACATAGGCAAGCTTCACTATTACACACGCACATTCAAAATACATAGAATTAGTAAAACGAACAATTGGAATTACGAGATTATAACATATTTTTGAGGTTCTTGACTCGAGCAAGTCGCGATGCGAAATCTTGCTCTATCAATATGTCCTGCCATAATGCATGTCATCAATACTTCTTTGGAGACGGGAGTAGTGCCCCCTAACTGGAAGCTGGCGAAGGTCAAGGCCCTTCTAAAAAAATCTAACCTTGACCCTGAAGACTTAGCCAACTACAGACCTATTTCCTTGTTACCTGGACTCAGTAAAATAGCTGAAAAACATGTGAATCATGTTCTTTCCTCCTTCATTGAGTCTACAGGAGCCCTCCACCCCTCCCAGACGGGATCAGAGCCAAACAAGGGATGGAGACCGCATTGGTGGCAGTGGTAGAGGCGACCAGGAGTATCGTGGACGCCGGCGGCTGCGCTGCGGTGGTCCTGTTGGACCTCAGCGCAGCCTTCGACACGGTCAATCACCCCCTCCTGCTTCATCGACTTCACCTCGCCGGGGTCTCCAGAATGGCCCTAAAATGGCTCCATTCCTTCCTGTCGGAGAGATTTTTCTCCGTCTTTGAAGAGGAGGTGTCATCGGACCAACTTCAACTGTATCACGGCGTGCCCCAGGGATCCTCACTCAGTCCTACCATGTTTAACATCTACATGAGACCACTGGCTGAAGTGGTGCTTCCCTGGGGAATTCAGCTTATCACCTACGCTGATGATACACAGTTGGTCGTCTCCCTGGCAAGGGACGAGGCCATAGACCAAGGGACTAACAACTTGACCCCTTGCCTTACCAAAGTGATGGAGTGGATGACCTCCTCCTTTCTAAAACTAAACGGGTCGAAAACTGATATTATGCTTTTGGGCTGCAAAGCCCCTGTCAACCTCGACCCTTGGTGGCCAAAATGTCTTGGTCCTCCACCGCCTCCTAAGACCCAAATAAAGAGCCTAGGGGTCTGGTCTTGGCCCTTAGTGAGGCATTATCCACGGAGCTGCTGAAGGGTATGGAATAAAGCCAGATTAGGCATGCGTCACTAACCAGTCAACTAATCACCCTGAGATGCAGGCTCATGTGGTCCTATCACCACGCGTCAAATAGACCATATTAGGTCATTTTTCTTGACAATTTTTCATGATAATGCCTCACTAAGGGCCAACTCAAGCCCAGAGGCTAAACCTAGCAGCCGATTTTTGCTGTTAAGTTTTAGGACCATAGGCATTTAACATTTAGTTTAGAATTGAGCATTTTTGTAGGGATCAACAGAGGTCCTGATGAGTAGGCAGGAGGGGTCTGCCTATGAAACATGTCATGTCGACAAAGTAGAGCACACTTGTAATTCTACTTACCAACCTCCTTTTAATGTTCCCAGCTTGCGAAGCCGTTAAAATTAATTTTTTCGACTAGCCAGGGAATTGTTTACCCTTTTTTACATCACCATTCACGTAAACAGGTCCCTACACTCCCTAACACATACCACTATCCTTATCACATCACATAGCCTATTGTCAAAAGAATAGAAGTGCTCCCGCGTCACTCTTAGGTTGAAGCACGCCCCGCCCCGTAGAGGGACGGGAAGACCCCAATGATGGGAGAATGACACTATGGGATTCATAGTGTGTGAGGGGTATTTTAAAAACACACAGTACCTTCATTCTGCCACTCGCAGAGAGGCCTAATTTTCACAATGTAGTTTTTCACAAGTTTAGAGAATATCACATAAAATTAGTCATCACTCTCATTGATAGAATCCCATTGTTTACAAGTCTTCTATGGGGCCCCAGAAGGTTCCATCCAAATCTTGCAATCAGTGCAGAACTGTGCAGCTCGGCTGCTTATGAATGTACCCAGACGCAGTTCTGCGAAGGCCGGATTGAGGCTTCTCCACTGGTTGCCGATTCATAAAAGAATCACGTTCAAAATCATGTGCATGACACATAAGTCTATCTGGAATGGTGGTCCTACTATCCTTCATCCCTTGTTTCGTCGACACCAATCTTGCAGATCTTTAAGATCCAATCAGCGTAATCTGCTGGTAGTACCAAGGGTGAAGCGAGCACGAATGGGCGGCCGCCGGCTTCCCTTCCTAGCAGCCAAGTGCTGGAACAGTCTCCCAGACAACATCAGGCTTGAAAGCAACCACCTCGCCTTCAGGAAGCGACTGAAGACACTTCTATTCCATTGAGTGTCTATATTCAGCCCACTGGTCTTACAGCGCTGGGATGCCTCAGGGTAGCCATGCGCTATACAAGAGCATACTCATTCA
Source organism: Lissotriton helveticus (assembly GCF_964261635.1). Classification (NCBI taxonomy): domain Eukaryota; kingdom Metazoa; phylum Chordata; class Amphibia; order Caudata; family Salamandridae; genus Lissotriton; species Lissotriton helveticus. The sequence goes on from NC_136061.1 coordinate 20,947,059, forward strand.
TTCATTCATAACGCGTCAAATGACCGTGGAAAAATCAACGCCACAAAAATGCGAAACACGAACGCCAAAAAAGCTGCAATACAAAAATCAACGAAAACCAGCAACAGGCCTGCAATTCACACACATCTGGTGGGAAAAATAAACAAAAAAGTAAAAAAAAAACAGACAAACAAATGCCAAGCAACAGCGAAGCACAATGGATGTTGCCGGAGGAAGTACAGAGGAGAACCAGAACCCCAGAAGCCCCCCGGAGGACCAGCCTGGGACCTCGGGGTCAGGGAAGGCCAAGGAGAAGAAGAGTAGGAAGAAGCAGTTCAGTCTACAGGAAAACAGGATCCTGAAAACGGAGGTGGTAAAACACCATCAACTACTGTTCGTCTCCTCCACTGGGTCATTGGCATCAAAAAATGGAATATGGCAGATCATCGTGGACAAGGTGAATGCAGTGCTGAAGAGGACAATGGAAGAGGTCAAGAGGCGCTGGAATGATGTCAAGTGCATAACCAAGCAGAAACTCGCCAACAACCAGAAGGCAGCAATGCAGACTGGAGGTGGGAGTCCAGCGCCACAGGAGGAGCTGGACGAGATGGAGAAAATGTTGTCCACAGTCATTGGTGGGGAGACAGTGGCAGGAGTCAGGGAACCGGACACTGCTCAACATGACCTGACAGAACAGCAACGGAGTGAGTAACGACCAGGGACTGGGGGGACATGGGGAGATGGCCACAATGGCACACACAAACCATGCCCCAGACCCCCAACTCGCACCAAGAGACCAATGTACCCAAGTATGCAACATCTCATCTCTGTACAAGCACAGAAGTCAAAGGCGCACCGCATAAAAGGGATATAAGGCAGCAAAATCAGAGCTACAAGGCGACTCCCCCAAAGTGCAGCACACACCCATAACAATCAGAGCACATCAACACTGACAACAATGTGGCACAAACCGCAACAGAACACAGGACACAACTGGTGCCGCTTGGGTGTAGACACTGGCCAAGCACATTTGGCATTGCAGGGAAATGTGAGTGGATAATGTACAAGTACAAACACACACACGTCTCTTGTCAAAATGTCCACTGTCCCCCATCAAATAGGCAGCTCCTCCCAAACAGCCACAATGTACACAGTCATGCAGTCTGTATGAAAACATGTACAATGCGATAACATACATGTGGACACATGGTGAAACTGCATCTCCCCTTCACACTGCAGAGGGACAATCAACACCACCTGCAGAGCAGCCTGTACCTCTCTTCTCTGATGATGTAGAGGACCACCAGAGCTTTGACGCCGACGCCCTCCAACAGCTCGTGGACAGCCTATGCAGCCCACTTCCAGGAGCCGGGCAGTCCAGCAGCTACGAGGAGACCCCACCACGGCACAAACCACACAGCAGGCAGCACCCACCACCACGGCTGCCTCCCAGGACCCCCACGAAGAACACATGGCCTTCCAATGCCGTGTATTGGGGTGCCAGGAGCTGCTGGCTGAACAGGTGCGGTAGGCTTCGACCGCATGGCAGACAAACTAGATGCCATACGTGGGTTGCAGAACCTGCCCTTACGGTAGCAACTGAGGAGATTCGGAAGACTGTTAACAGAGGGGGTAAGGCGATTCTCGTCTTGTTAGATCTGTCGGCAGCTTTCGACAGTGCAAATCATTCGGTGCTAGTCCAACGGTTACAGGACATTGGTATCAGGGGCTCAGCCTTGGCTCTCCTTGCATCATTTTTGGAAGGAAGAGAACAAAAACTGTATTGGTAGGGAATGCAATCAGAGGGTTTTAGTCTCCCTTGTGGTGTACCGCAGGGTTCAGCGCTCTCGCCGACGCTTTTTAACATCTACGTCACCCCCCTGGCCCCCTGTTAGGAAACACGGCTTCGCGATTGTATCCTACGCGGATGATTTCCAGCTAATCATCGCTTTGGCCAAACAACCCGGGGCATACTGCTGCCAGGTTCCATGGTTGCCTTTTGGAGATCCTGACCTGGATGAACCAGGGCTACCTAAAGATCAATACAGACAAGACGAAAGTCATGGAATTTGGGACAAGAAAATCCCTGTGGAACTCTGCGTGGTGGCCAACAAGTGCAGGGGAATGCCCCAAGCCGGTGTCTAAAGTTGGAAATTTGGGGATAATTTTTGATAGTCAGCTCAATTTTTCAGCACAGGTAAACAGCCTTACCTCTTCCTGTTTTTTCCTTATAAAATATTTGAGAAACATTGGCCAGGCTCTGCAAAAGACAGTGGTAGTGGGCCTTCTGCTGTCTAAATTAGACTACTGTAATGCGTTGGTTCTGGTGATTGAAAAAGCCCAGAGTAACAAATAACAGTCCATTCCCAAAGGCAGCTCTACGTCAAAGGGAATTAGAGCCCTCCATTGGCTCCCCATACAGCAAAGGGTGGAGTTCAAGGCCTTATGCACTGTCCATAAAGTGCTCTATGGGGGAGGGGCCAAGGATATGCAGAGACTATTCAGGACCTATATTCCAGCCAGGACATTAAGATCCAGCAATGCCTGCCTCATGCAAGTAGACAAATCAGGAGAGTCAGATGGGGTGGAAAAACAAGTATAGTTTGCCATCTAGGTGATACCCCTCACTTACACTAGCGCATGACCGGCAATCAGGATGAGGAGGAGGAGTGGCCATTATTTTTAAAAACTCTTTTGTCCGCCGTACCTCTGAAAGTCCTCTCCAAGACTGCGAGAGTCTAGGTTTTTCTATTGCCTTCTCCCCCACCTGCACCTTTTCAGGTATCCTTGTCTATAGGCTCCCTGGAGATCATCATGGCTTCTGTAATAACCTCTTGGATAAGATTACTCTTTCCATCAGCAGCACCTCCAATTTCTCCATCCTGGGTGACCTTAATATACAGTTAGATGAAACAGAGGCATTATCAGCGCAGTGTCTGTTGGACACCTTGAGGGTAGTACAACTGGAACAAATTGTTTCAGGTTCTACGCGCATAGCGGGTCATTTATTAGACCATTTTTTCACTGATCTGGGTAATGTCATCTGCAACCCACCCAACAAAGCTATAGAGTTAGCCTCTCAAAGAAATTCAGCCGGACGTGGTCGAGGCTATCAGCGGAGGAATGGGAGGCTGCCTTGAGGAGGTCCCCTCTGGTTCCTCATGATGACCCCTGTCCGCGCTAACGACGCTTTCAATGAGTGGCTAGATTCCACGTTAGACTCTATCCTCCCCAAAAAAGAGGTCTGTCATCAGACTGGCCCAAATAAAAAACCCTGGTATTCGGGGGAACTTAAAGAACTTAAACAACGGTGTAAACGGGCGGAAAGGAAATGGAGGAAAGATTTTTCCACCTCCGCTAAAGAGGAATACAGAGTAGTGCTTAGATACTATAAAAATCAGCTGAAAACTGCGCAATCAACGTACTTTCAGGACAAAATCTCGAAAGCGGTCAATAGGCCAAGGGAAATATTTAAAATATTTCAAGAGTTGGTCACCCCTCCCCTGACCACTAGGGCCTCAACCGACCCCCTGAAACGATGTGAGTACCTGGCCTCTTTCTTTGTTGCCAAGGTTACTAATATCTATTCCGGTTTTGCGCCAATCGATCAGTATGCCAGCATTAAGGCGAGCGAGCGGCCGTCGGAGGGGGTCAGTTCGGACCCCTGCAGACGTCTCGTTGCGTTGGATTTGTCCACGGTGGAACGACTCCTTGGTAACCTTAAATCAGGTTACCCTCTGGATGTCGCGCCGCCATCGGCTCTTAAACACGTATCGGGGATGGTATGTCCTGCCATAATGCATGTCATCAATACTTCCTTGGAGACGGGAGTAGTGCCCCCTACCTGGAAGCTGGCGAAGGTCAAGGCCCTTCTAAAAAAAATCTAACCTTGACCTTGACCCTGAAGACTTAGCCAACTACAGACCTATTTCCTTGTTACCTGGACTCAGTAAAATAGCTGAAAAACATGTGAATCATGTTCTTTCCTCCTTCATTGAGTCTACAGGAGCCCTCCACCCCTCCCAGATGGGATCGGAGCCAAACAAGGGACGGAGACCGCATTGGTAGAGGTGACCAGGAGTACCAGGAGCTGCGCTGCGGTGGTCCTGTTGGACCTCAGCGCAGCCTTGGACACAGTCAATCACCCCCTCCTGCTTCATCGACTTCGCCTCGCCGGGGTCTCCAGAATGGCCCTTAAATGGCTCCAGTCCTTCCTGTCGGAGAGATTTTCTCCGTCTTTGAAGAGGAGGTGTCATCGGACCAACTTCAACTGTATCACGGCGTTCCCCAGGGATCCGCACTCGGTCCTACCATGTTTAACATCTACATGAGACCACTGGCTGAAGTGGTGCTTCCCTGGGGAATTCAGCTTATCACCTACGCTGATGATACACAGTTGGTCGTCTCCCTGGCAAGGGACGAGGCCATAGACCAAGGGATTAACAACTTGACCCCTTGCCTTACCAAAGTGATGGAGTGGATGACCTCCTCCTTTCTAAAACTAAACGGGTCGAAAACTGATATTATGCTTTTGTGCTGCAAAGCCCCTGTCAACCTCGACCCATGGTGGCCAAAATTTCTTGGTCCTCCACCGCCTCCAAAGACCCAAATAAAGAGCCTAGGGGTCTGGCTTGACTAATCCCTGGGATTTCAAGTCCAGGCAAAGAAGGTGGCTGCGACCTGTTATGGTTTGATTAGGGTTCTCAGGAAGGTTTTGACCCTTCTTCCGTTTCAGGCTAGACGCATGCTAGTGCATTTGCTGATTCTTTCGCGGCTGGACTATGCAAATGCGGTCTACTATGGGGCCCCAGAAGGTTCCATCCAAATCTTGCAATCAGTGCAGAACTGTGCAGCTCGGCTGCTTATGAATGTACCCAGACGCAGTTCTGCGAAGGCCGGATTGAGGCTTCTCCACTGGTTGCCGATTCATAAAAGAATCACGCTCAAAATCATGTGCATTGCACATAAGTCTATCTGGAATGGCGGTCCTACTATCCTTCATCCCTTGTTTCGTCGACACCAATCTTGCAGATCTTTAAGATCCAATCAGCGTAATCTGCTGGTAGTACCAAGGGTGAAGCGAGCCCGAATGGGTGGCCGCCGGCTTCCCTTCCTAGCAGCCAAGTGTTGTAACAGTCTCCCAGACAACATCAGGCTTGAAAGCAACCACCTCGCCTTCAGGAAGCGACTGAAGACACTTCTATTCCATTGAGTGTCTATATTCAGCCCTCTGGTCTTACAGCGCTGGGATGCCTCAGGGTAGCCATGCGCTATACAAGAGCGTACTCATTCATTCATTCATAACGCGTCAAATGACCGCGGAAAAATCAACGCCACAAAAATGAGAAACACGAACGCCAAAAAAGCTGCAATACAAAAATCAGCGAAAACCAGCAACAGGCCTGCAATTTACACACATCTGATGGGAAAAATAACCACAAAAGTTTAAAAAAAACCAGACAAACAAATGCCAAGCAACAGCGAAGCACAATGGATGTTGCTGGAGGAAGTACAGAGGAGAACCAGAACCCCACAAGCCCCCCGGAGGACCAGCCTGGGACCTCGGGGTCAGGGAAGGACAAGGAGAAGAAGAGTAGGAAGAAGCAGTTCAGTCTACAGGAAAACAGGATGCTGATAACAGAGGTGGCAAAACACCATCAACTACTGTTCATCTCCTCCACTGGGTCATTGGCATCAAAAAATGGAATATGGCAGATCATCGTGGACAAGGTGAATGCAGTGCTGAAGAGGACAATGCAAGAGGTCAAGAGGCGCTGGAATGATGTCAAGTGCATAACCAAGCAGAAACTCGCCAACAACCGGAAGGCAGCAATGCAGACTGGAGGTGAAAGTCCAGCGCCAAAGGAGGAGCTGGACGAGATGGAGAAAATGTTGTCCACAGTCATTGGTGGGGAGACAGTGGCAGGAGTCAGGGGACCGGTCACTGCTCAACATGACCTGACACAACAGCAACAGAGTCAGTAACGACCAGGGACTGCGGGGACGGGGGTAGATGGCCACAATGGAACACATGCACAATAAAGTAGAGCACATCTGCGGACAAACCATGCCCCAGACCCCCAACTCGCACCAAGAGACCAATGTACCCAAGTATGCAACATCTCATCTCTGTACAGCACGGAAGTCAAAGGCGCACCGCATAAAAGGGATATAGGGCAACAAAATCAGAGCTACAAGGCGACTCCCCCAAAGTGCAGCACACACCCATAACAATCAGAGCACATCAACACTGACAACAATGTGGCACAAACCGCAACAGAACACAGGACACAACTGGTGCCGCTTGGGTGTAGACACTGGCCAAGCACATTTGGCATTGCAGGGAAATGTGAGTGGATAATGTACAAGTACAAACACACACACGTCTCTTGTCAAAATGTCCACTGTCCCCCATCAAATAGGCAGCTCCTCCCAAACAGCCACAATGTACACAGTCATGCAGTCTGTATGAAAACATGTACAATGCGATAACATACATGTGGACACATGGTGAAACTGCATCTCCCCTTCACACTGCAGAGGGACAATCAACACCACCTGCAGAGCAGCCTGAACCTCTCTTCTCTGATGATGTAGAGGACCACCAGAGCTTTGACGCCGACGCCCTCCAACAGCTCGTAGACAGCCTATGCAGCCCACTTCCAGGAGCCGGGCAGTCCAGCAGCTACGAGGAGACCCCACCACGGCACAAACCACACAGCAGGCAGCACCCACCACCACGGCTGCCTCCCAGGACCCCCACGAAGAACACATGGCCTTCCAATGCCGTGTATTGGGGTGCCAGGAGCTGCTGGCTGAACAGGTGCGGTAGGCTTCGACCGCATGGCAGACAAACTAGATGCCATACGTGGGTGTCTTAGTCCCATCCAGGGACCACTTACAGACCCTAACAGACACTCACAGTCGGCACTATGCCCTCGAATGGACCATGGCTGGCATCGCTTGAGCCCTGACTCAGAGCATTAAACAACTGTCCAGTCAGAGTGGCTCCAGCGATGTCACACGGGAGTTGGGAAACATGCGGAGGCTCGTGGAGACATGGAGCAGGCGACTGCAGGAAGAGCGGCTGCCGCGGCTCAACACCAGCGAGTGGCAGCTGGGTTCCTCAATGACCTCACAACCTTCCTTAGGGCATTGCTGCCACAAGGCCTGGCGCTGATGAATGCTGCTGCTACCGCTACAGCCACCCCTGAAGTGTCAGTGCCACACAGTGTGGCAGACATTCCACCTCCGGCCCCTGAGGTGTCGCAGTGCAGGAGACAGAACACCACCACCCACACGTGAGGCACATGAAACTGCCGAGGACGAAGATGCGGATGAATCTGCCTTAGTGGTAAGAAGGATGCAGTACCATTCATCTCCGCCAAATGGCCGGTTTCTGCTTGGTTCTGCCCTCTGCATCATCACCTTCCACTGTCCCCCGATGCACTCTGCGACACTCACCTTGGACCTCGACATGGACTGCCATATTCTGTTTGATTGCCAATGACACAGCAATCAGACTGAACTATTCCCCGTCCTTTGGACTTCTCTTTCCCTGGAGGACTCTGGCTGACCCTCCACAGGCCAACATTGTCATGTGGGCTTTGCACGGCCCTGTATTGCTCAAGTTGCAACACTCCACTGAATGCGCATGAAACATTCATAATCACACAGATGTGTCATGTATATGGTCTTTCAAGTGTGGAAGTATGGATGAGTGTGGGCTCTGTGAATTCCTCTTACGTCCATGCGGCTCATGTTGTTGGATTTGGGTCACAGGGTCAATCAATCAATCAATCAATCATAGCATTTGTAAAGCACACTTACCCATGAGGGTCTCAAGGCGCTGTGATCAGCATGCCACAGCCACTCCCTCATGGCTAGTATACACCCACAACATACCCATCCAGCACACGCGTCACAGGACATGTGACCCTGCCAATAAAAAGGCCCGGGTGCACGTGTTTGACGCCATTTTAACACTCTATCTGGGCGTGTCTGTGTGCTTCTTATTTCTGCATGAGGGCCTAGGGTTTTACCGGGAAACAACCTTTACAACACAACTTTTACAACGCACTACCATTACAACGCAGTCCTTACAACGCAACATCCCTTACAACACATGCCATTACAATGCAACCATTACCACGCATGACAGTACAACGCATACAATTACAACTCATGTCAATACAACGCAGTCATTACAACGCATACCATTACAACGCATACCATTACAACGCATAGTACCCTTACACTATCCAACACTTATCCCACTGTTGCACCCCCTGGAGTTAGAATAGTACATTTTACCCCTACACTATCCAACACTTACCCTATTGTTGCACCCCCTGGAGTTAGAATAGTAAATTGTACCCCTACACTATCCAAAACTTACCCTACTGTTGCACCCCCTGGAGTTAGAATAGTAATTTTTACCCCTACACTATCCAATACTTATCATACATGCAATGTAATGGTATGTGTTGTAATGGTATGCGTTGTAAAGGTAGTATGCGTTGTAATGGAATGCGTTGTAAAGGTCGTTTTTAATAATTTGTTGTAATCGCATGCGTTGTAATGGAATGTGTTGTAATGTATGTTGCGTTGTAAAAAATGCGTTGTAAAGTTATGCATTGTAAAAGTATGCGTTGTAACGTCATGCAACCGGTTCTACCACAGCACATTCCCCGAGGCTGGAGGTTACTTGATGGCGACCGCACCTCGATACCCAATCATAGAGGGTCCATGACTTTTGGGGCACAGACTTGGTGGCACCGGATACACTGCGGCTTTAACAGGCACACTGCCACTGGATGGTGACTTTCGGGGCACTGAGGTAGGGGCAGCTTAGATGCTGAGCTGGTGTGCAGCCTGCGATGATGGCCTGTCCCGGCGGTGCGGACTGCTCAGGATTTGTGTGCCCTGCTGGACTGCAGTGTAGGCCAGAGCCAGCGGGCAGCGCGGACATATCACCACGTGGTGTCGCCTCCTGGATCACAGAGTTAGTGGCACCGCAAGGGCTGAGCGGGTGTGCAGTCTGCGATGATGCCGGGTACACTGGTATGTCTTCTGCCATGGCGAAATTAAGACCCAGAATCAAATGTGAGACCTGGTGGTCTGCGGAGTGGAGCTACCTGATGTGGAGAGTGCCAATGTCCGCGGGCCCCGGGTTTGAGGCTTGCACCGGCAAGTGGTGGGCCCTCATTGCGACACGCCGGTGGGCAGAAGGTGAGCAGCGATACCAAGGGTGGGCATGCACCGCTGGGCGGCGGGAGCGGCTGAGGTGCATCTGCCTTGGTGCGCAGAGGCGGGCATGCACCGCTGGGCGGCGGGAGGGGCTGGGGTGCATCTGCCTGGGAGCACAGGGGCGGACAGGTGATGGAGCAAGGTTGCACACGTAAAGCGACTTGCTTGCTTGTATTCAGCCCTCTCGAAAATAATAATATTAATGTACTAACTAACATGTATCTAGGGGAAGCTCGACAATGTGTTTTTACTAACTATAATCCGCTTGCATTATAATGGCTGCTGCTACGCGGGATTTTCTACTGCACATGCATGACATGACGTGTTACTTCGCTTGATGGGAAACTTTTGCTTCTGCGCACTAGAACTAAGATGGCTGTTCTGTGTCCTAACGTGCAAGAAGCTTGCATTGCTGCTTGTGCTAAGCTGTTCTTCTGCCTAAGCCTTAATGCAATACTTAAAATAAAATAATGGGAATAGAATAGAGATAAGTGGCATACAGTGCATTCATTTATTCTGTGTCTCTAAAACTGTTTCTCTTCTATTTCTGCATGTATCGCATTTGGGCCTGAAATGTACCTCTGAACTCCATCTTTGGAGAGACTGCGCCTGTGCAAAGAATCCTTAAGCTATTGAAGCCAAGGCATTGAACCAGATCCAGCATCAGACATGAACTGTGGAATTATGAGAAAATGGCCTCCGCACCCTGCCAGAGGAAGCTGAATCGAACAATTTGTTAAAACATTGTATGTTATTGTTACATTCACTGCCGGGTGGAATAAAAGTACATGGGAAGATAAAGTTATGGGAGGGAACGTAATTTAAATACATGATTGACAGTTACCTCATATTACTATGGTGTGATGACCTCCCCTCGTCTTTTGACCAATACATTTGTGGGATTCACACATTTGCAACATTTGGGGGTGGTACACTGACCTGGAAAATAGTATAACTAGGGTAGGCTTAGCTAGTTAGATTGTCAGACTTGTCCGAATAGCTGACCTGTCACTGACCCAACACACTCAATAGGTGATCGAGAGCAGAGGTGCTGCGGAGCACTCTGTCAGAAGATTCGATAACCCAATCGGGGTTCTGGAGAGGAGTTCGATGACCCAATCGGGGTTCGACTGTAAGCTGCAGAGAGGGGTTACAACGCTGGCGTTTTGAACTTTAGCTGTGGTGCCGATCTTAGCTTGTGGTGGTCCAGTCCTGATCCAATTTGGTCTGTAACCTGTCCTGATTCTAGTCTGCACCTCTTCTTTCTCACTGGCACTTGCACTTTGGAATTCTTATCCTTTGTCTAGCCCGAGGCCAGGGTTGCTCTTCACACCATTCTAGGTAACTATAAAGTGTGGGTTTGTCATTGCACTGTTTTCCTTTCTCTACCCACCCTGTGTCTAATGCTTAACGATATTTCTTTCCAAAATGATTGCATATGTCGTTTCCATTTTCATCATTTACTAGAATAAGAAATTATTGATTATATTATGGTTTCAAACATTACTTTAGATAAAAGAACTTAAACCTTTCCCGAGTTTGTGGTTATTCATGAAAACGTTAATGTTATTCTACTACCTATTTTCTTGCTAACTCCTTTGATCCTCTAGGACTTTAGGAATTGGTGACTTGGATTGGTAAGTCAAATGGTAAAGGTCCCGAATGGTAAAATTAAAATTGATTGAGTGTAAATTTACCTGTTTATAAATATACTAGCAGCCCGTCCCGACGTTGTCCGGGGTAGAAGGGGGCTGGGGCAGCACCGCAACAGGAGACGCGCAGCAGAGCGGCCAGCAGCGGGAGCAGCATAGCGTAGTCACATCAGAGCGTACTCACCAGCATCACGTGCGCAGGGTGTTGTTTCCTTGCTCCTGGCCGCTTTTACTCCGCCCTCCCCTGGGCATGTCGATGTCAACGGTCCTCCCCGCGCTCCTGGCCGCTCCTACGCGCTCCGGACCTCGCAGGGTGTCACTTTCTTTCTCCTGGGCGCTCCTCGCAGGGTGTGTCTTCCGCGCTCCGGCCCTCGCAGGGTGTTGCTTCCGGCTTCCGCGCTTCTGGTCGCCGACCCGTGATGTCAGCACGCACGTCATTAGCTGGCGCTACTTCGAAGGGACTACTTTTCCTTAAAAATTACTTTTCCCTTCTAACATATATATTTTTTTCTTATATAGCCTATGTCCATCTGCTTGCCCTGACGTTTTCAACGCTGTATTGGGTGTTTGGATTGGTGGTGTACTTTTCGAGTTTACCTGCCTCAAAGGACACAGTTCTCTCTTTATAATAGTAGTATAGATATTTAGTTTATGGGCCCAGGTGAGTATGTTGAGCAGGTGAGCTTGCGCTCTATCACAGGCAATGACGGCATGTGCAATTGTGTGTACTTTGCCAATCATGTATCTGGACTCTGTTTCAGATGTGGGACCTGGTGAACTTCAATACATGCCGGCACATGGTTGAGACACACCGGTGTCAGTAGGTGAGCACTGAGGCCTGGGTGTGCTGTGTGGGCACTCTCTCTCCTGTTATCTGTGTCTCGCTCCACCTCAGTCCATCTTTCTCTCTCTCCCCCTCTCTGTCCATCTTTCTCTCGCTCCCCCTCTCTGTCCATCTTTCTCTCGCTCCCCCTCTCTGTCCATCTTTCTCTCGCTCCCTCTCTTTCTCTCTCTCTGTTTCTCTCTCTCTCTCATTTGCTCTCTCTCTGTCCTTTGATGAGCGCAAGTCACACCTTCTGTCCTGGAGTTTTGTCTTGCAGACTGTGACCTACAAATTGTACCGGGGAGAGCCGCCATGTGTCTTTATTTCTGTTCTGTGTTTATTTTAATAAAATTACGATTGTTTATTTGAAGGTGAATGTGTGATGCTCATTTTTGTGATGACACATGCTGTCACCAAATGTGATTGTGCTACATCAGGCTGATTTTTTGGTACGTGTTTCATGTAGTTGATGTGGCATGTCTTTTGGGGGGGGTGCCCGGGGAGGGGTGCTCCTGGGGGTGGTGGCGCTGGGTGTTGTGGCCCTGTGGGGCTCCCAGCTGCATGATCGTTGGATCCATGGCATCTATTGCCCTGCAGGTGTGGCTCTGGCCGGGGCTCCCTTGTGTGGTGCAGGTTGTCGTCCGACTTTGTACCAGGTCAGAGCAGGTGTTAGCTTACTGCTGCTAACGCGGCTTATCGCATGTTTTGGGTTTATATCGCCGATCTAGCTGGTCGTTGAGAATGTTGCGAAGTGGTGTTGTTTTGGCTTTTGGCGTGGGAGCTCCTACTCTGCATCTCATTAGCGATAGTTGCCGGAGTCATCTGTGGCGATGTCTTTTTGCAGATGCTATCGCGGATAAACTGGTGCTAAGGGATGTTACCACCAGCTTGTGAATGGTGCGATACATTTATCGACAGTAATCCTTGAGAATATGCCCCATATTTAGGTGCAAACATCTCAAATAATGTTTCTTGGTCCCATATAATATTCTCAGGCTGCAAAATCAAAGTCTACGAGAATTGGCCTTTTACATTTTTTAATGTACAAAGAAGGAGGGACATCTTTTTGCTGTTAAAGGTGTATATTGCCAGTGTGGTTCCTGATGCTTTACATGGAATAAAAGCTTTCTTCGTGTATCTCCAATATTGAATCAGTTTCATGGAAGAGCTACCTTGGTGTAAGCTCCTCCAGCTCTGTTGAAAGGATTTGTCTTGAGCTGGGCTTGATGGGTATTGCCTTCCGTGCCCACTGCAAAATAATTTAAAATTTTCAAGTAGTTATTCAGGAGTCCCAAAAATGCATCGAAAAATTTATCTTGGTGGGAACTTGCATGGGATAATAAAAAGATGTACACTTTTGGGGCTGTTTACTCCTATTGTTTACCACAGTTTCCCTTAAATAATGATGAGATGTTATTGTGTCTACAATAGTAGACACAAAATTAGTGCCTTAAAGTGTCCCCTAAAAAAGCATGCTAGAAATCGAAGTTTCCAGCTTGACTTGCAACATTGTTTAGAAAGAAGAAGATTACAGCTGGGCTGTATGTTCCCAAGAATTGGTGAGATGGAATTGTATTTAAAATCCATCATTTGCCCCCCTTAGGGTGTAGATTTTTCATGAAATTCAGGTTTAACCAGATGCCCTGGGGTGATAATGTGTGGATCAAGAGGGATGGGGTCTCCCCACATCCATGCTGTCAATATTGTGGAGTTGTTAAACATCATTTGAATCATGTGCTTTTTATTCTGTCCTGACCTTTTTTATCTGTAGTATTCTGTAGTGACGCACAAAGAAGCACTTAACTATTTTAAACCCTTCCTCTGTGAATATTTGTTATTATTTAATAAGATTTTTTGGGTGCTTTCTTGATATAAATTGACCTATTTGTATTCACTACAATGTATTATGGCTGCTCTAAATAAATGTTGCATTGTTTTTTTTTTTTTTTTTCAAACAGACTTTATTTGTCTTGAGCATATATAATGCATAGCTCCGGAGCCCGGATTCGTCTGCACACATTAATACATCAACAGTATAATCCTAGACATTTTGTTCCTAAATCAACAAACCCCCCCCCCCCACCCTCCGTTTGTGCCAACGTTACACACGGACAAATCTTAATATTGCATTGATGGGAGCACTGAAGCACACGGCAAGACAGAGCAGCACAGACACCGAGGGAGCACAGAAGCTCACGGAGAGATAGACTAACATTGAGACAGGGGAAGCGACAAGGGGTCAGAAACAACATGGGTGGAGCAGAAAAACACATGATGAGACCGTCATATTCAGTCAATGATAAAAGTAGACATCAGGTTTGAGTTTTCTCTACGTGATTATTAATACTTTTTACACAGTCACATTTAGTGGATGATAATAGTAGGCCTCAGTTTGAGCGGGTGAGGTAGCGGTACAATTTTGGACCTGTAAAGGCTCTGCCAGGAAGAAGGAATGCTGGGCTGTTGATAGAACTGCCACTCTGCTAGACTGCTTCCCTGCGGGACTGCTGCCTTGTTGGACTACTGCCCTATTGCCCCGATGCCGTCCTGTGTGAGTCAGTCTGATTGGACCTGAATCTGAACCCAGGTCTCCTAGAGTGACTCCAAGAACTAGTCTGCTGGCATCCTGTTCAGAGCCACAGGGACATATCAGGCTCTCAACCATCTGAACCTGCACCCAAATCCAGCTGGAGCCAGCCCCTGACCCGGCAGTGGTGTCCTACAGGCCCTGGACCCTTGGTGTGGCCTCAGTGGACGTGAATTGCTGTTCTGAGGTTCTTCCCGACTACGAGCTGGCCCGTTAGTGGCAATACCTTGTCACTCACACAGCCCACCAACACAAACTTGTTGCACTGAATACATTGTAAATTTTATGAATGCAAAACTTTAGAATACATTGGACTGCTTCTGCACTGTTATGACGTCAACAAAGCAATGGACGTTTAGCTCAAAGCCTTGTAATGTGGCAAATCACAAAGTTTCAGCCGTAGAAAGTAGAAATAAGTTACAGTTTTACATTTCAAAACGCAACAATGGACTATGTGGTTGCAGTTGAATGTCAATGATTTTCTGAAAGGCATGCATGTTTTACATTCCACAGCTCGAGCACAACAAATAAACAACTAATATTCAGTAATGTGGGATTTTGTGGCCTAGTTATGCTAACTGAACCAAACCTATGTTAAGCATTATTTTTCTAAATGAGAATTAGTTTCTCACACCTTTTTCAAGCACACAATGTTTTTTCTTTGCTATTTCATGCCTATCCTTCTTATTTGATACTAGGGTGCATTGCCGCTCTCACTTTCCTACCTCTTCACTTGTTCAACTTTGTTTGCGGCACTTTCACAAGCTAGGAATGACTGCTGTCTCATTTTTGTAGATGACAGCAGGACACTGGTAGACAGACAGGTGGTATTATTACTATTAGTACCAGGTCCTGCTGATGTACTTCATGGATTGAGGAAGCAAACAACAGAAGCCCCTATGCTCCCCCTCTCCCAAGGAGTGGCTGTCTTGTTTCACAAACCCACCAGGCACTTAATGACCTGAGGGTGGTAACTAGCCGGCCTGAAACCTATTGGCGACTGTGAGAAGTTGGCCTGCCATATGCTGTCCACTGTTCTAGTGGGCACTTTGCACCAGTCCAAACGACCCTTATTGATGGTAGGTTTAAAGACCACCTATATAGAAAACTATCCTAGTGGTAGCTGTGGAGAGCAGCCTTCAGGCTAAGTCTTGAAGGAATGTAAAGCAGTGTTGGAACTGGGGTCACCAGTCCCCTAGGGTAGCATGGCACGAGCGGGTAGGCATCCGAAAGCACATGTGTTAAGCGATCATGCAGCACACACTCACACTGAGACAGAAACCTGGGCACGCAATAAATGACTCCACTCCAGAGCTTGTATAAAAACAAGTGATTTGTATTAAGATAAATAATCAGATAGATAGAGCAGGATCAGGGAAATCATAAATTCATTTAAAATACATGTGTCTCAAGACTTGCAATCAATATTGGATGAATAAATATCCGTTCTGCAATAAATATTAAATATTGGATCAATAAATAGTTAAATACATTTTTAGTGGGACACAGGCCCGACCTACGCCTTGCTTCTTGGTCAGTACCTGAAAGGAATACATCTCAAAGTCATAAGAACAACACTGCATTAAGCATCAATATCCATTTCCTCAGGTAAACAAAGGGACAGTTCCATAACAGAAACATCTCCCCGCTGTAGGAATAAACAATTTGTTAAGTGTAGTTCAAACATTTCCTTAAATATGAAACATTTCATTTGCCACAAAAGTATGTGGACGTAACTCTCCTCCTGTAATAGGAATTAAACATTTCATTAAGAATAATTATTCCATATAACAAGGTTGGGCATCCCTTTGGGAGAACTTCTCATTGGGCCCAGCTAACCATTGCATTAGCCAGCACTAACTAGGAGAAAACATTGCAAACTAGGTAACCATCCCCTTGTGCAGGTTTAACTGTATCAGGGCTACACCAACATTCCATCAGGGAAGTAGAAATCCCTACATTGAGCAGGTGTAAGTAGATCTCTGTTATAGCAGGGGTATGAGACCCTTCCCTGGGCAGGAGTAAACATTGCCTCAAATGAGGTCAACACCTTTCATTAGGCTTAAAGTATTTCTTTAGGCATCACACACCATCCTATTACCTGATGCCTGAACAGGCAGGGCCTTCCCCCTATTAATCAGGAGCTTACAGGTAAAACATTTCCTGCAATAGAGATAATCAGTTTGGCAGAAGTAAAACACTTCACTGAGGGTAAAACATTTCATTAACCATTTCCTTAGGCAGGAATGAAACTCCTATGGCAGGAATAAAAACACGCAACTGCGGATAAAACATCTCATTAGGCAGTGTAACTATATCCTTATAGCATTAACGTTCCCCTACTCAGCAATCAACAGTTAACAACTCTTCAAGGCAGAGATAACCATTTTTAACAGGCAAGCCTGAGCTTAGAAGACTTGGTTTATGCATGTAAAGCCTTTTAGTAAATGTAATCATTTCTTTAAAGCAAGGAGCACCTCACTCCATAACTGTGGGCATGTGCTCCACCTTTCAACCAACATGAATAAATGTTTCATTAGTCAGCAGACACAGTTCATTATGCAGCTGTTGGCGTTTCCACCCCCAGGCCAGGATCAACATTCTAATTCCTACATTAAGCAGGCATAAACCTTTCAGCACCCAAGAGTAATCCTGTAAATAAGTAGAGGTTATAACACTGGGGCAGGGGTGTAATAAAACTTCTATAGTTCAGAATAATCCTGGTTCCAAGCAGGAATAACCACTTCAAAACTCTTCCCCAATCATAGGTAACATCCCCCTAATCAGGAGTAAACATTACAGGGAAGGAATCAGGCATAGACATTTCATTAAGTAACTTATAAATAGAACATTACTCATTGCTAGAGAGCAACATCTCATTAAGCAAGCACAGGCCTTGCTTTAGACTAGTAAAACATTTCTGTTAATTAAGGTGAACATTTCAATAAGCAATTCAGTAAAGCATTCTCAATGAGCATTTTACTATGCCTTGGACTCCCCTATGCAGGGCTAAGCCATCGCAGGTGAACTCAGTATGTCTTTAGGCCTACGCCGGAACCAGGGCCCAAACAGTTAATGAATGGCAAGCCTGTCCTCAGGCATAAACAGTAACTTAAAGGCCTCCACGTCACTAGAGGCACATAGGGGCCAACAGGTGAGCACTTAAGGTAAAAAATACAGCGTTTCTCTGGGGCCTACAAGAGAGCGCTTGGAGGCACAATTACAGCGCTTCTATGGGACATTCAAGAAAGCGCTTGGAGTGAAATTACAGCGCTTCCCTGTGCACTACCTCAGTTCCTCACATGACAGCGCTTGGCCACAGGCAATGCTGGGGACAGCGCTTCAGCAGGCAATCAGGTTTAGATAATAGCACCCTGCAGGTACAGCACTTCACAAGGCAGCAACCCCCTTCAGTACCTCAGCACTCTTCACAGGGACAGCAAAGGAGCGTTGGGGGAGCAGGGAGTCAGCGCTTCAGAAGGCAGCAACTTCTAGAGCCACAGAAGTTCTTGGTGACACAGCGCTTCAGGGGGATAGCGCTTTTCAGGATTCACAGCGCTACGATATAGCAGGCAATTCACAGCAGAGGTAGCGCTCGGCAGACAGTTCATTCCAGGTAGCGCTGCTGAAGGGCACCACAGAATATAGCGCTTCAGGCAGGAATCACGCCCAGGATTCTAGCGCTTCACAGACAGCAGGGTGCAGGGCTATAGCGCTTTGGCCCACACGAGGTGGGGGCAAGACCAGCAGGTCTAATAACATTCAGTTCAGGGTGCTGCAGTTCAGGCAAATATAGCGCTTCAGAAGGCAGCAACCCCCTCCATTACTTCAGCGCTCTTCACAGGGTCAGCAAGGGCAGCGCTAGATATACAGGACAGGTGACACCCCAGTAGCAGGTTAGCAAGGGAGACCCCAGGTGACATCAGGAAACGCAGGGTCAGTACCGCGCCAATACCTGTTTGCTTCTTCAAAAGTCCTGTGATGATTTAATTTCTTCTTAGCGCTTTAGGTTTCTTGCGCCCTTGTAAATAGAGGCTTAGTTTCTTCTTGGCGTGATGTTTCTTGCGCCCTTGTAAATAGAAGCTTAGTTTCTTGTTGGCATGATGTTTCTTGCGCCCTTTGGTTTCTTGTTTCCTTGAAGGGGGTTAAGTTGGTGACTGGTGTTAGATCTCCTCAGTCAATCCCCTCAAGTGGTCCCTGGGGGTTCCCTGCCGCGGGGTTAGGTCAGAGGGGGGGGTACAGGATGCCTCAATACTTGTAAAGCAGCACTCTAGGCCCTGTCATTCCAGCATCATAAGACCCTGCCCTGACCCCCACTGCCTATCCTCCTGCGTAGGTACTTCCCCAGGTCTCCCCTTAGTCCCTCTGACAGGAAAGTTTTCCTTCCTTTCCTTATACAGTGCCAGTTGACAGTTGGCAGTGGCAGTTGGTGTCACCTCACCTGTTCCAGAAGGTTCCAGGGGGTTCTAGGAGGTTCCACCATTCTACCTGTGGGCAGGCTGGCAGGCTAAGTTGATACATTGTTTGGAGGGTTCCAGCCAGGCCCTAGCCACTAGAATGCGCCCACTAAACCCCGCTGCAGCAGCAGTGGTCAGTGGCAGCCATGTTAGGGGTATAAGACACCTGCATCTTAACATCAGTTTCACAGTACACAGGGCTTTCCTCACTACACAAGGCCTATACATTGTTGTTACAATAGGGGCATTCTAAATTAAAAGGGGTAAAAAACGAAAAATTTCTGGGGAAAGGGCCAAGTCCCACAAGCAGTAAACCAGTAAACATGTAAACCAGTCTATAATCTCATGAATGATCAAATGAAAGGGCGCCATACCAGGTATATATAAAAAATATGACTTTATACTAAACACACCCCTCTAGTCTCTTTATGAGGCTAGAGGCTAAAGTTCATAAATTTAACTTATTTAGCACACAGTAAATTAGCACAATATACGTTGAGCCCTAGTGGCGTACCAAACCATATATTAAGACAGTGGTATAAGAACCACCACTTGCATAGACACAAGGCCTAGAGCCTGTAGAACCGCTGGGGCCACCAGAAACCACCCAAGGTAGTGATGCAGGAGACCCACGGGGGACGCGTGCAGTGTCTAAACGCAGCCGCGAATCACCATTAACTTCTATGGGGAAAGTCGCGGTTGGAAAATTACAGGTTAAGGACACTTAGAAGAGGACTTGAAACAAACCCCTTTAGAACTCAGAGGTTCTAGAGTCAACAGCCACGGGAGCACCAGAGTACTCGAGTTACCTCACCCAGGGAAGCAGGGTATCTAGGTGTCTTTTCATGTCGGGTTTCGTCATCGATTTCATTGGAGCGCTGCTGCAAAGTGCTGCTGGCGTCCAAGTGGAAAGTGTCCGGGTGGAACAAGCCTGGATCGGAGTAGTGAAGTACCTGAAAGCAGAGGGGACAGAGTCTGGGTCACTAGCCAGTGACCAGGAAGGCGATAAGCAGATGCCCACTGATGTCGGCTGATTTCAGGTGAAGGAGGTGATTCTTGACTCTTCAGCCACGAGGACCAGGAGGTGTTGAGAACAACCAGGTGTTGGATTCAAGCTGTCCCACGAAGGATGTCGAGTGCTGCAGCGTCGGCATCTGTATTGGACACAACAAGCCTTGGCAACTGCCCAATTTCGCGCCAGAGCAGGGGCTGAGTGCCCCTGCAACCGGTTTTAACTGGGGTATGCACAGGGACACCAAGTGTGCCCCTAGCACTGTTTGAAAAGCATTCTATGAATGCACCCACCCAGCCCCAAAAACACTAAAGCCTGTCTGGGAGGTGGTTACACCTCCCTGTGACAGGAAACCTATTGTCCAGGCCTCCCCTGCTGGAGTTTCGTCCAGCAGCAGGAGGTCAGACTCGGTCTGTGGCTGCAGCATCCATTTTGTGATGCGGAGGTTCTTTTAAACTGTTACGGGTCAGACCACTGTGTACAATTTTCTCCCTCTAGATGGTCTGGCTGCATCCCAGAACAGCTTCAGAGAATAGATCATGAAAGCTGCAGAGGGGTCCTGCTCATGCATGGGCACCCTCTCACACAAAAGCAAGCACTCTGCCTTCAGGATTGTCAAGGACTGCCATAGGAAGGACTTATAGGTTTATATGTGTCTGTTATTAAAGGTAGATATAGGTAACCTATATCTTATTAAGGGGTGCATGCACCACATTACCCAGGCTGCAGTAGCAGACCTGTGGTGTCATTTTGGAAGGCTTCCCAGGGGTGGCATAATACATGCTTCAGCCCCTGGTCGGCCTCTGGGGCACCTATGCACTCGGTACCTAGTGTACCATATACTAGGGACTCACAAGGGAACCCCAGTAACCAAGCTGGAGTATACTTAATGTACATGCAAATGTTTTAGAGAGGAAGCAGCTAGGCTGGGGTCCTGATTAGCCGGGCCCAACCAGACTAAAGTCGAGAAACAGTGAAACACCAGCAAAAAGTGGGGATAACCGTAGTAAGCAGATCCTACTCTCCTACAGCGACCAAAGTTAGATGAGCTGTGGAAAGGCAGAATTGCAAGTGATCCTGTGTGGACAGTAGTATGTAAGCCGACAAAGCCCCACAGTCTGTCAGGAACTTCAGCAAGATCACTGATTGAAACTAGGTGGCACGTGAGACACACACAGGTGCCTTTCCTGGGAGTCCGTATGTACCAATGTCCAGGGTACTGATGCCCGTTCCACTTGTTCAGAGTGGGAATGACTGGAAATGCTCTCCACTGGCATCTACTGAGTCGTTGAAATAGTTTTTTCCTGTTTGGGATAAAATCCAAAATATGCTTTTTTTAATTCTTATTTTTGGGCAGTTTTATATAGTGCAACCGTGGCCCGAGGGGACTAGTGTGCTTTACATGAGCACCAGATTAAGAAGCCAAGCTGTTGCAGTGCTACCGGGCAGCTGCACGACAGTTAACAAAATATATATCAGGAACTTCATTGAATGACGCAAAAATCCGCATGTGCTTAGTTGTGAATGAAAAGATGCAGTTCCAAATGTATTGATTTTTTCTTCTTGGGTGTGTCTCTATGACAGCCGCGGTGTACAGTGTTATTTATGAAAAGTGATTATTACGACTTCTGTGGGTGTATTGGATAGATACTTGGAGCCTCATTCATGAGACCCCAGTGGCACTTTTGCACCGCTGGAGCATCACTTTTTTGACGCTCCAGTGGCACAAAGTGCCACAGCATATTTACAAGGCCATGTACAGTCACCATACTTTGCTTTTCATGGCCTTGTAAATGTTTGACCCTTTCATGCAGGTCACTGCATTAAAGGTGAGTTCCATGTGTGTTGCTGTGGGTGTTCCCACGCAACACGCATGGAATCTGAAGCATTCCCACATTTACGACGAATCCCAAACCTGGGATTGCGTCATAATCCTACAAATGGGAGGCGTGGGAGTGGCGCAACAAGGAGAAATACTTTTACTCCTCCTTTTTTTTTTCCACTTTCCATGCTCGATGCATTCGGCAGCACACATAGAAAGAGGCAAATGCCATGAATTATTGTTTTTTTTGCAGGAAGGTGTCCGTACATACTCAAAAACATTCATACCCTCAATGCAGGCACCCTGACAACATGATGCAAGGGTGTCAGTGTTGACGCACGGCTGCTGCTTGTGGACTGGCGCAGGGGAGGACAGGAATGCGCTGTATCTCATAGATACAGCGCATTCCTTCCATTTTCTTTTGATGCGCGGCAGTGCAGCAGAAAGGCCTACAACGCTGCCGTGAATCAAAAGTTTGTAAATGAGGCCCTTAGAATCTCTTTGTTTTTATCAACTGGTCTTCCTTTTACTAAATCATTTTGAATTTGATATTAACAAGAGCCAGAGGCATTTATTTGAGGTACATTCTAAACTGAATGGAGTAGTGGACAGTGATTTATAAATTGACAACAAATATGAAAAGAAAATCTGTCTAATAATTCATTAGCAATAGGTGAACTGTCCTGTACCAGTGCTCCCTCGTTGCCATGGCGTTAGGGACCCTGCGCTGCTAGCCTGAAGCTCTGTGATGCTTGGGGATGTCATAGTGTGAATGATGCGTTCCGCATTGTGACCTGTTCAGCATAAGCAGTAACAAGACCCGTGACTCAAGACCCCAGTGTCTCGCTGATTATCATCAAGCGAGGTCGCAGGATGCTGCTTTCTGCGAATCACTTGACAAATTTGATTGGTAAGTTTTACATCAATTTTATTGATCAGGAGAATGTCCCAGCAAAAGATGAGATGGAAGTTCAGTGGGCTGTTATGTTTACCTAAATGAAAATTGCATGTTTTAGAAGATTTTAATCAGGGCTGATAGAAAATGACTTTCTGATGTGACACTACTTGCCTGAACTTTTTAAACAGCTAGAAAGTTTATGTTTGTGAAAACATTCTGCGCGTTTTAATGCTAATCGTTGCTGGAAAGTAATTTCTTACTAGTGAAAGTCCACTGTAATTGTTGCCTGATTTTAGAGAGATAATGCAATGTCTGGCACATTTCTATGTTGGCAGATTCCACTGCATATAGGATATAAGATGTAATTTCATGAGACTGAGGTCTTTTCATATAGTTATTGCAGTTACATATGTGTGGAATGCTGTCTCTCGGGTTTGACCACCTTTGCTGAGATCGATTGCTTTCACCAGAATCCACTGCAGGGGTTAAGTTCTTTGTTTTGGTTGTTTTTTTGCTGGTGGCCGATCAGCGATTGCATTCCTACCAGGAATGGCCATGAGTCACGCCTAACCTTAACTATTCCTTAACAATGACGTCCCATGGAGTGGACACTTAGCTCTGATGTGCTGACAGTGGTAGAGAGCAGCGGACACCTTCCTGCATAAACACAATCACAAGCGGTGGTATCCTCTTTCTGTGTGTGCTGACGAATGCAGCACACATGGAAAGAGGAAAAAACTAGGAGAAATGTAAACATTTCTTCTCGCTATGTCTGCTCTGGGGAGGCATATGTTTTTTGGCACTGCCCCAGAATCACGCTACGCTGTAAATCTGGGGCAGTGTCAATATCCTAGGGTGTTGCATGGGAACGCCTCCCTTCCGGGACATGAGGCAACGCAGCGACTTGTGCTGTGTGGTCTTTCACCTCATCTACAAACCCAAGAAAAGCCACGCAGAGCGGCTTTACAGAGACTTGTATAGATTGGCCTGCACTGTGCGGGCAAAACCACTAAGGAGCTAAGAGGGAATACGGAAAGGGTCGCCCTCCACTCACAATCTATACTTCAAATAAAGACCCAGTCCAATAGCGTGCATATGTAGCAGTGACAACCAGGGGGGGGGGGGTTTAAAATCCTACTCCCCACTACACTCTTATACACATTATAAGGAGGTAATGCACTGTGCTCCGCTCACAATAAAAGACCTGTTCTCTCTGGCAACACCACAGAACACCCACTCAAAGTGAGCCAACCCAGAATTGGTCACACAAGTCCACCACAAACATTAGACATACCTCTTCGTAGCTTTCCTCATCTATGGCTGAGGAAAGGAGTCTTCCAAGCCCGTGACGATCATTAAGTCTTCCAAGGATCAAGGGATATCCTCATTTTAGAAGTACCCGGTGACCTTGTTGATACCGGAGCGGCCGGTATGAGTAGCTTGGCTGTCTCCTGGTAATACTCCACACATTACTATACTTACTATCCCCCTATTGTGAAGTGAAGTGAAGTGAAGGGGGTCTTATCATGCGCAAACTTAGCCCGATGGGCGTCAAGGCGCCTAATTCCAAATCCAGCTCATAACAAAAAACCCTGCAGCTCAACCTGTGTAAGCTCTGGAAAAGCACCACGTTTTTAAGGCCTTTTTGAAGAGCGATAGAGAGGGTAAAATCTTCAACTCCATCGGCAAGATGTTCCAGAGCTGTGGCGCAACGACGGAGAAGGCCCTGGCTCCCCATCTGGTGAGCTTAAAGCGGGGGACAACAAGTTGGAATAGTCCCGAAGAGCGCAAACACCGTGTAGGGTGATAGCGGGTGAGCAGGGAGCTGATAGCGCCATTAGATCCATCCTCGAGAGCTCTATAGGTCAGACACAGAATTTTAAAATATATTCTGTGCTGAATAGGCAGCCAATGGAGGTCTCTCCTCGCAGCAGTAGCATAGGAGGCCCTGGGAAGGTCCAGGACAAAACGTGCAGCAGCATTCTGCACGATTTGCAGTCGATGTATGAGGCCCTTGTTGGATTCCATGTAGAGAGAGTTGCAATAGTCTAGCCTGGAACCAACAAGGGCGACTGCAATCTACTTGCGTGCTTGAAGAGACAGATAGCTGCGAATTCTATTGAGCGTCCTGATCACACCCCAGCAGGTCGAAACGGTCCGATTCACCTGTAGGGACATCGAGAGTGAAGTATCGAACACCACACCCAGATTTCTGGCAGATTGCGAGGGAGTGGGGCAGATGCCAAGAGAGGAGGGCCACCAATCACTCGACCAGATATCATGGTCCTTCCCAAAGACCAGGACCTCAGTCTTGTCGCCATTTAGCTTCAGGGAGTTGGCAACCATCCAATCAGCAACATGTTGCATACAGGACCTGAAGCTAGAGGCAGATGTTATGACAGAGGACTGAGTAAATGAAACCATGATCTGGGTGTCATCGGCGTATGATACCACCTCCATCCCCTGCGATCTTACAAGCCTGGCAAGGGGGGCCACGTAGATGTTGAACAGGGTCGGACTTAATGCCGACCCCTGTGGCACCCCACATTGCAGAGACTTTGCTGGGGAGAGGTGGTTGCCGAGCATCACTCTCTGTTCCCTATCAAGGAGAAAGGAGTTGAGGAGACTCAGGGCCGAGCCAGTGACAGCTGCCTCCCTAAGCCGGGATGTTAGAATGGCAGGAGACAGAGTGTCAAATGCGGCCGTGAGGTCCAATAGCACAAGAACCGTAGTTTGTCCAGCGTCAACCTTGCGTCGGATGTTATCGACTACAAAGGTGAGAGCAGATTCTGTGCTGTGATGTTTTCGAAATCCATGCTGGGTGATATCAAGATACTCCGAGGCTTCAAGGAAAGAAGATAAGTGGCGATTCAGGTGTGCTTCTAAAATTTTAGCCGGAGCAGGGAAATGGGTCTGAAATTTTTCAAAAGACCAGGATCGAGTGAGGGCTTCTTAAGGAGCGGCCTCACAATGGCCTTCTTCCATATTGATGGAAAGGTGCCTTGGACTATGGCCTTATTCATCACCTCAAGCAGGGGAGGAAGGAGGCTGTTCCTACACTCTTTTAGCTTTTTAAGAGGCAGTGGATCTAATGGAGAGGAAGACTTCGTCTTGTCCAGAAGAAGATTCAGTCCCTCCAAAGACATAGAAGGAAAATCGGAGAGGAGGCTGGAAGGAGCTATTTCCAATGCCTCAAAAGAGCGTATGCCTGGAAGATGATTTTCAGCCAAGGAGAGGCGTTGTACTTCTAAGGAAGTATGAATATCAAAGATTTTTTTATGAAAAAAGTCTGCAATGTCGTCACAGAGACGTTGAGAGCTAACTACGGGGTCTGGAAGTTGGAGGGAGCATAGTGAGTCCGCAATTTTGAACAGCTCCCTGGCGGAGGAGTGAGTGAGCTAGTCAGGTTGGAGAAGTATTCCTGCTTCTCCATTATCACTTTCAATGTATACTCCCGTAGAGCAGACTTATGAGCCTCCCTGTCCATGGGGTCCCAGGATTTCCTCCATCTCCTCTCACTGCTTCTGCAACCCTGTCTTAGAAGTCTAAGATGGTCCGAGAACCATGGCGCTGATGGTTTCCGCCGGGCTACATATCGCAGGGATGCGGGGGCAAGTTTTTCTACTGCATTAGTGATGGAATCCTGCAGAACTTGTGCTTCCTCATCCGCGTCTTTTAGGGAGAGAGCCTCTGGTGTAGGAACAAAAGGGACAAAAGCCTCATTCGTAAGGTTTCTAAGATTTCTTCTAGAAACGAAAGGGGTGGTCCCCTTCTTAGTAGAATTGGAAGTGGAAAAGGCTAAATAGAGAGGAACCGCAAAGTGATCAGTCCACACCAATGGTAAAGGTGTGCCGCTAGAGAGTTTAAGATCATTCGAGAAAACTCCGTCAAGGATGTGACCTGCTGTATGAGTGAGTATGTGTTTCTTGCCACCCCAGGGTTTACGTGTTTTTAAATATGTGTTTTACCTGTTCTCTCCCGGCAGCATTTTACAGAACTAGTGTCCAAAAAAGTGAAGTGGCAGCATTTGAGTGCAGCCCTGATGAAACTGCTTAATGAAACATAGCAGTGAAACATGTCGGCACTGGCAGTAGGTAATGGTAGGCATGATTAGCTACCAGCCTTTTTAGTATTCAACAGCACACGATCACCGCCCTATGAATAAAATTGGTTAAGGGACTGGTGTGCTGTGTGTGTTTTTAAGCACTCAGTTATACTTGTGTTTGTTTGTCACTAGCAGATTTTTCTGCACTTCACTATTTGTCACTTTAAATGTTGTTTGTTTTGGACACGTCTTTTCTTTCCTCTCACTTTTCTTTGAGAAGCAAGTGACCACCGATGATGAGACAGGGGCCTGTCTGGAAATTGCATACCAGTTACCCCAATGGTGGTGTTTCCGTGAGGGGTCATTTGCTTCTCGCACATTTTTTCCTCTATGAAGAGGTATGTCTAATGTTTGTGGTGGACTTGTGTGACCAATTCTGGGTTGGCTCACTTTGAGTGGGTGTTCTGTGGTGTTGCCAGAGAGAACAGGTCTTTTATTGTGAGCGGAGCACAGTGCATTACCTCCTTATAATGTGTATAAGAGTGTAGTGGGGAGTAGGATTTTAAACCCCCCCCCCTGGTTGTCACTGCTACATATGCACGCTATTGGACTGGGTCTTTATTTGAAGTACTGCACTGTGCGGGACCAGAGCATTAAAAAAGTGATACTCCAGTGGCGCAAGGGGCTTGTAAATATGCTCCAAGTATTTAATCTCAAGTCAGAGTTGTGCTGCACTGAGCTGTGTGTCGGTAGCTGGCTCTAACGTTCTAGTCTCCTGTGCTAAGCACAAGTTTGCTGTTCTGAACTGAGTTGTCACTGATGGTTGGGCTATCAGTTCAGGAGGTGGGAGGGAAGGAGTTTCGTTTCATTCGCAAGTTTGGTTTGGCGGCATTCACTGAGGAGCGAGCTGTCTGGAACTACTGGACCTTCATTACACCACTGTTGATGGATATTTGCATCAGGTTGTTTAATGTGTGCTATGTTTTTCCTTTTCAAGGGTGGCAAATAAAATTAGGTGTATGACATGTAATGTACAAGAAATTGGTAACCCTAAAAATGCAGATTGATACTCGCATATTTAGAAAGACGCGGGCAGAGGTGACTTTTCTTCAAGCAATGCCCCTGATACCTTGGGACAGGGCTAACTTTGTGCATCACGGGGGAACCACAAACTACGTTGCTTCCTATAGCTCATACATGGCTAGAGTTGTAATCATAATCCATCAGACATTGCCTTTCTCATTTACTTATATTCATTGAGACTCCCTGGGCAGATTCATTTATCGCTTACTTTGTGACTTTGCCATCACAGTCAGAAACTCCTACACACCTAACTTCGACTTCTAACGTTTTTCGAGGACGTTATGCAGCATTATCGTAGACATGATGACATAAGTGTTATTTGGGGCTTCAAACTTTAACCTAGTTCTTAATTCAGAACTCGATAGCAGACGCAGAGACATGACTAGCGCCCCCAGTGCAGCGAACGCCTTGCAACAAATCCTTGAGCATGATGGTTTAGTGGATGTATGGCGTAAGCTGCGGGGGGGGGAGCAAAGGCCTACTCACAGTGCTCCGCTGCCCACAACACATATTTGAGGACTGATTTCTTGCTTCAATCCCCCAAGGAGGTCCCCTGGGTCCACTCCCTTGAGTACTAACCCTGCAAATCCCCTGACCACTCGTCCGTTGTACTTGCCATTATGTTACCCGACTTACGATAAAGACATGAACCGTGGGTGTTTCCATCATCAGCATTAGGGGACGCAGTATTCAGAGCAAAGGGGGCGGGCCTTAGATGAATATTTTGAACAGAATGTAGGGTCAGTTGCCTCTAATCAGACAATCTCAGAAGCATTTAAAGTTTACATAAGATGGACAGTAATCTCAGAGCATTCGAAGTCCTTAATCAATGTGAACCTGGCTTCCGAGTCTAAAGAGGGAGTTAAATAGGGTTCACTGACAGTATATCAACCCCCAAAATATCCCCATACACAAATGTCGAGTTTTTAATATCGATGTAAAAAATATTGACATCCTATATTTATTTTTGAAAGTTCAAATTAAAAAAAAATATAGATGAGTAAAATATAGTTGTACAAAATATCGATTTTAATATATATAAAAATAATATTAAATATATTTAAAAAATTATATTAACTTAAAAAATTGATTGGATTTCATATTCATTTGAATAAATATAACAAATACATTTAATTTAAACATACAATATAAAATGTATTATATATATTTATTTTAAAACAATTTGTAAACTATTTATTTTATTATTATAAAAATGTATAAATATATATATATATATATATATATATATATATATATATATATATATATATATATATATATATATATACAAAAACACCAATAACATAAAATCTAATAAAAAACATTATATTATAATTTAAAACATTAAATTATTTTAAAGTCTTTAAAATAACATTTTCAACTTCAGTGAATGCAACAGTAGAAAAAGTGCTGGATAGCGGAGGCGTAAAAATTACTATTCCCATTCCTGAGAGTGCAACAGTAGGGAAAGTATTGGATAGTGTAGGGGTAAAAACTACTATTCCCACTCTAGTGAGTGCAACAGTAGCGTAAGTGTTTGAGAGTGGAGGGGTAAAAATTACTATTACCACTCCAATGAGTGCAACAGTAGGGAAACTGCTGGATACCGTGGTAAAAAAAATACTATTCACACTGAAACACTTAAAAATAAATATATATTAATAAATCAAAAATATAATAAAAATGAATAATCAATATTCTAAATTAATGTTTAAAACATATAAAAAGAACACAAATTACAATAGTAATTACATATAACAAAAGCTTACAAATACTGTATATAAAAAAATAACAAATACATTTACCAACACATATTTATTTTAAAATACTTACAAAAAAAATAAACATTAATCTACTACACACACTTTAACACTATAATTTGCACAACACAAACTAAACTAAACTATCAAATAATAAAACACATTTAGAAATTATCTTACCCACCCTTTACCCCTTTTAAAAATAAATATAACAAAAAATATTTTAAAATGACCCAAAATATAAATCTATTAACATTAATTATCATCTATATAATAATTAAATACAAATTACCTCCCACCATTACGCCTACAAACACCACAACACACACTTAAAATTAATTAGACAATTACAAATGAATTACATTTAATTAACAACCAATTATTAATTCATACATTTAAATTAAATTACTTCCCACCATTTATATCTACAAACACCACAACGCACACCTAAAATAAAAGACATAGGGCCAGATGTAGGTAATTTTATTTTACCACCTCTTCGGTATTTAAGAAGTGGTAAAATATCAGTACCGAGATGTAGGTAAATACAGATGTGCATTTACCGAATCGGTAAAAATCGGTATTTACCGATTCGGTAAATAACGACCGGTAATGCCCATTCATTCCTATGGGCTTTGAAGCCCATAGGAATGACTGGGCATTACCGATTCGGTAATTACCGAATCGGTAAATACCGATTTTCACAAGGGTGCAGGGGGTGTCACTTTGACACCCTCTAGCACCCCCAAAACGGGTTCAGGTGCCATGTGACAGGCATACCTGCCCTAAGGACAGGTCTGCCTGTCATATGGCACAGGTGTGTGCACACCTGAATCGGTATTTTACCATCAAATAGGATTTGATGGTAAAATACCGATTTTGTAATGCTTGTGGGACTCAGAAGAGTCCCACCTACATATCAATTTTCCCGAATCGGTAAAAATACCGACTCGGTATTTTACAGAATCGGTAAATTTACCGATCGGTAAATTTACCGATTCTGTAAAATACAGGGCCCTACATCTCAAATTGCATTTACCGGTCGGTAACGGCTGAATTCGGCCGTTACCGACCGGTAAATGCCTACCTACATCTGGCCCATAATTACCATAATTATTTAATAATTAATTATTTGAAATGTAATATTTATTTTATATATTTATCTATTTAAAAGGTTTTATATAGCGCTGGTTCCACCCGGGGGTAGCAGAGCGCTTTACATTGGAATGACAATAGTACATGGAATACAAAACAGTGGTGTCCAAAAGAAGCATTCAGACATGACGGACTTTGAGAACCACAATGAGTAACATAGCTTGACTTAATAAAAATGCAAAGAAGTAGCAATTTACAAAACAACACGTGAATAGAGTAATTACTAATTATTACCCAGTATAAAGGAGGTGGACTCATTCTTTGTGAATAAGGAAGGGTTGTGCGTGTGAGAGAAAGGGGGGAGGGGAAGTGTTCGGAAAGGGGTGGTAGGGTGGAAGAAAAGGTGAAGATGGGTAGGGAAGGGGGTGAAAAGGTGGGGTCAACACAGGAGGAGTGAAGAGAGGGGGAAGACGGAGTTTCAAGAAGGGGGGGAGAGTATAACCGGTATGGTAATGGATTAAGGACCCCAATATTTGTTGAGCAGGTTCATTTTAAGGTCTTTTTTTAAACTGGCGTATGAAGGGTTGAGTCGTAGCTCTTTAGGGAGGGCAGTCCAGATGCTGGGAGCCTTACCAGAGAAGGAGCGAGAATGCACAGCTTTCTTTTTGAACAGAGGGGGGACGAGGAGGAGACGGCTGGTGCTTCTCATCGGTCGGGCACTTCCCGCTTGATTGAGTTTGTTTGAGAGGTACAGCGGGGTCTTTTGATGAAGGGCTTAGTACGTAATGCAGGCTATTTTATTGGAGGATCTGCCTTCGATAGGAAGCCATTTAAGGGTCTTAAGCGCAGGCGAGATGTGGTCAGAGCGTTTGCAGTCAGTTGTAAGCCTGACCACTAGGTTGAAAACAGATTTGAGGGGGGCAAGGTGGACTTTGGGAGATCCAGAGAGTAGGGCATTGCCATAGTCAATAGGACTAGAGATTGGACAACAGATTTGAAATCTTCCGGTGGAATGAAAGGTTTGATTCTTCTGAGATGTGGAGCATGAAAATTGCGCCGTTTCCCGAATGTTTTATATGGGAATTGAGCGTTAACTTACTGTCAATGGTGATGCCAAGGGATTTTACTGATTCGGACAAGGAGGGCGTACAGTTTAGGGCGTTAAGGTCAGAGATCCATGTTTGGATAGGGAGTGGGTTGTTTTTAGGAGAGAAAAGAATGATTTCAGTTTGTTTGGTTTGAGTTTGAAACGATTTGAGTAGAACCAGGTTTGTATATTAGCCAGGACAGTGTTAAGGTGTAGGACATCTGAGAGGGATTTTATTTTATAGTACAGTTGGGTATCGTCGGCATACAGGTGATAGTTAATACCGGCTTTTTTAAGGATGAGGGTAAGGGGTTCCATAAATAAGTTGAATAGAGCAGGAGAGAGGATAGATCCTTGGGGGACACCATGGGAGACAGGAGTGGGGCTGGAGAGGCAGTTTTGGATTTTGATTTGCCGGGCTCTGTATTGGAAATAGGAGGTGAACCCATTCAGGACAGTGCCTTTAAGACCGAAACGAAGTTTAAGTGTATTGAGTAAGGTTAAATGGTTAACTGTATCGAATGCCGCAGAGAGGTCTAGGAGAATGAGTAGGCAGGTCTCACCATTATCCAGGGTGTGGTGGATGTCATCAACTATATTTAGCAATGGAGTTTCAGGGCTGCAGCCGGATTGTAGAGGGCTGAGTAGGTTGTAAGTGTCAATGGGTTTATCCAATTGAAGAAGGGCATATTTCTCAAGGGCTTTTGAAAGAATATGGAGGTTTGAGGTGGGGCGGAGGTTATTAGGGTCTTTGGGGTCAGCCTTAGGGTTTTTAGGAATGGGCGTGACCTGTCCGAGTTGGAGGGAGACAGGGACACACCCGAGGAAAGGAAAGAGTTGATGATTTCGGTCCAATAAGGTACAATGACGTGTTTAAGGTCGTGGACGAGGGTAGACTGGAGGGGGTCTTTTGTGTGAGAGGACGGTTTTAATTTGGACAGGATGTTAAAGACTTCTAGTTCGGAAACAGAGTGGAAATTCTGCTGGAGGCATTATTTTGTAGCTGTATTTTGTCGGGGTAGGTTTCAGGGAGGGGTTATTGAAAGTTGGTGCCGGGGAGGCAGGGGTCAGGATCAGGGAGGGGAGGGTATTGGAGTAGTAACAAGGGTATATTGGGGGTTGGGAGGGATCTGAGTTAAAATGAAAGATTGGTCAATTTTGGCGATTTTTTCACAGAAAAAGTTAGCAATTTCTTCACATTTGTTGGAGGAGGCCGTCAAGTAGAGGGGGGCGGGGGAGGTTTGGTTTCTAACAATGTTGAACAGTTCTCTGGGTCTATTTTTGACATGGGTGATTTGAGAACGAAAGAAGGATTCCTTTTCAAACAAAATGTGTTTCTTGTAAGTAGATCTAGCGGTTCAAAGGAGGACGAGATTGGAGGGGGAAGGGTGTTGTCTCCAAGTTCTTTCATCCAGTCCGAGAGCACCTCCTTCATTTTTGAGGGCTGAGTTAAACCATGACGGGATAGTAGGAGAAGAGAGGGTGTAAGAGTGAGTGGAGAGGCAACATCAGAGTAGGGGGTGGGGGAAATGTTTGGAGAGGGGGAGTAGGGGCAGGAGGAGGTGTGGTGGTGCGGGCTAGGAGGGGAGTATGGGGGAAGGAGAGGGGTTAGCAGTGGCACTCGGGGTCAGAAGGTAATGGTCGTTGGAGACCATGGGAGTTTGGGAGATGGTGAGTAAGTTTGAGATGTTTTGGGGAGGTTTGGTGTTTGGTGGTGGATAGGAAGTCATAGATTAGGATACATCCTTGAGGTTAGAGATGTCTAGGGGAAGAAGGGTATTCGTCGTGGAGGCAGGGGAGCGCAGGGATGTGTCTGGGGATTGGGGAGTAGAAGGGAGAGGAGTAGGTAAGGACAACTGGTAGGACAGAGTGCTGAAATGATGCTCTGAGATGTTGAGGTGGTGTTCAGAGGCTTGTATGAGGATATTTCCAGTTTTGAAGATGGAGATGTCAATTTCACTGGGGAAAATAGGGGAGGGAGTAGTAGATAGTTTGAAACCGTAAGGAATATTATTAGAATTAGTAACTGGGAGGTGGCGTAGGAAGGTGCTCGTCCATTTGGAGGGGCGCTTAGAATAGAAAATGGAGTTGGTTCTTATAGGGGACATGAGGCTGTGGTAGTTATCCACAATTCGGGTTTCGGGATGCCGGATTAGTAATTTATGTTTGAAATCATTCTTAGCGTTTTTAGAAAGATTGGGAGGGTAGAGAATGGACACGAGTTGGGGCCATGTTTGGTGAGGGAGGGGTGTAGGGAGGAGAGAGCTGGATTGGAGTGGGACATGGGATTGGGACTAACGTGAAGCATGATGGTCAAAAGTTTGGAGGAGATGGGGGAGAAAGGAGGGAGGGTGGAGTGATATAAAGCTAATAAGGGGATAACGAGGAGTTAGGGGTAGGAGGTTGAAGTAAGATGAGGGAACAGGCTAAATCACTGTATAAAAACATAACAAATTATATTAACAATAAAATGTTAATTAATTAATAATAAATGAATGTACACATTTATTAACACTAAAAACTATCATTAAAACAAATATTAATAAATACAAATTAATCAATAAATTAGAATTAATTAAACTACTTCCCACCCTATTCCCCCATAAACCCACAACCCATCTACAGAACTAAAAGCGCAAAATTCATATTAAACAAATGAATACATTTAATATAATTACATTTCTTCCCACCCTATTCCGCTATAAACCCACAACACGCTATGGAACTATAAGCACAAAATTCATATTAAAAAAATAATAATACATTTATTATAATTAAGTTACCTCCCACCCTATTCCCCTATAAACCCACAACTCGCTACAGCATTAAAAGTGCAAAATTTAAATAATTTTTTTGTAACTACTAAAAATATAAAAAATGCAAACAATTCTTATACACAACATACATCACATACATATATAATATACACTAAAATACATAACTATAATAAAAAAACAATATTTTTAACAACTATATTTTTGCAACGGTATTGAAGACTTTGGTATTTGTAAAATCTATATTACTTACCTGAATTCGATATTCTTAACGTCTATATTCTTGCTGTCGATATTTCTGACCCACAATATTTCCAACTCGATATTTGTGCACCTAGACATTTTGTACTCAATATTCTGTTTCTACCCCATTAAATGTAGCTTAACAATGGTCTACCTTGGAAAATATACCTGGGCCGGGACTTATGTGGAGGGGGAGTGTCCTCTTGCTGATACTGAAAGGGGTGCAACCAAGAATGGTGGTTCAATCCCTGTCTACAGCCAACACAGAACCCATTAAGGGGAATGTTTTGATAGTACAGGCATTCCAGTGTTTTAACCAAACATTATATACCTACATGATAACACTACACCAGGACCACCAAGACGATTTTATGGATGACATAACCCCAGCATGGGCGGAGGGAGGCATGCAGAAATTGTTATTCACCCCATCATGCTGCAGAAGGTACTGACGGCTGTATAAAGTCTGGCGGGTGGCAGGTTCCTCAACTCTAACGGGTTAAGACACATGTATTAAAGGTTTGTCCTAAATTAACTTGAGTAGTGCACAGTGATTTATAAATTGACAACAGATATGAAGAGAAACTCTGTCTAATTATTGATTAGAAATAGATGCACTTTCTTGCACCAGTCTTCCTTCGTTGTCATGAGATTAGCGCACATGCACTGCTAGTCTGAAGCTTGAGAGAGGTTTGGTGATGTCATAGTGTGAGTGATGCATTTCTTACAGTGACAGTGACCTATTCAGCATAAGCAGTAACCCAATTTGTGGACGTGATTCAAGATACCAGTATCTTGCTGCTTTCCATAACGCAAGATTGCAGGTTACTGGTTTCTTCTGATTCAATTTACTAATTTGATCGATAGATGTTTTTTGGTTTTATAGATCAGGATTTTGTCCCAGCATAAGAGAAGATTGAAGTTTAAGGGGCTATTATGTTTACATAAGTAACAATATGATGTTATAGGAGATTAGCCATTGTTAGACCTGTCAGCCTTAGGGTGGACTTTCCCTATTTTTTTCCGCCTTTGCCTCATTTTTTCCCACCTTCTTTTTGTTGGCCTTGGTCTCTGGGCACCTTCCCATTGCTAATCAATGCTAAGGTGAAGGTGCTCTCTTCCTCCAGCATGGCTGCCACTGACCCCTGCTACTGCAGCGTTGTCTTATGAGGCGCACTCTAGTTGCCAGGAGCTGGCTGGAACCACTAAACATTGTAGCAATGCCAGCCTGCCAGCCTGCCCATAGCTAGAGTGAGGGAGCTCCTGGAACCTTCCAGAATAGGGGAGTGGTCACCAACTGCCAACTGCCACTATAAAAGAAAAGGGAGGGAAACTTTCTAGGCAGTTGGGGCATCACTGACCTGGGGGACCCTACGCAGGAGACTTAGGCGTAGGGCCTAGTCAGGAACCTATACCACTGGGGGTGACAGAGTTTAGGTGCTGCCCACCAATCTGAGTAAGGAACACTGAACTAGCCCACTGATCTGGCCCAGTGGGAGGGGAACCCAGGGACGACCTGAAGTGACCTGCTGAGGAAGCTTGACCAACCTTCAAATCAAACCCCCCCTTCTCTTCAAGTAACTTCAACCCAAGGGCGCAAGAACCAACAAGCGCCAAGAAGAAACTCCCCTGCGCTAATCGGGACTTCTGGGGATCAGCCAGGTACTAGGCTGTGTCAATTCTGCCCCTCTGTCTGCCCTGTGGCCCCAGCGCTGTCCTGCCATATCTCCTCTGCTGAAACTGAACTGTGCTGTTCCTCAGCGCTCCCCTGCTATGCCATGAGAAGCGCTGTGAGCCGAGAGACTGTTGCTGCCTGAAGCGCTGTAGTCCCCCCCTAAGCGCTATCTCTACCGAGCGCTGTGGCCCCAAGAATTGCCTAACTTGGTTGTAGCGCTAACAGGCCATCAAGCGCTGTAATCGCGCCTCAAGCGCTCTCGTGTGTGCCTTCAGAGAAGCGCCGTATTCGCGCCTCAAGCGCTCACCTGCCAAAAGCTGTGAGGACATTCCAAGCGCTCCTTGGACCCGTGAGGCGCTGTGCGGTTTGAGCGCTGTAGGATACCTGGCAGCGTGGCCCCCTTACCGGCGCTGCCCTCAACATATCACCACCGGAGCCTGGCCCCCGAGTGACGAGTCTCCGCGGCGGCCTCCGGAGCCTGAGGTGGGCCGCCGTGATCTCCAGTCGGCCGCGCTAGGCCCAAAGCCACCCCCACCATCACCACGTGACAGGGGTGCCCGGCCGCGTCCTCGGCTGCGCCCCCGCCCTCACCACTGATTGGCCCTTGGCCCGAGAAGAGCTCGGAGGCCCGGGACCGGAACAGAATCCGCGCGGAGGCTCAGGAGGAGC
The DNA here is from genome assembly GCF_964261635.1 of Lissotriton helveticus. Taxonomy (NCBI): domain Eukaryota; kingdom Metazoa; phylum Chordata; class Amphibia; order Caudata; family Salamandridae; genus Lissotriton; species Lissotriton helveticus. The sequence continues at coordinate 20,983,969 of NC_136061.1, forward strand.
CCCCCACCAGCCGTCACCAGCCCCGAAGGGGCGTTCCATCCACCGAAGGCCCAGACATTGCGGGAGAAGGTGCGGAAGCGAGCGCGCGACCCGGGCGTCATCAGCGGCGGAGATCTCCGCAAGGGCTCCCCAGGAGCCGAAGCACCAGGTAACCCCAGGGAGAGGAGGGCGGAGGTCTGGAGAAGAGTGGGGCCTCCCATGAACGGAGAGGAAGCCCCATGACCGCCCCTCTCCTGGGGAGACTGTTGTTGGGCCCCGTTGGCCCGAGTTGTATGTAGGAGGTCCTCTGGACTGGGCGAGAGCCCGAAGGGTTCAGCCGGCCTACTCTGTTGCCCTTCGCAATAGGGTCTTGTGTTCACGGAGCCGGGTGTTACAGAACTGGGCCCTGTTGTAGTTGCCCTCCCCCGTAAGGAGACTGTAGGAGAGCCGATTTAGATAGAGATTGTTGCCTAAGTCCCAAGAGATAGTGGTACTTGTAGCCAGGCCAGAATGATGAAATGTTTTGCCTATTCTTCCTGAAGTGTTTCACCTAACAACATGCTCGTCCTTACTTAATGAGTTGGTGGTTTTTCTTGTCTGATGAGATGTTGATTTATACCTAATAGAATGTTATGCAGATGCTCATTGGTAGATTTTCCCAATACTAAATGAAATGTTTTAATCCTGTCTAATGCAGTATTACCTGAAAGGCCTACAGTTATTTAATATGTAATATTTAATTATTTATGAATCCATGACTAAGTAATGAAATATATGCTCTTTTAAGGAAAGTTAATGAGTGATTACCACTGTGATTTTTGATTGCCCTGATCTTGATCTTAGATAAAACTTATTTATTTGAATCAAACATTATGGTGTGGTCTCAGTCTTTGCGTGCATTTAATGTCTCAGTGGATGTGTGTGCTGTGTAGTCACTTAACACCTAAGCTTCGGGTGCCTACCCGCTCGAGCCAGGCTACCCCCGGGGAACTGGTGATTCCAGTTCCTACAGCCATAATATAGGATGATTTTTTAATGTTACACTACTTGCTAGAACTTTATCAAATAGTTATAAAGTTAACTTATGAGTAAATGTGCAGCGAGTTGTAATGCTATTCGAGGTTGGAAAGTAAACTCTTACTTGTGAGAGTCCACTGTATTTGTTGAATGATGTGAGAGAGATGATGCAATTTGTCTGTATGTGAGATATGGGATTTTATTTTAGCAAGACTGGGGACTTTTCATGTAGTTGATGCAGCTACATGTGCCCATTACAGGTATGAAAATAGGATTTATTTCAAAAAGAAAAAAAAAGCTTTCTTTTAATTTTTTAAGAGTAGGCAGTGCTGCGTGGGACCTCTGCCTGCTCTTAAAAATGTTTTTGCAAATATTCTCAGAGGGGAATGGGTCCCGAGGGGGCCCCTTTCCATTTGTAAATGGGTTACCACCTACTTGAACTATGTGGAAAAGTGTGAATGTTTTGCAACCTCATTTCGGTTGCAAAAATTCACCGTACCACAACGAATCGGTATTAGGAAGGGATGCCCTAAACACGCCCCTTACTAATACCGAATCACACACCCAATTTGCAATTCAGTAATAGATTACTGAATTTCTAATTGGGCCTTTGTACATTAAAAAATGTTATTTGGAGGTCACAAACGACCCTATTCTACAATTTGGGACGTTTGCGACCTCAAAAAAGCTTTGTACATCTGGCCCTAAGTGGTTACGGAAGCAGCTCTTCTGTTTAAAGGTACATTGTAATACACAAGGTAAACTTGAAAAGAATGTAAGATCGTATGTGACAGACTGATACGAAACCGACATGGCCAGTCCTGTCCTACAATGGCTCCCACCCTACACAAAGAATGAGACTGCATTTGCATTCCTGGGGAAAGTGGCCACCTCCGGCCTATGATTTCTCGGATGGAAGCAGCTACTATTGGCCAGTCAAAGGCCAGCACATTGCAGGGTCCATAACTGGACCAGTGTTCTTCTTTGGCTTAGAGCCTGAATCATTGTGTATGTTTGAGCGAAAAAACTGACCTGTCAGTCCACACCATGAGAAATGTATTCAGTTAAATCAGGGCCGCTGTTGTATTTACTCTTGTTAAATGTTGAATTTACTCTTGTTAATGTGAGTAACTAAAGTTAACTTACAGTATTTACCTTTCTCCTGTCATTATAGTTCTCTAGAGTTCTTCCAGAGGACATCTAATTGTTTGAAAGGCAACTAACCACTGAATTAAGGGAAGAACATTCCGCAAAATCTAGACTCCTTAATATTTTGGCCGCAAGATAAGATCAACCAGAGCCATGGGCTGTCCCTGCCCCCCCAATGCTGAACACATTGGAAATGTTCCATCAATATTCCAATCAGTGCTGGGCACATTTAAACTGAATCTCACACACAGCCAGCCAAATTCAACTCCAGAAATTGACTCTAAATTGGTAAAACTGCAGCATTGCGCTGATTCAAAACTGAAAAAAATCAGAGCAAACTAGGGAATTTGAAGACTCTCTGAGACCACTACCATCTTACGCAAAGGCAAGATTTGAGAGAAATTGGTGTGACACAATTTACAACAGCAACAAACAGGATAGAGATGCCAAGCTACGGTTCACCTAACATAACCCTCTGCAGACCAATGTTCACAAGTTTTGCGATGACTCACTGTCCAATATTGCCTACAGCATGAGACAAAAAAAAACAATCAAACGCCGTGAAAAAGCCTGAGCTTGTAGAGGTATATTCACCGCCCACCTTAACAAAGAATCTATTGCCTTTGGCAAACAAATCAGCAAAATACAATGGCAACGAGCAACAAACTAAAAAGAGAGGGACTTTCCTGCAGAAGAAAGTCAAGGACACTAGGAGAATAATGAGAAATTGAAAACAAAATTCAAGTCATACATTTAAAGAAACAATCACATTCATACACTGATCATGTTGAAAGCTGTGATCCAACATCTTCAGAGGAGCGTGAGATTGGATCACCCCAAGCCCCACCCACCTCCATCAAGATCTAATGGTTGAGATGGAAAAAGCATTAACTTTTATCATGAACACAACCAACAAGACCCCATAATGGGGAGTAAGAGCCAAATCAACAGAAAAGAGAGTGACAGGGACCTCCTGGAACTAAATCCGTTCCAATCTGCCAGGTATTGCAAGGCATCCTTTTTATAAGACACAAGAAAACTACAAAAATAGTGCAACAAATCTCCATCAAAACACCCCAGCTCTACTCCCGCTCTATCAGTCCATCAAATTGCGCTCCTAAATCTGTGGAAGGGCCCTCTCCTCATCCCCTGCACATGGATAGCCCTCTTCTCATCCCCTGCACATGGATAGCCCTCTTCTCATCCCCTGCACATGGATAGCCCTCTTCTCATCCCCTGCACATGGATAGCCCTCTTCTCATCCCCTGCACATGGATAGGCCTCTCCTCATCCCCTGCACATGGATAGCCCTCTCCTCATCCCCTGCACATGCATAGGCCTCTCCTCATCCCCTGCACATGGATAGCCCTCTCCTCATCCCCTGCACATGGATAGCCCTCTCCTCATCCCCTGCACATGCATAGGCCTCTCCTCATCCCCTGCACATGGATAGCCCTCTCCTCATCCCCTGCACATGGATAGCCCTCTCCTCATCCCCTGCACATGGATAGGCCTCACTTGTTCATGTCCTCAAGCTTCTTGAGGGAAGGAGTACCTCAAGCACCCAGCAAGATTAGCACACCAAACCGTATTGCTCTGGCAGCTCCAAATTGTTGTTTCCATTCTCCACTATCCTGCCAGTGGTTTCCTTTTTTGCCTCACACAAGGGCCAGACCACTATTGTCCCCGGTGCATTCTTTAATTGCTGCCATATGTTTTCCCACTTATAGGGGCGGCCTCTCCACTCATAGACCTGCTGTTCCACCAACATGCACCCATCCATGTCTGTTTTACCCAGAGGTCAAATGTGTGAGACATGTCAGATCTTTACTTCTTGCCCACATTCCTTTTTGCTGTTATCAGCTCCAGGGTGGTGAGAGTTCTGTGTTGTGTGGGGTGTGTTCAATCTCTCCAAATGTTGAGTATCTCTAGCCTGGGAGACAGTTTTCCTTGGGATCCAGTGACATCGCTCTGGCACGCCCATGCAGCCTTCAGTAGCCAGTTAGCATTGGGCGTGAAGAAAGGTTCCCAATCAGCTGCATCCTCTGGCACAGAGATCTGACCCTATTTTCCCGCATCTTACTCAGCCTAGATTTTGTTTAGTAGGAGGTATGTAGAAAGAGCGACTGGACCAGGCAAAAGCTAGCCCAGATCACTACTCCCAGCGACCTCTTTAGCTTCTCTACGGCATTTCAGTAATTGTCGAGCAGCTCTAAGTAAGTGAGATGGTTTCTTGGTAAGGGGTTCTGACAGCAGGGTGGTTTTTCAGCGGGGGCGCTTTTGCAACCTATGGTACCCCCACTATGTGAGTCGACATAGCATGGTGTGTCTGGAACTAGAAAAAGACCTCCGTCTCAGCCATCTGGCAGTCCTCCCAAAGGCCAACCCTGGTGTATCAGCCTCCCATCTCGGCACAAGCTCCCAATTTTCAGATTCATATCTAGTCCCATCCCTCAGATCTCTGCGTTTTCTGCACTTCAGTCTGTGCCACACTGTCCCCTACCAGGGTTTTATTCACTAATTCCTTCTTCCATACAATTATCCACTGGTATCCTTCCGTGATCGAATCATGGACTTGGTATGACACTTTAGTTCTGCCATTGTCTTCGGTCCAAACAAAGTTGTTGGTTAGCCCCTAATTCCCAGAATCGCGGTATCTACTTTTAGGAATGGCACATTGCAATGCAGAATAGTATTCCTAGCTATCCCGTAGCACAATCCACCTGTCATCGGCTCCCCTCGTGAGTGCGGCAAGGCTGTCTGCACCTCCCCTCCATCATACAGTAGAATTGGGATTTATGCCTCCAGCTTTCTTTCTTCTCTTTGTTTTCATAGAAAAGGATAAAACAGTGTGCACCATGTGTCAAACTGAATACAAAACACTTCTAACATCAATTTCTGTCCACACTCCCCTGACCCTCCCCCACTCTTCGACCCTCCCGTTCCCACTCAGGAGAACTGCATGAATATGACTCACTCTGCTATAAAACTCAGCAGTCACTAAGGATAGCAAGCGTCATTCATTCATAGTCACATGTAAAGCATCCTAGAAAAGGTTAAGAGTATATTCTCGAAAAAAGAGCAGATCTAAAGTATTTACTTCTCACATGAACAATGTCTTTTAGGTGGAAGGACACGCTTAACTATAATGTTGCAGGGGCAGCCACCATGTGCTTCCCGTGGTGCTCTTACTCGATGTGCCTGGATTATGGGAATCTCATGTCGTGGGCCCTCTTTGAGTACAATTTGGAAAAGAGACTTATGGTACAGGATGATGTCATCACATTCCTTTGTTCCAAAACATTCCGGATCAGCACATTATCTCACCGTGATCCGTTTTCCGAATCTTTCAATTTTCCCAGAGCGCCTCGATTTCTTCAACCTTATTAGATAGGGAAGGCAGTATGTTCTTCACCACTTTGCTCATTGCAAGTATGTCATCTTCGTTGTTTGCCACTAGGTCACCAATGCCTCTATTTCTTTAGTCACTCACGACCTTGACCTTATACCCACTATTTCCAACAAGTCCAGTAGGTATGTCCTCACCAGAGTCTTGAAGACCTTAACCTTTGACCCCCCTCTTTCCCATATGTCAGATAGGTATGTCCTCTCCGGAATGTTTAAAACCTTGACCTTTGACCCCCTCTTTCCAACACTTCCTAGTAGGTATGTCCTCACCAGAGTGTTAAAGACTTTGACCTTTGACCCCCTTTTTCCAACACTTTCCAGTAGGTATGTCCTCGCCGGAGTGTAGAAGATCTTGACCTTTGACCCCCTCTTTCCCAAGCGTCAGGTTGGAATGTCGTCTCAGGAGTGTTGAAACCTTGACCTTTAACACCCGCTTTCCAACAATTCCTGGTAGGTATGTCCTCGCTGGAATGTTGAAGACCTTGACCTTTGACCCCTCTTTCCAACACTTTCCGGTAGGTATGTCCTCGCCAGACTGTTGAAGAACTTGACCTTTGACCCCCTATTTTTGCACGCATCAGGTAGGTATGTGCTCGTCGGAGTGCTCAAGACCTTGACCTTTGACCCCCTCTTTCCCACGCGTCCGGTAGGTATGTCCTCGCCAGAGGGTTGAAGACCTTGTCCTTTGATCCCCTCTTTCCCACACTTTACGGTAGGTATGTCCTAGCCGGAGTATTGAAGACCTTGACCTTTGACCCCCTCTTTCCCACACTTTACGGTAGGTATGTCCTAGCCGGAGTGTTGAAGACCTTGACCTTTGACCCCCTCTTTCCCACGCGTCAGGTAGGTATGTCCTCGCTGAAGTGTAGAAGACCTTGACCTTTGACCCCTCTTTTCCACGAGTCAGGTAGCTATGTCCTCACCGGAGTGTTGAAGACCTTGACCTTTGACCCCCTCTTTTCCACGCGTCAGGTAGATATGTCTTCGCCGGATTGTTGAAGACCTTGACCTTTGACCCCCCTCTATCCCATGCGTCAGTTAGCTATGTCTTTGCCGGATTGCTGAAGACCTTGACCTTTGACCTTTGACCCCCCCTCTATCCCATGCGTCAGGTAGCTATGTACTCGCCGGAGTGTTGAAGACTTTGACCTTTGAACCTCCTCTTTCCTATGCGTCAGGTAGGTATGTCCTCGCCGGAGTGTTAAAGACCTTGACCTTTGATCCCTTCTTTCCCACGTGTCAGGTAGCTACGTCCTCGCCGGAGTGTTGAAGACCTTGAACTTTGACCCCCTATTTCCCAGGCGTCAGGTAGCTATGTCCTCACGGGAGTGTTAAAGACCTTGACCTTTGAACACCCTCTTTACCACGCGTCAGGTAGGTGAGTCCTCGCCGGAGTGTCGAAGACCATGGCCTTTGACCCCCTCTTTCCTCAGGTAGGTATGTCCTCTCCGGAGTGTCGTTGACCTTGACCTTTGACCCACTGTTTCAAACACATTCCGGTAGGTATGTCCTCGCCGGAGTGTTGAAGACCTTGACCTATGACCTACTCTTTCCAACACTTTCCGGTAGGTAGGACCTCATCGGAGTGTTGAAGACCATGACCTTTGACCCCCTTTTTCCCATGCATCACATAAGCATGTCCTCGCCGGAGTGTTGAAGACCTTGACCTATGACCTACTCTTTCCAACACTTTCCGGTAGGTAGGACCTCATCGGAGTGTTGAAAACCATGACCTTTGACCCCCTTTTTCCCATGCATCACATAAGCATGTCCTCGCCAGAGTGTTGAAGACCTTGACCTTTCACACCCTCTTTCCCATGGTTCAGGTACGTATGTCCTTGCCGGAGTGTCGAAGACCTTTGCCGGAGTGTCGAAGACCTTGACCTTTAACTCCCTCTTTCTGACACGTAGGGTAGCAATGTCCTCGCCGGAGTGTCGAAGACCTTGACTTTTGACCCCCCCTCTTTCCCACGCTTCAGGTAGCTATCTCCTTGCTGGAGTGTCGAAGACCTTGACCGTTGAACCCCTCTTTCCCACACGTCAGGTAGTTATGTCCTCGCCGGAGTGTTGCAGAACTTGACCTTTGAACCACTCTTTCCCATGCGTCTGGTAGATGTGTCATCTCTGGAGTGTCAAAGACCTTGACCTATGAGCCTCTCTTTCCCACTCTAGAGGTAGGTATGTCTTCACCGGAGAGTCGAAGACCTTGACCTTTGACCCACTCTTTCCCATGCATCAGGTAGGTATGTCCTCGCCAGAGTGTTCATGACCGTGGCCTTTGAACCCCTCTTTCCTAGACATCAGGTAGGTATGTCCTTGCCGGAGTGTCTAAGACCTTGACCTTTGACCCCTCTTTCCCATGCTTCAGGTAGGTATGTCCTCGCCGGATTGTTCAAGACCTTGGCCTTTGACCCCTTCTTTCCCACTCCTCAGGTAGGTATGTCCTCTCCGGAGTGTCGTTGACCTTGATCTTTGACCCACTGTTTCAAACACATTCCGGTAGGTATGTCCTCGCCAGAGTGTTGAAGACCTTGACCTATGACCTACTCTTTCCAACAATTTCCGGTAGGTAGGACCTCGCCGGAGTGTTAAAGACCATGACCATTGACCCCCTCATTCCCACGCATCAGATAGGCATGTCCTCGCCGGAGTGTTGAAGACCTTGACCTTTGACCCCCTCTTTCCGACGCGTCAGGTATGTATGTCCTTGCTGCAGTGTTGAAGACCTTGACCTTTGACCCCTCTTTCCCATGCATCAGGTAGGTATGTCCTCTCCGTAGTGTTTAAGACCTTGACATTTTACCCCCTCTTTCCCACACGTCAGGTAGATATGTCCTCTCCAGAGCATTGAAGACCATGACCCCATCTTTCCCACGCGTCAGGTAGGTATGTCCTCGCCGGAGTGTCGAACACCTTGACGTTTGACCCCCTCTTTCTCACTCGTCGGGTAGGTATGTCCTAGCAGGAGTGTCGACAACCTTGACCTTTGACCCACTTTTTCCAACACTTTCTCTCTCTCTCACCGGAGTGTTGAAGACCTTGACCTTTGACCCCCTCTTTCCCACGTGTCAGGTAGGTATGCCCTTGCCGGTGTGTTGAAGACCTTGACCTTTGACCCCCTCTTTCCCATGCATCAGGTAGGTATGTCCTCGCCGGACTGTTGAAGACCTTGACCTTTGACCCCTCTTTCCCATGCATCAGGTAGGTATGTCTCTCCGTAGTGTTTAAGACCTTGACCTTTTACCCCCTCTTTCTTACGCGTCAGGTAGATATGTCCTCTCCGGAGCATTGAAGACCTTGACCCGCTCTTTCCCACGCGTCAGGTAGGTATGTCCTCACTGGACTTTCGAAGACCTTGACCTTTGACCCCCTCTTTCTCACTCGTCAGGTAGGTATGTCCTAGCCGGAGTGTCCACGACCTTGACTTTTGACCTTCTTTTTCCAACACTTTTCGGTACGCATGTCCTCACTGGAGTATTGAAGACCTTGACCTTTGACCCCCTCTTTCCCACGCGTTACGTATGTGACCCCCTCTTTCCTTCACGTAAGGTAGGTATGTCCTCGCGCGAGTGTTGAAGACCATTCCCTTTTAACTCTCTTTCCCACGTGTCAGGTAGGTATGTCCTCTCCGTAGTGTTTAAGACCTTGACCTTTTACCCCCTCTTTCCCATGCGTCAGGTAGATATGTCCTCTCCGGAGCATTGAAGACCTTGACCCGCTCTTTCCCACGCGTCAGGTAGGTACGTCCTTGCCGGAGTCTCGAAGACCTTGACATTTGACCCCCTCTTTCCCACTCGTCAGGTAGGTATGTCCTAGCAGGAGTGTCAAAGACCTTGACCTTTTACCCACTTTTTCCAACACTTTCCGGTAGACTAGTCCTCACCGGAGTGTTGAAGGCCTTGAACTTTGACCCCCTCTTTGCACACGTCAGGTATATATATCCCAGCCGGAGTGTTGAAGACCTAGACCTTTGACCCCCTCTTTCCCACTCGTCAGGTAGGGATATCCTCTCCGGAGTGTTGAAGACCATGACCCGCTCTTTCCCACGCGTCAGGTAGGTATGTCCTTGCCGGAGTGTCGAAGACCTTGACCTTTGACTCACTCTTTCCCACTCGTCAGGTAGGTATGTCCTAACAGGAGTGTCGAAGACCTTGACCTTTTACCCACTTTTTCCAACACTTTCCGGTAGGTATGTCCTCACCAGAGTGTTGAAGACCTTGACCTTTGACCCCCTCTTTGCACGCGTCAGGTATATATATCACAGCCGGAGTGTTGAAGACCTTGACCTTTGACCCCCTTTTTCCCACGCGTCAGGCAGGTATGTCCTCGCCGGAGTGTCGAAGACCTTGACCTTTGACTCGCTTTTTCCCACTCGTCAGGTAGGTATGTCCTCGCAGGAGTGTCGAAGACCTTGACCTTTGACACACTTTTTCCAACAATTTCAGGTAGGTATGTCCTCGCCAGAATGTTGAAGACCTTGACCTTTGACCCCTCTTTCCCACGTTTCAGGTAGGTATGTCCTCTCCGGAGTGTTGAAGACCTTGACCTTTTACCCCCTCCTTCCCATGCATCAGGTAGATATGTCCTCTCCGGAGTGCTGAAGACCTTGACCTTTGACTCGCTCTCTCCCAAGCGTCAGGTTGGTATGTCGTCGCTGGAGTATCGAAGACCTTGGCCTTTGATCCACTCTTTCCCACGCTTCAGTTAGGTATGTCATCGCTGGAGTGTCGAAGACCTTTACCTTTGACCCCCTCTTTCCAACGCGTCAGGTAGGTATGTACTCTCTGGAGTGTAGAAGACCTTGACCTTTGAACCACTCTTTCCAACACTTTCCGGTAGGTATGTCCTTGCCTTAGTGTTGAAGACCTTGAACTTTGACCCACTTTTTCTAATACATCAGGTAGGTATGTCCTCGCCGGAGTGTTGAAGACCTTGACCTTTGACCCCTCTTTCCCATGCATCAGGTAAGTATGTCCTGTCCTGTAGTGTTTAAGACGTTGACCTTTTACCCCCTCTTTCCCACGCGTCAGGTAGATATGTCCTCGCCGGAGTGTCGAAGACCTTGACCTTTGACCCCCTCTTTCCCACGCCTCAGGTAGGTATGTCCTCGGCGGAGTGTCGAAGACCTTGACCTTTGAACCCCTCTTTCCCATTCATCAGGTAGGTATGTCCTTGCCGTACTTTCGAAAACCTTGGCCTTTGACACACTCTTTCCCACGCGTCAGGTAGGTATGTCCTCGCCGGACTTTCGAAGACCTTGACCTTTGACCCCCTCTTTCTCACTCGTCAGGTAGGTATGTCCTAGCCGGAGTGTCGAAGACCTTGACCTTTGACCCCTCTTTCCCATGCATCAGGTAGGTATTTCTCTCCGTAGTGTTTAAGACCATGACTGTTTATCCCCTTTTTCCCACGCGTCAGGTAGATATGTCCTCTCCGGGGCGTTGAAGGCCTTGACCCGCTCTTACCCACGAGTCAGGTAGGTATGTCCTCGCCGGAGTGTCGAACACCTTGACTTTTGACCTCCTCTCTCCCACGCAAGAGGTAGGTTTGTCCTAGCCGGAGTGTCGACAACCTTGACCTTTGACCCGCTTTTTCCAACACTTTCCGGTAAGTATGTCCTCCCCGGAGTGTTGAAGACCGTGGCTTTTGACCCCCTCTTTCCCATGCGTCAGGTATGTATATCCTCGCCGGAGTGTTGAAGACCTTGACATTTCTCCCCCTCTTTCCCACGCATCAGGTAGGTATGTCCTCGGCGGAGTTTCAAAGACCTTGACCTTTGAACCCCTCTTTCCCATGCGTCAGGTAGGTATGTCCTCGCCGGACTTTTGAAGACCTTGGCCTTTGACACACTCTTTCCCACGCGTCAGGTAGGTATGTCCTCACCGGACTTTCGAAGACCTTGACCTTTGACCCCTCTTTCTCACTCATCAGGTAGGTATGTCCTAGCCGGAGTGTCTGAGACCTTGACCTTTGACCTCTCTTTCCCATGCATCAGGTAGGTATGTCTCTTCATAGTGTTTAAGACCTTGACCTTTTACCCCCTCTTTCTCACGCGTCAGGTAGACATGTCCTCTCCGGAGCGTTGAAGACCTTGACCCGCTCTTACCACGCGTCAGGTAGGTATGTCCTCGCCGGACTTTCGAAGACCTTGACCTTTGACACCCTCTTTCTCACTCGTCAGGTAGGTATGTCCTAGCCGGAGTGATTACGACCTTGACTTTTGACCTTCTTTTTCCAACACTTTTCGGTACGCATATCCACACTGGAGTGTTGAAGACCTTGACCTTTAACCCCCTCTTTCCCACGCGTCACGTATGTGACCCCCTGTTTCCTTCGCGTAAGGTAGGTATGTCCTCGCGCGAGTGTTGAAGACCTTGACCTTTGACCCATCTTTCCCATGCACCAGGTAGGTATGTCTCTCCGTAGTGTTTAAGACCTTGACTTTTTACCCACTTTTTCCCACGCGTCAGGTAGATATGTCCTCTCCGGACTGTTGAAGACCTTGACCCGCTCTTTCCTACGTGTCAGGTAGGTATGTCCTCGCCGGAGTGTTGAACACCTTGACATTTGACCCCCTCTTTCTCACTCGTCAGGTAGGTATGTCTTAGCCGGAGTGTCCACGACCTTGACTTTTGACCTTCTTTTTCCAACACTTTCCGGTAGGCATGTCCTCACTGGAGTGTTGAAGACCTTGACCTTTAACCCCTCTTTCCCACGTGTAACGTATGTACGTATGTATATCCTCGCCGTAGTGTCGAAGACCTTGACCTTTGACCACCTCTTTCCCTTGCAACAGGCAGGTATGCCCTAGCCATAGTGTTGATGACCTTGACCTTTGACCCACTTTTTCCAACACTTTCAGGTAAGTATGTCCTCACCAGAGTGTTGAAGACCTTCACCTTTGACCTCTCTTTCCCACGCGTGAGGTAGGTATATCCTCTCCGTAGTGTTTAAGACCTTGACCTTTTACCCCCTCTTTCCTACGCGTCAGCTAGATTTGTCCTCTCCGGAGCGTTGAAGACCTTTACCCGCTCTTTCCCACGCGTCAGGTAGGTATGTCCTCGCCAGAGTGTCGAAGACCTTGACCTTTAACCCCTTCTTTCCCACTTATCAGGTAGGTATGTCCTAGCAGGAGTGTCGACGACCTTGACCTTTTACCCACTTTTTCCAACACTTTCCGGTAGGTATGTCCTCATCGGAGTGTTGAAGACCTTGACCTTTTACCCGCACTTTCCCATGCGTCAGGGAGGTATGTCCTCGCCGGAGTGTCGAAGCCTTTGACCCAATCTTTCCCACACGTCATGTAGGTATGTCCTCGTCAGAGTGTCAAAGACCTTGACCTTTGACCCCCTCTTTCCCACGCGTAAGGTAGGTATGTCCTCGCCGGAGGGTCGAAGACCTTGACCTTTGACCCACTCTTTCCCACGCGTCAGGTAGGTATGTCCTAGCCGGAGTGTCGAAGACCTTGACCGTTGACCCATTCTTTCCCACGTGTCACGTAGGTCTGTCCTCGCAGGAGTGTTGAAGACCTTGACCTTTGAACCACCCTTTTCAACACTTTCCAGTAGGTATGTCCTCGCCTTAGTGTCGAAGACGTTGACCTTTGACCCACTTTTTCCAACACTTTCCAGTAGGTATGTCCTCGCCGGAGTATTGAAGACCTTGACCTTTGACCCTCTCATTCCCACGCGTCGGGTAGGTATGTCCTCGCCGGAGTGTTGAAGACCTTGACCTTTGACCTCTCTTTCCCACACATCAGGTAGGTATGTCCTCTCCATAGTGTTTATGACCTTGACCTTTTACCCCCTCCTTCCCACACGTCAGGTAGATGTGTCCTCTTTGGAGCGTTGAAGACCTTGTCCTGCTCTTTCCCACGCATCAGGTAGGTATGTCCTAGCAGGAGTGTCTAAGATCTTGACCTTTGACCCACTCTTTCCCACGCGTCAGGTAGGTATGTCCTAGCTGGAGTGTCTAAGATCTTGACATTTGACCTCGTCTTTCCCACGCGTCAGGTAGGTATGTCCTCGCCAGAGTGCCAAAGACCATGACCTATGACCCCCTCTTTCCCACACGTGAGGTAGGTATGTCCTCGCAGTACTGTCGAAGACATTGACCTTTTACCCACTCTTTCCCGCGTGTCAGGTAGGTATGTCCTCACTGGAGTGTCAAAGACCTTGACCTTTGACCCACTCTTTCCCACGCGTCAGGTAGGTATGTCCTTGCCTTAGTGTCGAAGACCTTGACCTTTGACCCCCTCTTTCCAACACTTTCCGGTAGGTATGTACTCGCCAGAGTGTTGAAGACCTTGACCTTTGGCCCCCTCTTTCCCACGCTTCAGGTAGGTATGTCCTCGCCGGAGTGTTGAAGACCTTGACCTTTTACGCCCTCTTTCGCACACATCATGTAGGTATGTCCTCCCCGGAGTGTGGAAGACCTTGACCTTTGACCCCCTCCTTCCCACGCGACAGGTAGGTATGTCCTCGCCGGAATGTGGAAGACCTTGACCTTTAACCCCCTCTTTCCCACACGTCAGGTAGGTATGTCCTCGCCGGAGTGTTGAAGATCTTAACCTTTTTCCCCCTCTTTCCCACGCGTCAGGTAGGTATGTCCTCGCTGGAGTGTTACAGACCTTGACCTTTGACCCCCTCCTTCCCAAGTATCAGGCAGCTATGTCCTCGCCGGAGTGTTAAAGACCTTGACCTTTGACCCCCTCTTTCCCAAGCGTCTGGTAGCTGTGTCCTCGCCGGAGTGTTGAAGACCTTGACCTTTCACTCCCTCTTTCCCACGCGTCAGGTAGGTATGTACTCACCGGAGTGTTGAACACCTTGAACTTTGACCCCCTCATTCCCATGCATCCGGTAGGTATGTCCTCGCCGGAGTATTGCAGATCTTGACCTTTGACCCCCCTCTTTCTCATGCGTCAGGAGGATATGTCCTCTCCAGAGTGTTGAAGACCATGACCCGTTCATTCCCACGCGTCAGGTAGGTATGTCCTCGCCGGAGTGTCGAAGACCTTGACCTTTGTCCCCCTCTTTCCCACGCCTCAGGTAGGTATGTCCTTGCAGGAGTGTCGAACACCTTGACCTTTGACCCTCTCTTTCCCACGCTTCAGGTAGGTATGTATTTGCCGGAGTGTCGAAGACCTTAACCTTTGACCCCTTCTTTCCAACGCATCAGGTAGGTATGTCCTCGCTGGAATGTCGAAGCCTTTGACCCACTCTTTCCCATGCGTCAGGTAGCTATGTCCTTGCAGTAGTGTCGAAGACCTTGACCTTTGACCCTCTCTTTCCCGCGTGTCAGGTAGGTATGTCCTCCCAGAGGGTTGAAGATCCTGACCTTTGACCCACACTTTCCCACGCGTCAGGTAGGTATATCTTCACCGAGTATCGAAGACTTTGACCTTTGACCCACTCTTTCCCACGCGTCAGGTAGGTATGTCCTTGTCGGAGTGTCAAAGACCTTGACCTTTGACCCCCTCTTTCCAAAGCGTCAGGTAGGTATGTACTCGCCGGAGTGTTGAACACCTTGACCTTTAATCCCCTCTTTCCCACTCGTCAGGTAGGTATGTCCTTGCCGGAGTGTCGAACCCTTTGACCCCCCCTCTTGCCCATGCGTCAGGTAGGTATGTCCATGCCGGAGTGTTGAAGACCTTGAAATTTTACCGCCTCTTTCCCAAGCGTCAGGTAGATATGTCCTCTCCAGAGTGTTAAAGACCTTGAACTTTGACCCTCTGTTTCCCATGCGTCAGGTAGGTATGTCCTCACCGGAGTGTCGAAGCCTTTGACCCACTCTTTCCCGTGCGTCAGATAGGTATGTCCATGCAGCAGTGTCGAAGACCTTGTCCTTTGCCTCTCTCTTTCCCACGCGTCAGGTAGTTATGTCCTTGTCGGAGTGTTGAAGACCTTGACCTCTTTCCCACGCTTTTGGTAGGTATGTCACGCAGGAGTGTCTAAGACCTTAATCTTTGACCCACTCTTTCCCACGTGACAGATAGGTATGTCCTCGCCGGAGTGTCGAAGACCTTGACCTTTGACCCACTCTTTCCCACGCGTCCGGTAGATATGTCCTCCGCGGAGTGTCGAAGACCTTGACCTTTGACTCACTCTTTCAACGCTTCAGGTAGGTGTGTCCTCGCCGGAGTGTCGAAGACCTTGACCTATGATCCACTCTTTCCCACGTGTCAGGTAGGTATGTCCTCACCGGATTGTCAAAGACCTTGACCTTTGACCCACTCTTTCCCACCCGTCATCTAGGTATGTCCTCGCCGGACTTTCGAAGACCTTGACCTTTGACCCCTCTTTCTCACTCATCAGGTAGGTATGTCCTAGCCGGAGTGTCTGAGACCTTGACCTTTGACCTCTCTTTCCCATGCATCAGGTAGGTATGTCTCTTCATAGTGTTTAAGACCTTGACCTTTTACCCCCTCTTTCTCACGCGTCAGGTAGACATGTCCTCTCCGGAGCGTTGAAGACCTTGACCCGCTCTTACCACGCGTCAGGTAGGTATGTCCTCGCCGGACTTTCGAAGACCTTGACCTTTGACACCCTCTTTCTCACTCGTCAGGTAGGTATGTCCTAGCCGGAGTGTTTACGACCTTGACTTTTGACCTTCTTTTTCCAACACTTTTCGGTACGCATGTCCACACTGGAGTGTTGAAGACCTTGACCTTTAACCCCCTCTTTTCCACGCGTCACGTATGTGACCCCCTGTTTCCTTCGCGTAAGGTAGGTATGTCCTCGCGCGAGTGTTGAAGACCTTGACCTTTGACCCCTCTTTCCCATGCACCAGGTAGGTATGTCTCTCCGTAGTGTTTAAGACCTTGACTTTTTACCCACTTTTTCCCACGCGTCAGGTAGATATGTCCTCTCCGGACTGTTGAAGACCTTGACCCGCTCTTTCCTACGTGTCAGGTAGGTATGTCCTCGCCGGAGTGTTGAACACCTTGACATTTGACCCCCTCTTTCTCACTCGTCAGGTAGGTATGTCTTAGCCGGAGTGTCCACGACCTTGACTTTTGACCTTCTTTTTCCAACACTTTCCGGTAGGCATGTCCTCACTGGAGTGTTGAAGACCTTGACCTTTAACCCCTCTTTCCCACGTGTAACGTATGTATATCCTCGCCGTAGTGTCGAAGACCTTGACCTTTGACCACCTCTTTCCCTTGCAACAGGCAGGTATGCCCTAGCCATAGTGTTGATGACCTTGACCTTTGACCCACTTTTTCCAACACTTTCAGGTAAGTATGTCCTCACCAGAGTGTTGAAGACCTTCACCTTTGACCTCTCTTTCCCACGCGTGAGGTAGGTATATCCTCTCCGTAGTGTTTAAGACCTTGACCTTTTACCCCCTCTTTCCTACGCGTCAGCTAGATTTGTCCTCTCCGGAGCGTTGAAGACCTTTACCCGCTCTTTCCCACGCGTCAGGTAGGTATGTTTTCGCCAGAGTGTCGAAGACCTTGACCTTTAACCCCTTCTTTCCCACTTATCAGGTAGGTATGTCCTAGCAGGAGTGTCGACGACCTTGACCTTTTACCCACTTTTTCCAACACTTTCCGGTAGGTATGTCCTCATCGGAGTGTTGAAGACCTTGACCTTTTACCCGCACTTTCCCATGCGTCAGGGAGGTATGTCCTCGCCGGAGTGTCGAAGCCTTTGACCCAATCTTTCCCACACGTCATGTAGGTATGTCCTCGTCAGAGTGTCAAAGACCTTGACCTTTGACCCCCTCTTTCCCACGCGTAAGGTAGGTATGTCCTCGCCGGAGGGTCGAAGACCTTGACCTTTGACCCACTCTTTCCCACGCGTCAGGTAGGTATGTCCTAGCCGGAGTGTCGAAGACCTTGACCGTTGACCCATTCTTTCCCACGTGTCACGTAGGTCTGTCCTCGCAGGAGTGTTGAAGACCTTGACCTTTGAACCACCCTTTTCAACACTTTCCAGTAGGTATGTCCTCGCCTTAGTGTCGAAGACGTTGACCTTTGACCCACTTTTTCCAACACTTTCCGGTAGGTATGTCCTCGCCGGAGTGTTGAAGACCTTGACCTTTGACCCTCTCATTCCCACTCGTCGGGTAGGTATGTCCTCGCCGGAGTGTTGAAGACCTTGACCTTTGACCTCTCTTTCCCACACGTCAGGTAGGTATGTCCTCTCCATAGTGTTTATGACCTTGACCTTTTACCCCCTCCTTCCCACACGTCAGGTAGATGTGTCCTCTTTGGAGCGTTGAAGACCTTGTCCTGCTCTTTCCCACGCATCAGGTAGGTATGTCCTAGCAGGAGTGTCTAAGATCTTGACCTTTGACCCACTCTTTCCCACGCGTCAGGTAGGTATGTCCTAGCTGGAGTGTCTAAGATCTTGACATTTGACCTCGTCTTTCCCACGCGTCAGGTAGGTATGTCCTCGCCAGAATGCCAAAGACCATGACCTATGACCCCCTCTTTCCCACACGTGAGGTAGATATGTCCTCGCAGTACTGTCGAAGACATTGACCTTTTACCCACTCTTTCCCGCGTGTCAGGTAGGTATGTCCTCACTGGAGTGTCAAAGACCTTGACCTTTGACCCACTCTTTCCCACGCGTCAGGTAGGTATGTCCTTGCCTTAGTGTCGAAGACCTTGACCTTTGACCCCCTCTTTCCCACGCGTCAGGTAGGTATGTACTCGCCAGAGTGTTGAAGACCTTGACCTTTGGCCCCCTCTTTCCCACGCTTCAGGTAGGTATGTCCTCGCCGGAGTGTTGAAGACCTTGACCTTTTACGCCCTCTTTCGCACACATCATGTAGGTATGTCCTCCCCGGAGTGTGGAAGACCTTGACCTTTAACCCCCTCTTTCCCACACGTCAGGTAGGTATGTCCTCGCCGGAGTGTTGAAGATCTTAACCTTTTTCCCCCTCTTTCCCACGCGTCAGGTAGGTATGTCCTCGCTGGAGTGTTACAGACCTTGACCTTTGAACCCCTCCTTCCCAAGTATCAGGCAGCTATGTCCTCGCCGGAGTGTTAAAGACCTTGACCTTTGACCCCCTCTTTCCCAAGCGTCTGGTAGCTGTGTCCTCGCCGGAGTGTTGAAGACCTTGACCTTTCACTCCCTCTTTCCCCACGCGTCAGGTAGGTATGTACTCACCGGAGTGTTGAACACCTTGAACTTTGACCCCCTCATTCCCATGCATCCGGTAGGTATGTCCTCGCCGGAGTATTGCAGATCTTGACCTTTGACCCCCCTCTTTCTCATGCGTCAGGAGGATATGTCCTCTCCAGAGTGTTGAAGACCATGACCCGTTCATTCCCACGCGTCAGGTAGGTATGTCCTCGCCGGAGTGTCGAAGACCTTGACCTTTGTCCCCCTCTTTCCCACGCCTCAGGTAGGTATGTCCTTGCAGGAGTGTCGAACACCTTGACCTTTGACCCTCTCTTTCCCACGCTTCAGGTAGGTATGTATTTGCCGGAGTGTCGAAGACCTTAACCTTTGACCCCTTCTTTCCAACGCATCAGGTAGGTATGTCCTCGCTGGAATGTCGAAGCCTTTGACCCACTCTTTCCCATGCGTCAGGTAGCTATGTCCTTGCAGTAGTGTGGAAGACCTTGACCTTTGACCCTCTCTTTCCCGCGTGTCAGGTAGGTATGTCCTCCCAGAGGGTTGAAGATCCTGACCTTTGACCCACACTTTCCCACGCGTCAGGTAGGTATATCTTCACCGAGTATCGAAGACTTTGACCTTTGACCCACTCTTTCCCACGCGTCAGGTAGGTATGTCCTTGTCGGAGTGTCAAAGACCTTGACCTTTGACCCCCTCTTTCCAAAGCGTCAGGTAGGTATGTACTCGCCGGAGTGTTGAACACCTTGACCTTTAATCCCCTCTTTCCCACTCGTCAGGTAGGTATGTCCTTGCCGGAGTGTCGAACCCTTTGACCTACTCTTTCCCATGCATCCGGTAGGTATGTCCTCGCCGGAGTACTGCAGATCTTGACCTTTGACCCCCCTCTTGCCCATGCGTCAGGTAGGTATGTCCATGCCGGAGTGTTGAAGACCTTGAAATTTTACCGCCTCTTTCCTAAGCGTCAGGTAGATATGTCCTCTCCAGAGTGTTAAAGACCTTGAACTTTGACCCTCTGTTTCCCATGCGTCAGGTAGGTATGTCCTCACCGGAGTGTCGAAGCCTTTGACCCACTCTTTCCCGTGCGTCAGATAGGTATGTCCATGCAGCAGTGTCGAAGACCTTGTCCTTTGCCTCTCTCTTTCCCACGCGTCAGGTAGTTATGTCCTTGTCGGAGTGTTGAAGACCTTGACCTCTTTCCCACGCTTTTGGTAGGTATGTCACGCAGGAGTGTCTAAGACCTTAATCTTTGACCCACTCTTTCCCACGTGACAGATAGGTATGTCCTCGCCGGAGTGTCGAAGATCTTGACCTTTGACCCACTCTTTCCCACGCGTCCGGTAGATATGTCCTCCGCGGAGTGTCGAAGACCTTGACCTTTGACTCACTCTTTCAACGCTTCAGGTAGGTGTGTCCTCGCCGGAGTGTCGAAGACCTTGACCTATGATCCACTCTTTCCCACGTGTCAGGTAGGTATGTCCTCACCGGATTGTCAAAGACCTTGACCTTTGACCCACTCTTTCCCACCCGTCATCTAGGTATGTCCTCGCCGGAGTGTCGACGACCTTGACCATTGACCTACTCTTTCCCACGCGTCAGGTAGGTATGTCCTTGCCGGAGTGTCGAAGACCTTGACCTTTGACCCCCTCTTTCCCACGCTTCAGGTAGGTGTATCCTTGTTAGAGTGTCGAAGGACTTATGACCCACTCTTTCGGACGTGTCAGGTAGGTATGTCCTTGCCGGAGTGTCAAAGACCTTGACCTCTGACCCACTCTTTCAAACGATTCCGGTAGGTATGTCATCGCCGGAGTGTTGAAAACCGTGACCTCTGACCCACTCTTTCCAACACTTTTCGGTAGGTATATCCTCTTCGGAGTGTTGACGACCTTGACCTCTGACCCACCCTTTCGAACACTTCATGTAGGTATGTCCTTTACAGAGTGTTGAAGACTTTCGCGGTATAAAGGCATAGCATGGCTAAATCTTCTCTGTGATCTCTAAATCTGGTAAGGTTGCCATATAGGTGTTTGAGGTTTAGCCTGGTAAGGCATGAAGCCCAACTGTTCCAGGTGCACCAGTTTCAAGATGAACTGCCTTAGTCGAGTGCCCAGTACTTTCGCTACTATTAACCAGTGATATAGTCCTATAGAAAGGCACAACTATCTGCTGGTTTCCTGTCTTTCAGGACTGCCACTACCATAGATAACTGCTGGTCATAGGGTATCTGGCTTATTTAATTGGCTTCAGGGAACATCTGACCCTTGTGCGGCGCTAAGCCATACTTTTACATAGTTTTATTGGAAATTTGTTCAGCCTGGAACTTTCCCAGATGAATGTCTTTGATGGTCCTAACTGTCTCACTTTATACTATGTCTCCATCTAGTTAATTTGGTTCCCCTGGCATCAGGACCAGGAGGCGTATATGTTTGCGGAAGCCTCCTGTGTCACTTTGCAACTTGCTCATGATTGACCGATATAGGTCTTGATAGTAACTTGCGATTTCTGCCACTATTTCTGTTTGCCTCTAGACGAGCGGCTCCTTCTTCCGCCGAATTTCCTGTACCAAATTTCTATCCCTTTCTTGCTCAGCCATACAGGAACCTCCCTGGTCTATTGCCTACCTTGTTTCTTCAGTACTGCGAGGTCAAGGTGGTGGTTCTCTCTTTAATATCAGCCGGGTCCCCTTACTCTTGGTGTCATAGCCTCAGTAATGGCTTACTTTCTTATTTACATACTTTTGAAGCCCCTCAGGACCACCGTGTAGGCTTCCCATGTTATGAGTTCTGAGGTTCCAGTACCCACGTTTTCTTCAAAGTAGTGGACAGTGCCTTTTCTCATCTCCTGAGTGATGCTTCTATCTTTCAGGTACCATAGTTATTGAGTGCAGGCCCTGTCTCTATCCACATATGGGTCCTGCAGCTAGACCCAGATCTGTGAGTGATTTGAGATCCCGTTTGCAATCAGTCTAGTGTAGTGAATCTCCCAATATAATGATCGATATTTGATAAACTGTTGCATGCTCTGGAGTGGAAAGTCTTTTGTCATGCCCTGGCGTGCTGGTTGTCTAGATGTTAGATAGACCTTTGGCCCAAAGGAATCTCCCTTGCCCGGCCCTGTCATTGTGGGTATCTATCCTCCCCATCACTTACCACCAGATTGAAGTTGCCTAAATTTAGTACCCAGTCAGGTAGGCACAATGGGAGGGTGCCCAGCGTCTTCAAGGTCTATGGAAGGAGTTTAGGTGGGACGTATAGGGATCAAAGGTTGATTTGCATGCTGTCCTAGCAGCCCGACTCTTCAACTTATCACCCTTACACATCGACACACGTATGACGAGTGTTGACTTCTTAATTAGCAGTCCTACTCCCTTTGCGTCAGATGTGTGTGCCAAATGTGCCAACACTTTATATCCCCCTTTTCAGAGCCTCACAGTTGTTTCCCTTCTGGTGTGTTTCTTGTAACATTGCCCCTTCATGTCACTAGTGAACCTCTATGCATCTCTTTGTTTTGTTCCCAAGTCCATTTATATTCCAGGTCAAAGCTGTTAATTTGCCCCCGCCGCTGCATGCTTTGTGTAGATACGTAGTGAGATGCTTTACTTTCCTCTTGATCTGCCCAGTTGTCTGGCTTTCCATGTCTCCTGGAGTCACTGAGACTCTGGAGTGGACGCTGTCCACTGAGACCAATGGCAGCAGCTGTGTGAATAACTCCCCTCTGAACCCCTCCATCTCCTTATCCCTCCCTGCCACCTTGCTGTCTGGGTTTAAAACTGCTTGGCCTCCCCAACTCGCCCGTTGTGTCCTCTCTGACCTTGGAAGCTCTACTGGAACCTTCTCAGCGTTGTCCTCGCTCCCCCCATTCCCTGCAGCCACCATTTGCCCCTCCACCATTTCGCCCAGCGGAGCAGATGCAGATATCTAACTGATAGTCCTCATTGTGTTCAGATGCATTTAACATATTAAAACCTCAACAAACTATGCCAGCACTGTCCTCAGTCCTCATCAGTCCATCAAATAACACTAGCTAAATCTGGAGTAGAGCCCTCTCTTCATCCCCCGCACATAGATGCGCCTGACTTGTACATGTCTCCGAGCCTTTGAGATAGGGAGTATCCCAAACCACCAGCAAGAGTATCACACTGACAGCACATGACAGGGAACGTATCTGTGCCAGCACTCAGGCCAAGGAACACTCAGTAGGAGAAAAGTCAACACCCTTTCAGCAAGTCCACTAGCTGCAACCCAGAGCTTGAGTCTTTATTTATTCCATTAGAACTGCAAAACAACTTTAGAGGGAACATGATTACTTGAACAAGGCAACATTTTCAAACTCCTGACGTATCTCCAGAATGTCCCTATTTTTTCTGACGAATCAATAAAAAAATTGCATTTCTTTCTGCATTGAAAGGAGAAAGAAGAAAAACCGTAATAATGGTAAAAAAATACAAGAATGTGTTTGACTGCATTACGACACAAAAACCAACATTTGCCAAGTGGGCATTCTAATTTCACACCTGGAGCCTGGTCACTCTCTAACAATATGCCTACAGAGCATCGCAAAAAAAATATATATATATTGAAACTCTATGAAAATCTCTGGCTTTTAGGGGAAGATCCATCACCCACTTCAACAATGGACCTTTTGCCTTTGGCAAATGAATCTGCAAACAAAACAACAAAAAAGCAAATATACACAGACACAAGAATACGAGGATATACTGCAGCGCAAAATCAAGGAAACCTGCCGCATAATGATGTATTAAAAGAAGAACTTAAGCCTTGTATTTAAAAAAGGAACAGCATTAGAGACAAATGAAATACAAAGTTTGATATGAAATCAAACTGCACCCAACTTTAACCAAAAAATGAAATGTTTTCCCTCCCTTTCATAGGAATGAAAACATTGGTATCTGAGCAACAACCCCCTTCATATACTAATCATATTGAAAGCTGTGGTCTAACAACTTCAGAAGAGCATGATATTGAATGGACACATTCCTCATTCAAACTCCAACAGCAACTACAGGATGATTTCGAAAAAATAAAAAAGTATTGACTTGAAACAAAACTTTCCACATGAACACAAGCAACGAGACCCCCAAATAGGAAGGAAGAGAAAGCTGAACTTAAAAAAAAAGAGCCAAGTGGGCCTCGTGTAACTATGTCCATCGCAAACTATGAGGATCTGCAGGGAATCCCTATCATAAAGCACAAGAAAACTAAAGAAATTAGAGTGAGAAACCTTCATCAAACTATGCCAGCACTGTTCTCAATCCTCACAAGGACATCAAATAATGGTAGCTACATCTGGAGAAGAGCCCTCTCTTCATCCCCTACACATCGATAGCCCTAACTTGCGCAAGACTCCAAGCTCTTTGAGGGAAAGAGTATCCCAAACCACCGGCAAGATTAGCCCACCGACAGCACAAGTCAGGGAAACAATCTGTGTGAACACTCACGCCCAGCAGCACCCAAGAGGTAAAATGGAAGAAAAATCAACAACCTTTCAGCAAGTCCAGCGGCTGTAACCCAGAGCTTGGGAGTTTTGTTATTCTATTAGAATGACAATACAATAGCGGTCATGCCTTAAGCCCATGGATAACGACTGATATCTGAACTCTTCTACATGGATTGAGCGTCGGCACAATGTTGCACGTAGAAGTACAAGAGGAGCTTTGGATTTTTAAAAAGTAAAGTCTGATATCTCCATTGGTGTGGTGATGTCTTACAATATTCTCCAGAAATCAGTCGTAAAAAATGGTGTCAACATGTGCAATTCTTCACAATATAGTGACTCAGAAAGAATTGGAAGTTTGGATGTCTGAGTCAGAGTCTGATGAAGACGGCAAAGAGCCATCAGCACCTCAACAAGATGATGACTCAAGGACAGCCCAAGGCCGCGGACGCCTCACGAAAGGTAAGTTATAAATGAACCAAATCATTTTAGCATAATAATACAAATGCTTCGTAGTTGGTAAACCATAGTCTCGCTTTACTTTCAGATATGGTAACGTATGGAAGCAAAGTAATGTAACATTACTCTATGACATAAAATGTAAATGATAAGGTACAAAAGGTATATGTGTGCCTTATAATAATATAAAATGAAAGGTATACTATGTGTGTTGTTACCCTAAACACACCAAAATTAACAAATGACAAATAAAATGTCTAGCTTTTCCTTAATGCAAATCTGAGGTCAAGCATGAGGATGTTGAATTTTTTGAAAACCAAATGTAATGGTTTTCTTCATCTTTGTCTTTTCATTCCAGGGACTGAACCGTAAGCATCGGCGCCTTCAAACCTCCCAACGAATTGCACATTTTCATCACTATGAGCAGTTCCCAGAATTTGTTGGAATTGTGTGTTGGCAACGTGGCAACTGCGAGCTCCACATCGACCGGATTTGTCTTATCCTCCCTACAGTTTCCTGGGTGACACGCCATGTGTCTCTTCCACACACTTCTTGCACTAAATGTGTATGCTCTGTGACTCTGTCATTTATATATTCCGCTTAGAGTGCTGAGCCCTGGCTATGAAGATTAATTGGTCCGTGAGATTTCACAAGTCCCGCGGCTTCTGACACATCACTTCCATGAGCCTGGATATCTGTTAGAAAATGGAATCATGATTAATAAACTTGTTGTACTCAAGCTAATGTGTTAATGTGTTTTCACTACATCTACCATCATACACTATGAACAATCACTGCTTTTTTAATGTACACTATTATGTGGATTCCATTCCTTATTTATATATACACAAGAATTAAAAAGGTTGTATAATTTATGTGTTTTGACGCTGCCTAATCACATATATGTTTGTATGCCACAAAGCTGTCTTATACTTCCCTAGAGAGGCTCCTGGAATGTCAGGAGCATCAATTTTACTGAATCCATTGACTGATTCAGATCTCAGAGTAGTTTTTACCAGTTCGTCTATCGCAGTTGCTTTGGGCAGAGGCGGACCTCCTCCAGTAGCTCTAGCCTCAATTAGACAGTTTGCAACCTTCTCGTTTGTCCATGATCTGAGATCGTGCCATCGTTTTCTGATTTCTCTCAATGGATCTCTGCATCACACCAACAGAGCTGATTTTTTCTGTATTGCTTTCCATATTTAATTCTTTTGTGATAAAGGCACTGTGAGGGATGATTACCCAAAAGGTCTGTCATGGTGCCCAGCACACTGCTCTGTCAATATTTCCAGTTCTTGTCTTGAATATTTTCTTTTGTGTTTCCAGGCCCCAGCTTCCTTCTCTGTGTCCTTTCTTGACATTCGATGTCTTTCTGGGTGGATGCCACACACACAGGTCGATGTTGTTGGATACTGTCCACAATCGCCAGCATGCACACTCTGCTGTTTCCAATTGAGCAGCACTTTTCAGTTGTGAGGTCATCAGGCTATGACAAAATACAACAGAAGTCACAATTTATGAAGTTGCAGAATGCGATTACCTAAGTAGCACACCAAACAAATACTGATTCTCAAATTGTTGATGCAACTACTACTGTGCATTTTAAATAGCGATCTCCTAATTGCGAGGTGCTATTTGTCACAATTAGGAAATCACACTCCAGTGCAGGAAACCTACTGGGCCTCTAAACTCCCTGCTCCATTATATACAAGTGACTAGGGACTTATAGGTAGTTTGAATCCCCCTTACCTATTATATCCTAGGGACTTACAGGGGTCTCTCATTGCCAATTCTAATTATACAGAATTACAATATACTTTTAGTCAGAGCAGAGGCCCTGGGTCTGGTTAGTGGAGCACATGGAGCTGTCAGAGTCACAAAACCAGCACCTAGTAGGCAAAATGGGGTCTAAAAGTGGGGGAAACTGCAAACAGGTCCTGATTTCTTACAGTGCACAATTACTATGTATTTGCCTCTTTTACTGCATCTGTAATACAGCGTGGATGCAATGCCAAAAGGTTGCCTCATTTCCCTGGTTTTTTACTTGAACTGGACGCCACACTGGCAAACAGCTGGAGCAGTTGCATTCTGAACTTTTATATACAACAAACAGCTTCAATACTCATCGAACTAAGAAGTATAAATGATGACAACATGTGTACTGAGCCCTGATGAAGTTCTTGGCGGACGAAACACGTTGGCTACTGTTCGATTGAGGTGATTTTAAGAAAAAATACATCAGTTTTTTTAGACTAGATGATGACATTGCTTGAAGTTAAACATTGTGTACAATAGATTCAAGTTTCACTTTATACATTTAACAACTTTGGAATTGAGTGCTTGTAACAACTGGGACCACCAGTTCCCCGGGGGGTAGCTTGGCTCGAGCAGGAAGGCAACCAGGGGCTTACGTGTAAAGTAGCTACACAACACACTCATCCACTGAGACAATAAGTGGGCGCAATAATGGAGACCACACCAGTACTTTAGATTAAAATCAATAGCTTTTATATAGGATTAAGATCAGGGCAATCAATTCATCAACCATGAACCAGCATTTCAGGCAGTAAGAATGGGTATTTCATCCTATAAGAATAAACAGTTCATTAAAGGTAATTGTTACATTACATTCCTTCCTCCAGAATAACCATTTCAGTGAAGTAGTAAGGGGGCAAGTCAATAAGCAGTCCAGCACATCTCCTATAATTATCCCATGTAGCCCGCCCCTGCAATGGATTTCATACCGGGCATTCATCTACCAGTTCAGTTAGCAGGCCTAAAGCATTTTTCCCATATCACTGTAGGCCTTCAGGGACGATGTGCTCCTCATCAAGAATAAGTACTGCCCCCAAGCCAAGGGTACTTTTTAACTCAGCAATTAACTCAGGCACCAGGCAGCATGAACAGTACTTCCTTATCTGGAACCAGACCCCTAGTCAGGGGTTAACTCCCTTAAGTTCGGGCCCAGTTCAGGCGACCTTTTGCAACACTTTGGGGGGCCAACGGGGCCCAACTACAGTCTCTCCCCCAGGGAGGGGCGGCCACTGGGCTCCCAATTCGCTCCTCGGGGGGGTGGAGGGGCCCGCTCTTCCTCCTTGCCTCTGCCCTCCTCCCCGGGGAGTTACCTTTCTTTTCGGCTCCTTCGGGAGCCCTTGCGGTGGTTCTCTGCCTGATGTGAGGGCTCCTCTCACTGCGCAGGGCCCGCCGGCGGTGTTCGTAGGCCCCAGGGGATGGTAGGCCGTCGGGGGAGACCCGCGCTACTCGCACTCTTCCCGGGTCTCCCTCCGGCCCCAGGGCAGCTCCGGCTTCCTTCTCGGCCCTTGCGAGGGCCCGGGACCAATCCGGTCGCGTCCTCAGGGGGCGGGGGAGTCAACCGCCAATCGCGGCGCGGCCAGTGACAAGGCCGGGCGGCGGGACCAATAGCAGCACAGGAGGGGCGGGGGCGCGGCCAGTGACGAGGCAGGGCGCCCCCGTCACGTGGTGGAGGTGGCGGTGGCTTCAGGCCTAGCGAGGCCTGACTGGAATATGTGGCAGCCTTCCTCACGCTCCGGGGGCTGCCGCGGGACCGCCTCTCCGTCAGGTTGGGCCTGGCAACACGGCGGCGGCCCTCTCCTGGCACCGGGGGCCGCCGAGGGGGACCACGGCGCTTGAGACCCAGCGCGTCACGGGGTGCTGCGGCAGTGAGTGGGGGAATGCTAGCGCCTCGTGGAAGCGTCGTTCCGGGGCCCAAATGCAGCGCTAGCTCGCGCACCACAGGTCAAGGTACCACAGCAGGCCCGGACAGTGCGGCGCTTTACAGGGCCAAGCGTTTTGGGTGACAGTTCAATCAGCTCAGGGAAGCGCTTGAGGACACTCGATGTGGGGCACTCCCAGCAGCTCGGCAGGGCCTAGGGCAAGAGCGCTTGGCAGGCAGTCCAGGGCAGGATAGCAGTCCGTGGCACTAGGGATTTAGAGCGCTTTACAGGTCAGCAGGTTAAAGCGATTCAGGCAGGGGGTGAGGCAGGACAAGTATTTGATCAGTTCAGTCAGGGGGAGGTAGGGAGTGTGCAGGGGCAGCACAGTCCAGTACCTGGTCGATCCCCCAATAGTCTCTGTATGAAGGGCAAGTAGTCTTCTCGGCGCTTAATTGGTTCTGCGCCCCTATGAGGTGGTTTCTTGAAGAGGGGGGGGGTTGAGTTGGAGGCTTGGCAAGTTTCCTCAGGTCACTGAAGATTGTCCCTGGGTTCCCCTACCGCCGGGCCAGATCAGTGGGCTAGCCTAGGATACCTCACTCAACTTAAGAGGCAGCACCTAAGTCCTGTCACTCCCAGTGGCATAAGTCCCTGACTAGGCCCTACCGCCTAAATCTCCTGCGTGGGTCCCCCAGGTCAGAGATGCCCCAACTGACTAAAAAAAGTTCCCTCCCTTGCTTAAGTATGCCCAGGTCAGGTGACCACTCTCTAAGGCGGCAAAAATAGGCTCCACCTTTCTTCTGGAAGGTTCCAGGAGCTTCCCCACTCTACCTATGGGCAGGCGATGGCAGGCTGGCATTGCAACAATGTATGGGGTCCCAGCCAGCTCCTGGCAACTAGGGTGCTACACTAAAAGACCACGCTGCAGTAGCAGGGGCCAGTGGCAGCCATGTTTGGAGTAGAGCGCACCTGCACCCTAACATGGATTAGCCATAAAAAGGTGCCCGGAGACCTAAGGGCCAACAAAAAGAAGGTGGGAAAAATGAGGCAAGGGCAAAAAAAATAGGGAAAGACCACCCTAGGGCTGGCAGGTCTAACAGTGCTGACCCACTATCTTGTGTGCAGGTGCAGAGATGTTGTGACTACTGCTGAAGACCTTAATGTCTGCAAATACAGGATACTTGCTGGTAGACTGGGTAAAAAATAAAATTAAAAGCTGGCACCCTAGCTTCTCTTCCAGAGAGGGTGTAAAACCTTGTAAATTCTGCGTGGGCACCCTCCCCGCCTCACCCGTGGTGCAGGAGCCTGGGCTTGCCAGTAGCTGGCTGGGAGCTGCAGACAGTCTTCATCATTATCCTCTCGGGGAATAAATAATGTCTCGTAACCACCCTGCTTCCCACATGACTGCATGGGTTTGCCAGGGTCAATTAGACTAGAATTTGAGGCAGTTGCCACTTCCCTGCCACAGGAACTGCTCCTGTTCGCCTCATGGCCACTATCAAATTCATATTCCTGCACGTGCAAAGTTATGTTAGTTAAGTTGTGTTATGTCATGTTGTTATGCTGTGCTTTGTTATGTTATATTGTGCTGTGCTATGTTATACTGTGCTGTGCATAACAGAATGTTATGTTATGTTATGTTATGTTGTGTAGTATTGTGTTATGTTGTGTTGTGCCGGGCATAACAGAATGCTATGTTGTGTTGTGGTGTATTGTGTTAGGTTGTCTTGTCTTAATGCCTGCTCTGTTAGTTTTGTTATTTGTATTTGTACAGCACACAAGTAACCATGGAGGGTTTCCTGCCACTGAAGCTGGAGTTATACGGGCCGAGCCAGGCTCAGGGCTAAGGGAAGAGGCAGGGCTTCAGCTTCTTGGGAACTCAAGAGCTGCGGAGGAGGCTCTGATGTACAAGGGCGGATCATCCCAGGCTTTATCAGCACGATGGGGATGCGGCGCAAACTCTGATCTGGTTCTGTGGATGAAGGAGGAGGGGTACAAGCAGGAGTCTGGCTGAACAGTGATGTCTGGTATGTTTGTGGAAGTTTATGCTGTTGTTCATGTACATAAGGTGACTGCTTATTTGCAGATCAGGAGTCCGTGGAGCTCTATGAGGTGTAACGTGCTACGCATGCAGACTGGTGGGTTGAGGAAGAGGCTGGTGTCTGAGTTTTGTAAGGTCTGTGAAGTGTAACGTGCTATGCATGCAGGCTGGTGGGTTGAGGAAGAGGCTGGTGTCTGAGTTTTGTAAGGTCTGTGAAGTGTAACGTGCTATGCATGCAGGCTGGTGGGTTTAGGACGAGGCTGGTTGCTGAGTTTTGTAAGGTCTGTGAGGTGTAACGTGCTGTGCATGCAGGCTGGTGGGTTGAGGAAGAGGCTGGTGTCTGAGTTTTGTAAGGTCTGTGAAGTGTAACGTGCTATGCATGCAGGCTGGTGGGTTTAGGACGAGGCTGGTTGCTGAGTTTTGTAAGGTCTGTGAGGTGTAACGTGCTGTGCATGCAGGCTGGTGTGTTGAGGACGAGGCTGGTGGCTGAGGTTTGGAAGGTCGGTGAGGTGTAGCGTGCTGTGCATGCAGGCTGGTGGGTTTAGGACGAGGCTGGTGGCTGAGTTTTGTCAGGTCTGTGAAGTGTAACGTGCTATGCATGCAGGCTGGTGGGTTGAGGACGAGGCTGGTGGCTGAGTTTTGTAAGGTCTGTGAAGTGTAACGTGCTATGCATGCAGGCTGGTGGGTTGAGGGCGAGGCTGGTGGCTGAGTTTTGTAAGGTCTGTGAGGTGTAACGTGCTGTGCATGCAGGCTGGTGGGTTGAGGAAGAGGCTGGTGTCTGAGTTTTGTAAGGTCTGTGAAGTGTAACGTGCTATGCATGCAGGCTGGTGGGTTGAGGACGAGGCTGGTGGCTGAGTTTTGTAAGGTCTGTGAAGTGTAACGTGCTATGCATGCAGGCTGGTGGGTTGAGGGCGAGGCTGGTGGCTGAGTTTTGTAAGGTCTGTGAGGTGTAACGTGCTGTGCATGCAGGCTGGTGGGTTGAGGAAGAGGCTGGTGTCTGAGTTTTGTAAGGTCTGTGAAGTGTAACGTGCTATGCATGCAGGCTGGTGGGTTTAGGACGAGGCTGGTTGCTGAGTTTTGTAAGGTCTGTGAGGTGTAACGTGCTGTGCATGCAGGCTGGTGTGTTGAGGACGAGGCTGGTGGCTGAGGTTTGGAAGGTCGGTGAGGTGTAGCGTGCTGTGCATGCAGGCTGGTGGGTTTAGGACGAGGCTGGTGGCTGAGTTTTGTCAGGTCTGTGAAGTGTAACGTGCTATGCATGCAGGCTGGTGGGTTGAGGACGAGGCTGGTGGCTGAGTTTTGTAAGGTCTGTGAAGTGTAACGTGCTATGCATGCAGGCTGGTGGGTTGAGGGCGAGGCTGGTGGCTGAGTTTTGTAAGGTCTGTGAGGTGTAACGTGCTATGCATGCAGGCTGGTGGGTTGAGGATGAGGCTGGTGGCTGAGTTTTGTAAGGTCTGTGAGGTGTAACGTGCTATGCATGCAGGCTGGTGGGCTGGTAGGTTGAGGGCGAGGCTGGTGGCTGAGTTTTGTAAGGTCTGTGAGGTGTAACGTGCTATGCATGCAGGCTGGTGTGTTGAGGACGAGGCTGGTGGCTGAGGTTTGGAAGGTCGGTGAGGTGTAGCGTGCTGTGCATGCAGGCTGGTGGGTTTAGGACGAGGCTGGTGGCTGAGTTTTGTCAGGTCTGTGAAGTGTAACGTGCTATGCATGCAGGCTGGTGGGTTGAGGACGAGGCTGGTGGCTGAGTTTTGTAAGGTCTGTGAAGTGTAACGTGCTATGCATGCAGGCTGGTGGGTTGAGGGCGAGGCTGGTGGCTGAGTTTTGTAAGGTCTGTGAGGTGTAACGTGCTATGCATGCAGGCTGGTGGGTTGAGGATGAGGCTGGTGGCTGAGTTTTGTAAGGTCTGTGAGGTGTAACGTGCTATGCATGCAGGCTGGTGGGCTGGTAGGTTGAGGGCGAGGCTGGTGGCTGAGTTTTGTAAGGTCTGTGAGGTGTAACGTGCTATGCACACAGGCTGGTAGGTTGAGGATGAGGCGGGTGGCTGAGTTTTGTAAGGTCTGTGAAGTGTAACGTGCTATGCATGCAGGCTGGTGGGTTTAGGACGAGGCTGGTGGCTGAGTTTTGTAAGGTCTGTGAGGTGTAACGTGCTATGCATGCAGGCTGGTGTGTTGAGGACGAGGCTGGTGGCTGAGGTTTGGAAGGTCGGTGAGGTGTAGCGTGCTGTGCATGCAGGCTGGTGGGTTTAGGACGAGGCTGGTGGCTGAGTTTTGTAAGGTCTGTGAGGTGTAACGTGCTGTGCATGCAGGCTGGTGTGTTGAGGACGAGGCTGGTGGCTGAGTTTTGTAAGGTCTGTGAGGTGGAACATGCTACGCATGCAGGCTGATGTGTTGAGGATGAGGCCGGTGGTTGAGTGAATATGAATATATACTTTATTTGATTTGTGAAAATCATAAAAGGGTGGGTCTTACCACCATGAGATAGACCTTAACATCTTTGAATCAGCATAAAAACAACATAAAATCACATAGGAAAATAATACAATAAAATAACACAACGCTAGCAGATTACTCAAATATGCGGTCACTGTGTGAAGTTAAAAGAAAGAAACAAGTGTAACTGGGCAAGGGGGTAACTATCTCGTTAAAGCTACAAAACAACTACTAGATGATCTGAAAAGGAATACAAAATACTTGGGGGATTAAATGTGTCTTAAAGGATATAAAACATTGTTGACTCAGTATGAAGTTTTTAAGCTGGAAAAGTGAAAATAAAAGGTATCCATTAGGGAATTTATGGGGGAGACCGGGGCCAGCCGTGGGGAGACCAATCGGCCCAGGTCGTCTTTAGTTGTTTCCTTGTTTTCCAGATCTTGGGCAGAGTGAGCCAGGAATTTTATAGTTCTGCAGGAAAGTTGTATCCAAGACCCGCTAAGGCATTTTATCACAGCTGCCCTGCAGGTTCTTACTTGCGCTTCTCTTAGAAGTGGTAACAAAAGCATCTTCCTTGAATTTTGGAGTGCCGGGCATATACATAATAAGTGCAATAATGACTCTACGCCCTTGCCGCAAAGGTGGCAGTTTGAAGTTGTCCAAGTCCGCAGCCATTTAGGGGTGAGGTCTTTACTCGAGAACCAGCCCAACCTCAGAAGGCTTAATTTCCTCTTATAGTGATCCCTAAAACAATCTTGCAAATATGGCTGATGTTTCAGATGGTTATATGTTGGCAACACAATCCAGGCATGGCTTTTGCCAGCCTCTGCGCCTTTGTTCATTAGCAGCGATGCTTGCTTGATGGCTTTATTAGTAATCTGTTTAAAAGCGTTGTAGGACAGGGGTGAGAGCCAGGCTTCTTCCAGCTTTAACGACTGAAGAGCTTGCCTAAGGGACTTATATGTTGAGTTAAAGGACCCAGCCTGTTTTTCGACTTCTAGCCAGCAGAAGTGGGCAAGTAAGTTGTCTTCGGCGCCAGTAATATTTGGACAGGGCTCCTTGTCTTGCCGGAGTCTGGTTAGTTAGTCCATATTCCAGACGTATTTGGGCTTGTGAAATGTGTCGCGGGATCGAAAAAAGATTTTTAAACAGTTTGGATTGAGCGTGATTTAGCACTGTCGAGTCCCTAGATGCCATCATTTCCGAGCCATATGTGAGCGATGGCAAGAATTTAGCAGCTACGATTTTTAACATGTGGCCCGTTGAGCTTCCACTTAAATGTTTTTGAATGGTTTTAAAAGCGAATTGGAGTTGTTTAGCTTTTGATTTCCCCTGTTCTAAGTGGTGTTTGTACTTTAGTTGGTGGTCAAGTAAGATGCCCAAATATTTATATTTATCAACCTGTGTTAATATAGAAGAATTTATCCTCCAGACAAATTTAGGTTGTTTCTTTCTGGAGCTGGAGAAGCATAAGATATTTGATTTTTTGAGATTTATTATAAGTTGTGCTTTAGAGATGTACAACGCAAGTTTGGAAATCAAGCGTTGTAGGCCAAGCGGGGTTTGTGAGAGGAGCACGATGTCGTCTGCATATTGTAGACTCGCTATAGGTGTTTGTCCCAATTTCGGTGGGTCTCCCTGAATTGTGCGCAAGTCACTTTCTAGGTCTGCGGTGTAGATGTTGACAAGGCTGGGCGCCAACACACAACCTTGCTTTAGTCCGTTGAAAATTTGAAATTGCTTTGTTAGACAACGGCCATCTCCTTTTTTTATTTGGACCCAGGTGTGCGAGTATAGTTCTATGATTGCCCCCAACAATTTTGGCAGAGCACCCCAGGCTTTCATTTTGGCCCAAAGTTTGGATCTAGGCACTCTATCGAAGGCCGCTTTTAGGTCTAAAAAACAAGTGCATAGCGTGATGGAGTTATCAATTGCCTTTTTAGCAAGGAGGGTTAGCGCAGATACGTTTGTAAGGGTACCCATTCCGGCCCTGAAGCCTGTTTGTGTCAATGGGATTAGCCCTTTACTTGTGACCCAAGACTCCAGTTCTACCAATAGATTTGATGCGTAGATCTTGGCCTCCACGTCTATTAAGGCTATTAGCCTATAATTATTGGGGTCTGAACGGGACCCTGATTTGTATATAGGGTGTAGAATGCTACCCCTCCAGGAGTCAGGAATATTCCCGGTCCTTAAGCTGTGACAGAACAAGGGGGATAATTGACTAGCCCAAAACGTTGGGTCTTGCCTAAATAGGGCGTTGGGAAGGCCATTTGGTCCAGGGGCTCCATCAGCTCTTAAAAGTTTTATGGTGCTTGAAACCTGCATTGGTGTGATCTGGTCAATTTCTCCGGTGAGGACCAATGGCGGTTGCTTGCAGGTATCTTTGGATTGTGGAGGCTTAGCTTCTGCCGTTGATCTCAGGCTTGATGTTGGGGTGGGCTCGGATGAGGTTGCGAATATGTTGTCTAAGGATGTATCGAACGTAAAGTTGTACAGTAGGTCAATGTGGGAGCCCCAGAGCTGGTCGGTCAACTCCGAATTGAAGTGTTGGTGTTTGCCGTTAAGCATAAAATTTATTTTTGCCCAGAAGTCTTTGGAATTTCGTAATTTGCTAGCATGGAGTATAGTACATTCAAGTTTTTCCTTATACTTTTGCTTGGCTGATTTGGTCTCACGTTTTAACTCTTTTTTTAAGGATTCAATTTTTTTCAGGGTAAGTTGTGATAGTTGGGGGTCCTTTTTACGTTGGTCCCTGAGATATAAATTAAGTTGCTTTTTTAATGAGCGCAATTTTGGAGTATACCATTTCCCTCCTCCGGTTCTTATTGTTTTGTGTCAATCTGTGATTGGTTTGGTATTCTTTGTTTATGTTCACTACAAAGGACTCCCAGCTCTTTACTATATCTTTTGAAAAGTCAGGTAATGAGAGCAGTGAGTGGCATGTCTCCATTAAATTGGAAATGTTGTCTTCTTTCCAGTTTAGTCTTTGCAGGTTGAAAAGTTGGGTATTCAGTGTTAAGGGCTGCGCTTGCTCGGACTTATTTAGTAGAAATAGTAATGTAAAAGTCTGGGGATAATGGTCACTTTCGCCCCGTTCTAGAATATGGAAGTCTTTGATATGAGGGAACAGGTCGGGGTCAGCCAGGGTATAGTCTATTGTTGAACCTGAGTTCCTGGTGACCCTCGTTAGGGCGGTTGGTCTGTCAAGGTGACCCCTTCCGTTTAATGTGTACAAGTGGAGGGCTTCTAGTTCTGCGGCGCATTTCCTCCCCATTGCGCTTAGTCTACTTTGGTTACCCTGTCGTGGATCAATATGGGAGGGAAGAGTGCCCTCCTGACCTTGAATTAAGTTCATGTTGAAATCTCCTGTTATTAACATGTTGTCGCTTGGGTAGGTAGATTTCAATTAGTTAATTGCTGTAATTAGATGTTTTATCCTCTTCCCTTTATGTTTTCCACCGGGGTGCATGTATAAGTTTACAATCAGTAGTCCAATAGCAGGCGAAATATCAATTTTGATGCATTACATCCATGTGAAGTTTAAGTCGATGCAGCTGACTGTCCAGAGAATATCGGTTGATATGAAGATTGAGAGGCCTCCCTTTGCCCTACCGTGACGTGCCTCCTTATGAGCTGGGATAAAACATTCTTTGTATCCCACAAGAGGGGAGTTTTTTGTCTGCCATGTTTCTTGAAACAAAAGTATTTTGTGTTGGGTAATGAACTCTATAAAGGCGTCTTCCTCCAACTTTGTGTTTAGACCGTTAACATTCCACGAACAGATCTTACAGCCCTGCTCTTTTCCTGCTATTGTTAATCTTCCGTTGATTCATTCTACATTCCTTTTGGTTGGTACCTGGGGAGCTTGTTGATGCCTCTCAAATTTGACTACCTCCTGGTGAGCGAATGTAATTGTGATTTGCCTGAATGGATGATCTTCTTCTTCGATGTTACTTCTTTGGTCTGGGCCTTTGGCGCCTTTTAGGAGGCTGCGTTTGGGGCTTTGTTTCTGCCGCGGGCTGGGATATCGTACGGGCTCCACCTTTTTTAGCTCTATGCCCCATAACGCAAATTCCTCCCTATGTGTCAAGATTAATTCTGTGAAGGTGTGTTCGGTCCACGTTGTAATCGTGGAGTCGGGGCCTGGTTGGTAAGGGTTTGGTTTGAACTCAATTGACACCAAATCTTTTGATTTTAAATGTCGCAAGCCTGGTAGTTCTTCTAGAAGTTTTAAAATGGACCCTCTATTCAGGATGTCGTGAGACCCTCTTGAGCTATATAGCGGAATAAGCTTGAGTTTGTTGCTTGGAGTGCGCCACTTTTGGTCTTTTAGCCGTCTTCTCTCTTCGATGTTTGTAAAAACTGTTCCCGCTCGGTCTACCTCTGGCTCGGGTGTGACCTGATTGGATATGTGTGCGATACTTATTTCCTCATGACCATTGGGTGCTGTAGCTAAAGGTGCTTGTGTTTCTCCACTACGACATTTCCCTTGTCTTTTTTACCCTAATCTGTGAGGGTTTATCTGTATCTGCTTGACTATTATTGGATGGTACTTGCATGGATAAAGTGTTAGATTTAGGTTTTGTTCCTTGCTCAGTGTCTGTGTTGTTTGCTGACTCTGGGCTTGGCAATTTGCATTCTGCTTTGCCTCCTGGGGGATTAAATATACTGTACACTTTCCTTGCATTCTGGGTTTCATTGATGCGGTCTATTGGGCCATTCGAGGTAGTGGTATCCCTGGTTGAGGGGTTAACTGTTGGATTTATCCCATGCTCTGACGTTGATTTGGTTTGGGGTGGGACGCCCTCTATCTGCTCTTTGTTTTCTTTATCATTGGAGTCGGTGTTAGTTTTTTGGGGCTGGGTTACTGACACCCCTCGGGTATGTGCTTTGATTTGTCTTGCTTTTCTCAGGCGCTTCCTTTCTCTCTTAGTGAGGGTGGGTGCCTGTTCAATATATTTAGCGCTAATTGAATCATTTGATGATGAAGCCTGATTTTGCAGGGTTTCCGCTCGGATATCAGCTAGATTTTGTTTGTCTGAGGTTGCTGGTGTGATGATGTTGTTTGAAGAGGGAGAGTGCGTTTTGTCTTGAGTTTCGGGGCTCATTTCGCCACTGCAGACATCGATTGACCTGCCAAATCCCTCTTTGGCGTCCTGATTGGCGTTTATTTGGCTGGTGGAAGTCTTTGTCTCCGTTGGTGATTCCATAACGGCTCCCAGTATCTGCGTCATCAAACTGGGTACTGTAGCCAGTTTGTCTATTATTTGGGAACAGTGATAAGTGTAAAAGGAAGTGTCCTTGTTGAGTTGCACCCTCGTTATCATAGTATTTAAGTCCTGTAAGTTTGATTCTATCCCTTGGACATGGGAGGCCAGGATGTTAAGCAGATCAACTTGCGTATCTAATTCGTCTGCGTGGTATGACATAGCTACGCCTATGGTTTCCATTGACTTTAATAGTTGCGGCCATATAGTGGCCGTTTGAGTGCTGTCCGATGTTTCGCCCCGAGTTTGACTAAATATGGGTGAGGAATCGAGGTGCTCGAAGAGATCTGTTTGAGTGTGGTGCTCACGCAGGTGGTCGCGCCTTTGCGGTGTCCCTTTTAAAATACTCTCTTCCTTATCAGGACTTAGGTCATTTGAGACTGAAGACAGGAACGTGCGTAAATTGAGATCTGCTATTTCATTTGCAGTTGTATGTGCTTCTTGTGACTTCAAAATTTTACTTTCTTTAGTTTCTTCAATTTCTTCCGTTAAGGGTCCTACGGAGAGGAAGCTGTAGTTTCCATCCGTTTTGTCTTGTTCCGATGTGAATTGACCACACATTAGACTAGGGAAATGCACCAGTGACGGTGGGCTTGGCTTTTGAGTACTATTTTGGTTGTACTGGGAGCCTTCCGCTATTGTTTTAGAATTCATTTTAGGAGTGACCATGGGCTTTGCTCCAAGAAGACCAAGTCGTTGCTTGCGTCTGGGGCCTGGTGGACTAAAGCACAAACCATTGGGGGGTGAAATGCTTCTTGAGCATTGGGAGATGGTAACTCCGGGGGTCGGTCCGAGCCTTTGACTTGTTGTGGGCTGATCGGTTCGTCTGGCCCAGGGGGGGCCAAACCCCTGCCCCCAGGACTCCTTCTTGTTTTAGTTTTAGGGGCATTACAGGGCTCGCTTTGACACCTTGCATTGGCTAGTGACGATGTTAATTTGACGCCCTTGTTCATGGGCTCCGTGGGGGCGTTGTGTTGATTACTGTTAAAGTTGGGGCTAACATTATGTTGTGGGAGTTCCGCTCCGTTCCCAGTGGAGAGTCTTTGACAAACTTTAAGAAAGTCGGTGATTAATGCACGTTTGCTTACTTTGAGATGCGAGGCTTGGGTGTTTTTGGCTGGAGAGGGCGTTGCATCGTTAACAGATTGGCCCTTATTGGTTTCTGCGGGTCTACAGTCTGTGCTGCCCCTGTGGGGCCCCTTTGCAGCAGTGGCTAGGCTCTGTGGTCCATGTTTTATCTTGTCTTGAGCGAGTTCTGGACGCTCTGTTGAGCTGATGTGTGGCTCTTTCAAAGTTTCTTTATTCGCAGATATGACATCCACTCAGTATCATTTGTATCACATATGCAAACAGTATGCAACATAAGC
This sequence comes from Lissotriton helveticus, assembly GCF_964261635.1. Taxonomy (NCBI): domain Eukaryota; kingdom Metazoa; phylum Chordata; class Amphibia; order Caudata; family Salamandridae; genus Lissotriton; species Lissotriton helveticus. The sequence continues at coordinate 21,023,295 of NC_136061.1, forward strand.
AATAGCAATGGTACAATCAACATGCGCATAGAGTGGTAGTGAGCACAGTGCAATAATCTTCATAGTTTTCATATTTTCTCCCCAAAAATAAGAAAGAGCAAGAATAATTACATAGTAACTTATGTGAGTATCAGAACAAGTATACAAAAAGGAAAAATAACAATACCAAATAAAGAAAACCCCTAATCAAGCGTGTAAGCGGTGGAGAACACAAGAGAGCAGTGCAGCCGGTACAACAAATGCAGAATCACAAAACTAACACCCATAAGGTGTAAGCAAATTCACGGTCTGTGTCAAGCCTGGTCGTAGTGTGCGCGGGGTCTGCAAGTAAAACGGCCACATGAATACCAAACGCATCACAGATAGCTACCCAGACAACCATGCATCACATGGCTTACAATCGCTGCATCGCGACAGGCAGTGGCCAAGTATCCGGCAACATGGCAATGGTGTATTCCGGAACAGTGCAACCGGTGTAACATGCTAGCCCACCCCCACTTGTACAATGGAGTTAATCACCTGTATCTGCTGTTCCTGCGTGATCTTCTCGATGTATGTGCGAAATGGCCCCCAAATGTCAAGCGGCCGTGAAGCCACAGGGATCTGCTCGGAGTACTCTACACTGTTCACATTGCAGTGTGACATGCTGCGGAGCCAAGCCTGCGCACTGGGAGCACGTCCGGCCCCCCATAGTAATGCGACCTCCCTCTTCGCCAGGAGTAAGCCGATTGCCGCCAGCTTGCGTGCAGGACGCGGGAAATTAACCACATAGCCAAGCAGCGCAACTTCAGGAGTTGGCATCAACTCCAATTCCAACATATCCCCCAGCATTCGGTGTACCTGAAGCCAGTATTCATGTAATCTCAGACATGTCCAAAAAAGATGGGCAAAGTCAGCCTGCGGCGCCCGGCATTTAGGACAAGCATGCGACCTATTCGGGTCTATCTTGTGCGCAAGAACAGGGGTGTAATACATATGTCTCAGGAATTTAAAATGTATAAGCTTGTGCCTACTATTCAGGGACACGTCCCTAGTGACCGCACAGCACGCCGCCCATTGGTCGTCGGTAATGGGATTACCCAGATCATTCTCCCATGCAGCGCGTACCGTTGCATCCCGCGAAGGGAGAGCGGACAGACATAGCTTATATAGTTTAGAGAGAACATGTGATCCCATCTGGCTCTGTATTATGAACGTGAGTATCGCAGCTTCCTCGGGGGGAAGTGGGAATGTGTTAAATTCTGCTCGGAGCATGGATATAAGTCTGGTCAGTGTGAAAGAGTCCATAAAGGTACGGTCCGCAAAGCGCAGATCTTCCGTCACAGAGAAAGCATGCCCCTCCGGGAAAAGATCCCCAATAGTTTCTAATTGAAATTTGGATAGTGTGCGCTGCACCACCTTTTCGTTGGTGATGGGCAGCCAGTGTGAATTGGGCAGTGGAAGGGCGGAAGAGTAAAGTGTGTCTATGTGTAGCAGTCTGCGTAATTTATCCCAAGCTCAGCACGTGGTGGACACCGTCTGTATGTCCTGTGGGTCCCGGGGAAAGCCTTTGGGGAGGAGTGTCTTAAGGGAAACCGGCAACACAAGGTCAGTGTTGGACTTGGCCTGTCCCCTGAAATTTTTCACTTTTGCCCCCCTAATTTGGAATGTCTCCCCATGGGATTAAACCTGTATAGGCCATGAGTGGTGTGAGACACCTTGTTAAAATGTAATGTCATGAGATGGTGTGAGCACTTGTAAATTTCCCCCATTGTAAAATGCACCTGATTAAAATGTACTGTGTTTAAAATGAATGCCATGGCCATGGGTTTTGCCACTGGACTGCCATAGGTCAGCGGTCTAGTTATTATTACCCAGCTCCCCTTAACTTTTGGAGGGAAAGCCTGGCACCCAGGGTGCTCAACCCCTCCCCTTGAACCAGTTTAGGCCAGCTTTGCCAACGTTCTAGAAGGTTCTGGCACTGCCTGGGAGGAGGGTATAAGTAAGGGGGATGTGCCACCAGAGAGTCAGTCAGAGCTGGGACAAGAAAGAGAGGGGACCTGCTGCATGGTGCTACCGCCACATGGGCCTGTGAGCTGGGCCCTACACCCCTAAAAGCCCCCCCCTCTGCTGTCCCCATGGCCCCTGACAGAGGAGGGCCCCTACCCAGGTCACTGACGCTGTTTGGACCGGGTACCACGCCAGCACTGCATGAAGAAGCGCCCAGGAGGTGAGGAGTGTGCCCCTGAGGAGCTGTTGTGGGACTGTCTGCCCCCCCCCAGGGTGAAGCTGTGGCCCCTGTGGAAGTGCTGGGCCCTAGGACTGTTGTGGCCCCTAAGTGCTGTAAGGCCCTGCCTGTCAAGCGCTGTAATTTGGAAGAAGCGCTATAATTTGGAAGCGCTATAATTGCGAAGCGCTGGAGAAGAGATAATTTCCTGCCCCTGCTGTGTGGCCCGAGGGAGGAGCGGTGTGCTGTGAATAGCGCCGTTTACTGAACAGCCTACCCTCGTTTCGGCGCGCTGTGAATACCGCCATATAAATAATCAAATAAAGGGAGCCTACCCCTTGTGCCGCCGATTTCAGCGCCGCAGCCCGAGGAGTGTTGGAGTGTTGGAGCTGCCTTGCGCCGAGTGGAAATTGGTGAAAATCACTGCCGCGGACCGGCGCCGCCTTGAAGGGACCCCCACTGTTGTGGTTTACGTTGCGGCGGCCCCTGGTGCCAGGAGAGGGCCGCCGAAGTGGAGAGAGGGCCGCGTTAGGCCCTTAGGCCGCGGACACCCGCATCACGTGACGGGGGCCCGGCCGCATCATCGGCCCGCCCCCGCCAACGCTGCGTCCAGATTGGCCTGCGCGGCCGTGCCCCTTGAAGGCCGCGCAGAGATTGGCTGCCGGCCGGCAGCCAGAGAAGAGGAGCCGAGCCTAAGCCCCGGGTCCCTGTGAGGTAGGAGGGGGACCTGGGTGAAGCGACGGCGTTGCGGGGCCCCCGTGGTCTAGGGGGAGCCCCGATTGTGGCTGCGAACCGGAGCGGGTGGCCACCCCGCCGGTAAGTGCCCCCGCCGGAGGAAGCCGACGGAAGCACCGGGTCCCCGTGTGGAAGGGGAGGGGCCTGGGTGAAGCCGTCAGAGGCGTTGCGGGGCTCCCGTGCAGAGGAGGGATCCCCGGGAGAAGCGACCGGAGCGGGAGCCGACCCCGCCGGTCTGCGCCCCGAGGACAGGGGCTGGTGGGAGGAGAGAGGGGGGGCCGGGGCACACTGTCGGTGCCGGTTCCCCGCATCTAAAGAGAGCTCCAGAGGGCCCCCGTGGAGTCGAGGGAGCCCCGAGGGGGAAAGCGGAGCCCGGGCCAGCCTGGAGAACAAGGAGGAATGGGCCTCGAGGCACATTGCTGGTGCCTGCCCTTCCTCATGGAAGCCCCCGCCTGCTGGGGTCCATGGGAGGAAAGTGTCTAGGAGCAGCCGGTGAGTGGGGCTGCCGGTAGGGGAGTTGGGGGTGTATGTCGGGGCACAGGGTCGGTGCTCGCCCCTCCCCATCTTCTGGGAATCTGCCTAAAGGAAGAGCAGCCCCCCCCCTGGGAGACATTGTACTGGAGCTCGTTGGACCTAATTGCATACCAGAGCCCCCAGAGAGAAGTACCTTTGGAACTGCCAGGCCTCTGAACTGGGCCAAGACATTAGTTAACCCCTACCTGGGGGTCCAGGTGAACGCCAGCTAGTGTAGGCCCTGGTGTTTGTGTTAGTGTGGCGTAAGGCAGTGATTTTGCTGAATTTCGCGCCCAGTGTGTTTATGGCCTAGGGTTAATGCCCCTGTTAATGGTAGGCACCCCCATGCGTTATTCACCTGAGGAGACCTTTGGGTTGCCCTAATGAAATGTTTATTCCTGCACAGTGACCAGGTTATAGGAAATGTTTGATTGGTTGTGACCAGTTATTACCGTTACTGATGCCAATGTATATTGATGTGTCACGCCTGCTAGGTGATCCTACGCTGATTCCAGGATGTTAGACAACTAAGGCTGTGGGCCCCTGCGGATGTTATTTACCTGCCTAAGTGAGCCTAATGTACGCACTGGTGAGGTGCACAATGTGTTAGATGCCAGGGTACTGCTCAGGAATAATGCGCCAGTGTTGATATGCTTATGGTTAAATGCCTAATGTCACAGCGTAATGTGTATGCCTAAGGTTCAATTGCGTACAAGGTGCCTACTACCCTGATGAGATGGTCATCTCCCTGGCCTAAGGTGAAGAGACCGATATCTAATGTTGATGTGCCCTTTTATTATAGGTGTCCTGCCCCTGTGCTGGCCTGACGTGTCATTCCAGGCCCCTGGTGATATCCCATTGCTGATTTATTGCAGGTGTTCCTGTCTGTTGGGATTTGCTGTGATGCCATGAAGTTTTCCTTTACAGGGGTCGGGCTGGAGTTATAGTGCACGGTGTGTACTTATGCTGATGGTGTATTTTGCAATTACAGCCTATCACTAAGGATGAGAGCCTGAATTGGCCCCGCCATATTGGCCCCAGGTACAATGTTAATTTAGTCACATTTTTATATTTCAGTTGGACTTACGGACTCAGCCCTTACTTCCCATGTAAATAATCCCCCTTGATACACTTGGCTCTGGTGCCAGTTGGCGCTGTGTTATCATACCACTGTTGATTGCCTTGCAGGTTGGAGATACTAAACTTCTTGCAGAGTTTTTTTTTTTTTTGCAGAGTTTTTTATATAGCGCGAACTAGACCCGAACCGAATCAGGTATCAGAGCGCTTTTACATATTTTCCAGTTACGTTACATGAAGACACACTTTTTTTTTATTTTTTTTAGGCACGGGGAGATTAAGTGATCTGCCCAGAATCACAGGAGGTTTTGGCGTTGTTACCGAGACTCGAACCCAGATCCCCAGGTCCGAGGTCGAGCGCCCTAGCCGTTAGGCCAACTCCTCTCCCCAATTCCCCTCTCCCCTTCTTAATTTTCCAACTCAAACTGGTGTGCTGCCTCTTTTGTGGTGTGCCTGGTGTGTCGTCTGTGGGTACTGCGTGAGTGCTTCACATGTCCTCCGAAGTTGGCCTGCCCGCTTGGTCCGTGCTACCCCCTTGGAGATCTGGTAACCCCATTTCTTACAGTCAGCCTCCGGTTTTAAGTGTAGAAGTCTGGCATCTGGATGGAACCAGTAATAAGCATAAGAGGACTGTGCGACTAAATAATATAGGTAAAAATTGGGCACGCCGAATCGGCCACGCTCATAAGGGAGCGTCAAGGTATGCCAGGACACCCGTGGGTTCCTGCCGCCCCACACCAACCTCAGCAACAGTGTACGAAGTTGCGTGAAAAAAATCTTGGTCAGGGGTATCGGGATATTGTTGAACAAGTACAAAAACCGTGGAAGCACGATCATCTTTATTATGGCAATCCGGCCCGCCATAGACAAAGGAAGGCGGAGCCATCGCTCCATATGATCCTCCAAAAAATCCAGAGCGCGCCCATAGTTTAAACGGACGACGGACACAGTGTCGAAGTGCACATGAATCCCCAGATATTTAACGGAGTCCGTGTTCCACTCCAGAGGAAAGGCGCATGTCCATTCGGAGGTGGAGGGAGTGAGCGGGAAAATGACCAATTTGTGCCAGTTTATGCGGAGGCCCGAATATTCTCCAAAACGGGCTATCTCCAACAGCAGTGTCTCCAGGTTTGTCTGTGGCCTACGGACATACAATATCGTGTTGTCTGCATAAAGTGAGGCGAGGAGAGGACCAGTACGAAACTAAAGCCCTCTGTGCAGATGTTTCTCCTGAAAATGCCGCACCAAAGGGTCCATCGCTAGGATGAACAGCAGCGGTGACAATGGGCATCCTTGCCAGGTGCCCCGGGAAAGTGAAAAACTGTCCGTGATGGTGCCATTCAGACGTATTCGTGCGGTAGGTGCCGTATATAATAACTCCACCGTAGCCACAAACATCTCAGGCATCCCCATTCACCTCATGATGGACAAAAAAAGGGCCACTCCAGAGTGTCAAACGCTTTTTCTGTGTCAAGAAACACAGCTGCAGCAGGGAGCGATGGATCCATCCGGTGTATAACGGAGAACAACGTCCTCAGATTAAAAGAGGTGGATCTATGTGGAACAAATCCAGACTGCGCCGGGGAAATAATGGACTCCATTAGAAGCGATAACCGCATCGCAAGAACCCTGGCAAGAATCTTATAATCCAGGTTCAATAGGGACAGTGGTCTGTATTATCCACAAGACGAGGGGACACGCCCCTCCTTCGGGAGAAGCACAATTACCGCTTCTCTAAGCGTAGGGGGCAGCATGCCGGCCTCCAGGGCCTCTGCATACACCTCGACCAGTCTGGGCACCAATTCCTCCTTATACTCCTTGTAAAAGTCGGCTGAAAAGCCATCTAGCCCCGGAGCCGAGGAGCCCCTCAAAGAATCAATGGCTTCTACTATAGAGTCTGGGGTGATTGGAGAAGCAAGAAATTCCTGCATATATTTCTCAAGATACACCATGGCAATCTCGTTCAAATAGGGTCCAGGGTTGCGGTGTTCGCCCGTAAGTGTCGACGTGTAAAGAGTTTGGTAGTATGACAAAAATGTGCTGCAAATCTCAGGAGTGGAGTGATGTCGGGAGCCCTGCGTGTCTACTATGTCTGTAATGTAAGCCGCTTGTCGAGGGGGGCAAAGCAATTGCGCAAGAAGCTTCCCCGGTCTATCTCCCTCCCCGTACTGACGCGCCGTGTGAATTTCAGCTCTCTATCAGCAGTATCCCTGAATTCCAACAGCAATTCCAGCCGCTTGGCCTCCGTCGCCTCGGACGGGCCCCCATGTAGATCCCCATCAATATGAGCAATGTCTCTTTCAAGACGGGTTAGAGTGGTACGAATCTCCCTCAGGACACCCACATGCTTGTCAATACACACCCCAGGAAAAGTGGCTTTGAATCCCTCCCACAGCGTGGCCCAAGTGCTTACAGAACCAGTATTGATATCAAAGTACTCCTCAATAGCACTGCGGATATCTTCCTTAAAAACCGGGTCAAGCAGGGCCCTTCCTGGGAATCGCCACTGTGTCTCATAACCACCCAGTCTGGGAATCAGCAGAGTCAGTACAATGGGGGAATGGTCCGATAAAGTTTGTGGTAGAGTAGAAATGGTATCGACCCCTCCAGCGACTCCCGGAGAGAGCAGCCAGTAGTCTATTCTAGTGCTAGTTCCGTGGAACCCAGAGTGATGTGTAAACTCCGGCGCATTGGGGTGCATCCTGGCTTCTATGTCTATCAGAGAGAAGTGTGAGCAAATATCAGCGAGCACCTTCCTGGACCGGGCTTTGGAATCCGGGGAGGTGGAAGTACTATCCCTGTCCGGGTTCAGCACTACATTAAAATCGCCCCCCATGACCAGCAGATCTATGTCAGAAATGAGGAGTAACAATTGAAGCTCCTGAAAAAAAGCGGGGGAATCAACATTAGGCCCGTAGACTCCAACCATGGCGATCTTGAACCCCATCAATACTCCAGTCAGCAGCACATATCTACCTTCCCTATCCGTGACATTTCCAGTTGGCACAAATGGAACACGCTTATGTATTAAGATTGCGACACCCCTAGCATAACTGCTAAAATTGGAAAAAATTCTGTGTGCACCCCAACTCCTAGCCACCGAGACATTAGCCGACGGTGCCAAATGTGTCTCCTGAAGAAAGAGGACATCCACCCTGTGTCGCGCTGCATAGTTCAATAGCTGTTTGCGTTTCCGTGTGGTGTTCAAGCCCCGAACATTCCAAGACATCAATGTAAGTCTGGACGGGCCCGACTGCCTACCTACCCTGGCCATAGCACAAAACCAATGATGCTGTCCAGTAGCAATGATCCCAGCATCTCGCTCCCAGCATTCTCACAATCACTCACAGAAAAAGAGAGCTCGAAAAGCATAACATTCCCCTCCCCCCACCCGCCACCCAGCCTCCCAACAGCCCAGGAGAGGCAATCCCCAATTGCGCACAATCGTAACCAGCAAATCTTCAAGAACAATAACCATATCTTGAAACAATAACATTTCCAATAAAAGAAAACCCCAGGAAAGGAAGACAATAAGGCATGAGCCATAGGGGTAAGCAACGCCACCCCATGCGGACAATCCTGCTAGGCCGCTCGATTGGCTTTGGCCAGTTAACTATCCACTGGTAAACCACATCAACTTTGAAACAACAGCAGCAAAGTCAAGCCATAAAGCACGTAACTATTATCAGCCCTGACCAGTTTCTGCAAAAAGGTCCACACTGGTCTGCGTGTCCACTCGAGGAGGGGAGTGCGGCTCATCATTGGAGGCGGAAGGCGAGCCTTGGTTCTTGTAGCCTTGACAAAAGTCTTGGGCATCTGTGGGGGATTCAAAAATGCGATACCTGCCATTCACCTCCACCTTCAGTCTAGCGGGATACAACATTCCATATTTCAAACCAAGATTGCGCAGAGTCGCCTTGACGCCGTTAAACTTGCGCCTCGCCTCCTGCACCATCATCGTAAAGTCTGGAAAGAAGGACAGAGTGCCACCCTGCCATCTCACCTCTCCCGCCTCCCGCGCGGCGCGGAGCGTGGCATCCCGGTCGCGGAAGTTCATGATCCTGGCAATGATGGGGCGCGGAGCTTGACCGGGGTGAGGTCTGGGTCCCAGCGACCTATGGGCACGCTCCACGACAAAGCCATCCGTGAATGTTTCTCTACCGAACAGTTCAATAAGCAATTGTTCAACAAAAGTGTCAAAACGCCCCGTCGCTGTCGTCTCCGCCACGCCAATTATGCATAGATTGTTGCGTCGGCTACGCGCTTCCAAATCCTCATTTTGTATAGCCACATCTTTGTGAATTTTCTCCACACGTTCCAGCCTCTTAAGCGTTTTGGCCGCACCGTCCTCAACGTCTGAGACCCTGGATTCCACCACATCAAGGCGTCTGTCATGGGCCTGCACCTTGGAGCCCATATCTGCAAGTTTTTGTTCTAGGGTGTCAAAGCGCGTATCAAGAGCCTTGAAGCCCACGCGCATTTCACCCATCATGGTGGCAACCATAGTAGCGGCGTCCCCCCCCCCTCCGCTGCGCATGCCGCCCCGGCAGTGGAACTAGGCGGAGGGTCCGTCACCAACAGCGAAGTTTTGTCAAAGCTTAGCTTCCTCTGGTTAGGATCTCTTTTCCCCATGGCCGAATCCAATGAAAGCACAATATTGGAAAAAGCGCGATGCCAGCACACGGCTCGTGTGCGGCAGGGAACCAGGCGGAGCACAATCAGGATGTAAGGCCAGACGTTTATGGGGAACGTAGGACCAAATTGGATCTAGTGCGCAGAGTTTCACCAGGCCACGCAGTTCAGTGAAAGGGGAAGGAGCGTTTCAAATCACGCGTCCATCCTTAGAGTACCACTCGCGGTGTGCATCAGTCAGGGGCCACACAAGAAGGGGGCAGCAGTCCGAGAGTCAATTCGCAAGAAGGGAGCACACCCCTTCAGCAATCATGGCGGTGTCTAAATTGTGCATCACCATAGCCTGTACCTTTGCCAACACTGCGGGAGCACAGGGGGGAATGCACAGTCTGTCCGTGTGTTGCTCGGGCGGGGCTGCCAGTGATACCAGGGAGCTCCCCCCAGAGCCCCCACCACCCACGCCCACAGCGCCCCCGCCAAACAAGCACCCCCGTCCGCCGCGCCAGCCCTACCGCAAGCCTCCAAATCGAGGCCCCGGCTCCAGATCGCCCCTAGGCCCTAAAAGCCCTGGCAACGCCCCAGAGCCCGGAACCACAACCCGAAGGCCCTCGGAGCACCCACCGTGAACGCGGGAGCCAGCAGGCGGAGCGATGAGGGCCCGCAGGGTCAGCGGCGCAGCCCAGAGAGGCACTCACCCGATATCAGGCGCGGAAAGGGAAAGATGGTGCCGAGGCCCGCCGGCCTCAGCTCCCCTCCGCTGATGCGTCCACACCAGCCTGTCCCCGCTTCTAGGGAGCCGCCCGGATGGTCTGGGCAGCTCTATCTGTTGGATGTGCTGTCGATGTGGGGCCGAGGAGCGGTTCTTACAGCATGTTCAGCCGCCTACCGGAGCCCTCATGGAGGAGCTTCACAGCGAAGCAGCCATTCCGGTCGCCGCCGTGGCCACGCCCCTGGCTCTTTCAAAGTTAACTTATTGGGGCTCTTACTCCTGCCCGTGGGTGATCCTTCTTCTGCCTCGTTGGTCGTGCTCGGGGGGACCCCTTTGCCCTTTTTTGTTTTTCCCTGTGATTTTTCTGGTGGATTATCTTCGCCTCGTGGCATTCGTGGTTGAGTGTTGAAAGGTCTGTGAGGTGTGACGTGCTAGTTTTGAAAGGTCTGTGAGTAGTGACGTGCTATGCATGAGTTGTGTATTGTTGTTGGACTTAGCCCTTCTGGCAGGTTCCTCCCTAAACTTTTTGCTTTGGTATGTGACTTGGTGTTGGTTGTTTTTGGCTTCTGCGCACTTTAACACTCTCTGAGTGCATGTTGTGATTTTGGCCTGCCCTCCCATAGGAATGCATGGGGAATGTGTGTGTCCATGTTAGTTCCTGATGCGTGTGGAGTGCAGGGTCGAGTTTGGTATGTGCGGACTCGTGTGGTTAAATGCTGCGCGATGATGTCTGCGGCGTTAATGTGTCTAGTGTGGAAGTGCCACTTCTAGAAGTTGGCATGTCTGTGTAATAAAAGTGAAATGACTGTCTGGCTTGTGATTGGCTGGAGCTGGCTGGTGGGCCTGGCTCCAGGAGTCAGGATGGGTCTGCCCCGGTGGTGAATAGAGAGATTGACAGCCAGATGGGTGGGAGGAGTGCACCTGGGACCTGAATAGGCTTGGGCTTTCCCTACACAATGCTGGCTCCACCCCCTGTGGTGCGTCTGATGTCCCTAGCCTGTCCTGTTAATGGGGAGAGGGGCTGAGCACAACAGAATGCTCCAAAACCAGCTGTGTCTGGTTTTCCTTTCACCCTGCAGCCTCAGGCAAAGGATTTATGTATATAAAAAGGGGCTATAACCCCATGTAAAATGTTCTTTCCTGATCCTAACTTGAGGTGGGCCTGCTGCTGCTGCTGCTGCAGGGTACCAGGAGGACCGCCACTGGGGACTGCCTCCCTGCCTGGAGGGACCTGTGAGCTGGCCCCTGGGCCCAGCCTTTGCCCCCCTGGCTTCCAAGGGACATACGGGCACATACATCAACGATAATTGCATTCGCAAACGGTGCAAATCGCAATTTTCGGTCGTTTGCAAATGCAATTATCAAAATTGCAATGCATCATGTATTTCGCAATTTTAGGAATCGCAATCATGTTGCGATTTCTAAAATTGCGATTGCATTTCAGAAATCGCAATTTCAGATTTCTGAAATGCAATGCATGATCATTTTTAAATTGCGAATTTTCAATTTGGAAGGGGTAAATTAGCATGAGGTTGAACCTCGTGCTAATTTACCGAAAACCTTCAAACATGCACAAAAATGCATTTTTGAAAGTTGCATTTTACACACACACATGTCCTTGGGACATGTGTATGTGTAAATTGCAGTTAAGTTTAATTTCAGGGGTGCAGGGAGGGGTTCTTTGCCCCCCCCCCTGCACTCTTGAAATTGCATTTTCAATTTGCGATTCGCAAATTGAAAATCGCAAATTGTAAATGCCTTCCCATTGATTCCTATGGGCCGCTTGGCCCATAGGAATCAATGGGAAGGGTTTTCCTTAATTGCGATTCGCAAATTGTGAATCGCAATTAAGGAAAAATACCGAATCGCTTAAAAAAATGCAAATTAATCATGCATTGCCGTTTGCGAATCCTTAATTGCGATTCCTTAATTTTCTCAATTAAGGATTCGCAAACGGCAACATTGATGCATGTGGCCGTTTGTTCCTGAACTTTGCCCTATAGCGCCTGGGAGTGCTTGGGAGCACTTGATTTACTCAATGAGGCTCTCTACAGCGTCGCGCTGCTGGGGAGAGAGAGGGTTCCCCCCTTTTTCTCCATTTTCGGCACGGGTGCCCACCCCGCTTATTTGCCGTACTTTCTAAACCCTGCATTCCTGCTGCATTCTTGCTTAAATCCGATCTTGTGTCCACCCCGCTTATTTTATTATATTGCGGGTGCCTGTTGCCTGTGCCCGCCGTGGGGATGCCCCCTGTGAGCCGGGAAGAAAGCAGGAGCCCACCCTGCATTGTAGCCGAGTCCCGGAGAAGGGCTGCCGCGCTGCCCGCGGTGACCCGGAAGTGACCCTGCCTGGGGGCGGAGCTACGCGCCCTCCAAGCCGGCCGTCTCCGCGAGGGAGGAAGTGGCCGGTGAGAGGGAGTACGGAGCCTACCCCGCCTCCCAGGACGTCCCGGTGCCGAAGGAGAGGTGCAGCGCCAGCAAGGCTCCGGTGAGAGAGAGCCCCGCCCGCTTCACCCGTGAAGCTGCCGAGGCTCCCGCAAGCAGTCAAGAGCTCCGGCAGACCTAAGAGATAGCCAGCGTCCCCCGCCGCCTCCAGAGAGCAGACCGGTAAGGAGGGGTCTCGGGTTGTTCTGGCTGGTTCCTTGAGCGGCCCCACTTGATAGCGGGCCGCTCCGACGTCAAGGGGCACATTTGGTTTTAGGGCTCACGAGTCCCCCAAGCGGGACTCCAACGTGGGGCATTTCGCATTCAGAGCCCCGTGGCTCCAACGTACAGCAGAATTTTAGCCGAGCCCACGAGGCTCCAGGGGGCATTTTGTTATCTGGAGCCCATGAGGCTCCAGCATTGTTGGGCAACCCTTGATTTCGAGGCTCTCCAAGTGTTGGCAGATTTTCTGTTCCGAGCCCATGAGGTTCCAACGTTTGGGGCATTTTCTGATTTAGAGCCCGCCAGGCTTTCACGTGGTTTTGGGGCACTATTGTTTATTTGAGAGCCCAGAGGAGAGCCAGGGTACACGCTGGTGCCCAGGCTCAGTTACCCAGCTGCCCAGCACTTAGTGGGCAGCTGCTACGTTTAGGCCCTGAACCTTTGCGCAATCGCCAGCCCAGACATTCTGGACATTGGGAATTGAGTTCATGATTCCCTGCGTGATATTTGCCTAAGCTGTTTAGGATTGCGCAGCGTGTTCCTACCTTTTACCAGTCGTTACTGGTTGTGTGATACATTTGCTATTTGTTGATACAATTATTCTGTGTTCTAAATGCTATTCCTACAAAGTGCTATTTCTACAAAGTGCTAGTTCTACCAAGTGCTTATTCCTGACAGTGGTCCCTGTGGCCCTGTACTGTGTATATAATCCCCTGTAAATTCTGCCCATGCCAGTGGCACGGTGTAAATTGTGTATTTATTATCTAGTGTGTTTGGTATAATACAAAGGCTATTTTTATATATAACCTTGTGTGGAGTTTCCTTTGTGGTGGGCCTTGGGTGTTGTTGCTGGGTGCGCACGCAAACGCTTTACACATCGCCTCCGAGATAAGCCTGTCTGCTCGTGCCAAGCTACCAAGGGGGTGAGCAGGGGTTATCTTGGCGGCTGACTTCCTTGCCCTGACTAGAGTGGTGGTTACTGCCTGGCTTTGACGCAAGCCTTAGCCAACCAGATATCCCATTTCTAACATTGCTGATCAGCGGTGGGAAAAGGACTTGCGTTTGCGCTGTACCACAGCAGCAGCTGGCTGCACCACAAAACTCTGCATTTTAGATAATCACATTTTGGGGATTATTGTTTTTTGAAGTTGCATTATTTCTTCTCCTAAAAGTGTGCTTTGTGAATTTTGTACTCCTGTTTTAGCTCAGACACCTAGGTTCCTTGTGATAAACTTTTCTCGAGAACGTCTGCCAAAATAGAGCCTGCTTTTGATTTCTGTGGTCTGTTTAGATACAGTATGTTAGAGTTGGTAAGGTTATGTGAAGAGAGAGACATAGAGGTGGGTGAGTCAGACACCCAGTTCAAACTGAGGGACAACCTGATCCTATGGCAAAAGGATCAATGGGATCTTGAGCGCAGTGAGGAGGAAAGGGCCCGGGCCACACGCCATAAGGGTGGTGGGTCTGAGGGGAGCCCAGAAGAGTCTGAAGAGGAGAAAGAAGATGACAGTGCTTGGACGCCAGTAGATAGTGATGACCTCATTGATAGGGAGTCCCTTGCTGGGTCCAGTAGCGGAGGCAGTGTCTCATCCCTTTCCCTGTCCCCAGAGGAGTGGGTAGATAGGAGGGAAGAAAGGGAGCATCAGCTGACTTTAGAGAAAATCCAGAAGGAGAGCTATGAGCATATGGAGAATAGGAAGTTAGCCTTAGAGGAGAAAAAGGCATTATGGGCTCAAGAATTGAGTCTTAAGGCGTTGGTCCTTGAACAACAAAAGCTAGAGACTGAGAGGGTCTTAGCGCAGGAGAGGATGGAGGAGGCTGAGAGGGCCTTCACCAGAGAGAAATTAGCATTGGAGGGTAGATTATCCCCTGAGCGCAGTTATAGTTTTCTGGATCCCCCAGGGAGGGTTGAGTCCAGTGGTGGCAGCGATATAGACTTCAGTGCAGAAAGTCCAATTCCTAGTTCCCAGAGTATGGTGCCTGTTTCCCAAGAAGAGGAGTATAGGTTGAAGTTCAGGGACAGTAGGAAACTGTCTCACCAGTCTTGGGTGAAGTTTGAGGAGGAATGTCTTGGAGCCCTGTGGGCTTAGGTAGAGATTCGCAGGGAATCTGATTTTGACATACTGTTCAATATGGTTCTCAGAGAGCACCTGCTCAGTTGTTGTTCGCCAGGGTTGCGCCAACACCTGTTGGAATATGGGTCTTCTGATTCAGAGCTCCTTGCCAGAGAATCAGACCACTTGGAAAGTGCTAGAGGTTCTGAAAAGTCATTGGTGAATGATTCCAAAAGTAGTGGTTCAGGTATCTTCCAGCCAGTGTGGTGGAAGAGGTTCAGAGTAGCCCAGCTAGGTCCCAGTGTAGCGAGAGGGGTGTAGGGGCTTACGACATGTCTCAGTGCAGCGGGTGTGGGTGTGTGACCGAGAGTCCCCAGACGCCCGAAGCCCTGTCTCAGAGCCTGGATGGTTTCTTTAGGGAACACCAGGTTGGGGACCTAGGCTGTCCTGTTAGTCCATTTGAGGAAGATCACCTAGTGTATAGAGGACCTGGAGCGTCTGTAAATAGAGCTCCAGTGGTTCTAGTGTCCGGCAATGCCACTCCAGAAGGCATGGCTTGGCAGTTCGGGCTGGACTGTTCCCATGAGGCACAGGGTCAGACTGATTTGCATATAGCCATGTCTGAACTGGGGTGGCAGAGTGGGCTAAAGAACGGTGATGGATCAAACCCAGATCTTTTGACTGAGTGTGAGTGTTTGATTGGTTCAGATGCTTCGTCCATCACCACCCCCTTTTGTACCACTCCAGTTGGGAGGGCACAGGAGTCCAAAGTGAGGAGTGAATGGGGAGGAGTTCTGTAAGAAATGGGGTTACCAAATCTCCAGGGGGGTAGCACGGACCAAGCAGGCAGGCCAAACTACGGAGGACATGTGAAGCACTCACGCAGTACCCACAGACAACACACCAGGCACACCACAAAAGAGGCAGGACACCAGTTTGAGTTGGAAAATCAAGAAGTTTAGTATCTCCAACCTGCAAAGCAAAAATGCATAACAGTGGTATCATAACACGGCGCCAACTGGCACCAGAGCCAAGTGTATCAAGGGGGATTATTTACATGGGAAGTAAGGGCTGAGTCTGTAAGTCCATATCTGGAAATAAAGCAGATGATTAAATTAACATTCAACCTGGGGCCAATTTGGCGGGGCCCACTCAGGCTCTCATCCTTAGTGATAGGCTGTAATGGCAAAATACACCATCAGCATGAGTACACACCGTGCACTATAACTCCAGCCCGACCCCTGTAAAGAAAAACTTCATGGCATCACAGTAAATCCTAACAGACAGGAACACCTGCAATAAATCAGCAATGGGATATCACCAGGGGCCTGGAATGACACGTCAGGCCAGCACAGGGGCAGGACACCTGTAATAAAAGGGCACATCAACATTAGATATCGGTCTCTTCACCTTAGGCCAGGGAGATGACCATCTCATCAGGGTAGCAGGCACCTTGTATGCAATTGAACCGTAGGCATACACATTACGTTGTGACATTAGGCATTTAACCATAAGCATATCAACACTGGCGCATTATTCGTGAGAAATACCCTGGCGTCTAACACATTGCGCACCTCACCAGTGCGTACATTAGAATCACTTAGGCAGGTAAATAACATCTGCAGGGGCTCACAACCTTAGTTGTCTAACAGCCTGGAATCAGCGTAGGATCACCTAACAGGCGTGAAACATCATTATACATTAGTAATAGGTCACAACCAATCAAACATTTCCTATAACCTGGTCACTGTGCAGGAATAAACATTTCAATAGGGCAACCTAAAGGTCTCCTCAGGCGAGTAACACTTCCCTAGAGGGGCATACCCATTCCATCAAAGGGACAACCAAAGGTTCCTTAGTCAGCAATAACTTCTCTGTTGGCCAGAATAACCAGGGGCATTAACACTAGGCCAATATACACCCTAGCCTGACTTCCTGGGACAAACACAATAGGCCAAGGACCCCTCCCCAGCTGGGGGTTACTCCTCCTTCAACCCAGTCTAGAGGGGCTTAATTCAGGCTCTTGCCCTGTGGAAAAGTAAATTTTGCCATGTTCTGTGTCCCTACGCGTCATCCATCATATGTTATCTGTGCATGATTAATATGCATATGTTATTCCCTATGTTCGATTAAAGACGCAATTACAGTTGTGTCCACCTCTAGTATGTCAGTTTCCAGTTCTCGTGAATACTACGAATATCAGGCCTATGTAAAGCTACGTTGCCACGTTTCTCAGTGTGCACGTTATTCCATTGTAAAGTCCCCGTTTCTAGGCCTCAAAAGGGCCTGGACACCAGATTCAGCTCTTGTCTCCTGAAGCCTCGCTGAGGAGCGATACAGCCCCCGCCTGTATCCTCGACCCTTCACTTACTTCCTGCCTCGCAGTGCCCGGCTCAGCCTGGCTCTGCCTCTGAGTCTGCCAAGAGTATGTTATGATTCCAGTTATCAGTTCAGTCCTCCTTCTCTGCATTCCTAAAGCTACTGAACTGCATCAATAGTTTCCGTCATTGTCTAGCCTTTACGTCTCCATGTAAGAGAAATACTGCATTTAATGGTCATTTCATATTCCTCATCACGCACTACATATAGAATAATGCATGCTCCAGTCTTAGAGTCCGTTAGCCTCTCCCCTCCTGACTCTTAGTTCATATCAACATGTTCTCTAAACATCAGATACTAGATACTGCTTAGGTACATGTCGCCCTGACTCTCCAGACTTCAGTCTCTGCTCCTAGCACAGAGTTCGAAGCCCCCAGCTTCTCCTAGTGATACGTCATTGCCAGTTTGCGCGCACCATTAGGTTAGAGGTCCCGGCTCCTTAGGTAGCCCCCTCCATGGTTTCCGCCCCATTCATGACATATTCTGTTACGTTTGCATCACATGTCTATGTATACGCCTCTGTTACACCCACTTTCACCCTTATCTTTCGCGACTGCTATTGACCACACCCACTGCTCCGCCTATCGTATGTATTGTAATGCAACTGTTTTAGTATATATGATCGTGTATTGTTATTAAATGTTATTAAATGAGCGCGCGCTCATCCCAGATCCAGCCCCAGCAGCTGCTGGGCCCTGCCATCCTATTCCTATGCAGGTTGTCCTGTTCCTGTCCTTATGCTGTATTAAACCTGCAAAACTCCTACTACCTCGAATCTTGACTCTTATTTATTGAGCTATCTGTTATTCATTTATTCATCCAAAAATAGAGGTATTATTTATTTATTTACCACATAATGGCGCCCGAATAGGGACTTGCCCTTTCCCCACGCGCCGGTGAAGCCACGCCGGCCCCCTGACCCTCTGCAGCCGTGACGGAACCATACCGTGCACGTGCAGATATTTCTGCTTCAAGTATCCCTCAGGCCCACGGAGGAGACGGAGGAGGCGGTCCAGCATCCAGACGAGGCGGTGGAGGAACGCGGCGAGTCCCGACCAGAGCCCAAGCCGAGAGTCCAAGGTCCGAGGTATCCGGAGGCCCACCCGTAACAGAAGTCCGAAGTTCGTCCGTCCGACGTCGAAGCAGTCCAGTCCAGTCCGAGGCCTTCCGTTCTTGCTGCCCGGTGAGTACCGTTACTGGGGTAGTATCTAGACAGGGTCAATCTGATTGACTCTGGTCCGTGGGTTGGTGGTACACAGACCCACAAACGAAGTGTCCACTTCGGTGGATGCGGGTCCTGACGTGTCTCTGTAAGAGACCGGTAAGTTTCGTACTGTTTCAGCAGTGCATCTAGTTTCTGTTCCAGTCAGTTCTGTTCTCGAGAAAATTCATGTATTCTGTGTTCCGTATTCCAGGTAGTATTCTGTTCGAACTGTTATTTTAAATGTTCTTCATGTATTTTAATGTCGTGGTATGAATGGGGAATAAGTATCGTGTTCATTGTGTATTGTATTGTGTCTAGATTACAGTCCAGTCATGCCCTTGTTTTCTAAGTTACGTCAGTTAAAAACTAGAAAGGGTCTGCTGGAAGCAGCAGTTCCAGTTCCGCCTAGGGACAGTCCAGGTCATTTTATGTATCAGAAGCATGGCATAAGTGCCATATTATATCTAGATTTATGGGTAGAGTATACCAAACAGTTAGAAGAAAAGTATAGATGGCCCGTATCGGGTACATGGGATGCCGAGTGCATCATGCGAGTAGAAGAAGCATTATGGAAAAAGAAAGCCAGACAGTCACAGAAAGATGCCATCGAGTTATGGCGCAAAGAATCTCATAAAAGAACCGAAAAAGAAATCAGAAAGTCAGAATTAAGTAGAGAATCCTTAGAACGAGCCCAAGAAAGGGAATTAATCGAGATTGGTGAACGAGTTAAAACCGAACAGTCAGACAGACAGAGGCATGCTCTTATTAAGGGTATGTATCCTCTTCTTGCCGAGGGCCTGCCAAAAGCGACCCCGGAGGCATCCAGTAACTTTCCGCCACCATTAGTTCCGACCAAGCTACGTCACAAACCGACTGCAGCGGATATTTTTATTTCGTCCTATTTGGACGACACAGTCCCAGAATATGCAAATCCTGTTCGCGCTCCGCCAGCCCCTGTAAATCAGGCACTTCCCGTTCCTCCAGACACCGGGGTACCCCTTGCAGTACCTGCTACGGTCCCCCCGGTCCAGCCCGCCATACCAGTTCAGCCCGCATTTCAATTTCCTGCCACACTAGTACGAAGAGGATCAGTCGACGATTCTAGTTTAGGGGCCGCAGGAGGAGGTCCTCCTCAAACCCCGCCGCCACACAAACGTTTAACGTCAGCCGAATTACATGCACAAGCGTCACAGCGTACGCCCAGGTATCAGTCTGTTGCAGAAATAAGAAAAGCCCTTACCGAATGTGGCTATGATCCAGTCCCAGGCGAGGATAGTATGGTTTTGTATTCATTACGCGTAAGAAAGGTGACCGAGTATCTAGTCACCCTACCAGATATGAAAGAAGATCTAGACAGAATATATCGTTTCATCCGTACAGGGAATGATCCAGAAAGTATTAGTGATGTCATGTGCCAAAGAAAAGCTGAAGTCCAGCTCATGCTATTAAAGTTTTTGATTAATTGTCTAATAAGAGAACAAGATTACCCGTCCAAAGATCAAGCCGAAATGAGAACCCTGACAAAGTGGAGTGATAATATAGCCGAGGGTAAGCACAGGACCATCAGTGCTATGGAAAGTATGTACAAGAAAATCCGTAAAGAAATAATAAGGTTACACGATCAACGTAAAGCAGCACAAGTAAGCGAGAAAGAAAGTAACTCTGATACTGAAGAGGTAGATGACGAGAATCCCGACAGAATAGCGTATGTAGGAAAATCTAGATTTCCAGATCGCCATTTACACCTAGAACACAAGTCAATTTTCCATCATCCAGCACCAGAACAAGGTTCTCTAGAACAAATATTCCAAGCTACCGATCACATTCTGAAATCACGAATCGGTTATAGCGAGTTAAGTACCATGCATGAACAAGAACTAGTCCGATCAGCAGTCCGATGGACTACTGATTCTACCACTTTTCCAGACGAAATAGTGGCACAAATGTTTCTGAAAATGCCCCCAGCCGAGCAACGACTGGCGGGTATGTATATGATCCAGCACCTCATTACATTGTATGAGGGTCAACATTCTGATCCAGGTCCGTTACATGATATCCTGAACGAGTTACTCCAGTATAGATGGAAAGGTTTAGGTACCGATTTAATTAGTGTCATTCTAGAACAGCGTCACAAATATAGAACGTTTTTGAACCCGCATTTTGTTCATGTCTCACCCCCAGAAAGTAAACCATTTTACATGGACAGACAGAATCCGTTACGAGAAGTCCACCCAGTTAGAGGAACGGGTGGCGAACTAGAACGAGTGTTTGTTTACACTCCGATTACCAAGATGGAACTCTTAGAGATGAAAAAATTAATCCCCTGTCATGATAAAGATCCAGCAGGGTTCCACCGAGAATTAAAAGACATGCTCCGTATGGGAGAATACACGTATCCAGATATAATTAAAATGTTAAAGGTTCTGTTGCCCGCAGGGGTGTATGAAAAGCTCAAGGAAAAAGAATGGGAGGTGGGGGAGAAAAAGATCGATTGGGCAGTTCTAGAAGCTGAAGACAAGGCACGAGTACCAGGTACCGGCCTTGGAGCGAAATGTAAAGAATTACCTGAATTATTGATTCAAGTTTTACCCAGATTGTTAACAACGAGAAAGGAAGACTGGGATGCAATCTCAGCCTGTAAACAGAAACAAGACGAAGATATTAGTGATTATTATTCCAGATTTGAGAAATGTTTTAGCATCAACAGTGGCCTCAAGACAAGTAGTGAGTCATACCCTCATCTTTTTGTTACTAAATTAGTCGAGAATTCAAGCCCACAAATTAAAAATCGAGTTTTGAAAGTCGAAAGTACCTGGCAAGCTAATACCCCGTCCCAGATGTTACAGATGCTCCAATACCACCAGAATAGAATCAGGGAAGAACAAGAACACGAGAGAAAGCGTATGAAAGACACGAAAATGAAAGTACTAGTTGCACAATCTATTCCACAAGACAGTCAGAAGAGGGGTCCGAATCAAGCCAGTCATCCTGCAGCTCCCGTTAAAGGAAACTGCAATTATTGTAAACAGCCAGGTCATTTTATAAACGAGTGTGCAGTCCTGAAACACAACATAGCTACCGGTAAGACTAAAGAAAGACCACGTCCGCCTAGACAAGAACAAGTTTCACAGACTCCTCAGCCACAGAATACACAACAGACAGTTACAGCACCGCAGCCCATCGCTGCAACACAGCACGTTACACAGCAGATGTACCAGTATGCACAGTCCGAGTATCCAGAGTATCAGCCATATTCATGAAACAGCCTAGAGAGGGAGGTAGGCTTGCCTCTCATCGAGATACCTGTAGATCAAGAAGGTCCCTATGTTCACAGTCAAGTATTAGGGAAAGACAGAAAGTTTTTGATTGATACAGGGGCAAGTAGGACCACAATTAGCCACGCCGAAGTTCCAGGGGCTCCGCTCTCAGGCTCAAGAAATGTTTCCCTTGGATTTTCAGGAAAACCCATTGTAAATGAAATATCAAAGCCAGTTACTCTAGAAGTAGGTCCATTGTCCCGCACTACTGATCTGTTACTTACTAAGTCATGTCCAGAAAATCTATTAGGTATTAAAACACTGAAAGAATTAGGTGCAGTTATATGCTGTTCCCCAGAGGGAATACGATTGTTCCTACGTGACTTCAAGGGTCACTATGTATTACGAGATTTTGATCCCAGATTGTCTAATGTCCCGCAGCATCTATGGGCGCAAGGTCCAACTGATGTTGGTTATATGCAAATCACACCCCATCGTGTGACTCTCAAGTCCGGTGTAGTCCTGCCACGAATCAGACAGTACAGATTGCCACCTGAGGCTGTAGCAGCCTTATCCAAAATTATTGACGAACTCATCGCTCACGGAGTGGTTGTAGAAACTGACTCCAATGTATGCAATTCTCCGATCATTCCAGTCATGAAACGTACTGATCCAAATGCACCCCCAGTATATCGATTAGTGATTGACCTACGAGAGCTTAATAAATGTATTATTCCTCAGTACCCAGTTGTCCCAGACATCTCTTCCCTATTGACAGCCATCGATTCCGAAGCCACGTTCTTTACTGTAATTGACCTCAAGAACGCGTTTTTCAGTGTCCCCATTCATCCAGACAGTCAGTTTCTTTTCGGATTCTGTTTAAATGGAAGGAGCTATATGTTCACACGAGCTCCTCAAGGTTTCACAGAAAGTCCTAGTATTTACAGTCAAGCACTTAAGAGACAACTGGACAACATTCACATGCCAACTGACACTGCCCTGCTCCAGTATGTCGATGACCTCCTGATCACAGCCCGTTCTGAACGTGCTTGCGAGCGAGCATCCCTTACAGTTTTGTATTTCCTTGCCGAGATGGGACACAAGGTGTCCCCTTCTAAGCTTCAATTCTGTGTCCAGCAAGTGGTCTACTTAGGACACTTACTGTCCAAGTGGGGTAGGCAGTTGACACCAGACCGTATCCAGTTAATAGCGAGTCTTCCTCAGCCCAAGACCCAGAAGGAGGTACGTGCTTTTATTGGCCTTACTTCTTATTGCAGACAATGGATTCCTCAGTATGCATTTCTAGCCAAACCACTGATACAGTTAACGACACAGGAGGCAGCCGTATCGACTGTCCTCCCTTGGACATCTGAACATACACTCAGTTTCAATGAGTTAAAGAAAGCTTTATGCCAAGCTCCAGTTCTAGCTACACCAAACTACAGTAAGCCTTTTACACTTTTCGTCACAGAACGCGAAGGTACAGCATTATCTGTTCTCACACAAGATCAAGCAGGACAATACAAGCCCTGTGCTTATTTTTCGAGCACATTAGATCCTGTAGCCCAGGCTCTGCCTGCGTGCCTCAAGTCAGTTGCAGCCACAGCACTAGCTATCAGACAAAGTGATTCCATAGTATTAGGACACTCCCTGACAGTACAAGTTCCACACTCCGTGGAAGTTCTTTTAAACCGAACACAAACTCAGCACTTGACAATTGCACGTTTAACAGGTTATGAATTGACACTGTTCCAGCCACACATAGAAATCAGACGCTGCAATATTTTAAATCCTGCTACACTGTTACCATCAGCTAATCCAAATCCTGCCACACATGACTGTGTGGAAGTAGTCAACATCACGACCAAGCCAAGACAAGATCTGACAGATATTCCGTTACCAGATCCGGACCTGACACTTTATGTGGATGGTTCATGTATGAGAACAAGTACAGGAGAACTAGTAGCCGCGTATGCAGTGACTACTGACATTGAAGTTATTGAGACACACCGTATTGACACCCTGTCCGCTCAAGCAGCAGAGCTAGTTGCTCTGACACAAGCCTGCATACACGCTAAGAACCGGAAAGTTAATGTTTACACAGATTCACGCTACGCATTTGGAGTCGTACACGACTTTGGAGTGCTCTGGCAGGAGAGAGGTTTCATGACTTCTCATGGAACCAAGATTCAGCATGGTCTCCTTATTCAAGCTCTGTTAGATGCAATACATTTACCGACATCCATTGCTATCATGAAGTGCAAGGCACACACGAAAGTTACTGACATTATTTCCCAGGGTAATGATCTAGCAGATCGCACAGCCAAGCTTACAGCACAGACTCCAGACATTCCAGCTAACATGACACACACTCCAGATCCAACTACATGTATGACAGTTAAGGACCCTACTCAAGATGTCATAGATATCCAGTTACATGCTACTCCCGAAGAAATCAAGAAATGGTCCGAACAAGGAGGGGTCCAGACAGATCAAGGATGGTTAACAAAAGGAAAAGCCACTTGGTTTCTCCCCGACTCTATGGTTCAAGTCATTATCAATACCGCACATAGTCCAGCACATTTAGGAGAAAAAGCTATGTTAGACAGTATCCAGAACATTTGGTTCAACAAGCATTTACGAGCTGCAGCCAAGCAGAAAGTCCGTACCTGTATGATATGTTGCCAGTTTAATCCAGGTAAAAGTGTCCCGGTGGAACAAGGGGGATTCCAACCTCCTGACCACCCTTTTGAAGTCCTCCAGATGGATTATATTCAGATGGAGCGATGTCGAGGTTTCAAGTATGTCCTTGTAGCTGTATGCGCTTTGTCCAGGTGGACAGAAGCATATCCAGTCCCAGATTACACAGCCGCGACCACTGCCAAGCAGTTGGTTCGTGAGTTCTTCCCCCGTTATGGACTCCCTAGGGTCGTATATTCTGATAACGGCCAGCCATTCTCCTCAGAGTTAATGAAACATGTTTCCCTTTTGTTAGGGTACCAGTGGAAGTTCCATTGTGTACGCCACCCTGAAGCAGCAGGTCTCGTAGAGAGACATAACCAGACCCTGAAAATTCGCATCGCCAAAGTATGTAAAGAGAAAGGTGTGGACTGGCTAGTAGCTCTGCCAGTCGCTTTGTTCTATATGCGCATGGTCGCACATTCCAGATCAGGTCTGTCCCCGTATGAGGTCGTATTCGGCCGCCCCCCTAACATGTGGGGTACACCCAGACCCCGAAGTATTACCGATGTTTCAAGTAATATGCTGACAGATTACCTAGCTTCCTTGATGTCTGCCCTCAACTCTTGTCGTTCACAGGTTGCCGCCGCATTTCCAGACAATACCGAGGTGGCACCGCATGAAATCGTTCCAGGATCCATGGTTCTTGTCCGCAATTTTGACCGCTCAAGTCCGCTAGAGCCTCGCTGGAAGGAGCCCCGACAGGTCCTCCTCGCCACCCGTACAGCCGTGAAGTTGGAGGGACGCAAAGGCTGGGTGCACCTTTCGCATGTAAAGAAATTTTATGGACTGAAACCCGTCTCAAAGAACATTTCCCAGGATTTGAAGGATTGCCAAAGTACTATTTTCAAGGACTGTCCCGCAAAGAACAATGATACTGCACCCTCCCCGTTAGAGAAAACTCCGCAACAGGAGTATAAGTTGAAACTCCGGTCTAGTAAAATAAGTCAGCCAGTTTGATTGTCTAAGTCCTCCCCTAGGTGAAACGGTTAGACTGTTTCTGACATGTATAAAATAGACCCCCATAGTGAGAGAGTTAGTAAAAACTCAATTCGATGTATCGTTTTTCTATGTTTCATATTATTTCTCAGTATTATGATTTCCTGCACCAGTTATGCATTCTACCTGTATTCTCCAGTTTCTCATGTAAATAAGTCTGCTAATGCTACAGTAGAACACACGTTTAGTGATCTGCCTTCTCATGAACTCTCTTACCACCTCGCTATGCGAAATAATTCTTTCATCCGCATGTTACATTATTCACACCAGACCAGCAATGCCACTAATTGTTGGGTGTGTGGTCGACTCCCCCCTTTTCAGACACCGAAGGGAGTTCTGCCACTCTTTCCTTATCCTTTTTCACATAATGGTTCGTGTGGAGCATGGTCCACGTTAACGTCATCCTCAACAGATATGTCTTTTCTTAACAGTACATGTTTTCCAGACAAGCAAGGTCTCCCCCACAGAACAGGGTTAGATCTAGAAAACGAAGTTTACAATTTAGGTAATTATTCTTCGAATTTCATGGTCCTGAATGTTCAGTCTGATACTACCCCAGACTTACCTGCTATTTCAGTACTACCAGTCAAAGGCGAATTATGTGTTAGAAATAATGGTTCCGTACATGTAGGACATAGTGATTGTACTACTATTGTCAAGTATAGTGACAGTGGGAAATCTATTTTCAAAGCTTCACGTCATTCTTATTTTATTTGTGGTCAGACCGCATATGTTCGTCTGCCCCTCGATTGGGAGGGAACCTGTTACATTGCCTTCCTACTGCCACCTGTTTTCCTAGCCCCACCTGATTATCATAGAAACACACATCTAGTACACACTAGACATAGAAGGGAGTCCCCCATTGTCGATTATACTGAAACTGCTCTAGAACAGTATACAGATTTCAATAGAGGTTTTTTCTTCTTTATAGGACCTATCCAGAATAGTAAGTTAATCCGTAGGTTAACAAGAACCCTTGAAGCTGTAGTCAATGAGACTGCCTCTGCTCTAGGTAACTTAACCGAAGAGCAATCTGCTATGAGATTTGTCGTTTTACAGAATCGTCTCGTCCTTGACGTCATACTGGCCGATAGGGGCGGGGCCTGTAGAGTCATCGGATCTAGTTGCTGCATTTTCATTCCAAATAACGCGCCGTCTGTTTATTCAGCTATAACCAGACTCCATAAAATTGCCCATCTGTTACACCAAGATCCAGGCACCTGGACATGGTCCGGTTGGTTCTGGAATATAATTTCCGCTTGGGGATGGAAAGTCTTGTCTTTTCTAGGTATTGCAGTAGCGATCATATTCAGCTGCTGCCTCTGTATACAATGTGGCCCTGCGATTTGCGGCATTTGTGCTACCTCCTGTATTCCTAGTCCCAAGCCCCGTTCTAGATCCCGTTCCAGGATAATTCGAGACGAGCAAATGATACTGTATGAAATGATAGATGGTATCATGAATATTGATGTTTCCTGATGGAAACGTAGTGACAAGGAGGGAATGTGGAAAAGTAAATTTTGCCATGTTCTGTGTCCCTACGCGTCATCCATCATATGTTATCTGTGCATGATTAATATGCATATGTTATTCCCTATGTTCGATTAAAGACGCAATTACAGTTGTGTCCACCTCTAGTATGTCAGTTTCCAGTTCTCGTGAATACTACGAATATCAGGCCTATGTAAAGCTACGTTGCCACGTTTCTCAGTGTGCACGTTATTCCATTGTAAAGTCCCCGTTTCTAGGCCTCAAAAGGGCCTGGACACCAGATTCAGCTCTTGTCTCCTGAAGCCTCGCTGAGGAGCGATACAGCCCCCGCCTGTATCCTCGACCCTTCACTTACTTCCTGCCTCGCAGTGCCCGGCTCAGCCTGGCTCTGCCTCTGAGTCTGCCAAGAGTATGTTATGATTCCAGTTATCAGTTCAGTCCTCCTTCTCTGCATTCCTAAAGCTACTGAACTGCATCAATAGTTTCCGTCATTGTCTAGCCTTTACGTCTCCATGAAAGAGAAATACTGCATTTAATGGTCATTTCATATTCCTCATCACGCACTACATATAGAATAATGCATGCTCCAGTCTTAGAGTCCGTTAGCCTCTCCCCTCCTGACTCTTAGTTCATATCAACATGTTCTCTAAACATCAGATACTAGATACTGCTTAGGTACATGTCGCCCTGACTCTCCAGACTTCAGTCTCTGCTCCTAGCACAGAGTTCGAAGCCCCCAGCTTCTCCTAGTGATACGTCATTGCCAGTTTGCGCGCACCATTAGGTTAGAGGTCCCGGCTCCTTAGGTAGCCCCCTCCATGGTTTCCGCCCCATTCATGACATATTCTGTTACGTTTGCATCACATGTCTATGTATACGCCTCTGTTACACCCACTTTCACCCTTATCTTTCGCGACTGCTATTGACCACACCCACTGCTCCGCCTATCGTATGTATTGTAATGCAACTGTTTTAGTATATATGATCGTGTATTGTTATTAAATGTTATTAAATGAGCGCGCGCTCATCCCAGATCCAGCCCCAGCAGCTGCTGGGCCCTGCCATCCTATTCCTATGCAGGTTGTCCTGTTCCTGTCCTTATGCTGTATTAAACCTGCAAAACTCCTACTACCTCGAATCTTGACTCTTATTTATTGAGCTATCTGTTATTCATTTATTCATCCAAAAATAGAGGTATTATTTATTTAGCCCAGTCCAGGACGTCTCAACTGGACGCTTAGGGCCAACGGGGCCCTCGCAACAGTCACCCCAAGAGAAGGGGAGGGGGGCGAGCACCGACCCTGTGCCCCGACTCCAGACCTCTTCGGTGGCAGGTGCCCACTGCCAGACGGGGCACCTGTAAATCAAGGGCAGTCCCGGGGGCGGGCACCGGCATATGCCCCGACTCGCCCTCACCAGCCCTCCACACAGTGTGCATACAGCCCCACTCACCAGGCTACTCCGGGGGTCCTCTTCCCCTGCAGGGCTCACTCTCTTTTGGGTGGAGGGGGGCCAGGCACCGACCCTGTGCCTCGAGGCCCTCCCTCTGTACTCCTGCAGCAACACACGGGGCACTCTTTTCTAGGCGGAGTCACCTGGGCCCCTCTTGCTCACGGGGGCCCGGAGTTTCAACTCGGCCTCGGGGAGGCCTCAAGGGACACACCCGGTGTCCTGGCACACGTGGGGGAAGCCTACCGGCTTTCCTCCCACCTCACACGGGGCTCCCTCGACTTCCCGGGAGCCCTGCGACGCCGTCGAGTCGCTTCGTTTGGGGAGGCGGGGCTGGCACCGACAGTGTGCCCCGGCCCCGCCTAGCTCACCGGCCCCTCACTCAGGGGCACAGACTGGCGGGGTGGCCTCCCGCTCCGGTCGCTATCAATCGGGGCTCCCTCCTGACCACGGGGGCCCGCACCGCCGTCGCTTCACCCGGGTCCCCCTCCTTCCTCACAGGGACCCGGGGCTTAGGCTCGGTTCCTCTTCTCTGGCTGTCGGCCGGCAGCCAATCCCTGCGCGGTCTTTACGGGCTCGGCCGCGCAGACCAATCCGTGCGTGGAGTTGGCGGGGCGGGCCGATGACGCCACGTGGTGGGGGACCGGACGGCCTCAGGGCCTAGCGCGGCCCTCTCTTCGCTTCGGCGGCCCTCTCCTGGTACCGGGGGTTGCCGCAACGACGCCCAACACAGCGCACTGCTCCTCCCCCTGCCCACAACCTCAGCTCCTTCCTCAGGCCACGCAGTGGGGGCAGGAAATTAACTCTTCCTCAGCGCTTCGCAATTATAGCGCTTCCAAATTATAGCGCTTGACAGGCAGGCTTTACAGCACTAGGGGGCCACAACAGTCCCAGGGCCCAGTGCTTCCACAGGGCCTCACAGCACCTCAGCCAGCAACAGTTCTTTTGGGGGCACAATCTTCCCCATGCGGTGCTTCAAGGGGCCACAGCTTCCCAAGGGGGGTAGACAGTCCCACTCCTCACCTCCTGGGCGCTTCTTCCTCGCAGCGCTGGCGTAATTCCCGGTCCTCACAGTGTCAGGGACCTGGGTAGGGGCCCTCCCTTGTCAGGGGCCCAAGGGACAGCAGAGGGGGGGGGGTTTAGGGGTGCAGGGCCCAGCTCACAGGCCCATGTGGCGGTAGCACCATGCAGCAGGTCCCCTCTCTTTCTTGTCCCAGCTCTGACTGACTCTCTGGTGGCACATCCCCCTTACTTATACCCTCCTCCCAGGCAGTGCCAGAACCTTCTAGAATGTTGGCAAAGCTGGCCTAAACTGGCTCAAGGGGAGGGGTTGAGCACCCTGGGTGCCAGGCTTTCCCTCCAAAAGCTAGGGGTAGCTGGGTAATATTATCTAGACCGCTGACCTATGGCAGTCCGGTGGCAAAACCCATGGCCATGGCATCCATTTTAAACATAGAACATTTCAGTCAGGTGCATTTTACAATGGGGGGAATTTACAAGTGCTCACACCATTACATAGCATTCCAATTTTAACAAGGTGTTTCACACCACTCATGGCCTATACAGGTTTAATCCCATGGGGGAGACATCCTAAATTAGGGGGGCAAAAGCGAAAAATTTCAGGGGACAGGCCAAGTCCAACAAGTCCCCCAGTGGAAGAACCAGTGGGCCAGGGACTAGTCAGTTGGGCTACGTTCCCTTGGGGGGACCCGGGTGACAACACTTCTGTTCTGGGGTATCTTCGCGCACTGTCAGATGGACAGGGGATGGGAGATCTGCGCCAGACAGACGGTTACACAACATATGAGTCATGTGTTAGCCTCAGGGGGATGGTGTGGAAGTCCCCAGAAGTCTTGGAGAGCCAGGCAAGTATCCCGCCAAAGGTTTTAGACCAGAGGTTGGGAGGCCAGGTTCAGGATCTGCCTCACCTGAAGGGTAGGACGTCTGTATCCAGTGTCTTGACCGATTCATCTTCCAGGGGTATCACTCCAGCTGGAAGGGTGCAGAACTCTGGAAGGGGGTGCAGAGGGTGGGAGTCCCCGCCTCTGACCCCGGTGCAACCTGAGGGGTTAAACCCTAGGTTGGGAGAGTGGTTTTCTATGGGTACCCCTCGAAGGAGAAGAGGGCGGAACCCTAGAAGGAGAGGTAGGGGAGGAAAGCCTCCCGCGTGACTCCTGGTCCACCTAGGGGTGCAGACCCTAGGCTGGAAAACTAGTGGCAGTCTAGCCCTGTCCTAAGGAGAAGAAGAATGGAGAATGACTACTATGTACCAGGGGTTACTACCCCCCACTCTGTGAATAGGCAAGGACCAGTGGCACCTGGGTGGCCTAGGGCCTGGTCCCGGCCGCGGACAGCTTGGGAGTACCAGTGGGGTAGCCCAGTTGTTCCAGACAGCATTTTTAGAAGGAACCACATGGGTTCACCGGGGCGTAGAATGGGTGGGTGGCCCTGCAGTTGCGGGCCTGCGTCCGTGTTCTATCGCCCAAAGCAGGGAAGCCCATCACGGTGGTGATTTGTCTACCCTGCGTTCTTTTGGCTGGAAGGGGGTTGTGTTCGACTTGACCCTTCTGGCAGGTTCACCCCTAAACTATTTGCTTTGATATGTGACTTGGTGTTGGTTGTTTTTGGCTTCTGCACACTTTAAACCTGTGTCCCAGTGTAAAGTGCGTGCGCTCTCTGAGCGCATGTTGTGAGTTTGGCCTGCCCTCCCACAGGAATGCATGGGGAATGTGTGTGTCCATGTTAGTTCCTGATGCGTGTGGAGTGCAGGGTCGAGTTTGGTATGTGCGGACTCGTGTGATTAAATGCTGCGCGATGATGTGTGCGGCGTTAATGTGTCTAGCGTGGAAGTGCTACTTCTAGAAGTTGGCATGTCTGTGTAATAAAGGTGAAATGGCTGTCTGGCTTGTGATTGGCTGAAGCTGGCTGGTGTGCCTGGCTCCAGGAGTCAGGATGGGTCTGCCCCGGTGGTGAATAGAGAGACTGACAGCCAGATGGGTGGGAGGAGTGCACCTGGGTCCCTACACAATGTTGGCTCCGCCCCCTGTGGTGCGTCTGATGTCCCTAGCCTGTCCCTTGAACGGGGAGAGGGGCTGAGCACAACAGAATGCTCCAAAACCTGCTGCGTCTGGTTTTCCCTTTACCCTGCAGCCTCAGGCAAAGGATTTATGCGTATAAAAAGGGGTTGTGACCCCATGTAAAATGTTCTTTCCTGATCCTAACTTGAGGGGGGCCTACTGCTGCTGGGCGCCAGGAGGACCGCCACTGGGGACTGCCTCCCTGCCTGGAGGGCCCTGTGAGTTGGCCCCTGGGCCCAGCCTTTGCGCCCCTGCCTTCCTAGGGACTTTGTTCCTGAACTTTGCCTTATAGCGCCTGGGAACGCTTTATTTTTCCCTGCAGCGCCTGGGGGCGCGTGATTTACTCTAGGAGGCTCTCTGCAGCGTAGCGCTGCTGGGGAGAGAGAGGGATCCCCCCTTTTTCTCCATTTTTGGCACAGGTGCCCACCCCGCTTATTTGCCGTACTTTCTAAATCATGGGCAGGAGCCCACCCTGCATTCATGCTGCATTCTTGCTTAAATCCGATCTTGTGCCCACCCGCTTATTTTATTATATTGCGGGTGCCCACCCCGCTGTTGTGACATTCGAGAGGACCCCCCGTGGTGGGGATCCCCTTGTGAACTGAGAAGATAGCAGGAGCCCACCCTGCATTGAAGCCGAGTCCCGGAGAAGGGCCGCCGCCCTGCCCGCGTCGACCCGGAAGTGACCCTGCCTGGGGGCGGAGCTACAT
Organism: Lissotriton helveticus; assembly: GCF_964261635.1. Classification (NCBI taxonomy): domain Eukaryota; kingdom Metazoa; phylum Chordata; class Amphibia; order Caudata; family Salamandridae; genus Lissotriton; species Lissotriton helveticus. The sequence continues at coordinate 21,055,171 of NC_136061.1, forward strand.
ACCCTCCAAGGCGGACATCGCCGCGAGGGAGGAAGTGGCCGGTGAGAGGGAGTACGGAGCCTACCCCGCCTCCCAGGACGACCTGGTGCCGAAGGAGAGGTGCAGCCGCGAGCGAGGCTCCGGTGACGGAGAGCCCAGCCCGCTTCACCCGTGAAGCTGCCGAGGCTCCCGCAAGCAGTCAAGAGCTACGACAGACCAAAGAGATAGCCAGCATCCCCCGCCGCCTCCAGAGAGCAGACCGGTAAGGAGGGGTCTCGGGGTTGTTCTGGCTGGTTCCTTGAACGGCCCCACTTGATAGCAGGCCGCTCCGACGTCAAGGGGCACATTTAGTTTTAGGGCGCATGAGTCCCCCGAGCGGGACTCCAACATGGGGCTTTTCGCATTCAGAGCCCCGTGGCTCCAACCGACGGCAGCATTTTAGCCGAGCCCACGAGGCTCCAGGGGGCATTTTGTTATCTGGAGCCCACGAGGCTCCAGCGTTGTTGGGCAACCCTTCGAGTCTGAGAGGCTCTCCCAGTGTTGGCAGCATTTCTGTTCCGAGCCTCGGGGCTCCAACGTGTGGGGCATTTTCTGATTTAGAGCCCGCCAGGCTTTCACGTGATTTTGGGGCACTATTGTTTATTTGAGAGCCAAGAGGAGAGCCAGGGTGCACGCTGGTGCCCAGGCTCAGTTCCCCAGCTGCCCAGCACTTAGTGGGCAGCTGCTACGTTTAGGCCCTGAACCTTTGCGCAATCTTCTTTGGCTGCCTGTGCAGCCAGCCCAGACATTCTGGACATTGGGCCTGTGAGCTCCTGAGAGGCCAGGTTGGCCTGGGGTCAGTCCTGTGATATTTTGGCGCAAATGTGATTACCTGCCTAATGTGATTAATGCAATGCGTTTTGCCTATACCTCTGAATGTATTTGTATGCTTAGGAGGTTGTTTTTCCTAGTATAGGTTATGCTAGTGAGTTCATGATTCCCTGTGTGATATTTGCCTAAGGTGTTTAGGATTGCATAGCGTGTTCCTACCTTTTACCAGTGGTTACTGGTTGTGTGCTACATTTGGACAGCAGTGCAGATGGCAATTCTGAAAGAACGTGCGCTGTCGCAGGGGAAACGCATGTTGGTTGTTACACCGTATCCTGCCTTGGAGGCAGTAACGAAAGCCAGTGTACCTATTTCAAAAGCTTTGCATCTTCGGTGGATATAATGGGCCACATCCTCGACGTCTCCGGATGTCACGTTCATTTTTTATTCCTCTTTGCAAACTCAGGAGTATTTGCAGTATGAATTCGTTCACATGCACTGATAGGTAGGAGCATGACTCTGGCTTGCAGGAATATGCACGGCTATGTAAGCGCAGGGCTCTCACATTCAGGAATATCCACGGATATGTAAGAGCAAGGCTCTCACATTCAGGAATATGCACGGATATGTAAGAGCAGACAGGCAAGAGCGGTGCAGAAAGAGGGAAGAAGGGTGCAGAAAAAGGTAAGAGGGATGAAGGTACACAAAGAGGTTGGTAAGTAGCTACATGAGTGTCAATATGGGTTATTGATTGCTTGTCTGAGTATCTGTATGGGTGCCTGAGTGTCTGTGTGGGTGGGTGGGGGTGTTTCACTCACTGCATGGATGTGTGAGTGGGTGTTTCACTGGGTGTGAATTGAATTGAATTGAAAATTCCATTTGTATAGCGCATAACCACCCGAAGGCCTCGCAGCGGGGTGTATGGGTTCAAGAGTGTATCTGTGAGGGACTGTATGGGTGAGTGAGTGTGTGTATGTGTGTGTTGGTGACTGAATGGATGTCTCTGTGGTACATGTGTGAATAACTACATATGTAAAAGGCAGTATATGTGAGTGTTGGAGTATATAAATTACTATATGTAAAAGTGAGTGATTGTGAAAGTGGCTGTAGGGAAGAGTGTGTGCTTGTATAAGTGTAAAAGAGAGCAAGAATGTGTTAGTATCTGTATGAATAAGTGAGGTGGTGTGTGTATAACTGTATAGGTGAGTAAATGGGTGTGTGAAGGATTCTTTGCATGATTGACTAGGTGTGTGAGTAACTCTATGGCTTCTTTGAGCAATTCTCTTGCCTCTTTCTGCACCTCTGTTGCTTCTTTCTGCCCCCCTCCTGCCCCTTTCTGCACCCCTCTTCCCCATTTGTGCCACTCTCATGCCTCTTTCTACACCTCTCTTCCCTCTTTCTGTACTACTCTTGCCTCTTTCTGTACCTCTGTTGCTTCTTTCTTCACTTCTCTTGTCAATTGAGGTCTGTGTTCACTGATGGTTCTTTAGTGTTGATGAATGTTTAAAGGTTTTCCCTCATTCACTGCAGTTGTACGGCTTTTCTCCTGTATGTATTCGCTGATGGTACTGTAGGATTGATACATGGTTGAAGCTCCTCCCACATTCGCTGCACACGTATGGGTTTTCTCCTGTGTGCATTCCCCGATGAATCATCACGGTAGATGAATTACTGACATACTTTCCACATTCACTGCACGGGTGTGGCTGCTGATGCGTTAGGCACATATACATTTTTCCTCTTGGTGTTCACACATCTAAGTTGAGAATGGTTTTTGAACGTGTGCGAGGCCTCTTACTGATGACTGGTCATCGTGGCTGATGAAACGTAAAGCTAATCCCAGAGTCATGGATCCCTAAACATGCTAAATAAAATAACAGTAGGGTTGAGATGTCACTAAATTGTTTGCAACACTAATACCGTGCGTACTGCCCCTTCACTCCTGGTCATCTTTACTTTTTTGCCGTATGGTTTTAAGTATGTGGCATTTGTAGAGCACAAACCTAGCCAGAGCCAGCAGAGAGCTGTTAGGGTAAGAACTAACTACATTATTAAATCAGAACATGCTAGGACACCACTGCTTCCTTTCAATCATCAGTTCTTTGGCTCACAATTTACTTCTGGTTATGCCTTGGAACAACTTCGCTACTCTCTTTCGTGGTATACAACCGTTTCAACGCAACTTTTACAACGAATATCTTTTACAACGCAGGTGCCATTACAACGCATGGCATTACAACGCATGTTTTTACATCGCAGGTACCTTTACAACGCATGCCATTACAACGTAAGTATTGGTAAGTATATAATTATATTAAAAATGTTATTTAATTATTTTTATATAAATAAATAAATATTAATTAATTATTATATTTAAAAATAAAATATTATTTATTTAAAAAAATTATTTATGTAATTTTATTATTAATAAATATTTTTACCCCTACACTATCCAACCCATACCCTACTATTACACCCCCCTGGAGTTAGAATAGTAATTTGTACCCCTACACTATCCAACACTTACCCTACTATTACACCCCCCTGGAGTTAGAATAGTAATTATACTACAATTACCCTACTATTATACACACTAGGAGTTAACATTATTAATTAAAAAATATATTAAAAAAATTTAAATTAATTACAATTATTTATCGAATAATTTTTGTAATTTAAATAAAATGTAATTAATTTTATAAAATATAAATACTTACCTATACTTACGTTGTAATGGCATGCGTTGTAATAGCACCTGCGTTGTAATGCCATGCGTTCGTTGTAATGCCATGCGTTGTAATGGCACATGCGTTGTAAAAATTGCGTTGTGATGGCATGCGTTGTGAATGCATGCGTTATAACGTCATACATCCCTCTTTCGTTTGTGCATAGCTGGGACTTGCATCTATCAACACCACGCCAGAGGATAATGATATAAATAAATGTAGGCCAGTCAGTGGGTGGAGTATATCTGGGGCTCAGATCTGAGTAGCCGAAGAATCCAGTACTTGTGTTGAGCGGATCGGGTGCCTCTTAAGACCTCTTCTCTTTATAATTTCAGTAAGTCACCTGCAGGTCTCAGGGCAAGAGGAAGGGTGCTCCAGAGGCAGGATCACTTTTGATGGAGTCCTCTGCCACCAAATTGTTGATCCTCAGTGAATAGACGGGTACAAGATTCATTCTTGAGCAGAGTCTCAGTTAGGCAGCCTGGGCCCGTCCACGGAGAGACTTGTGGGTGGTACGGTGGGTCTTGAAGGGAAATCTCTCTTCGATCATGAGCTGGTGTAGCAGCCAAGGGCAAGAGTAAAGTGGCTATTGTATCTTAAGTTAAGCACAGCCAATCAACTGTGGGTTGGGATACTTTCCACGTTGTCCACAATGTTCTTGGGAAGCCACTTTAGAATAGCGATGCAGCAATCCAGGTGTGATGACTCTGTTGCAAGCACCAGGGTGAATTTTGGAAGGCACATTAGGAAGGAGAGGATCCTCCTGAAACAAATATAGAAGGTGGAGTAAGCATTTAGTCACTTTGTCCACAGGAAGGATGAAGGGACCAGTGTCGTTCCATCAATTGATGTCTCTTTGATCAGACTCTTCATCCCGTGGGTTGGTCTTGCTTGTTTCTTATTGAGTTTTATCTGCTGATGTGTGAGATCTCTGCTCTTACTGGCTTCGAAAGTCGCTGAACACTTGGGTCTTTATCTTCACGTTTTCTTTTAAATATTTGCTAGCATTTTAGTATTTTGTTCATTGTTTAGCACCTTTTTTTCTGTTCATAAGACCACTCCCTGTTGGATAAAAGAAAACTGAAATCACTCAAGTGTAAGTGTGTGGAGTAAAAATAACATTTCAACAAAATCTCTATAAAATGTTTTAATTAAACTTTTTTTTAAATTTATATTGCAATACATTTAGATCTCTCAAACACAATTTTAACTATTTTTTTTAATATTTAATGTATTTTGAATCAAACAAGAAAGTGTTTACATTTCCAAAAACCACTCCCTTCTGTACTCTGGATGAGAAAATCCAAGTACAAGCATCAACAAATCTCTACGACAAGAAACTTGGGGGCTGAATATGTGTTTGGCGGTTTGAACAGCAATGCCCCTTTCTGGCGGTTCAACTGCCGGATTTTGAGGCAGGCGGTGAGACCGCTTCCAAACCAGCAGCAGACCTCTGTTCCTGAATACCCTTGCAGGTGCTTCAAAAATGATGTTGATTGATTGACCATCAAATGCATCGTGAAGTCTTGAATGGGATTCACTGAGAATGTCCTTCAAGGGTTCTCCGCCTACCTTCCCAACCGGCACCAGTTTTTCCACATGGGCGGGTCCTGGTCACCTGAGGAGTCCCCAGGGCTCAATACTATCTCCGGTCATCTTCAACCAACATATGGTGCCACTTGGCGCTCAACTCAAAGATAACCGCATCAAGATTCACCAATATGCCAATGATACACAACTCTACTTGAAAGTTTCCTCTGCTTCAGCCCTCCAATGCCTCAAACACTGCTCGTGCATCGTATAGACCGTGATACGTGCCTCACTACCTACCTAGCAGGTGTCCCTATTCATTCGTTTCAAGTACCAATCTTCCTGTGGACTGATGCATTAACTTGAAATGGAGAAGAATCAATACCATTGCAACAGTTGTTCCCATTTTACCGAGGCATGCAAAGAAGTCAGATAAATCTACAATAATTCGGAGTGAATTACAGGACTTCATCAGTCGAATACTAGTTCCTGGGTCCCAATGTTTGCAAATGCCAAAACAACCTTTTAGTCCATTACAAAACGAAGTATACAGAAATTATAGAATTAAAAGACAAAAAGTGTAAAGTGTCACGACTGTCCGGTTGCAGGGCATTGTGGCATAAAGAACAGTTAATACTAGTGAAAAGACAATTCTGGTTGCCGCTAATGTGAAAAGATTTGCAGCGATATGTGCAGACTTGTAAAATACGTGCTCAGGAAGAACCCAACAAATGCAAACTTGTGGGATACCTCAACCTATAGATATGCCGTCCCAAACTGGGTGCGAGATCTGCATGGATTTTGTTCCTGAATTCCCCAAATCATGATATCATACAACCCTTTTGGTCAGTATCGATTATTTCACAAAAGGGGACCACCTCATACCTAAAGCCCTTAAAGACGTAGTTCGACGATATGATCTCCCTGAGATTCTAATTACTGATCGTGGATCCCAATTCATAGCTCTTTTTTTTAACTTTCGCGGAATAAGTTGGGAACACTACATTTCACCTCAACATATTATTATCCGCAGACCGATTTGAATGAGGCTTTTGAAGAGAACCTTTGTTGCTTTCTCTTGTCATCTGTGAGACTGGTTCAACTGGATTGCCATTGCAGATTTCTCATAAAACAATTCCTTGCACAGCGCTCTTGTTTATTCACCTTTCTTCTGCGCCCAGGGGTATGTGGATACAAATCTGTACCATCCACCATTCCTACAGTCCATTCTTTGTTTAAAAAGTTATATCAGCTATAGCTTCCACAGCTAACCATACCATCCCTGTGTCTTACTCTCTACTCATCAGTGCAGCCTGTCTGGACGGCAAGGCAGCTCTGTCCCTACTGGTTTAGGCTACCTCATTAGTCGGTCAGGTGGGTGCCCCCCTGATCTCGTCTTGGGGGAGGAGAACCGTGAGGCAAGACTGGGAGTGGAGGGGGGAATCCTACGGCATCCTGAAGTCCCAGATTTATAGTGGTCCTGGCTGTGCTGTCCCTCTCAGAGGTGAACTGTATGGCCTGATTTGCTCCCCTCCCTCCATGAACTAGACATGGGGAAAGACAAGGTAGCGAAACCACCTACATTTCAAACCCACATAGACCATTACACCGCGGAAGGTGCCGACACTAGTGCAGTCGCTCCGGGTAAGACCCCTCTCCCTGAGGGAGATCTCGCCACCATCCTTCAAGCCATAGGCACCTCACAAGACTGCGCATGAGGTAAGGTGTGCGTTGACATGGCCCTCATACGGCAACATCTCTTTAACGCTACAGCTAGAATTTCAGAGGCCGAATCCCGCCTGTCCACCGTAGGGATGATGTTGTGACTCTGAAGGCACAGTTCTTGCGGCTGCAGTCCCATACAATTGAACTCCATCAGCACACAAAAGACGCTGAAATCACTCCTGTTGGAACAATCTTTGCTTTGTGGGCATCCCCGAGAAAGTGGAACCCACACCTGGATCAGGTCCTGGATGCATTCGGACCGTCTCTCGACATGGTTTGTCGTAGAGCGGGCCGATCAAGCCCTTACAACTAAGTCACTGCTGGGAGCCCCACACAGACCAATCATTGCCTGGATCCTCAATTTCAAGGACAGGGATGCCATCTTGCAAGAGGTCCACTCTCATCCTAACCTGTCAAACCAAGTAAGTAAGGTGATGATCTTCCCTGACTACACCAGGGAGGTGCAAGCACAGCGGCGATCTTATACTGCAGTCAAACAAAAGCTACGGGCCGTCAACCTCCAGTACAGGCTCCCGTTCTCAGCCTGCCCTAGGGTGGTCTTCAATAACAAAAGCCATTTCTTAGACACCACATAGGTGGCGTGGATCCGGGCATCTGAGGAGCGCCCACTCAATCTACGAAGTGCCGCTCCCTCTCCCCCCTTACAAGCTCACACCAGATCTACAGCAGGCGGGATGTAAAGCCTCAGAGGAGACACACCGCTCCTGCAGAGGGTGCAACGCTCGAAGAGTGGCTTCTTCTTCACCTGTGGTGGCCACGAGGGGCATGACCGTGCCCATGGAACCTCCCAGACCACTCAGACTCCCGCAGGATTCGGAGTTGGACTCTGCGATACCCCACAGGTAATCGCCTACCCCTCCCCCCCCCCCATGCTTGCTTGGAAGACACTGACCTTTCCCAGAGCCCAGGGATCTGACAGAGGGCCAAATGTTGTGACTTTCCCTGAATCCTGAAACTTTCAAAATCCTACATTATGGAGGGGGTACAACACTCCGCTCCCAAATCACTCTGGTTGTTTTTGAGTTTTTTCTTTTTTTTGGGCGACAGATGCTTCAGGCAGAGAAGTACAGGAGATGGCTGGGGGGTAGTTGGGAATTTGTTCACTTGTTGTTGTAGTATCTCTTCTCTTTGTCAACAGTCCCACTCCTTGGGACTTGAAAGTCAAGCGCCCGCATGCTTCCCTGATGGGTGGACTTACTCTTTTAATCAGTAACAAATATGACTTTTGATTGGGAACCCCTTCCGATTATTTCATGGAATTTTAACGGGCTCCTAGACCGTGTGAAGCGCACTGCGGTCCTAAAGTATTCACGGAGTTCCCTCCCTAGCGCCCTAAAGCTGCAAGAAACACATCTCATGAAAATCACTGTCCATTCCTCACTCACTTCACTGAAGGGGGCATATTACCAAGCAATAGCGATAATTATCGCTATTGCTTGGTTAGAGACAAAATTTTACCGCTGAGCTGCGGCGATTTTTACCGCAGATAAACCTTGGTATTACCAAGGTTTATCGCAAATGCGATAAAAAACGGCCGCAATGCATGAATATCGCTGAAAAGTCAGCGATATTCATGCATTACCGAGCTAATGCTCTTAGCCATGTTATCCACCTCCCATTGGATAACATGGCTAAGAACTGCTCAGTGCAGGTGTTAGTTTTTGGAGATATTCGCGCTTAGCGCGAATATCTGCATGAGTTGGTAATAGGAGATAGCGATGTTAGCGACTGTTTCCAGTCTCTAACATCTTGGCACGCCCACTTTGCATGTCATTAGTGATAAATATCACTGACATGCAAAGTGGGGCCCAAGATGGTCGCCATCTCCTACTAGTTGTCGCTAACTGCTGTTAGCGACAGCTAGGTAATAGGGAGATAATTTTATCTCCGCTTTCTTGGCTTTTAAAGCCAAAAAAGCGGCGATAAACCCCCTTGATAATATGCCCCAAGGTTCTTTGGGTGTGGTGATTCTCCTACGCCGCTCCTTTCCTTTCACAGTCACCCAGGATATCAAGGACCCCCAGGGGTGCTTTGTGGCCCTCACAGGCAGAATGGGAGGGACTACTCTTGATCTCTGGTGGACCTTGAACCCTCTCTCCGAGATCTTGCAGACTTACTGTCCTCTCACCCCCCGGGACTGACGGTGAGTGGAGGAGACTTTAATGCGGTCCTAACCCCTATTTGCGACGCCTCAGGGAGCCCTTCCCCTCACCGGCGATTGGCTGCTAACCTCCTCAAGTAGGGGGAGTCCAGACTCTGCCTGTGTGATGTTTGGTGAACATGGAATTTCTGATTGTGTCAATACACCCACACCTCCGCTGCCCATGACACTGGCCTGATATTTATGCCCACCCCTGCATGTCGTGCGGTAGCCAATATCCTAATTTTGCCCCAAGAATCTCTGACCACTCGCCCCTCCTCCTTTGCCTGGGAGGAACTACAGATGCCCTGCATCCCATCTGGCGGCTTAATGCCTGGTTTCTTCAAGATAGGGTCTATAAACAGGCAGTGGGTGGGGATCTAAACAATACTTTCAATATAATAAGCGAACGGTCTGCTCTCCAGGTGCGCTGTGGACGGCTGGCAAGGCCACAGTCAGAGGCTTTGCTAAAGGGTATCTCAGGAAGAAACACTTGGCCCGAGAGGAACACCTCTCCCGGCTTGAAGCTCGAGCCCTCCAACTAATGCAACTGACCGCGACACTATGTCCCGGCTGCTTGAACACCTGCATTAAAAAATACGCCAAGTTTCCCTAGAGTCGGCTTGGCAGGTATGGAGGTCTTCTACGGCCAGAGGTTATGGCTGGGGAGAAAAAAATGGCAAGCTTATTTACTGGCTTGCTTCTCGCCCCCTGGCCAACTGGATAATCCCAGAGATTTAGGACGAGGAGGGACGCACACAGCACGCTCCTGCTGCCATTGCGCAGCCCTTCACTGATTATTATAAGCACCTCTATGCAGCGGCCTAGTCCTTGGGTCCAGAACCTAACCCTCATTCCTTATGAGATGTACTTCTCCCACGGCTCTCGGACACCAGTGCTCGCCTGTTAGACCAACCCATTTCACTGGAAGAGATCGGTGCTGTCGTCTCCACAGTAGTAGCTGGAAAGACACCAGGCGTGGACAGGTAACTGGCAGAGTACTATACAGCGCTAAAAGATATTTTGACATCGTGCCGTTATACTCTATACAACGAAGAAGTGGAGAAGGGAGTCTTTCCAGCGGACATTGACATTGCCACGATTGTGGTCACCCCTAAGGCGCACCTTCCATCATCCTCCTGCTCGGATTTCCGACCAATTTCACTCATTAACTCTGAGGTTAAAATCTATGCCACCATCCTCGCTACCCGTCTTAAACCTGTGTTCACCACTCTAATACATCCCTAATACATCCCGATCAATGTGGCTTTATTGAATTGAATTGAATAGGTGTTAGAATTGGGGGTCTCTAGTTGGCACAGGTAGGTACTTGTGGCAAATAGGGACCCTCTCCTCTAGTCAGGGTAAGGGGGTACACTCCAAAGATAACCCCTGCTCACCCCCTTGGTAGCTTGGCATGAGCAGTAAGGCTTATCTCAGAGGCAGTGTGTAAAGCATTTGTGGACACATACAGTAATCAAGTGACAACACTACAAATGGGCACCACATTGGTAGTATATCAAAAATAGTTAGCTATTATATAAAGACTTAGCACAAGACCAAATAACGACAAAAATAATCCACAATACTATCAGCAGTAAAGAGTTCTTGTTAAAATGCTTAGTTTTAGTGTTCTGTGCGATTCGTACGCTTTGTCCGTCTCTCACGGTGATGAAAAAGAACAAAAAGAGTCTAACAAGCGCAGCGGACGCTTCGGTCCGATGCGTTCAGGATGTTGTGCGAGTCGTACACAGTACCTTTTAGTGATGCGTCCGGCACGGACGGGCGATGCAAAAAGAAAGGGTTGCACGGTGCGTTGTCCTCCAGTCACGGTGCGAGCTTCAGCTCGTTGATGTCTTCTGTACGAGTCGTTGGGTGCAGAGCCACGTTGATTGAGGCGGACGGTGCTTGGTATGGTGCGTTCATCTTATGTTGCGGCATACAAGCCGTACTGCGGGAGCTGCGTTGTCCAGTCTTTGGATGCGGTGCGAGATGGCAGTGAGATGCGGACGTGCGAAGCGTACCCTTCTCCAGGTGCGATCGTAGACTGGAACTCAGCGGCAGTATAAGTGTCGTTCAGACGGTGCGGCTCGATGAAGCAAAGCGATGTACGTCGCGTTGTCCTCCGGTCACAGTGCGAGCTACGGCTCATTGACGTCGTAGGTACGAGTCGTTGGGCGCAGAGTCGCGTTGATTGAGGCGGACGGTGCTTGGTACGGTGCTTTTCAGGACACGAGTCGATTGTACGACGCGTACACAGCTCCCTGCCTCAGCAGCCACGGAAAACAGTGTTTCCCACAGCTCTCTACAAGGCGGGTGAAGTCCACTGGTCCTGGGACTTTGTTCAGGGGGCAAGCTCTCTTACAAGCCCTTGGATATCTTTGCACAAGTAAAAATAAAGTCTTTTAAGTCTTTCTCCTTTCCTTCAGCAGCAAAGCAACCACTCCAGGCCAATCCCCCAGGTCAGGGACAGTATTCCTCTTTCAGCTTTCCCAGTTCCTTCTCCTCAGGCAGAGGTTTCTTCTTGTCTAATACGATCTAATTTCTTGGGAGCAGGGTCTCAATACGTATACCCCTAAATCCTTTGTTCCTCTGGGGTTGAGGGGCCTTTGCCCTGCCTAAACCAGTTCTAGAGCACTCTGTTGACATGACTCTGACTTTCTATTCAGGGAGCAGGCTAGAGACATCAGACACTCCACAGGAGGTGGAGCCAGCATTGTGGTCGAAGGGCACAGTCCTATTCAGAGCCCAGGTGCACTCCTCCCACGCTTCTGGATGCAAATCTCTCTATTCACCACCGGGCTACCTAGCCCTGCCCTTTGGAATTCCCCAGCTCTGTCACTCACAGAAACCAGACAGCAGATACACATCCTAGCAGAGGCGGGCTGGAAAGGTTATGCAAGCAAATACCTACTTTCTAAAAGTGGTATTTGCAAACAGAGAATATTAAAATAAACTTTACTAAAAGATGTATTTTATTATTCCGAGTTCAGGCATACTAAACTCGAATTTCTACCATGTTCTCTGAGCCTGTTAGGATTATAGAATGTAATAATTCTAACAGCCCACTCTGGCCTATGGAGAACAGGTAGCCTTGCAATAGTGAAAAACGAAAATGGCTTTAATTCACTATTAGGACATGCCACACACATCAGGGCTTGTCCTACCTTATACTTACAATGCACCCTGCCCTTGGGCCTACCATAGGGGTGACTAATATGAAGAAAATGGAAGGTTTAGGGACTGGCATGTGGGTGCACTTGCCCAGTCAGCATGACAGAACCAGACTGCATGCAGGCTCTGCCATGGCAGACCTTAGGCACATTTTACAAGGCTGTTTTTTGTGGGTGGCACAACCAGTACTGCAAGCCCACCAGCAGCATTTTGATTTACAAGCCCTGGGCACGCCTGGTGCACTGTACTAGGGTGAGACAGTAAACCAAATAAGCCAATCATGGAATCCAATCAATATAGCAATTTACACAGGGAGCACTTGCACTGTGGCACTGGTTGGCAGTGGCACAGTGCTCTGAGCATCTAACCAGCGAAAACATATGAGACACAGCAACAAAAAGTGGAAGGGTGACCCACGCCAAGGTGCCAGGTCTAACACGTGTCCCCTCCAGCTGAAATGTGGGGAGAACTACCGTACCCCAAGGAGTTCTCATCGCTAAGGCGGAAAAATCTGGACAGACCGTCAGCATTGGCGTGATCTGAACCAGGGCAATGGTCCACCGTTAAATCCATACCCTGTAGGGCACAGCTTTCCAAACTTTTCATGTTGGTGACACACCATTCTGTGGAAAAAATCTTTGGGACACGGTAACGCGAGCGAGCGCAGCGAGTGAGCCCGAACCACCCAAGGAGGGGAATTTTCGAAAAAGTAGTGGGCAAATGGTGCATTTCCAAACAAATTTGAGAAAGCAGGAAGGTTAATAAAGCAATTATTAATCTGTTGAGCCCTTCTCTGACAGAGTGCAAACACATTATCCATGATGCTTCTGATCTTCTCAGGCTGAGTTCACGGTTACCCCCTCTGGGGTTAGCTTCTGTGACGTCTATTCCGAAGAACGAAAGGGTCTTTCTAGGGCTTTGAGAGGTGCACATGTTGATATGGCAGGCGACTGGGGATCTGGCATCATTGTTAAGCATGGCCCTGATGTGTTCCATCATGCGTACTTTCAAAGCCCTGATAGTGCTGCCCACATACTGTTTCCCGCAGGTGCACTCGAGTATGTAAACCACGTACTTAGTGTTGCAGTTAATGTTTCTCTTGTTCTTGTAGTTAAGGTTCCTCCAGTCTCTAAACTCCCTGATGCCACTGCGGGCCCATTTATACGCTCCACAGCAGCCACACTTGTGGAAGCCACATGAAAGATTACTCATCCAATTTGCGTTGATGTTTTTGATGGGAACGGTAGGACTCAGTCTGTTCCTGAGGGTACGCCCTCTTCTGAAGGTGATCTGGGATTTGGTAGGTAAGCAATCTTTAAGTATGTCATCTTTTTGCAAGACCTTCCAATGTCTGTTCAGGCTTTGTCTAAGAGTGATGCTGATTTCGTTGTATTCTGTTATGAGTCTTGCTGCAGGTTTGCTAGTTTCTGGTTTTTCGTTGTTACTCAGAGTGGTTTCCCTCAACAGAGTGTGTATCCTTGTTGTGGCTTTCTCGATGATGCTCGGTTTGTAACCCCGCCTGGAGAACCTTTGTCTCATGTTAGAGATTTCCTTGCTGAATTCTGCCTGTTCACTACAGTTGCGTCTGACCCTAGTGAATTCTCCATAGGGGATTGACTGTATTTGGTGAGCTGGATGAGAGCTGGAAGCGTGTAGTATTGCTTTGCAAGAGGATTCCTTGCGGTATAGTCTGCTGTGTAGGGTGTTGTTCTTTATGTATAGTTCGATGTCAAGGAAGGCAATATTGGTCAGGCTCGAGTGCCAGGTGAATTGTATCTCCATATTGTTGGAGTTAAGGTGAGCACAGAAGGAGTTCAGTTGTTTTTGTGATCCTGACCAAAGGAGGAGACAATCATCAATATATCTCCCCCAATATATGATGTAGTCTGTCCATGGAGCACCTCTTTCGTCCCAGATCCATTCTTTTTCGAGTGTGCCCATAAATAAGTTGGCAAAAGAAGGGAAAAATTTAGAGCCCATGGCCACCCCTTTGGTTTGCTTATACCATCGTTGTTCATAGATAAAGAAATTGTTGTTTAAGATGATGTCCATCATTGCGACAATCATGTTTGTGTGAGCCGATAACGTGGCCGGTCTGTTGTGTAATACTTTGGTGACTGTTTCTAAGCCCAAGATTGGGTTAATAGCAGTGTACAAGGACACTACATCTAGTGTTGCCATGATCATATTTGATGTCACTCAAAATGCCAAGGATATGTTTAGTATCCTGGATGTAGGACGCTAGATTTTTGACCATTGGGGTTCAGAACTAGATCCACATACTTTGCAAGTCTCTCCGTAGGACCTCCAATTCCCGAAATGATGGGTCTCCCGGGTGGGAATGGTGCTTGTTTGTGCACTTTTAGTAGTATATACAGACATGGATAGGTGTGTCTTATTACCTTCAGTAATAGGGTTTCGTCTTCATCCAGTAGTCCTTGGGTGTGCCATGTTTGGAGGTTTCTATTTATGAGAATGGTGAGAGGACCAGTGGGTTTACTCTGGAGAGCAGTGTAGCAGGTGGTGTCTTGTAACTGTCTCATGATCTCTTTGTCGTAGTCCGATCTGTTCATGACAATCACGTTGCCCCCCCTTATCCGCTTATTTGATAATGATGTCATCTTTTCTGATCAAGGTGGTCAGTGCTATTCTTTCTCCTCTGGTAAGGTTGTCTTTAATATGTTTGGAGTTAGTGCGGGTCTTCATTTCATGTTTATCTAAGTCGTGCAATACAAGGTTGTGGAAGATGTCGATGTAAATACCTCCTGCGACATGTACATGCTAAGCCTTCTTTGATTTACGCATTGGGCGTATGTTCCATAGAATGTTACAATTGAGATTTTTTTTATTGTTGTCACCATCACATGAGTGTGACACAGCACTTTTGGTTTCTATCCCTCCAACCCCACCCACCTCCTTTACCCCACTTTCTTTTGCTTTTCTCTTGACGTTGACTTGAAAGACATCCTCCTATATGCTTACACCACCGAATATAGGGTTTCCACTAGATTTCTGGTGTCCTTTTTTCCCCCCTATTTTCGCACTTAAAGTCACCTTACCATGTTCTACGTTCCTAATGCCCATATCTTTTTCCTTCCCAGCCCTGATGAGTCATTAACCGCACACGGTGTGACGAAACACGTGTCGGCTTTTTGCTCTTGTTTGTACTGATTATTGATTCAGAACCATTAAAACTTCTTTCATTCCACACTGATGGATTGTGGTATCATTTCTTGAAGGATCACTATAATTTGTTTCTCACCTGAGTACTTCATGAGACTTTCGTGTGCACAGGAACCTTGTTGCTTTTCATTTGACCAGGTCTCCGTATCTCTGTCTACACAGGGGTTGTTTTCTGTTGGTTTTGTTCCCCTGACCTATCTCGCACTGATCATAGAATTGCCCTACCACCCCATACACACTGGGAACTTGCTGAGCGCCAATCTTCCTGACACTCTTCAAAACCATTCTCTCACCTTCCATAACTCGGGTGTGATGTTTCTGCATATTTACATAATCATGCAAAACGTAAATCTGCATTACATGCTAAAAAAGGTCGAAAAACATAAGCAACATGAATATCAGCCTAGCCTTTGAGTCCTTCGCATGTTCCCATACTATAATTCTAGAGCAAAGTGGTGCATTTACACAATGTGACATAATGGTGTGATTTCAGGAATGTCGTGTAACAAGCAGTGTCAAATCCTTTTCAGAGGGCATTAGTGGCAGGTAGGTGCTAGAGGGCCAAACCGTGGAGGTTGAGGACTTTTACTCCCGCTATGGATCCTGAGCAGCTGAGTGAAGTAACCCTTATGCACTTGACTCTCATGGTCGAGCAGTCCAAGGTTCCCTCGTGGGCAATATAAGAACACAGGTTCAAAACTCAACAAGCGCACAGCTGCACTAAATCATTGTCACATCCAAGGTATACCCTACTAGTAGTCCAAGTTTCAAGAGTCCACTTTGAGTCCAATTTAAAGTCATTAATGTGCCAGCGCTAACTTAGCAACAAGGCTCTCCGGGGGATGGTGGGCCTGCAATGAGTCTTACCTGCATGGCCAAAGCATGGAACAACCTTACCCTACAATTCGAGGCCTGCACCATCTTACCTGCATGGTCCAGCAAGAAGCACCTGGGGTTTGTATGCGCACCGTCCATGTGTGCTCCAGCGACTGTAGCTGAGTTCACGAGTCGATCACACGCGGCCCAGGCAGCTGCACTCAGTGGGTTGAAGAATCTCTCACTCACGGGAACACTCCTGAAGCAACCGGAGGCTTTCTGCTGCTTCTCCTGCGGGGTGAGTGTCAGTTTAGTTTCCGAGCTGGGGTTGGCTGAGAAAATCCTGTCTTAGGTCTCTAGGCTGGGTGATGGTGCGCGGGTGCTCCCACAGCATCCATTCTCCAGAGGGAGATAGAAGATCAGGTTGTAGGCCTTGATGCTCCAAGTGGCACCCTTGGGCAAATGATATCACCGTATCTTATAGTACACGGAATTAGGCACAACTGGCACAGAGAAGCTCTTCATGACAGCTCTTCCTGAGATATGGGGTTGCAGCCTGCTACCGCACAAGACTACGGCTCTTACCACATGTCAGTCACTTTCAAGGCGGCCCCTCCTGGCATTCAGTGTTGCAGACTTGGTCGCCAACTCTGTCCTGTACACGGCCAATGACTCGATCGGGTGCAGGTGCACTTTCCTCACACAGGGAGTCCACTCGACAGGGGTCTCCCACTGGACATTGCTCACTCTTAAGCTCTCCTTCCCGAGACCGTTCAGTGAATCAAAGAGTACTCATTGAAGCACATGCGGCAAGCCAGGCTCTCCCCATCCAGTGTGTGTCCCACCCAGCTTACAGGAATGCAGCAATCCACAAATCTGTCTGGGGGATCCCTCTATCATCTCTTGTTTTCACCATGCAGTCCTGAGTCTCCCAGCGTGGGACCCAGAGTCCGCCATGCATTGTACCATTCACAGCCACATATACACCTAGCGCATATATACATTATAAACATACTGCACAGTACTGTGCCATTCGTAGGCACAAATGCATCCAGCACCTACAATTAGCATGCACACACTGCACAGCCCTACATCCTTCATGTAGTGTACCGCTCAATGGCACACTACATCCAGCACGTGCATTCACCATGCACACAATGCAGAGCACTACATCCTTCATGTAGTGTACCACTCACA
Source organism: Lissotriton helveticus (assembly GCF_964261635.1). Taxonomy (NCBI): domain Eukaryota; kingdom Metazoa; phylum Chordata; class Amphibia; order Caudata; family Salamandridae; genus Lissotriton; species Lissotriton helveticus. The sequence goes on from NC_136061.1 coordinate 21,072,469, forward strand.
GGGAAACATCATCTAGCACATGCATTCACCATGCATGCACGGCACATTCCTCAATTTCCCAGTTTGGTACCTTTACCAGGTACAGCTACACCCAGCGCTCATACACCGCTAATGCGATGCGCACCACGAACACATCAAACCCATGAAGGCCAAAGGGATGAGTTAAGCACACAGCAGTGCAGCTTTGAAATAAGTTAGGCTGTAGGCATCACTCCAGTGACACAGGCTCATTCCTACTGATCACTACACGGTGTGCTGCTTAACTCCTGGTGAAGGCAGTAGCCTTTCACCACTATGATGGTAGCGTGTTGGGCGCCCCTTCCGGTCCAACACAAATGCTATCTATGAGAGGTCTAAGTCATGTGTACACACATCATCCGTGTTTTCCTACGACAACAAAAATCAGCATTAGGGATCCAGACATTAATAAAGTTGGGCACTCAGGACAGAGGTGCACGTCCATTACCAGGTAGAGGCCTTTTACTTCCCCACGAGCAGAATCCCTTTTTCAATTGGCTTGTAGAGCAAAATTGTGCTATAAAAACACCCTAACTTGCTCCTTAAATGAACAAGAGACAGGAGCAGATTTCAGGCATTTCATAAAGTCTGTTTTTTACCAGAAAAACCCAGTGCAAGTAAAAACACACGGCCCCAGTGGGATGCATGAAACCTGGGAACACTGGGCAGGATTACCAGAAATTTAGGATTTTCAACACAATCTGCTCTTAATTACCTCAGAATGAAAATACAACTTTGTTGCTCGGGTTTGGTAATGAGCTGCCACTCGTCATCTGAAACAACGGTTTTAAACACTCATACCTTTCGAGAGTCAACCGGCATATCCCAGATACCTAATTATTTTTAGAGGAAACTACAGTTCATAGGATTAAGTGCAAATGAACATTAATACAACATTATAGACAGTTTGAAGTAACAAGTTGTAAGGACTAACAATTGATAATCACAGAATGAATACAATTATTTTATTGTACGATTAATACAAATCCTTACAATATTACACAGCTAAAAATTAGAACCTGCATAAAAAGAAAGTTAAAACAGCATAAACACTATATTTGAAAATCCCTGACCAGTCTGAAAACTATCTGTTGTAACCAAGTGATTAATATCATCAAGGTGTCTTATGTTCTGATGCTCTGAAATAGGACATATGAGTGAGGTGGGGTGGCAGCTACTTTCATGAGGTGTGGTACAGATTGAGAGACACGAGGATCTTATCTTGTACCGCAACAGGAGAGGTAGAAGTTATCGCTACTGCACATTCTCCACACATAAATCACAAGTCACCACAAGATAAGTCAGGGGAACATTACAACTGGCATACTTATCATTTCGCAATGCACACCCATTCTGTCATTTTTAATCCTGCCCTGCCTCCCCTGAAAATAAAGAACATATCTTAGGTACAGACATAGGTGTCTGAAGTTGCTCCTTTGGATTCCATAAATATCCAACACCATTTATCTTGATCTCCCTCTTTTTGAGGTTGAGTCCCCCATGGTGGTAATCTCTTACCAAGGTGAGGCGGCATACCAAGCATGCCATGACTATGTGGGCGAGGTTTTCAGTCCAAAATATTTATTCTTTCCCGCTAGCACTGGATAATTATGCTAGGTGTAAAATTCCCCTACCGTATCTTGTATGGAATAGAGAGAAACGTATTGCTTTCATGCTGGGCTGTAGTTGGTGAGATGACCTAAGGAAAGAATACCTAAAATGTTGGTTCCAAAAGTTCTATAAAATTTGCCGAATGGGTGTGCATTGAGAAATGATAAATATGTCAGTTGTAAAGATCCTCTGACGTATGATGTGTGGACTTGTAATTTATGTGTGGAGGATATGCAGTAGCGATTACCTATACCTCTCGTGTTGTGATGCATAATAATATCCTGTCTCCCAATCTGTATCACACCTCATGAAAGCAGCTGCCATCTAAGACTTTGATGTTATTAATCACTTGGCTACAACAGATATTTTTCAGATTGGTCAGGGAGTTAAAATCTAGAGAAAAGGTGATGGGACTTAGTAACCTCTTTCAACTGTTCCTAAATCTGCCTTTCACCCATCTGCGACATCACTGTCATCTCAGCTCCCTATGGTACTGGACAAGTCTTAAAATACAGTGCATAAGATTTCTAGAAATAGAGAGCTAAAAAGAGACCAATGACGTCACTGAATCAAATATACTTCTCTTTCTCTTTAGATTGTAAATCACTCCCTTTATACAGAGCATTCCGTGCATTTATGTTTACTTCAATTTTTAGACACACACTTAGCAAGTGCTACTCTGGTACACACACCAAGGCACCATTGGTTACCTCAGGACACAGTTAATAGTTGACCAATGTTTTTGCCTTGTCAATATTTTGAACACATCTTGCAGATCGAATCATACTGTGGGCCAGTTGTCCACTCTGAGTGTGGAGGCACTATTTTTCTTTCATTTGCTGAAATAATCTGATTTTGTCTTGGAAGCCTTGCTACATTTTAAACAAGCATATAGCGTCACCTTTATGTGATCCCGATAGCATAGTGAAAGCTCTCTTTCTCCTTAAAGCTCTTTCACATTCAGAACATGTATATAATGTATATATTTTCCCAAGTGTGACTTCTCTTGGGCCATCATACAGTGCCGTTTTGCTTGAAAGCCTTTTCAAATTAAGAACAGTAATAAGATTTCTGTCAAGGGCGAGTTTTAAGATACACTATTAGATGCTCCTTTTTAATGAACATCTTGTCACACTCAGAAGATGTATAGGGTTTCTCTCCATTGTGAATTTTCATGTTGTTACCCCATCACATGTAGGGCATTTATGCGATCCAACCAATATGATTTTTACAATGCATTTCCAGCTGCTTATTTTTAGCATCTGTGTAGTTTCGCACGTTGGAGCTTGTTTTGATGTATGGTTAGCTCATGCTTTTTCTTGGAAGCCTGGTGAAATTCAGAACAGGTATATGGTTTCTTCCCTGGGTGAGTCCTCTGATGTATTGATAATTCATGATTTTCCTTGAAAGTCTTGATACAATAATAGATAATCCCTGTCGTTGACAGCCATGTCACATTCAGAATATTTGCATGGTTTATTCCGTGTGAGTTCTCTGCTGTGCTAATAGATGTCAGTTTTCATGGAAAGCCTGATCACATTCAGAACATTTATATTGTTTCATCCATGTGTGCTCTCTGTTATGGATCACCAGCAGGTTCTTCCTAACAAAATACTTGTCAAATCCAAAACATCTGTATGGTTTCTCCCCTGTGTGAGTTCTCTGATGTAGTGATAATTCCCACTTACCTTTGAAAGTCTTGTAACATTCAGAACATTTATATGGTCGCTGCCCAGTGTGAATTCCATGATGCCGTAATAGTGTTCTTTGCGGCTGAAAGTCTTGTCACATTCAGAACATTTGCACGGTTTCTCACCTATGTGAGGTATCTGAAGTGCTGCTAGATACCTCATTTTATTGAAAGTCTTGTCACATTCAGAAGATGTATATGGTCTCTCCCCAGTGTGAGTACTATGATGCAGTAGTAGATCTTTGCGGTTGAAAGTCTTTCCACATATGAAACATCTGTATGGTTTATCCCATGTGAGTATTCTGATGAACTGATAGATCACACTTTGCCTTGGAAGCCTGGTCACATTCAGAACATTTATATGGTCTCTTCTCAGAGTGATTTCTATGATGCCGTAATAAAGCACTCTTTACAATGAATGTCTTGCTACATATGGAACATCTATAGGGTTTCTCCCAATGTGAGTTTTCCGATGTACGGATAGAGCATGTTTTGACCTGAAAGCCTTGTCACATACAAAACAATGATATGGTCTCTCTCCAGTGTGAGTTCTATGATGCCGCAATAGAGCCCCCTTTACAATGAAAGCCTTGCCACATATAGAACATATATATGGCTTCTCCCCAGTGTGAGTTCTCTGATGTAATGATAACTCATTCTTTGACTTAAAAGCCTTGTCACATTCAGAACATTTATATGGTCTCTCCCCAGTGTGAGTTCTATGATGTCGTAATAGAGCACCCTTTAGAATGAAAGCCTTGCTACATATGGAACATACATATGGTTTCTCTCCGGTGTGAGTTTTCTGATGTACTGATAGGGCATGTTTCATCCTGAATGCCTTGTCACATTCACAACATTTAAAAGGTTTTTCCCCAGTGTGAGTTCTGTGATGTACTGATAGATCATTCCTTGTCTTGAAAGCCTTGTCACATTCGAAACATTTATATGGTCTCTCCCCTGTGTGAATCCTTTGATGCACTGATAGATTAAACTTTTCCTTGAAAGCCTTGTCACATTCAGAACATTTATAAGGCTTCTCCCCAGTGTGAGTTCTCTGATGCAATGATAGATCACTCTTTCTCTTAAATGCCTTGTTACATTCAGAACAATTATATGGCCTCTCCCCAGTGTGAGTTCTCTGATGTAATAATAGCTCATTCTTTGTCTTATAAGCCTTGTCACATTCAGAACAAATATATGGTCTCTCTCCTGTATGAATTCTATGATGCTGTAATAGAGCACCCTTTACAATGAAGGCCTTGCCACATATGGAACATATATGTGGTTTCTCGCCAGTGTGAGATTTCTGATGCAATGATCGCTCATTATTTGTCTTAAAAGCCCTGTCACATTCAGAACATTTATATGGTCTCTCCCCAGTGTGAGTTCTATGATGCCGTAGTAGAGCACACTTTACAATGAAAGCCTTGCTACATATGGAACATATATATGGTTTCTCCCCAGTGTGAGTTCTGTGATGTACTGATAGAGCATTCTTTGTCTTAAAAGCCTTGTCACATTCAAAACATTTATATGGTCTCTCCCCTGTATGAATTCTTTCATGTACTGATCGATTAAACTTTTCCTTGAAAGCCATGTCACATTCAGAACATTGATAAGGTTTCTCCCCAGTGTGAGTTCTCTGATGCAATGATAGATTATTCTTTGTCTTAAAAGCCTTGTCACATTCAGAACATTTATACGGTCTCTCCCCAGTGTGAGTTCTCTGATGTAATGATAGCTCATTCTTGGCCTTAAAAGCCTTGTCACATTCAGAACATTTATATGGTTTCTCCCCAGTGTGAGTTCTCTGATGTAATAATAGCTCATTTTTATTTTTAAAGGCCTTATCGCATTCAGAACAATTATATGGTCTCTCCCCAGTGTGAATTCTATGATGCCGTAATAGAATACCCTTTACAATGAAGGCCTTGCCACATATGGAACATATATGTAGTTTCTCCCCGGGGTGAGATCTCTGATGCAATGATCGCTCATTATTTGTCTTAAAAGCCCTGTCACATTCAGAACATTTATATGGTCTCTCCCCAGTGTGAGTTCTATGATGCCGCAATAGAGCACACTTTACAATGAAAGCCTTGCTACATATGGAACAGATATATGGCTTCTCCCCAGTGTGAGTTCTATGATGTACTGATAGATCAAACCTTTCCTTAAAAGCCATGCCAAAGTCAGAACATTTATGTTTTTCCCAGTGTGATTTCTCTGATATATCACAAGGTGATGCTTACAAATGAAATATTCGTCACTTTCAAAATGTTTATACGGTTTATCCCCAGTATGGTACCTCTAATGTTTGTTTTAAAAGCACACTCTTTCGCTTGAATGCCAAGTCACATTCAGATCACATCGATGGCTTCACATCAGTGTGATCTCTCCAGTGCCATAACCGACGACCAGTTTCATTGAAATCCTTACGGCACTTAGAAAACCGGATGTATCTATCCATAGTGCGGGTTCTCTTATGTAATCATATATGTTCTTTTTTGCACGTTATTTTATATCCCAAACATTCAGTTAGTTCTAGATCAGTATCACTTCTCAAATATAAAATTACAAGACTCATTGTAACGAGTGTAACATTACATTTCTCATGAACATGTTTTGTTATGTTTTAAAAACATCTCCATCGAGAGAAAGGTGTCAGATGCAATAGTTTTCTTAGCTTTCTCTGGGTGATTGTTGCCTCGTGGATTTCCAAGTACCTCGTTTGCTTTAGTTACATGGGACACTTTGTGAGACTTAGTACCTTTGCGTGGCTATCTCATGTGCAAGTCATCCAAGAGCGTCAATTTACCTTACGTAATAGCCAGTTGTCTTATTCATCAGCACATACCACCTTTTAGGAAGGTGGAACCAACTGGGCATGTTGAAAGATTGTTTGCACAAGAAACTATTTTCACAATAATATCCGTAGACTTTTTTGGGTGAGTTGGCATTTCAAAAATGAATTTGATCCTTTTCCCAGTGTCACTGTTTCTTCATTGTTTTTCTAATGCCCAAGAAGACTCATAGCACTCACAAAATAAATTTCTGTGAACAGCCGCCTCACACTGTCCTCTACGGCACTCTTTTTTTAAAAACTTTCCAATAATCTTTGTTCAGACTGCATTTCTGTCACATGTTGTACTGAATAAAGTAAATCTGTAGAGAAAATGTAGAGTAGAAATATAACTGAATGAATGCATAATTTTTTTTCAAATTACAGCAAATCCAAAAAATCAATGAACAATTAACGTACAAGTTCATGAGTAAAATACAAATAAATATAGACATTAGAAGAGTTAAAATTTGTATCGAACTCAGGTAACTACTTTTATCATAAACATGTTATTATTTATTTTCTTTCAACATAAAAGTAAAATGTAAAAGTTACTGCAAAAAATTATGAAACTGAAAAATACATTTCCTCAGGTAATTAAGAACAAGACATTCAGCCATATTATTAACTATGGGATCATAAGAATCGTAACCTTGGACATCAGTATTGCCAACCAAATGACTTGTCCAATCTTATCTTCCTCATCTTAATATTTGGCAGAGTTTCATGGAATGCATGGAAATGCCTACCAAATTGTTGGGCCTGACACAGAATCCATTACCCCAACTAAGGTGCCCCTAAAGGACACCCAAGATCTGCTCCACTTCTTCGGGCAGTCACTCCCTTCACACATCTGCTCCATCGCCTGCACCAAATCAATTCCCTGTCATCACCAGTAAATACTTGAGGTCGCAGCATTGCCCCAGGATCTAGCAATGTCCTCCTAAGTCAGCATCACAGCCAGGTTCTTAATTTTTTTTTAATGTGTAGGTAACTCATCACGCAGTACTCCCAGCACAGCTAAATGGTGGCGGAAGACTACCGTCAATGTGAACTTCAATTCTTTATACATTGTTACTCAGAATTTCTGTATAAAAACACAACTCTAGACTGTGTGGGTGCCAATGACCATCATACGCCATGCATGTATTGGGTCCATTATCAGTCCCAATCAGAATAACATGGTTCAATACAGAGAAACACTACGTGAATTGTATTAAGAACAACCTCAACTGTATAGCCACCTCTCAGTGATGGGTTAATGCCTCCGCCCATTCAGTGTCTTCCATCAGAGCTATGTTTGACAACCACATGTCTCACGGAGCCTAACAACCCTTTTAGTCACAATATAGATTTTTCTGTGAGCACTTTCATGAGTACTCAAAACACCAGAGGGCTGTGATCCTGACCCTCTCTCCATATTACCATTTTACATCTGAATTGACCAATGTGAGCATTAAGGAGAGATGCACAAACGTACAACAATATTGTTCAGAGTTCGCAATGTGTAACTTGTTTTACAGTTCCCTGAATGCCTTTAACCTCACCCCACAGGCTCCCACTCCCCCTTATTTTCGAGACCCTTGTAAGGTTTTGAGCTCTAGCTCTTCAGAGTTGGAACCTACCTGAGTCTTTCATGGGGTTGCTCCTGTAAAGGTCTTGTTCCAACCTATAAATTAGTTGTGCTCTTCCATTGCTCCAGTCCCGCAATAGAGGCCACAGATAGTGGATCTCATCTCTTGTCATACATGTTGCTAGCTTATAAAATTATCCACAACCAGTCGGTATAGCCTAAGCATAGCTCTTCAATTGGAAATAAAGCCCGTGCCTTTGCTGTTACTAGTTGGGTGGCCAGTAGTAGTCTCTCGACATACTCCCATTGTGAACTGGCAAACACAATTTAGACAGTGCTATTCAAGTGGATTTTGAGCCATTGAGCAGTCCAGGCAAAACAGTGTCTATTCTTTCAAAGAACACCTACATCACCCTATGCAGATTTTTTTGAAGTACATAAAGTAGTTTCAGAGAAGAACAAGTTACTTACCTTCGGTAACGCCTTATCTGGAGAGAGAATATCTACCAGCAGATTCCTTACCTTTGAATTTCCCTAGGCATCCGACTGGATCCGTAAGATTGTTTGTGAGCAGCACCCCTGCACGTCTGTAGGTGGCGCCTATTGACTCTATCGTCAGTGTTGTCCGTGACAAGAGTGACGTCCGTGTGACCTATATAGGCGCTTCCTCGACGCGCAGACGTTAGTTACTTTTTTCACACCGTTCTACACCAGAAGCACGGAGACATGAAGTGCACAGCACTGGTGTTGCCAAACTAGGACACTGAAAGTGATCATCTCTAACCCTAGAAATATGCCTGCAGAGCGGGGAGGATGGGTCAGTCAGTAAGAAATCTATGGCTAGATAATGCCTCTACCAAGTAAGGCATTACCGAAGGTAAGTGACTTGTTCATCTGATAGAGACTTCTAGCCGCAGATTCTTTATATTTGCATAGATACCGAAGTAATACCATGCCCAGTGGTGGGTTTGCAGACAAAATTTAAACTAAGGAGTCCTGCAGGACAGAACGGGCGAAATGCCTGTCCCTGTGGCTCTGAATGTCCAGGCAGTAATGGTTGGTAAACGTGTGCAGGGAAGCTCATGTTGCTGCTTGGCAGATGTCCAGAACTGGGACTCCACGTGCTAATGCAGTGGTCACAGCTTTAGCTCTGTTGGAACGAGCCTGTAAGCCTTCAGGAGGCTGCTTCTTTGCCAGGCATAGCAGATCTTGATGCAGAGAACAACCCAATCAGGAGACGGTCCATTTCTGCACCAACTGACCTTTCTTCACACACCTAACGGCTAAGGCGCTCGACCTCGGACCTGGGGATCTGGGTTCGAGTCTCGGTAACGACGCCAAAACCTCCTGTGATTCTGGGCAAATCACTTAATCTCCCCGTGCCTAAAAATGAAAGTGTGTGTCCTCATGTAAAAAAAAACAAAAACGTAACTTGTACTATGTAAAGCGCTCCGATACCTGATTTGGTTCGGGTCTAGTTCGCGCTATATAAAACTCTACAAAAAAAAAAAGATACCCCACGAAGAATTTGTCATCCACTCGGAACTTTAATGTATGGTCAAGATAGAACAATAGCGCTTTTTTGGGGTCCAGAAGGTGGAGTCGCTCCTCTTTCTCAGAGGGATGTGGAGGAGTGTAGAAAGTGGGCAAGGTGAAAGATTGGCCCACATGGAAAGGAGTTCCCACCTTTGGCTATAAAGAGGCCCTAATGCAAAGCACCAGTTTGTCCGGACAAACTGATAAGAATAGAGGCTTGGAGGATATAGCCTGCAGGATTATAAGATGTTGGTTGAGGGGCACCTGGCTGTTAAAATAACATTGCAGAATTGGTGAGGAAGGTTGAAAGCTATCAACTGCTGCAGCTAAATCTCCACGCAAGAATTCGAAGAGTTGTTAGGTTCAGGTGGAGTGCTGTCCTCTGCTGCTGTGACAGAAGATCCTACCGAAGGGGCAGCCTGACCGGAGGATCGACACTCATGTTCAGACGCTTTGGATACCAGAATATCCGTGCCCATGAGATCTGGTTGGGGAAGGGAGAGGGGTCTGCCTCCAACCTAATCGCGGTTCATTAGCCACTACTGCAGGTCCTTTGCAGTTCCCCTAAAATTTGGACCATGTTGGAGAGATTCCCTTGATGCTGAGACAACTGAAACTTCAAGTCCCACTGCAAAGCCCACAAATACCATCTGGCATGTGGTGTCACCAGAAGGATGCAGGAGGCTATGAGGCCCAGCAGTCTCAAAGTCAGTCCTACTGAAACCCAGGATAGAGCTTGAAACATCTGTAACATAGCTTGAATATCCTGGACTCGCCTCTTTGGAAAATAAGCCAGAAACTACAATGTGTCCAGAACAGCTCTGATGAAGAGGAGCGTCTGAGAGTGAGTTAGGTGTAACTTCGGCACGCTGATAGTGAACCCCAGTGAATGCAGGAGGTTCGCTGTAGTCTGGATGTGAAGACTGGTAACCCTGCCATGGACAGATGAGCTGCGACCACTGCACTCACGTTGGTGAAGCCCTGAGAGGCGCTGGTAAGGCCACAAGGGAGCATGGTGAACTGAAAATGCTTGTGGCCTACCATAAACCGGAGGTAGCGCCAATGGGTGGGTAAGAAGGGGATGTGAAAATAGGCGTCCTACAAGTGCAACACTATAATGCAGTCTTCTGGGTCCAGGGAAGACAAGACTAAAGCAAATGTGCGCATGTTGAACTTATCCTTTTTGAGGAAGTAGTTGAGGCCTGAGGTATCTAGGACAGGACGAAGAGCCTTGTCATTTTTTGGGACCAGAAAGTAGTGGGAACAGCAACCAGAGCATACTTCTGGCACCGAAACCCTCTCCATGGCTCCCTTGGCTAAAAGAGCCATGACTTCCTCGGGGAGCAGGGATAAATGATCCTCCGTGAGCCGGTCGTAAGTTGGAGGCATGGAGGGAGGGATGGTCTCGAAGAGGAGGGAGTAGCCCCTTAGGACCATCTACAGAACCCACTTGTTGGATGTATGGACTGCCAGTGGTGGAGGTGAAACAGGATCATGCTGCTAACTGGACGTCCATGATCTAATAGGGCATGATTAGGAAGCGTTGGAGGCTGCAGCTGCCAGGGGGTGGTGGCTGGACCAGACTGCTTGCTACCTGACTCACGCGTTCAATGAGGAACTGCACCCTCAGCCTCACAGAGGCTGGGAAGCTTGCGCAGCTCGGTGTCAGATAGGGTTGGAACGGTTGAAAGACCCTTTGTGACTATGAAAAGAGCAAAAGGCAGACTAGTGATGATGTGGGGCAGCCGAGATGTCCAAGGACTTGGCCGTAGCCCGCAAGCACTTTAAGCACTTTTGCTCTGAGTATGCCTTGTCTCTGAAGAGATGGGTGCCATCGAAGGGCGTGTCCATATGGGAAGGCTGGACATCCCATGAAAAGCCAGACTTTCTCAGCCAGGCGTGGTCTCTGAGGGCTACTGCTGACTAAACCGCTCTCTCCGGCGAGTCAGCTGTCTCCGGGCCACAGCATATGATGAACCTTGTTTAGTCACTTGTCTGCAACTTCTTGAGAGAGAATGGCCTGAGCCTCCTCCGGGACCTGAGGCAGCACTTGCGCAACTGTTTACCACAGTGTGTGGGAGTAACGGACCAATAAGCATGCAGAATTTATTGACCGCAATGCAAAGCTGGCAGAAGAAAACATTTTCTGTCCCAAGCTAGCAGGCCTCTTGGATTCCCTTTCAGGGGGAGCAGCAGGGAACGTCCATGGGCAGTGGAGGCTTGGACCACCAAGCTCTCCGGGGTAGGGTGTTGTGTGAGGAAAGGTGGGTCCCCTAGAGTGAGCGGCGGCAATCACCCTATTCACAGGAGTGAGCCTCTGTGCTGGGTTTGGACCAGGTCCCCAGAAGGAGGACTGTGAAGGCTTCATTGAATAAGACTAGGGGTTCAGAGGACGAGACTCCCGGTTGCAGCACCTCGGTGAAGATGTTGGTCTTGACTGCCACAGAGAGGAACTGAAGGTTGAGGACCTCAGATGCACTTCGCACTACCACTGCGTATGTAACTCCCTCCTCTGTAGCCACGGTAGGGGGAGAAAGCATGCCGGTATCTGAGGATGTATCCAGACCACAGGCATTACCCAATTCCTCACATCAGTCCATATCTTGATCATAAAGCTGGTATTCTAAAGAGCCCAGCAACTCCTCCTGTTCCTCCCCAAGGCCTAACCCTTCAAATAAGGATTCAGGATTCGACCTAGGACACGGGGGTCCTGTTGGTACCAAACTTCGTGTTGGATTAGGGGATCACAATGGGGCTGGCACCAGTAACATTGGAAGGTTGGAATGGCATGACCGTCGCCGGTCCGGATCCATGGGGGGTGGGCATCATAGCCGGGGCTGGAGCTGCGAGCACAGAACCAGATGGTGTCCCTCTAAGCCTTTGATTCTGCATAATAACTGCACAAAAGACATCTCATTTACCTAGACCAATATAGTGTGTCTACTAAACAGCTGGAATAACCATAAAAGAAACGTAGGATCTTCTGATGTATCCCTCATATTAAATCAAGATTCTAAGTAGAAAGCACCACTTAAAGAAATAAAACACTGTCACCCATAGTCCCAGCACAGCACTGTTTCCAACGTGACCGACTTATGCAGCTAATCATGTAGGAGCCCCACCGAGTGTAATTTAAGATTAAATATGCTGGACCATATATAAAAATCAAAGAAATCAAAAGGGTACCACTTGGTCTTTGGACCTTGCTAGTGTGTATTTGGCCTAAAACCATATCATCTCTTTTTCCTCTTGCAAATCTTTCTCACACCACAGAAGATAGTTGCCTTCTATCATTCTTGGGAAAAGTAATAACTTCAAGAACAAATCTCTCTCAGAATCAGAACTTACCTTACCTGAGATAAGTGTAAAGCTGAAAAATATGTATGAAAGCAGTCCCTCCACCTGACAGATTTTCTCAGTATTTTCTCAGACTTATCTGCCTACTCACCTCCCTCCTCTTCCTCAACTACGCGACCAACCAACCGTGCATAACCATCGACGAGTATGCAGATAATCTTGCCTAGTGACACCCATAGTTAACGCTTTATATTTTTATCATAATCTATTATGAGCATGTTGCTGTGAAGAAGGCACAAGTTGTGCATTCTAACTCAATGACAGCCTCCTTTAAACCCCTAATCATCAGCAAACATAGCTTATTGTTTCAGACTGAGCTGAAGGAGCTGAGGGGAAACTTCCTGCCCTAAGACAGGCAACATGTTCCTCTACAATATCAGTGTAAAAGACATTTTCTAATTGAAGATATTGCAAGGCTCTGTTAACCCTAGCAATGCTCACAAGTTCCTGTCTTTTTCTTTTCTCTTTAGTAGGTTCTCCATTTACTAGAACCATTAGTTCTTAAACTACCCCTATAGTTTCAATATTCTCCTTCTTAATCAAATGTAGCAACACAACTTTACCTTTCAGACCTTTCAGTAGTTCAGACGGGGGTATTTTCTTATTTTTAGTCTCTGGAAGGGATGTACTATACACATTCAGGTTTTGAAGCTCAGCAGGGAATTAAAAAAAACATCCACTTTGTTATGAATACCTCTAGCAGGCATTTTATTATCTTCCAGTTTGTCTATACAATATTTAGAGACTAGCTGGCTTATGCACAAGCCAAACCGATCTTCAGCGATCAAATAAAGATCAAGTTTAAACCACTGTACTAGATCAGTCTCTTTAGTTTTTTCACAAATATCAATTCTTTTGACTTGTGATTTGCAGTGAGTCTGCCTGCAACAAACTCACACCTTGTGCAGTTATTCTTGCAAATGCATCAATTTCCTTTTTAAAACTCTCA